>NC_091000.1:69199166-69827333 GCF_041146395.1 Eulemur rufifrons | reverse complement strand
TCTGAGGCCCCCCTTGTCTGAACCTAAGAAAGACTAGCTGAGAGTCTGACCCTTTAAAGAAACTGTCCTGGCTATCCTCTCTGATGGCTGCTCCTGCCAGGTTTCCTCAGCATGAGAGGACCCCTCTGCCAGCCAGGCCTCCTCTCCCCCTGGCCGCAGCCTGTCTTGCCATGGCAGCCTGACTGCCACCGCACCCTGCTGGGGCCACGCTCCGAGCCCCCCACGTTCTGTAACCCCAGGACGGTGTGCAAGCTGCTGCACTCCATCGGAGGGTCGGGGCAGCCACTCTGTGATTCCCCCTGTGAACGTTAATAAATGTTATGCCATTTGCCTAGTCATTAGTCTTTCGTCTGTTGATTTCTCAGTGAAACTTCAGAGGGTGAGGAGACGTTTGCCTTGGCCCCGGCAGTTCTGGTGCTGTGACCAGGAGCCCAGATCCGCGGTCAAGGGAACCAGGACCCGGCAAGCCGGCAGAGGGGTCAGAATTCTTACCTCTCTCTGTGGAACTCCGTCAAGCAGACAGCAAAAATCACTGTCTCTTTTCCTCTGCAAAGTTTTGATTGATGGGAGAAAAGGACGTGTGAGTAGCCTTGGTTGTAGCAACTCTGCTGTACCTTTTGGTATGAATATTCATATTGTTTGATCCCCTTTTTCCCCCAGAAATAGTCCTTTCCTTTGTCTATGTTGTTCTTTCACAAAGAAGGGTGCCAGAGGGTAGACCATGGGCCTAACCCCCTGCCCCACAAGCCCCTTGTTCAAGCCAGTCCTGTCCACTGGTCAGTTTTCATGTTTGAATCAGACTGACATTACTTAGACAAAATCTCACTGTGGGTTCCCAAAATAAAAACCGAAAGAAGTTCCCCTCAGCTTGACTTGTGGCCAGGTGGGAATACTCTCTCTTGTTCTCTGCCATCTGGGGGGGTGTGAATTTTGGGTCATACCCCCTGGCCAGTCTGGAAATGGTTGGGAACCTGAGACACTGAAGATTTTAAGCAGCACATTTTTTGTTCTGAACATGTCAAGCTGTCAGGGAGTTTTGTCTTAACAGGAAGTCCTATCCTTAGGGCCTTGGTCATCAGGCTTGTTGCCTGACTGGTCCTGGGAACATTCAGTCCCAGGAGGGCCTGCCTGGCGTGGCAGGTCACGGGGTCTGTGGCTGCACCCGCCTCCCCGTTTGCGGGGTACTCAGTGCTCTGTATGCACAAAGCCCGCCCTTAACCTTGTGGGACGGAAACAGGCTTTTGCTATCTTAGCCTGTTCCTGACAGTGAATTTTTGGGTGAAACTGCCTCTTCTATGCCTTATCTGGTAAACACCCCTTAGATGCTAAAAACTTCATCTAAACCTGGAAAATTACCTTCTGGTTTTCCAATGAAGAGGCTATTGGATTGTGTCTCTATTAGAAGAAGTACACCATTGGAAATTCTAAGCATTAGTGGCCAAAGGATAGAGCCTTTAAATTATAAAGACTTCTAAATTACAAAAAAAAAAAAAAAAAAAAAGGATTTTAGAGATCTCTTATTCTAAACAATTGCTTTATTTGTAAGACTAAATTAAATAAAAGACAAATAATAGTGTCATGGTTAGCCTTAGACATTCTCTTGACAAAATTGAGAGCAAAAATCTCACCTAAAAGCATTTTTAAAATCCTTTGTGTGCTCAAACTTCTTGCTTTGGATCTTCCAGGGGAGTCACAGTGGAGGCCACTCCGCCCTGCAGTCTGGCAGGCAAAGAGTCCTGCTTTCACCGCCCAGGCCTGTGCTCGCCTCCCACCAGGGAACCAGTCCTGGCTCAAATCTGATAATAAAATATTTGAAAAGATTATTTTAAAAAGCTCTATGGTCAGAAGTCAGCTTAATTAAAAGCTGGTATTCAAGCTATATATATATATATATATATATTTTTTTTTTTTTTCTTCTTCTTCTTCTTATTCTTAAGCCTTTCTGCTTTTTTTCTTTTGGATCCTCTTTCTGGGAACTTTTTTTTCAGTTGACTGAAACCCCCTTTTTAAAATATGTTTGGTCCTTCTGATGGCTTTCTTTCTTGTTGGTGTGATTTTTGTTGAGAAAAATGTAAAATTCTATTGGCCTTTTAGAAATCTAGCTTAAAATCTCCCCAAATTGCCTCCTCTGAGAATTGATCTTCCATTTTCTTCCACTTCTGCTCCTTCCTCCTTTTGCCATCCTCAGTACCACATGAAGGGATCAAGAGGGGACTTCTAACGACTCTGAGACCCGTTGAGGAACACAGAAAAAAGTGTCACTCACTCTCTTTTTGGCATCTTCTCTCTTCCTTGTGAAGTCCAAAGAGTTGTGGGCAGGTTCCTCTCAGGTCTAAAGCTCTGCTCTCTTGTGTATTGTCTATTTCTTCAGCTTGCGGGGCACCAGGGATTAGTTTGTGCCACGTGAGGGCACTTAACCTTTGTGTGTGACAGCTGGCAGGTCACGGGCAAGGGCTGCAGTTTTGGAGGTGGCTGACAGCAGCTGCAGTAAACAGTTATCACTGCAGGGCTGCTCGTTTCTCTGTGCACTTGGGTAAGAGAAGCAGGGTCTGAACACGCAGAGGCCGTGGGAGTGCCCATTGCCAAGGACTAAGACACCTGTAGGGGATGAGCTGCTCACACAGGGGGCTGACTGGCACTGGGTCATCTTTGCAGCTGGGTTCACTGTGGGCGCATTGTGCAACCCAGCCCCATGGAGTTGCTCTCTTTTGGGGGGATTCAGGATTCCGTGTAAAAGTGGGATCCTTGATTTTTAAATGTAGACACTCTACCTTCTGGCTGTGCCTGCGTTTCACATTTCTAAATAGTAGGCCCTGAAAACTGCAGTCACTTTCTTAGCTCTGCTGGTTAATGAGCTCAGTGGCTCAGTTGGAAAGCAGACATTAAATTAGAAGCTAACTATCTAAATAAAATTAGTCTGTTTATAAAACCCTTTGGCGAATTTCTATGACTTTTTGGTACCTTATCATCCATTCTTAATCTTCCCCTAACACACTCAAACTCCTTCTTGAAAAAGCTTCTTGAAAAATACTCTCTCTGTGTTTTGAGATATAAATTTGCTACCTTGTTTCCTCTAAAACTTGGTAAGGGCTTTGGCCATGTATGACAGATTAACTTCTTTCATTTACAGAGACACAGTTTAATCCAATTGCTCTTTTATACAAGTGATTTTTACGGGTCTTAATGACTAGCATTTTAAAATCAAACCTATAAAGTATTTGTGTTTGTATTTTTATGTATACATATCTGTGTTTCTATATTGTCTACATGGTACCAAATTAACATAAATAAATGAGTACCCATAAATAAAGTAAATAAGTACAAATGCTTTTCAAGTTTGGGGGACTTTAGTAATCTTAGGAAAATAAAAATAGTTTTTAAAATTGTTGCTAAAATAAAATAGAAATATCTTCAGAATTTAATTATAAACATTTTTGCCTGAGTCTATTGGTTAGACAGGTTTGTACTTTTCCTAATAGATGTTTTAAGGTCATAAAACTGTTGCTTCTGTGATATTTTTTTATACTGGCTTTATTTGTCTGTGAGCTTATATCTTTGGTTTTGGGCTTTTAGATTCCAGGTTCTAGACAACTGGTCACAGTGAGGCCCAGGGACCCCCCCCCCCAGCTCAGCTGTGCCTCTTGGCCATGCTGGGAGGGGTCAGATCCCCCAGGGATTGTCTTCACAACTCTGTCCTTTATTCTGGGCTCTGCATCTTGTACATAACAATTAAAATTGATTACTTCCTAGGTTTTTCACTGAAAATTAGGGTTGCTAAAGGTTAACATTATAATTAATATATGTAATTAAAACTGCTAGATATAAGAGAAACACTGCTGTATGCAAAATGTACAAGAAAAGTAAGATGTATTTTTGGTAAGGAAGGTTATAAAGAAGGCATGAGAACGTGGTTTTTGTTAAAGAAAAGGTAATTTTGTCTAGTTCATATGGGAAATGTTGTCAAATAAGAAATGGTGTTTAACTTTCTTTGAGTTATATTTGTATAAATGTGTTATTAATATATGTTCCAAAATTGTATGGGATTCCTAAAATTCTGATATGTCTTGGTATATGTTATCATTATGATTATTATATTAAATTGATGTGTGCCACAGAAATAGCCAAATTTCCTTGTCAATTGTGTCCTTAATCATGGCTATGCTAAGTCTTTTGTCATCCACAATTATTGCTTTACTTTGATTCATCTCAAAAAATAGTTCATAATCAGCTATAGTTCAAAATTTGCTTCTTCTTCAAAGCAATTCATGGAAAGGACCCTGACAAGCACTCTTGAATACAAGTTTCTGATAACTTTGGAGATCATGCCATTGGACTAGGCAAAAACTTACAGGACTCTAATTTAAAAGCCGATGTGTTCATGAGGATTGCTAACCCAACATCAAGCAAAACAAAAGTTAATTACATAGGACTGAACTGATAGAGGACTTAAATGGTTTTGTAAGACTTTTTATTTGAAACATTGCTGATTCTTTTTATGTTTTATTTTCCAGAATCAAGAAAACTTTTTTATGAGATACTTATATCTTACAACAGTTGGGTAAAGTATACTTTTGTGAGCAAAATTGAAACATTTACCTTTATCTCTACCTGATTTCTCCAGAATTCAGAAAATATTTGTGAGTATTCTTATTTTATGGCAATAGAGTTATTTGCATAACTCCAGTCAGAATCTGCAATCTGTTTTCTTCTAGAATAGAATACAATTAGAGACACTGGTTATCCTACCAAGGCTTTGAAGGAATGGCATATTTTCAGATATAACCAGACTGCTTTGAGGAATTGAGGTTGACTTTATGGAGCCAATAAAAATCTTCTTAAAAAGACTGGCTTGGCATCTTCTCTACATGGTTCTGTTACAAAGTTCCTGACCTTGCAGTAAGTAATGAATGTCACTTTCTGACAAGCCTAGATACCTCAAGATATTTGGGAAACATTGAGAAGAGAATAATTTACCGAATTCATACAGGTATTACAGGCACAGACTGATGACAAATCCTTGGCTTAGCTTCCTAGGCTGGAGAGGCTTTTAAAAGTCTAATTTCGAATAGACAACCTATAGAATAGGAGAAAAAATTTGCTTTATACACATTCAATAAACGGCTGATAACAACAATCTATATAGAACTTAAGAAATCAACAAGAAAAAATCAAACAACCTCATCAATAAATGGATAAAGGACATGAACAGAAACTTTTCAAAAGAAGACAGACTAATGGCCAATAAACATATGAAAAAATGCTCAACATCTCTAATCATTAGGGAAATGCAAATAAAAACTACAATGAGATATCACCTAACTCTAGTGAGAACAGCCTCTATCAAAAAGTCCCAAAATAACAAATGCTGGCATGAATGTGGAAAGATTGGAACACTCTTACACTGCTGGTGGGACTGCAAATTAGTACAACTCCTGTGGAACGTAATTTGGAGATACCTCAAAGAGCTAAAACTAGAAATACCATTTGATCCAGCAATCCCACTACTAGGCATCTATCCAAAGTAAAAAAAGACATTCTATAAAAAAGACATCTGCACTTGAATGTTTATGGCAGCACAATTCACAATTGCAAAGATGCGGAAACAACCCAAGTGCCCATCAAATCATGAGTGGATTAATAAAATGTAGTACATGTGTACCATGGAGTTCTACTCAACTACAAAAAACAATGGTGATCTGGCACCTCTAACATTATCCTGGATAGAGCTTGAGCCCATCCTTCGAAGTGAGGTATCACGAGGATGGAAAAACATGCACCACATGTACTCGCCATCGAATTGGTACTAACTGATCAACACTAAGGTGCTCACATGGTAGTAACACTCACTGGGTGCTGGTCAGGTGGGGGGGTGGAGGAGGTGGGAGGGCAAACCCACAGCTGATGGAGACGGAGCACACCGTATGGGGGAAGGACAAGTTTGTAGCCCCGGCTTGGGCGAGGCAAACACATTTCATGTAACCAAAATGTTTGTACCCACCTAATATCCTGAATTGAAAACATAAATAAATTTTTAAAAAGTCTAATTTGAGATTCCTTATGAAAACGTTCCAGCAAAGCCAACTTAAAAAGAACCCGTATGACCAGTTACTATTCTTGCTGCACTTTAGTAAATAATCAGGCCAAGTATGATTAAAAACTTATTTTGCAGGTAAAGTAGTCTTACTATGACTTATCCTTGGTAGAAAGGGGGCACTGAGCAGAGAAAAATTACTTTTCAGAAGAGAACAATAGTGCATACCTTCTATTAGATTTTAGCCTTGTCCATGGTTTTTGAGTTTTTATTATTTGCCTACAATTTGAACTGAATGCTGAATTATTTCCTGGCTACAAGTCTTCAAACTAACATTTTCAAATTTTTCTCCCATTTTTTCTGTCTTGGAATCACTAGAAATTAAAACTGTGCTTTTCTTGAAGCCCAGCAAACTGAAGGTAGACAACTTGATGTAAACTTCGAGAGAAATCACCACAGCAACTTATACATCAGCAGCCTTCACTCCTGTTGATGTATGGGCTACCCAGAAAGTTCACTTGAACTGCAATCCAGAAAAATCTGTCAGATTGCCCCTGCAATCTGAAGGTGTTTAGAGGCTCAAGGAAAACTAGCCTATAGACTACTCCACACATTAACCTTTGTTTTTCTTCTGTTTCCATAGAAATGCCTCTTATTTCTTTTTTTCTCTTTTTGACCTCATTCTTTTTTTTTTTTCTTATTTCAGCATATTGTGGGGGTACAAAAGTTTAGGTTACGTATATTGCCCTGGCCTCCCCCACCCCCTCGAGTCAGAGCTTCAGACGTGTCCATCCCCCAGACAGCGCGCATGGCACTTGCCTCTTAGTAAAGATCTGTTTGCTGCGTCACAGACAGAGGTCCAGCTGTGAGAGTCCATCTGCAAGGGCAAGGCCACTTCCTGGGGTGAGACGTCACTGTCTGCCTGGACTGATCTATCACCAGAACTAGGAGACTGACTCCAGAAGGCATGGGGTGGTGTATTTACATTTGCTCTTTCCTGCTCATCCCAATTTGTTTTCCCCTCCTTTGACTCTTATCTAACAACCTCTAACCCAATTTTCTCCACAGCTACCAACTTGGATTTTATGTGAAACTTTCTGAATGTAAAGTTTCAGAGTAGGGACTAGAGGAAACCAAAATATTTCACCCTGAAATATACTTCTTTGACGTATGTTGAGATGGCTGTTCGGAGAGCCAGCAAACAGCAGTAGCCCTGCAAAGCTGTCGCTTGGGAGGGAGATTTGCATCTTGCATCTGCAGAGAGGCTGTGGTGATGCAGCCAGGCTGTCTCTGAAGCCTCCCCTGTCCAAACCTAGGGAATATTCCCGACAGTCTGACACCTTAAACGTCTGAAAGAAACACTTGCCATCTATTTTCTCTGATGGCTGCGACCTGAGTTTTCATCACATAACGAGAGAATCATTGCTAGCCAGGCCTCCTCCTCACTCTTTCTCAGAACCTGCCTTGCCACCATAAACAGAGTTCCCACCATCGCTTGTTTGGAGCCATGCTCTGAGCCCCCATTCTTTCGGTAACCTCAAGATGGTATATAAACTTCTGCACCCCATTGGAGGTTTGGGGTAATTACTCTGTGATTTTCCCTGCATACACATTAATAAATTTGTATGCCTTTTCCTATTAACATGCCTTTTGTCAGTTGATTTTCCAGTGAAACTTCAGAGGGAGAAGGGGAAGTTTTCCTTTGACCCCTACAATTAGGACCTGCCCTGATGACCTCCTTTAACCTCATTTAGCTTTAATTACTTCTTTAAAGACCCCCCTCTCTAAATATAGCACAGTGACATATGGAGATACTGGAGATTAAGACTTCAACATACAAATTTTGCAGGCAATGCGTTCAGCCAATAACTTGCCCTGAGTTCCGTTAGGCCAAGAAGCGGTTTCCCACTGGCCAGAGCCAGTCACACAGCCCAGCTAGATGCAAGGCCAGCAGTGACATCTGGCCAGCTATGCCACAGCAGGAACACTTTCCGTTGGGCCATTTTATCCTAATTGTCACAACCATCACAAGCATGTCGTCCAGTGCAGGGACTTTAAAGCCTCAGAGGATATCACAGAATGCTAAAATAAGCCAACTCACTGCACACATTTCTTTACTTTATCGTGTGATGAAGACCAGGCACAAGTTCCAGTTTTTTCCATTGCATGCTTAATGCAGAATAGACTTTTAAAGTTTTTATTTATGCACTGAGATAGTAATTACTTTCCTGGGTGTTATCATCAAAAAGAACAGCAAACAGTGTGGCTGAAAGAGAGAAACCTAGGAGAGGTGGACGCTGAAAAAGGCCATCCGTTAATCCCACCCAATAGGCAGGGTAAGAATGTTCCAAATGCTGCCCTAATCCTAACCCTTATATCCCGCCTCACAAAAATGTCAGCCCTCCCAGAGCTCCAACTTTCCAGATGTCTGTGAAACACCAGCCAATGTCAGGATCAGCTGCGTGATCCTCTGACGAGCCACGGCTTACCTGTCAGCTGAGAGGGTGCAGGTATGCACGAGCTCCCATTCGAGCTCACGGCCAGTAAATGGAGAGCAAGTCTCAGAGATGCATCAGGGCAAGTTGAAATGGCTGGGGCCACGGTCCATTTGTTTACGCTGAAGCCCAGCTTATTAGATGCCACTGCCTGTTCTGTGAACCTCCCAGTCACACGTGAATTGTAACACAGAACAGCAAGAAAGGGGTTTCAACCAAAAGAATGATCATCTGTCAACACAGGACCCTGCCTAATCAATTTTTAGTAGCTGTTTTATCTCCAACTTGAGGACTTTGTATAGCGTCTTTTTTCTGGGCAAAATGGTCAGATAGTGTAGGGGCCAAGGTAAAACTTCCTCTTTATCCTTTGAAGGTTCACTGAAAAATCAGCTGACTAAAGGCAGATTAACAGGAGAAAAGGCATACAAATTTATTAATGTGCACGAGAGTCAAAGAAAATATAGGAGCCCTTTAAATTCCTATGAATGGACAAATGGTTGATGCTTTTATACCATCTTGAAGTTACAGAAAGAATGGGGGCTTGGATTGTGGCAAAGCAGGTTATGGGATGCAGGGAAAAGGAGGCCTGGCTAGCAAAGGTGGTCTTGTTCTGTAGGTGAACCTCACAGGTAGCAGCCCGGAGACAGAATAGACAATGAAGTTGCCTTCAGACCTTTAAAAGTGTCAGACTGTCAGTTATCTAGCTCTGGACAAGGGGGGCCTCAGAGAAAGCCTGGCTGCACCGATGCAGATTCTCTACAGGTGCGAATCTTCCCCGCAAAAGACAGCTCTGCAGGGCTACTTTCGTTTGCTGGCCTTCTGAACGGCCATCTAAAATATGTCACGAAAGGATACTTTGGGGTTCACTAGTGAGGGGAACTTTTCCATGTGCCTCAAAAGACCTCTATTTCGGAAGACAAATGTATATTAAAACAACATAAGGCTGCAGTCTCTGACCCCGGTCCTACCGGTGGCCTGTTAGGAACTGGGAGGGCCACACAGCAGGAGGTGAGCAGCGGGTGAGCAAGCGAAGCTTCCTCTGTACTCACAGCCGCCCGTGGCTGGCATCGCTGCATAAGCTCCACCTCCTGTCACATCAGCGGAGACATTAGATCCTCACAGGAACGCCCCTAGTGTAAACTCACATGCGAGGGATCTAGGTTGTAAGTTCCTTGTGCGAACCTAATGCCTGATGATCTGAGGTGGAGCTGAGACGGTGGCTGGGGAGCGGCTGCAAATACAGATTATCATCAGCAGAGAGGTTTCACTGAACAATAAATGTAATGTGCCTAAATCATCCCCAAACCATCCCCCTCACCCCCAGTCCGTGGAAAAATTATCTTCCATGAAACCGATCCCTGGTGCCAAAAAAGGTTGGGGACTGCTGCGCTAAGGCACCCTTCTTAAAAACCTGATAAACATGTCTCCACAGTTTCTCCTTGCTTATAAACAGATATAAACAAATATCTGTATAATAAAGATATTGTTTGTTTTTATGGATCTGGATTCATTGTATACATACTAATTTGCAATAAGCCCTTTTGACTTAATATATTTGACTTAATGTATCTCCTGCCAGTTTGGAGAAATCAAGCTCCTTTGTCTAATTTCTTTTTGCAGAAAGATAGATGACATTTTACATGAATGGGATCCTATCATATAGATCAAGTTTTATTGTTGATGTTACCAAAAGTTCGGCACTTGTCCCCGAGGCTGCATCAGAAGAACGAGGACAAGTGGTTTGAGGAGAAGGAAAAGGAAGTTTATTATTAATAATATGCCGGCAAATGAGGAAGATGGAGACTTGAGTCTTAAAGTACCACCATCCTATCTATAAGCAGAAATACAGAGCTTCAGTTGTTAAACTGCTGTTTAACTACAGTTGATGGTTCTGACTGATCCCATCTCCAGCGAAGACAATCTCATGACCTCTGCCTGGAGAGTTCTGTGAAGCCACCTCCTGTGGTACAAAGAACAAAGGATACTCCCCCCCCCCACCCACCCCAACCACTGGCCTGGGGCGGGGATGCAGATTTTAATTCCCAAAAAGAGTGGGGGAGGTTTTAAAGAGATAGCTCATAAGACATTTTTACCCCTTTCAGGCCGTTCCCTCTGTGACGTTGGCAGTGTTCTTTTTCTTTCTTGTGTGCTCCTCTGCCTGTCTCTTTGCTGTGGCACCTCTTCCCTGCCCCCTCTTCAGGTGACAACCTGGCAGGTGTCCTTTGGGACTCTGCCCATGCTGTGTAACCATCTGGATCTATGAAATGGCCTGTGTACACACATGTCAAGGATTTTCACTGGTTATTTTTTTTTAAATAAATATGGGATCATAGTATTCATACTTCTCCATACCTTCTTTCTTCCCCCAAATGCTCCTTGTGGAAATAGCTCAAGGTGAATTGACAGGATGACTGTCATTGTTTTTAGTGGCTGCATAAAATTCCACAGTGTGGATGTATCCCAATTTATTTATTCATTCTTCTGCTAATGGGCATTTACTTCGCTTACATCTTTACCACACAGAATAATAGAACAGTGATACTAAATTTTCTTTAACAAGTTAATTTTCGGAAATTTCACAATATATGCAAATACATATTCATTGTGTAACAAACAAAGTGGAGATTTTATCAGGCCAGGTGAACATCTTTCTTATTTCAGGGCTTTTCTACCCCAGGATTCCCTCAGGTGCTGCGAATGCTGTGAGCTCTTGAACTATGGCACCCCAGCCACACCTCCATCTTACATCCAGAACCCTCACTTCTTTCCTTGCTCTCTCTTTTAAACATCTTTGGGTGTGCCTGTTGTGGTCTGAGACTCGAGAAATGACCACCTAAAGACCAAATTGAGCCAAATTAGGAGTCTTTATTAGCTGGCCAGTGACTAAAGGTGGCAGCACAGAGAGCAGTCACTGGCCAGCTAATAAAGACCCCTAATTTGGCTCAATTTGGTCTTTAGGTGGTCATTTCTCGCGTCTCAGACCATAACAGTGCCAAGCTCTAATCTTCCTCTTTCACTCCTCTGACCCCAAAGATTTGCATTATTGAATTCTAACATAATGGTTTGGTTCCAAAAAGCATCTGGAACAGTAATTTTGAAAAGTGGGACTCTGGGAAAGTTTGTATTTTTCACCAACCGGCTTCTTGAGGAAAGAGTAGGGATTTCATCAGAGCCCTGGGTGGAGGAGGGGACAAAGACAGCATGTGGTGAGTTGAAATTGCTCTTGTTTGAAGATGACCACCCAAGGACAACCCCAGAAAGTCACAATGAAAGTTCTGCTGCCCGGAGCCTCTGCCTCCCGCCCACCCCAGGGAATGGGAAACGGCTCAGGAGCGCCCTCCTTGTCCTTTAATGCACGGGGTCTCCCAAGCCCATTCCTGCCGGGTTCCAGCTGGAGCTCCTCAGGAGGCCCCCAGATCGATTCACAGAGGGACTTTTCCACTGGTTCTAGTACTGGACGGATTAACACCTTTCTCCCTGGCTCATATTCTTCTCTTTTCAGTCTGTCTTAAACGTTCCTGGTGAAGTACCTTATTTTTAATTCACTTTAAACCTGCAAATTTGCTCCTCTCAAGTCTTCACTTGTTTCTGTTTGCTGAGTGAAATTCCAGCAGACACCAACCGACCCTATCTCGTTTTGACTTTTTTTCCCTGAGCGGAAATGATCAAAATGAGCGTCCGGATGAAAAGGCACAACCGTGTATACAATGGAATATGACTCAATTATAAGAAACGACGGGGATCTAGCACCTCTTATATTTTCCTGGGTGGAGCTTGAGCCCATTACCCCAAGTGAGGTCTCACAAGATCGGAAGCACAGGGTCCACAGGTGCTCGCCATCAAACCGGCACCGACCGGTCAACACCATGGTGCTCACACGGCAGTGACATTCTCCAGGGATTGGGGGGTTGGGGGCAAACTCACAACTAACGGACGCGGTGAGCATTGTAGAGGGAAAGTGAATGCCTCTAATCCTCGCTTGGGTGAGGCAAAGACACAGAATGTCACCAAAATGTTTGTACCCTCATAATATTCTGAAATGAAAAATTTAAAAAAGGTAAAAAAAAAAAGGCACAACCGGGCAGTAAAGCGACGCAGGTGTGTGAGGAGCGATGACCTCGTTCGCCGGCAGCGGAGGAACAGGGAGCGAGACGACGGTGTCATTCCCACGCACGACGGCTCTCCTGTGGGAGCAAACTTTGAAAAATAGGAAAAAAAGTTATATAGAGCGGGCAAGGGAGAGAGCGACACGGTACGAGCTGAAGGTGGTAAGCGGGTCTCAAAATCAACCTGTGAGCGGTGGGGTCCCGTGCGAGCCCCCAGGTGCCCGGTGCCCACCCCGAGGAGGGTCTCCGGCCTGGGGTCCGCAGGGCCATCTGCGAACGCGGCCCAGGACCGAGAGCCCGGCGGCTCTGGAAGACGCTTTCCTGGCCCAGCGGGTCCCCGCGCCCTTGCGCTGAGCCTCGGCACAGCCCTGGGCAGGAGCGCGGTGACGCGTCGGGTTTTACAAAAGAGGACACTTGAAGGCGGTTAAGGGCTTCGCAAGGTCGTGCTACTGCAAGAGCACCAGCACTCCAGCTCAGACCCATCCTCCACCAGAGAGCCCTGTGCGGCAGCGCCTGACTTTCCAGGGTTGTTGCAAGGAGTAAGGGGAATAATTCCGTGGCGAGAGCTCTCCAGAGAACGCAGCCGCTCCCTGTAGGTGACACGCCGGATCTCCGAGTGCCGCCCTCGGCCTCCTTGGCCCTCCGTGTTCGGCCTGCACCCTCAGGGCTGTGCTCTGGGGCTCGGCCCCCCGCACATCTCTGGGGTTCAGCCTCGCCCCGGCACAGGCCTCTCTCTCACACACGCAGGCCACTAGAACAGCCCTACGAAGGTCTCCCTGGCCCCCAGGTCCAGCCCAGCAAGAGTCTCCTCTGAATACCGTTTTACCGTTTTCCTTTACTCCCTCCCTACCAGCGTGGCTGCTCCCCGCCTGGCTCCTGGGGCGGGGTTTGACCAGCTGCTGCTCCAGAAGGCGAGTAGAGCAACTCTCCGGTGACCAGACCGACCGAGGGGAGCTAAGTCACTCCAAGAACATGAGAGGGGTGTCTGGGAACACAGCTGAAGCCCCCAGAGCCGACGTGAATCCAGGCCTGGGACCCCTCACTGTCCCCTTCCCACTGCGTCTCCATTCTGGGAGTGCGTCCCCAGAGCTGGGGACAGAGTTGCAGGTGGGGAGATGGAAACGCCCTGGAGAAGGATGGTGTGATGGAGGCACAACAGTGTGAATGTGCTTAATGCCACTGAACTGTTCACCTTAAAATGGTTGAAATGGTGAATTTTATGTGCGTTAGACCAGGGTGATAGACAGACGGACCCTCACACCTGCCTTCTGGGCCCTCTTGGCCAGCCCTTCCCATCCCGTGCCACCTCCCACCACGGGCCCACAGTCCCAGTGTCCACACCGACCCTCGCCATTCCCTGCCCACCCCCTGCTCAGAGGCCTCCAGGCATTTCCTTCTTCCTGCCCGCTTGCCTTGAAGTCACACACTTGCCTCTCCAACCACTACAGTCCCCAGGGTTCCCGCCAGGCTCAGTGTACAGCAGACCTCTGGGAAGCCTCCTGCACTGCTCCTCCTTGAGACAGGCCTTCCACTCACGCCGAGCCCCGGCGACCCTGCTGCATGGCCTCCTCCGCACCACTGAACATTTCACCATGGTTAAGTGGACAGTTCAGTGGCATTAAGTACATCCACATTGTTGTAGAGCCATCACCACCATCCATCTCCGGGACCCTTTTTTTATCTGCCCAAAATTGAAACTCTGCTCCCATTAACCAAGAACTTCTCATCCCTTCCTCCCCTGGCCCCTGGAAACTACCATTTTGTTTTTCTGTCTCTCTGAATTCGACCACTCTAGGTAACTCAAATAAGTGGAATCATGTAGCATTTGTCTTTTTGTAACTGGATTATTTCACTGGGCATGATGTCCTCAAGGCTTATCCATGTTGCAGCATGTGTCAGAATTTCCTTCCTTTTTAAGGCTGAATAATATTCTCTTGCATGCATACGAAACATTTCGTTTAGCCATTCACCGTTGATGAATACTTGGATTATTTCCACCTTTTCCTATTGCAAATAATGTTGCTATGAACATGAGTGTACAAGTATCTGTTAGAGTCCCTGCTTTCAATTCTTTGTGGTGTATAGTTAGAAACAGGATTGCTGGATCATATGGTAATTCTATGATTAATTTTTTGAGATCAAGAATTTTTTAGTAACCCAAGGAGACAGAACCAACATACACAAGACCACTCAAGGCTCAAGAGCAGAAGGAGCTTTCTGGTCAGGCCAGACCCTGACAGCTGTGCAGAGCCTGACTCTACCATGCATACATCCAGGGGATGGGAACCTGTGGCCTCAAGGCCATATGTGGCCCTCCAGATCCCCAAGTGTGGCCCCTGTTCTGTGAAGTTTGGATTTAGTCAAAAGGCTGTATTCAAGGGTACAGAAGGCCACATGTGGCCGAGCCTTACTATAAAAGTGATGTCTACATAATATATCCTCTTTTCCTATTCTAAGATGCACATTGCCCTCACATTTTAGCATCTCTAAAATAAGCATGTGTTCTCTTGGATGGTGTGCCATATTTTAATTACAACATTCTTTTCTTCCTTTAATGGGACATAAAAGAGTAGTGCATTCTTCTTGCAACTCTTGGGGACTTAGACTCCAAATACAGCACCATGCATGTGAAAGCAGATTATAGAATAAGTACTCAAAACCTTAATTTTCCCTTATATAGTGTGGTAACAACTATATAAATGCAATCAAAGTCAGGAAAAGATCAACGTCACAACCTACCCTAACTGGAACAGACATTTCACCAAAGAGGATATTGCAAATATGCAATGAAAAGTTGTTCAAAGTCATTAGCCATTAGGGAAATGCAAATTAAAACCACAATGTGGTATCTGAGATATCACTGCACACCTATTAGAGCAGGTAAAACAAAAAGTAGAGAAAATACCAAATGCTGACAAGGAGGCAGACATACTGCATCTCTCAGACGTTGCAGGTGGGAATGCAAAAAGTTGCGGCCACTCTGGAAAATATTTTTCCAGTTTCTTATAAAACTAAACATATGCTTGTCACATAGTGCGGCAATTGTCCTTCTCAGCATTTATCCCAGAGAAGTGAGAAGTTATATCCATGCAAAAACCTACATACAAATGTTTGTAGAAGCTTTATTTGTGACAACAAAAACCAGGAAACAATGCAAATGCCTGTCAAAGGGCAAATAGTTAAAGTGGTACACCCACACGGTGGTACGCTGCTTAGCAATAAAAAGGAGTGAACTGCTGATACATGCAGTGACTCGATCGGATCTCATGACTTTATGCTGAGTGTAAAAAGTCAATCTTGGAAGGTTCCATACTATATGATACCACTTGTATAACATTCTTGAAATGACAGAATTATAGAGATGGAGAAAAAATATAGTGGTTGTCAGGGGCCAGGGATGCAGGGGGAGCGTGTGTGTGCGGCAGCATGTGATTACAAAGAAGTAGTGTGAGAGAGCGACTTTGTGCAGATAGGACAGTTGGGAATTCAGTTGTGATGCTGTTACATGAATCTACACATGGGACCAAACTGCAGGAGTTATACACACACATCTACACAAAGGACTGCAGGCAAAAGCTGAGGGAACATGCCTCGGTTCTATAGTCTAGTTAACAGTATTATCCTAACGTCAGTTTCCTGGCTTTGTATTACGCTCATGTAAACTGTTACTATTGGGGGAAGATGGGGGAAGGGTACACAGGACTCTAAAATTTTTTACAACTTGCTGTGAGTCTATGATTAATTTAAAGTAAAAAGTTAAAATATTTTTCTTTAAAAAAATCTAGGAGATAATTGGCTAGATAATCAAGACTCTGTAAGTATGTCCAGATCCTTTGAGTCAGGGACCCTATCCTGACGAAGGGCATCTCCTCCAGGACTCCAGAGGAGATTCTTCACTCTTCACATGAGTTCTCTTAACTCCTCTGAAGCTGCAGGTAGTTCATGCCCACTCTGGGCTGGCCCAAAGTCTGCCTGCTGGAAGTAGGGACTTCCTACCCGCCAATCCTAGTGCTAGCAGGAGTTGTGAAGAAGCCTTGGCCTCCTGGGGAGGAGAGAAAGGCAAAACCTAGAGATATGGGGATGGGGATGTGGCTGCGTGTGTGTTTGTGTGCAAGTGTGTGTGCATGTGTGTGTATGTGTGCACATGCACGCACGTGTGCAGGGTATGGGAGAAGGGAGCTGCCAGTAGATAACAGTGGCTCCAGGTAGATAACAGTGGTACCAGGACTAATCCAAGATTCCGGGTCCACTTCCTCCAGTCTACCTTAGGGCGACATTTCCTCTCGCTCCACTTTTCTTAAAGGGTCCTGGGAATGGAATAAGAGTGGATCCATACTAGTCCCTTGATAACCCCTAGTATAGGTGTGTGATCTGTCATGGGGGGAACATCCCTGGTGAGTTGGAAAGGTGAGTTTTAGAGTCACATAGACCTGGATTTGAATTCTGCCCCTAACACTCACTGACTGTGGCACCAGGAGCGTGTGCTGTAACTTCTCTGGGCCAGAACATTATAATCATAGCTTATATTTCTCCAGCACCTTCTATGTATTAGGCATTGTGCAAAGCACTCACCAACCTCATAATTTTCTTGGAGAACTAAATGAGCTTACGAATCTTAAATTGTCTGGCAGAATACTGATATCAAGAAGGTGATTGATAAACTTTGCAGTTAAATAACTATTACCCCTACCATCATAGTAACCAAGAGGGAAAAAGAAGCACACTTCTCAAAGGGTACAAAGAACTCCGAAAATAGCACCAAAGGCTCATTTTCAAATGTTGAAAAAAGGCTAATTCTGCTACGTGATTTCTATTTATTAAGTGTGCTCTGCACTAGACATTAGTCATGATCCCTGAAAATTTCGGCACAGAGAATACATGTGTTCACTGACACGTATCTTGAACTTGGATTTCTCCTCATGATACTCAAAAGATTAAATGCTCCCCTTAGCGTCAGCAACTTAGAAGACACAGAGCTATTTCCTTTCGTCTAACTATGTGGCGTGGCATCAGCCAAAATAAACACGGAGAACACAGTCAGGTAAGAAGGCAGAACACCAGCGAGATGTAGACTTGAAATAAATTAAATTCCCCCAGTAAGGGTTTGGCTGAATTGTGGACAAAAATGCCAAACAAGACCCGACTTTGATGTATAATCTTGACATAAGAGAAGGGATGGTTTGGAGGAATTTTGTAACAGATGGCTGGTAAATTGGGATTTTAATCCCCTTAAGCAGATCGAGTAAATATAAATCCAGGGTGGGCTGACTTCTGCATGCTAACATTTTTTGTCCTCATTTTTTGCCTGGGATGTCCGGCTTTAAACACTGAGGGTGGTGTTTTGGTGATGGTGGTGGTGCTGATGATAATTTCGATGGCGGTGGCAGTGGTGCGGGTGGCGACGGCGATGAGAACGGTGACTGGTGACGGTAGTGGTGTGGGGGTGTTTTAGTTATGACCAGCACCTTAGAATGAGACACACAACATGGCCAGCCCTTACTACAAAAGACCCCACGGACAACATAGAGTAAAATACCAAGTTAAACAGACAAAGTCCAGGGCTTTTCAGGTCTTTCCCTCAAATATTCTACCCTTTCCCTACCTCTCCCACCTTCTCCTTCTCTGAAGTTCAATCACATCTGCGAATTACCATGTTTAATTTTGCACTCAGTTTTTATGAAACTCAGTACATGTTTTCAAAGCCATTTGCGGACAACTTGATTTGGGTTTGAGTCTTTCCCAATCTGGAGGGAAATAAGATAAATGGCGCTATCACAGAGGGGCCCGGCTTTCCGGGGGTTATGTGTCACTTTCCCCTGCAGAGGATCAGGCGTGGTCTTTTGGGAGAACGTTTGAAATCGAACACATCTGTTTGTAGTTATTTGGAACATAGAGGTTCCAAGCCCTAAGTAAAATGGAAAAACTATTTTGTGTGGTTTTCAAAGCAAGTAAAGTGGCCAGAATCACTCATGTCCCTTAATCCCCAGCACCACCAGGCCCTTCCATCTTCATGTGAGCCTTTTCCAAGGCAGCGACTTGAAGTTTGGTCTCTTTAATCTTCTTCTTCAGCCATGCCTTCAACGTGATTGGAGGGTCTATAGACTCACCCAAAGTCTCTGCACCTAGCTACATCTATTGACAAGTACATGCCTCCCAATTTGTTTCTTAAGTTACATTCTGGGCCCTTAGGCCCAGAAAGAAAACACCTGGAAGGCAGGAGCATCTTAGAGATTCACCGAGCAACTTGAAGAACAATTCGAGTGCGCTTGATTCCTGCGCTGAGGCTGTTACTAGCCAATGTTAGCGTCTCCCTCTCCATCTATTTCTATACATTTTCTAATAGACTCAAGTACAAGTATATTGGCGTTTACGTACCAAATGCTTAAAAGAAACTTTGAACTGCAATGGCTTATCCCACTCCACTTTTAGGAAAAACAAGAAAAACAACAAGACGAAAATCAGCTAATGTTAGGGATTTTTGTGAGAGGAATTAGCAAGAAAAAAAAAAAAAAGAAATAATCTCCTAGGGAATTTTCTAGAGCCCGTATATGATAAGCCCAGTCTCTTGTGCCTGCTACTCCTCCAGTAACAAGGCTTTAAAAAGAGAGTTACTGCTCGGAACAAGAATCATTGAGGCCCCTCAAAATCTTCAACTATGAAAACTAAAGTCTGCTACTATGTAGCAAATCAATCTTTATTCACTTGACATGTGACTATTGAGCGCCTGCCATGTCCCAGGCCTGGGGCTAGGTGCTCAGGACAGAGCGGTCCTTTTCGTGGTGGGGCTAGGTCCGAGAGAGGGGTTGGCAGGCTCCCTTCTGCCTTGAGGTCTGGTCCTAAGCTGCTGACTGGGCAGCTCCACCTGGTTCTGCAAACTCCGCCTGCCTAAAGCTAAAATCATTACTTCCTCAGTGTGCCCCTCTTCCTTTCTTTACAAGTAACAGAAAGGCATTACAAATAGATTGAGAAAAAAAAAATTGGTTCCCATAAGGATACAGGGGGAGCCCCATAGAACCCCAGGACAAGAGGTATAGTCTCGCAAGGGATGAGAAGCAAGAAATGGAGAAACTCTAAAACCAGGACAGTCACCTTCCCTGTTCAGCTCTCTGGAATCCCATGGTTCTCTTGTCCCTGCTTCTCTTTCTCTCTGCCTCTCCTTTCTCTCTGTCTCAGTCTGTCTCTCTGTCTGTCTCTGTATTAGTTTCTAGGGCTGCCAAAATGAAATACTACAGACCATGTGGCTTATATTTCTCACAGTTCCAGAGGCTGGAAGTCCAAGATCAAAGTGTCGGTGGGGCTGGGTTCATCTGAGGCCTCTGTCCTTGGCTTGCAGACAGCCTCCTTCTTGCTGTGTCCTCACACGGTCTGTTCTCTGTGCGTGTCCATCCCTGGTGTCTCTTTTTCTTGTTACAAGTACTCTAGTCCTACTGAATCAGAGCTCTGCTCTTATGACCTCATTTAATTTTAACTACCTCTGTGAAGACTCCGTCGCCACATACACATTGGAGGTTAGGGCTTCTACATATGAATTTTGGGGAAATAGAATCCAATCCCTAAGATTCAGTCTCTCTCTCTCTCTCCCCCCACCCCCATCTTTGCCCCTCTCTCTCTGCCATCTTTCTGTGCTTATCAATGCATAGGACAAAGGATGGCTGCTTCTCTGGTCCCAAAATTTTATGTCTTTCCAATTCAAGTTGTAATCAAGTCTTTTTAGTCCCTCCAGTTTCAATTCCAAATTCTGAAGAGGGAAACTCTTCCTGGCACAGTACGGCTATGGAGCTGTGGGCACTGACCAGCTGTGCCCTTAATGAAAAGGATCACACATTGGTACAAACACAGCCACAGGCTGGGTGCGCTGGCTCACGTCTGTAATCCTAGCACTCTGGGAGGCCGAGGCGGGAGGACCGCTTGAGCCCAGGAGTTTGAGGTTGCAATGAGCTATGATGACACCACTGCACTCTACCAGGGAGACAGAGTGAGACCCTGTCTCACAAAAAAAAAAGAAAGAAAGAAAGAAAGAAAGAAGAGAAGAGAAGAGAAGAGAAGAGAAGAGAAGAGAAGAGAAGAGAAGAGAAGAGAAAATATAAAGGCCATTCTCACTGGAGTTAAGTGATATCTCATTGTGGTTTTGATTTGCATTTCCCTGATGATTAGAGATGTTGAGCATTTTTTCATATGTTTGTTAGCCATTCTTATATCTTCTTTTGAAAAATTTCTATTTATGTCGTTTGCCCACTTTTTGATAGGGTTGTTTGATTTTTTTCTTAATGATTTTCCTGAGTTCTAAATAGATTCTTGTTATCAGTCCTTTATCTGATGTGTAGTATGTGAAAAATTTTTCCCATTCTGTAGGTTGTCTGTTTATTCTCGTGACTGTTTCTTTGGCTGTGCAGAAGCTTTCTAATTTAATCAGGTCCCATTCATTTATTTTGTTGTTTCTGTGATTGCCTTAGGGGTCTTCTCCATAAATTCTTTGCCTAGGACAACACATGTTGGCGTGGATGCGGAGAGACAGGAACATTCATACACTGCTGGTGGGACTGCAAACTAGTGCAACCCCTATGGAAAGCATTATGGAGATACCTTAAACAGATTCAAGTAGACCTACCATTCGATCCAGCAATCCCATTATTGGGCATCTACCCAGAGGAACAAAAGTCATTCTATAAAAAAGACACCTGCACCCGAATGTTTATAACAGCACAATTCACAATTGCAAAGATGTGGAAACAACCCAAATGCCCATCAATTCATGAGTGGATTAGTAAAATGTGGTATATGTATACCATAGAGTATTACTCAGCTGTAAGAAATAACGGTGATATAGAATCCCTTTTGTTCTCCTGGAGAGAGTTGGAACCCATTCTATTAAGTGAAGTATCCCAAGAATGGAAAAACAAGCACCACATGTACTCACCAGCAAATTGGTTTCCCTGATCATCACCTAAGTGCACATTTGGGAATAACACCAATTGGGTATCGGACAGAGGTGGGGGGTGGGGAGAGGGGATGGGGGTATGCCTACATGATGAGTGCGATGTGCACTGTCTGGGGAATGGACACGCTTGAAGTTCCGACTCGGGGGGATGGGCGGGACATGGGCAGTGTATGTGGCCTGAAGTTTTGTACCCTCATGATGATAAACTGAAATAAAAAAAAAAAAAAAAAGAAAAGAAAAACCACACAGTCTTATTCCCACAATCAGGGAACAGGAGGGCTGAAGAGGGGGATGCACAGAAAAAAACACCCAAATTCCTCAGACTGATACAGAAGAGCTTTGGGACCTTCATGCCAGTCTACCTCCTCAGGCTTCCTCCTGCGCCCTCTGACGTGCAGCCACTCTCGGGTCCCTGTCTGACCCTCACGCCCTCACACGGTCCCACTCTTCCACCTTTCGAGCACCCGAGGAGCCCATCTTCGCAGACGCGGCTGAGACACTGCTCCTCTACGAAGTCTTCCAGAATGTCTCCAGATGCGTTGCCATCCTCCTTCCTCTGTGACCCGCTGTTGGAGCACACGAGGACACAACTGTTTGTATTGCCTTCCCGTTGGCTTATACATCGTATGCGTTGACTGCTTCTTATTATTTGTGGTACTTATGTCCCATAAAGTCACTGCAAACACTGGATTAGTGAATACGGAAGCATTGCTCCTAGAGGAAATGCAGGCTTAGGTTCCTACGAGCTCCTGGCCACAACACTTTTATCAGCTGATCAATACATAACCTTGTCTTGTATGTGTACCTGTTCAAAGACACCCTACTTAATATATAGCATGGACTCATTAACGTTGACCTCACGGCCAATAGCACTATAGCTCATACTTGAACAAAGCTCATCTAACACACACGTTACCTCCCTGAGGAAATCACAGCCTTCTCATTCTCAGAAACACTAGCCGGCACTTCAGTGCTATGCCTGGAGGCCATTTTAAACAGCTAAATCACCAAGAAAAAGTCCAAAAAATGTAAAAATGTGACACCAAATGGATCGCAAAAAGGCCACTTATTTACAGTACAAGAACTGAAATAAGAAGGCAGAGAATTGCCTTGTCCCACCCCAGCTGGGTACTTGTGTGCTGGTGACTCCAGTTTTTCGTTACTCCACACATGCACATGTCCATGAATGACCATGAAAGCACTTAAAGCACTGATTTGGGGATTTTAGCAAGTAGGTAAATTCACAAATACAAAATCCACAAATAATGAGGAAAAACATACCCTTAAAATGTTATATTACATGCTATATAATAGACTCCAGGGATGAGGCATATAGCTCAGAATAAATTAATCAACATATTCCTATCCTTAGTGAGGTTACTAGTTTAGACAAGAGCATATGGCTCAGTTTGGGCCAGCATGTAATAGGAAATCCAAATTAAAGTAATATGAACAATAAAGACACCTGTCTTGTCTCACACCAAAAGATCTAGATGTAGGTCAGTTCCTGAGTTGCTTAATTCCACAATTCAGGAATGTCATCAAGGACCAAATTTCCTTTCTACTTTCAATTCTGTCATTGTCCTCATATTCTTACCACGTTGTGATTTATCCTATGCAAACAGCATAACATCCAGCAAAAATTAAAAAAAAAAATTTCTTCCTTGTATGCCTTCTTTTAAGAGTGCAGAAGGCTTTCCTAGATTCCTACACACTGTGCATTGCCCAGCATTGCATGACAAGCCCAGGACTGAACCATGACTTAGGAAAACAACAATCTTCCCCGCAGAGCAGGGACCTGCCTCCCCAGGAGCACAGAGAATGTGATAAACTGCGCCACATCAAAATATTCTCAGCAAGGATGAAGGGGAGGACCAACTTTTGTGTAGAAGTTGGTCTTCTACACAATGTCTGCGACTCTGTGTGATACCATTAAATATTACTCCAGGCTGAACCAGCTCAGAAATGTGACCTTTAAATCATTTTATGTATTATAATTGCATGGGGTGATGTGTGATAAGGCTTCAAAGGTTGATATGTGCATTGATAGGAATTTTCATCAGGTGGCTGTTAAGGGTGATGAGAAAGGCACTTCAGACCCAGGGGACAGTGTGTGTAAAGGTACAGAGACTTAAAACAGAAAGCCATAGCCAAAGAATTTCAAGCACTGTGATTCAGCATACCTGGAGTAAAGAATGCAAGCAGAGAGGAGAGGCAGATATAGCTAGAGAGGTAGGCAGGGGCTAGATCATGAAAGACTTGGAGCACTCTGCTAAGGAGTTGGGATTGTACCCTCTGGGCAGGAGACTGCTGTGTTGGATGGGCACTTTAGAAAAATCACACTAGACTGGTGTGGTGGCAAGCACCTGTATTCCCAGCACTTTAGGAGGCTGAGGTGGGAGGATTGCTTAAGCCCCAGAGTTGGAGACCAGCCTGGGCAACATACTGAGACCCCGCCTCTACAAAAAAATTCACAGAATTAGCCAGGTGTGGTGGTGCATGCTTATAGTCCCAGCTACTCGGGAGGCTGAGGCAGGAGGATCGCTTGAGCCCAGGAGTCTGAGGCCACAATGCGCCATGATGACACCACTGCACTCCAGTCTGCACAACAGAGTAGGACCGTGTCTCCAAAAAGCAATAAAGAAAAGAAAACTCACACCGGCACACTGGTAGTGGTGTGGAAGAAGAGTGAGACCGGAGGCTAAAAGATGAGTGGGAAGCCCTGCCGATGAGACAGGTAGGCGAGAGGGGGAAGCGGGTGGAGCGGAGCGGGTGGGTTTGAGGGATATCTAGTAGGTGGGACCGACAGAACCTGGTGGCCGATGAGACAGAATGGGCTGCAGCTATGTGACACGGGAAGTACCTTTTTTACTGAAGGAGAAGTAAGATTTTGTTTTAATCTGTTTTTATTCAAATGAAATGGACTAAAAGCATTGGTTCGAGCCTGTGCTTCATGACTGGTAAAGTTGGCCTTAATATCACAGGACTTGGCACAAACTCTTGACAGAATTGTGACATTTAACTGCCAATGTTGCCAGTGTCACCTTCCTGTTTTGTGGTATCCTCACCTTCAGGAAGCACCTATACAATCAGTCAACCACTATTTTTCGAGCATTTCCTCTGCGCTGATGTCTTACCATACAGTACTTAACACAATACTCAGTCTCTTTGGTGGGGAAACACAGCAGACTGTCTGAAAGGCGGCGCCCTGAATCCTCCCGCCTCTCAACGCACGTGCACCTCTCCCAGCAACAGGTGCAGCCTCTTCCCCTGCGCCAGTCCTGTGGCATCCTGACTCGTGGTGGCCACCAGAGTGCAGCGGAAGTGATGGGGCAGCGTTCTGGAGCCCAGACCCCACAAGGCACTGCAGCCACCACGGCTGCCCTCCGAGTCCGGAGCTACCGCGGTCAGCAGTCTGGGAACCCCGCTGGAAAGAGAACTGCTGGAGAGAGAGTGGGGCTCAGGCGGCCCCAGGCAGTCCCAGCTGGGGTGCCGGCCATGCCCGTGAGGCTCGCGTGGATCATCCAGCCCCAGTCAAGCCACCAGACCACTGTCCTTCAAAAGTGAGCCCAGGGGAGACCAGCAGAAGCCCACCCGGCAGAGCAGGGGGTTAGGGTCAATCAGCGCAGCGTCTCAGCCTGAGAACAGGAAAAGAGTTCTGGAGACGGTGGTGGTGATGATAGCACAACAGTGTGGATGCATCTGATACCACTGAACTCTACATTTTAAAATGGCTAAAAGGGTACCTTTTATGTTATATGTATTGTACCACAATTTAAAAAGTAAAAAATATAAAAATAAAAAAACATCAGTAGCAGCCCATTCATGATGAGATGGATTGCCCACAGCCTCAGCAGGATAAGGATTCGGAGTCAGGTTTGATTGAGAAGTAAAGAAAAGCGACCTCTCCTTCCTGAGTTCGTGTGGCCAGGTTCACGCTTGTTACAAAGCTAAGGACCCTCCCACCCCCTCCCCAGGCCTGAGCCCCCCATCCACTCCCTGGGGGTGGGCCTGGGTGGGGCGGACAGGCAGGCAGGGAGGGAGGACATCGTTCTCATTCATTACATTATAATAATTTCTTTTGTAAGATGAAATCTTAATGATTTGTGTTTTGGGTCACTTCAGAATGTCCCCAAGTCATCCCTGGAGCTACCTAATAAAGGTCGTTCTCCATTACAAGGTGGATGAGTTTGTTAGGGCTGCCATAGCAAAATACCACAGGCTGCGTGTTTAAACAGAAATTCGTTTCCTCACAGTCCTGGAGGCTGGAAGTCTGAGACCCAGGTGTCGGCAGGCTGGTTTCTCCCGAGGCCTCTCTCCTTGGCTGGTAGGTGGCGTCTTCTCCCTGTGTCCTCGCATGGTCCTGCCTCTGTGTGTGTCTGTGTCCTCACCTCCTCCTCTTATGAGGACACTGGTCAGGTTGGAGTAGGGCCCACCCTAACGGCCTCGTTTTACCTTATGACCTATTTCAAGGCTCTGTCTCCAAGTCAGTCGCATTCTGACGTACGGGGCGGTGGGGGCGGGGCAGCAGGAACATCCAGATGGGAGTGGGTGGGGACGCATTTCAGCCCACAGCTCAAAGAGGATGGGCACCTTCATCCAGAGCCCTGAAAGTCCCTCCCTGCGCGTAAACCCAGGTCCGGTTGTGCCACATCCCACACCAGCTGAGTCCTTCGCAGTTTTAGGTCCCTGAACTTGCCCCGCCTTTGTGTTGAAGGAAATCCGCAACGTGTCTGTCTGAACGTTCTCATTGCTGGACAGACCGCTGCACAATGGTGGGGCCTCTTCAGACCTGTGGCATGTTCAAAACGAAAGGCTCTCTAGTTTTCCCAATGAAATCTTTACAGTCAGTTCTGAGGCCGATCTTCCCAAAAGCCTTTGTCAGCACAAAGCCTCTGGATTTACATAGGGGCCCCTTGGGAAGGCCGCATGGTGTCAAGAAGAAGCTGGACTGTGGCCTCTTTTTTGGTAACCAGATTGATATATAATACCCTTCATAGTCTTGTTTTTCAGCTTAAATTGTATATTCCCCAAGACCCCGGCTGAATAAATAAGCCGGGTGGGGTGGGGGTGTCCGACTCCGAGTCCGATGGCTCTGAAACTCTAGATGGCTCTGTGTGGTACCGAGGCCAGCTGTTCCTGCTTGGTAACGATGGCTTGATTCTCACATCAAACTTATTAGTTTGATAAAGGGCCAAGAAGCGCAGACTGAAGAATCTGAAATGACCCATTTTCCTGCGCAGAGCCAGTTATCTGCGGGAGGCGGAACGGGGGATATTTTTGTGGTCTCCCCAAGGCACAAGCGTTTCTTTTATGTACACTTTGATGTAGAAATAAAAGGGTACTTATGCATCACTGATGCCTTAGCATGAGCATTCTGTGTCTGCCCAGGTATTGAGGTCTGGGAGAAGATGACTGGCCCAAGCGATCCCCGGAGCACGGGCGGAAGGGCTCCCCTGCGGCTCGGCCCGCGGCACAGGACCCTCTCGCCACTGGTGCGGCTGCTCCTCTGTGTCCTCCCTCCCGGGGGGGGGGGGGGCACTCACAAGGGAATTTCCAGGAAGACAGGAAGGAGGACTTTCTTGCGAACTGCACAGGGTCCCCACTAATGTGCATTTGGGAATCAAGGTGAGACACTGGGGAAGGCACAGTAAAGCCACCCAAGCTGCCTGGGTCAGGTCCCAGCCTGAGCAAGGGCTGTGTGTGCCCCACAGGCCTGCGTGCCGAGCTGCTGGCCCTGCCCCGGCTGGGCTGCCTTTGCCCGCCCCAGCGCGCAGAGGGCGGCACAGAGCAGGGCGGGGGATGCAGACTGGGCCGGGAATGCTAAACCCCACCCCCACGGCCTTCCAGCCAAGGCTCAGTTTCCTTTCGTGCTCCTCCCTTCCTTGGGAGCCGCCTCAGACCCCACCCATGGGCAGGGCTAAGGGTTCGAATCCTAGCTCTGCTGTGAGATCTTAGGCAAGCCGTGCCGTGCTTTGCGGGGCCAGGTGCACCCCGGGTTAGCAGAAGAGTTTTCCCAGGTCTGGGGGTGGTGTCTCGTGTGCTGCAGCCCCTCTGGGTATGTTTACTTTATCATGCTGCAAAGGCTTCACCTAAAAAACAAGCTCCTGAGTGAAAAGCCCAGACCCACATAAGCCTGATATTGATTATTTGAAGGTAGAGAAACCACAGTTAGGACTAAATTGGTCTCCTCTCAGGGGACACATAAACACATACCCCAGAACCTTTTTTTTAAAAAAAAATGGCAGGCAAGGCCTGTAGTTTCCACGTGAAGGTCTTGGATCCAAAGGCTTATCTTCGGAGGAGAGAAGCTGAGGCCTGGATTATAGAATCGCAAGCTCTTGGAATAAGGCAGAACCTCAGAAATCACTGATCAGCCCCACGCACAATCCCCTTTGCCAGGTCACCTCCCAGCTAGGGGGTCCTGCTTCCTGCCAAGACAGCCCATTCCGCTCTGATCAGCAATCACTGGGCACATTTTTTATTTGAATAATTTATATATTTTGCATTTTATCCAATACAAAACCCCGCTTCTATCACTCTCAATTATTGATCCTAAAAGCCACAGAGAAAAGAATTCTGTTCCCATATAAAATCCTTCATCAACTTATTCTAAAAAGACGTATTGACTTAAAATTTTTTGATAGCCGAGTGGCTGCACAACCCTCTGAATGCAGCCCTGCCTGTGTCATCCTGAGGGGCTCGATCCTAACCCCAGCTGTCCTGCGGCCAGCTCGTCTTTACCGTTGGCTGTGGTTTTACAGAAAACAACAAGAGTCACAAAGCTGAAAGGGCCAATACGGGATGTAAGGAAATCAAACACCCACAAAGATGAGCTTGACGGGCGCTGCCAACGTCCAGCCTCCGTCTCGCTTGTGAAGAACTGAGCTTCTGAAGCCCCAGCAGAGAAGGGCTTCGGCAAGAGATCACATCTCCAGGTGGACAGAGGAGCTGGCTGCGTGGCCCCACACCACGTATGTCCTCCTTCCCCGTGGGGGCTCCGTGCCGACTTCCGCTGCGGAAGCTCCCCCGTCTCCGCACACGCGGCACTGCTCACCCCACGGCCCTCCTTAAGCAAGCGCAAAGCACTCTTTCCTTGGATGCTCTGAGCACTGGAGAGCGAGGAGTTCACCCCCACTGCACAAGAATGAAACAGGAAATGGACTCGAGGCATGGCTGCTGGCACTGCGGGGCCCTAGAGTTCTCAGGCCCGTCTGGGCCCCGACTCTATCCAGTTCTGCCCAACATGACACCATCGATCCAGCCCCTGCTCAATCCTGAGTAAGGAAAGCACTTCCCTTTACACCCTCAAAGGTTCCGTGTGGTCTCCGGGCTTCCCCATCCGTCCCGGACCCACTTGTCCTGCATCACTGGCCAGCTGGGTCTCCTCTGCAGCAGCCTCAGCTCTTTCTCCTACCAGCTCAGCAGGATCTAGGTCTTGCCGCACGGGTCACCGCGGGACCCTGTGGATGACCCAGCACTGTGATCCAGTGGCCTTGTTGCTTCACTTCCTCCCTCTGCTGCCATAGAAGGTGGAAGGCTGCCTTCTCCAGGTTTAAGAAAACTGCTGCCCACGTTTCTGTGTTCACTCTGAGGGACCCTATTGGGCACATCCTTCCTTACTCAGAGACACCCCCTGCCCCACTCAGATGTCCCTGGGAACCCACCTCAGCATCTCCCCCTCCCCGAGCCCACCAGCCTAACAGTCATCAGTCCACCCTAACCCCTTGTTCTGGGGCTCACGTTTGCCCCTCTGCACTGTGCCCCAGAGCCCCAGGCATTGTGATGGTGTCCCAGGTTGGCTACCTTTGTCCTCACATGGGACCCTCCCTTCCACCTTCCAGCAGCACATTAGCCACAGACCCAGAGAGAACCACATAGCAGAGGCTGCCCAAAATATGGTCCCAGTCACTCATTCAGCCACAAACACAGAGCAAAGTGCATCCCTCCACCTCAGAGGCCACACCCTTGACTTCCCAGGAGACATTACGCACTTAGCGTCCCATTTGAATAAGACTTTCCTAGATGTATATGCCATTCCTAGAATCTTAGTGTTGGAAACATCCCTGAGATACTTTGATCTAATCCTATCTTTTTTACAGGATGGTAAACTAAAATCCAAGTGATTTGCCCAAAGCTATTCTGCTTATTACTGAAATGATGAGGGCTACTACACCCTGAACACCAACGCACCTCCCATGTTCTCCCCAAGGTACCACACAGAGAATTCGGAAAACACGGCCGCACATTCTTGGCCCTTCTTCCTGCTGAGAGGTGGGGACTATCTACCACTCCCTTTAGAGCTGGGTAGGCTTGTGGCTCTTCTGACTAGGAGAGTATGGTGGAAATGATGCTATATTTCAAGGTTAGGTCATAAATGACTGTGCGGTGTCCCTTTTGCTAGCTGAACACTCACTCTTAGATCCCTGAGCCACCATATAAGAAGTCCAGCTACCCTGAAGCTGTGGAGGCCAAGTATACTCACTCCAGGCTTTAGGCCCAGCCAAGCCCAAATGGCTCACCATCTGCAGCCCACCCTGGGCATCAGACATATGAGTCGTAGACCATCCATACCAGCTCAGTCACCCACTGAATAACACCAAGTGACCTCAGGCAATTCCACATGAAGCAGAAGAATTGCCCGCTGAGCCCTTCCCAAACTCCTGACCCGAAAAGTCATGGGCTGTAAAAAAAAAATGGTCATTGATTTAAGCCACTAGGTTTTGGAGTACTATAGATTGTTGTGTGTCAATAAATAACTAGAACACTGCATGACCTGCTACATTAGTTTGCTAGGGCTGCCATAATAAAGTACCACAAGTACTAGTGGGTGGCTTAAACAACAGAGATTTATTTTCTCACAGTGTGAAGGCTAGAAGTCCGAGATTAAGGTGTCCTCAGGGTTGGTTCATTCTGGGCCTCTCTCTTTGGTGTGTAGATGGCTGCCTACTCCCTGTGTCTTCACATGGCCTTTCATCTGTGTATGTCTGTGTCGTCATCTCCTCTTCTCATAAGGACACCAGTCATATTGAGTTAAAGCACACCATAAATATCTCATTTTTACTTGATTACCTCTGTAAAGATCCCATCTCCAAATAAGGTCACAGTCTGAGGTACTGGGGCTTAGGACTTCAACACAGGAATTGCGGGGGGTGGGACACAGTTCAACCCATAATACCTCCTTAAAAGAACGAATGGCCTGGCTATAGTCTCCATTCCCAAATATCCAGTTATCCCTGCTCTGATAGGAATACCAACTCACTACATATTCTTGCTTAGATTATTCAACAATAATATGTACTGAACTCAAAATGAAATGATACACAGGGACAAGAATGAAAATCAGTTATGTGGACTCTTCCCTTGGGGTACCGTGGAAACACCAGTGCCCAGCTTCTGTGATGGTGAGAATAAGAGAAGCCCCAGGGGTGTGATGACAACTGGCTCAGAAGGCTGGACCCCAGAGCCAATTCTGCAGGATACTGGGGGAAGGGTCAAGCTTGTCAGGGGGGTCAGTGGTTAGGCACCAACACAAATGGCTATGCTGTGAGCCTGGCTCCAGCCATTGGGCTCTTAGGTGAGGCACGAGTCCCACCTGCTGCAAACAGGGACGCACAGGACACTCAGTATTCCATTAAGAAGCCCGTGTTTCATTCAGCAGCTCTGCAAGCTCTCGTCCTGAATGATGTGTGGGGTGCTTGCAGCCAGCTGGGTGGCAGCAGAGGGGCATGCTGACCTTCCCTCTGCTGGGCCTGCATTCGAGCCCCAGCCCCTGCCCCCAGCCCCACAGCAAAAGTGGGCTTGGCAAGCAGAGCCCACATCTGGTTTATGTAGAGCAAGAAAACCACTGGCAAACAGCTGTCTTAATCCAGGCTGTGGGAAATGGCCCAGACCCAGATTGCAGGGGTGTCCAGGACTAGCCACGAGGGACTCTGCCATAGTCTGCAGGGAGAGCACCTTTCCTTGGAGTCAGAGTTCCGACCAGTGTTCATGGCAATGGAACTAAATCCCTCTGTTTTGGCAAAAGCTCTGCTTCTTCTGTCAGGCCGCCTCACAGCATCCTACCTACCTACCGGTGTGCTTGTTTCCAATAACCAAGCTTCCCCAGGTGGCCCCTTGGCCTCTGGAACTGAAGTTCTGCCATGCTTTCACCCTGCTATCAAACTCTTCGAGAAGAAGGGAACTGGCTGGCTCTGACCTCAGCTCAGTCTTCTGTGCCCAGCCCCCGCTCCTCCTGTCAGATGGCCAGTCCCACTGTGGGGCCTGGAGACCCCTGTCGCGGTTTGGGATGCCCCTCATTCTCTGTCCATGCTACCTTCTCATTCAAGGTGGGCAAGATCCTGGTTGTCGGTCCCCATTCCTCCAAGGCCCTTTTCGCTGCAGCAACTTGTTAGGCACAGAGCAGACACGCTTCGGTGTGACTGGGGGAGTTGGTGTCATGAAGTATGCCTTAGGACAGGAAAGGGGCTGAGACACCGGCAACGGACGAGCACATCTAACTCCCTCAATTACTTTATTTAATTCACAACATTACTTTCCTCCACCATGGGCTCTTCCTCAGAAGCAGGAAGCCATCCGTCAACAAAGACCACCCCGGAAGCTCAGTTTACTAGTATTACTAGCAGGAAATAATCATGCCTGTAAACTGCTCTCTCGTCGTCTCACTTGACAGTTACCTGGGACTTAAGAAGACCAGAACCTCTCCGCATTTGACAGAGGTCACATGTCCAGCCCCTGCAAGGTCATTGAGCTGGGTGGGAAGTGGCCAGGGTGAGGAGAGGGAGGGATATGGATTCATAGTCCAGTGCTCTTTCCCTGACATCTACCACCTGGGGCCCGTGAGTCAATGACTCTCACAGCCTGCACCCCTGGGCAGCTCTGTCTTATGTTCCTTCACAGAGGGGGAAGGGAGTCTGCCCACTCCACATGCTTCCCTCTGGCCCAAAGTGTCCACAGCACCAAGGTGACTCAGCCTCAGCAGAAAGCAGAGATGTGGGCAAGCACAGGGATGTCGTCACGGCATGAGCCCAAGCCGCCTGCATATCACCTATGCCCACTGTCAGTTTACCAGCAGCTCCAAGTGCACCCTTCATAGCCTGCCTGTGAAAACATAGTCGGGCCCATTAAATCTTCTTTTGCCAGCTGGCATCACATTGAGCTTTATCAGCAGAGGGTGTTAGAGAACAGTTACAGGAGGAAGGGGATTTTCCCTCCTGGTCCCCTGTGCTCTCTTGTCAGGCTCCTGCAGGGCATGATGGCTAGCAGCCCTCAGTGGTCAGGGGTGCCCCTTCCAGATCCCCACCTTGGGTTTCAGGCCTCTGGCAAGATGTCTCCTTGTGAGCAGCTTTTCCTGGCTGGGAGAGGGCAGTTTCCATCCTTCAGCAAGCTCTGAAGGATGGATTTCCAGAAAGTCCAACTCATGCAGCACTGGGACAGCTCTCTGCCATTCAGGGAGCCACACCAGAGCTGGTTAGATCTTTCTAACCAGGTCTGGACCTCAGGCTGGGCACCAGAAGCCCCTTCTGGGGCATTCCATCTCAGCCTGAGGAGTGGTGGCCACTCCTCATACACCTGCAGTTTCCTTATTCTTTAGCATTCTCTTCACTCCTAACTAGCCAATCCTTCAGGACTCCAATCTTCAATTATATTTAATACTGCTTTATATTAAACTTTCCCTGTTCAAATTACTAAGCGGCTTCTGTCTCCTGGTTGGGTCCTGACTGATACATTGCCTGAGTGGCTCTCATTTTCCCCCAGAAAAACAGTACAGATTTCCTAGACTCCAAGAAGAGAGACCAAGCCAGTGAAGGCGGTGGAAGATCACGCCACGCTGGGGATGACTGGCTAGAAGCAAGAGCAGCTGAAGGACACTCAGGACCATGTGATCTGCTGCCTTCAAATTCCTGGTGAGCTGGCATGAAGGAATGGTCTGGGCCTTGCTCTGCTGGACTCAGACGTCACGTTAGAGAGAATGCCAAGAGGCAAAAGCTGTGGGGCCGGGGGCAGATTCCAACTCAACATGAGTGAGGACCTCCTAGTCATTCTAGCTGCCGGGGCACGAGGTCTGCTGCTTCCACCAGGCCCAGCACCCACCAGTGAGGGGGTACAGGCTAGGTGACCGCTTGGAGTGGGGCAGTATGGAGGGGACTGGGGTCCATGAAGGGGATATCTAAGAGTCAATTATTCTGAGATATTTTAACAAATAAAATATAGGGCAGGGCATTGCAAAGATAAAACAATAAGAAAAAGCTAAATAATAATATTAGACATCCCTGACCTAAAATCTGGGCCTCCATGTCATTCTAACATAGTTATAACTAATAAAGTTATTATAAAATTTGTTTCCTCTAGGTTTTAATATTTTGGTATAATATATCTAGCTGTATCAATAATGTATCAATAATCACACTACAAATATGGTTATGTTAGTACTCTAAATATATTAAAACATATGAGCAAAATATATTTTCAACTAAGGTAAAAATAGTTGCCCGAATTTATATATTGTATAGTTCTACAATTTAATTTTCAATTTGATCATAAAATCCCATTTGCTGTTTTTTATCTTAGGAACCCAAGGGCTGTTTAACTTAGACATTTATGATGTACTAAAGTTACTGTAAGACTATTTAAATAGTTAGCATTAAGTGCACGTGGATTTATGGTTCTATAAATGTCCCCTTGAACTGTACAAGATATAGTACCCCTGGAAACCTAGCTGAGAAATGCAAACCCAGTTTCACACTGCCAAATAGCTAACTTGCAATCAAGAAGCAATATTTTCATCTTCACTGATTTAAGTTAATGAGCTTGGCCATTACATAGAAAATGTCTGATTAATCAATCTGATAATTTAGCAAATATTTACTGCTTGTCTGTCACCAGGTACTCAGCATACAGCAGCGAGAAAGACAAATGCAGCCCCTGCCCTCTTGGAGCGAGAACATCACATTGCACTATGTAAGTGATGCACAGAGTGTGAGAGTTAGTGGGGTGACCTGAGCTGAGGCTGGAGGGGAGGGAGTGCCAGGCGAGGCCTCCCTGAGAGGGCACATTTAAGATAAGCCCTAAGGGTTGGGGTGAAAGAGGTGAGGAGGATGCTTGGCAAGGGATGGATGGGCCCTGTGGCAGGTGGAGGAAACCCCGTGCCACACCACGTGGGAAGACAGCACATGCAAGGACCGGAAACCCCCCAGACCTGCATGGAAAGAGGCCAGAGTGGACAAGCGGACAAGACCTGTGGGGAGAGGGCTTTACTCTTTACCTTACTAATTTATCTTTATCCTATTCATCCTGATGCTTTATGATAGCATCACAATCCAATGAAGTGTGCACACATGTGTGTGCGTGTGTGTGTGCCCATGCATGTTTCCATGTGTTTATTGGGTGTAGGTGTGAGGAATGTTGGGTGGTCGAGGAATGAACCTAGAAGGCAGCCAGGCAGCTGCAGTGGACGGAGCAATGCTGCCTTGCACGCAGGCAGTGCCAACCGGGATGGAGCGACGTGGGCAAGTCCAGGAGGTATTTAAGAAGAACAATATATTAGTAAAAACAAAAAATGTTAACAATATATTAGTAAAAACAAAAAGGTTCTCTATCACTAGTAAATCAAAAAAAATCTATTAAAAAAAAAAAAAAAGAAGGAGGAGCAGCCAGCTGGAGTGACAGATTGAATCAAAGTGAGGGAGTGGGCCAGGAAGCTGGCCCGCACAGTGGTTTATGCAGTAGGGACATTTTCTAAAACAGGGACCCTGGAGAGGAAGCTCACTGGCCCGGGAAATGAGACGTTCAGTTTGGGAAATGTCAATTTTGGGGTTTCTGCTAGACGTCAATTTGGAGATGTTGAGCAAGTAGTAAGATACCTGTTCTGGAGCTTGAAGAGAGGGATGGGTATTTCCTGAGCTCTGAGCGTGTGCCAGGCACTGTGCATTATGTCCTGGAGAGGAGTTAGGAAGAGAGCAGAAATTAACACTGCCCCTGGGATGCAGAGCAATTGCCAATGAAATGAAATGAAGTCATAGGCATGGATATGTTTACCTAGGGCACGAGTTTTAAATCAGAAGAAATGGGCTTTACATCTAAGATTGAAGTAGAAGGGCAGTCAGCAGAGCAGACCAAGATAGGGAAAAACCAGCAGCACTTTCTGCCCTCAAGGGCCGAGATGACAAAGCACTGCAAAGAGGAATGTGTTGGTGCCAGAGTCAATGCAAATCAAGTTGAAATGACACAGAGGTTGCCCCCTGGACAGAGGTGCTACCACTTTTTCTCTCCTACTTCCTAGGTATGCTCTTAGGGTGAACAAAGGAACAGATATTAAAGTTCTATGAGTTCAAGGGTAGAAACTGCTTATAACATAGCAGTTATCATCACCTTTATTATCATCATTATAACAGTAACATCAAGGGTCAATGCCAGAAGCCACAACTGCAAAAAGTTAAAGTGTCACCATCCAAAACGACTTTTGTTTTGGAGATTAAAAACAGAGCAGGGGGCTGTACGAAAAGATAAAACATGAAAGATAGTGTAATTGTAAAAAGAGGAAACAGAAAAATAAACCGGATGCATATGTCGCGGCATTCCTAGTAAACTGTAGTTATTGTTTGTTGATGTGTTTAATTATTTGCTGTTCTCTCTATGAAGATGTATAGAATGTAATTAGTGCTTTTCTGATACTGAATGGCATCACAAATCGAAGAAATGCCACTCTCTCCTGATAGCTAGCAAGTCTCACGAACACAGGGAAGCTATCAGAGAGCTTCATGCCAGAGAAGCTAGCTCCCAGAGCTTTGCCTTCCGAGATGACGCACTGTGATATGGAATCCTACATCCCTGGGGCGAAATCTAAGTAGTACATCCCAGTGAGGTGCAGTGGAAATACAAAGCATGATGACTGTCATTGTTATTATTAAGGTCTCTGTGATAATTAGAAGAGACGAAGGACATGTGACAACTAACTGCAATGTGGGACCCTGAGTCACAACTTGGAATAGAAAGAAAGGACATAATTCACAGAAAACCAACTAAGGGTCTGTACTTTAGTTAATAGTATTAGACTGATGTTAATTACCTGGTTTTGACTGTTTTAATACAAATGTGTCAGATGTTAACATTAGGGGAAGCTGGATGAAGGGTTTACTGTACAGGAATTCTTTTTTTTCAACTTTAAGTGGAAAATTATTTTTAAATGAAAAAGTGCTCAAATTTGAAGAAATTTTTAAAATCATTCAATAAAATTCTAGTTAACTGAGACTCTCTAAATCCTCAAAGCAGGTTGCAAAGTCTGAATGTCTGATAACTATTTCCTAAGGAATTTTCTTAGTTTGGGTCCCCATGATAAGCTTAGGGGAGGGTCACCTCACATCTATGACATCAGTCTAAGTCTGCAAAATATTTTGACACTTCAATTGGTTTTGGTTGTTTTTTCAAGGTTTTCTGCACCCCCATATAGCAAGTCACTGCATTCAGACCCAATTCCACACACAAGCTTACAATAAGAAATAAAATAGCTTCACTGGCTCCTAAAAAACATGAATCTGTCTTTTTTATTTTATTGTTTCAAATCTACTGCCTATTACTTCCATAAAATATATTTTGTGTACTGATTTTTAAAATATCTACATTAAACAATTCTCTGCACGTAGCCACTTTCTTTGTACCAATCTGCAAATGGTCCAGTGTAGTGTATAAACCATCTCAATTGTGAAGAATTTGTCAGTGCATATGCCTGCACCCACACAACACTCATCCCCATTTGCTACTAATTCATTCCCCAAAAACTCATTATCAAAACCGTGCCTGATGTGCACGACACTAGATTGCCTCTTATTGTGGTGGTATCGTACACAATGAAATCTGACTGTATCATCAGGAAACACTCGCCCTCCTATCTCAGCTCACTTTATTATTTGTAAATGCACTAAGTGTTCTAAGTGGAAGCATTTGCCAAAATCAGCAAAGTCAGTTAAAAAAAAAAAAAAACCTAGCTATTTGGCTCTGAAAATCTTCTCTGGCCAGATCCTTAAGATTTTTTCCCAGCCCAGAACTTGCATGAAAACCACAAGAGGATCTGTGCTGAGGCCTGTGGGCTGGGACCCCCGGCACAGAGCAGGGGATGGGCTAGCAGGGACCCTCAGCAGCTGGGAGGCCCCTTTATCTAATCTCTCTTAATGTAAACGCATTTCATCAGCACATAATGCACTTCAACATCTCACTCAGACACAGAAAAATGAATTCCAGAGGGAAAAGCATTATTCAGAATAACCTTGATTTAACAAGAATGATTTCATTGGACAAGCATTGACCCATCCATCTAAAGGATAATTTGCTCAAAGAAACCACCAATAAAGAACTACTCCAGTCAAAACACTAATGAAGTAAGAAAGGAACCTGTGCCCTTTGGGACGACGAAGGTGCAGAGCACCAGGGCCAGCTATGTGCCAGGACAGTGTGACGGACGTAGCATTGACGGATCAGCATATCCAAGGCACAACTACAGAGCCTCCAGGGAAGACAGCGACTGACCTGGAAGCCACAACATGTGGTTTTCCTTACAAGGCTTTCCACCGCGGAATTCTCACTTTTCCACTTAGCAGAAAGTGTTCATGTTGCAGATTTTTCAGGGTGCACAAGGTGGCCTAATCCTGTTCAGTCACCAAAAGTACGTCGTTTATTTTTCAGTGAGATTTACAAGAGAGACTCCTCAGCAAACTCACCTTGCAGAGCGTGCACCCCTCCACGCACAGGCAGAGCGCTTAAGGACGGCGGGGCGGGGGCGAGGGAGCGTCGATGCAGGAAGCGTTGCAAACTGAAGGATGGAATTCTGTTGAAGCATGTTATGGAGAAGCTATTAAAGCCAACAGTCCACGTCTGAATCCCTGCAAGGGCTCATTTATTTCTGCTAGCTACATAAAGATAGTCCCTTCAGAGCACAAGTGTGTAGCGTTTGTCAAAAACAGTATCATCGAAACTAGACTGTCAGAAATGGGGGGAAATGGGGGCGCTAGCTTCATCGCCGCCCCTCGCAGACATCCAGCCGGGTTGAGCCGGGAAGAACCGGCGTTACCGGCTCCGGCGCAGCCCGGGCGCAGAGCCCCTCGGCGGCGGGCGGCGGGCGGCCGGCAGGGGGCGGCGTGAGCACGCGCAGCCCGGCCGGGAAGGCGGGCGCAGGTCGTGCGGGGCTGCCTTCTGCGCAGACCCGCGGCGCGCAGGCCGGACGTAGCCAATTGCCCCGCTCGCTGTCCTTCGGCTCAGGTTAAGGAAGAAAGACCTCCCGTTACCTAGGACGGAACAGCTCGCCTCGCAGAGAACCAGGGCCACGCGGACGGCTCGCGGTGGCCCAGAGCGTGCGATTTAGAACGAGAAGGGCTCCATCCCGTGCATCTGCTCCAGTTCCCTCTCCTGCCAAAATCATAAGTTTGTTTGTTTGTTTGCTTTTTTTTAATGGGACCGGGATCTTGGTCTGCAGGTGCCTTCTATTTTAGTGGAAATGTCTCCCTCAGCCCTAGCAGCTAAGATTATGTTTAGTGGGATGAGACTCAAGCTCCTTAGTGTTGGAGGACGGTCCGGTCTGTGACTCCTGTCTTTGCACCCCGTGGCCAACCCGTGAGCAGGTCCTGTCAGCTCTGCCTTGAAAATAGATCCTAATGCCACCACCGCTCCCGGTTCTGCTGCTCCCACCCTCGTCTCCCCTGAACGGCTGCAGAGCTTTCTAATTGGCCAGTCTGGGTCCTTCTTTGCCCCCCTTTCAGTCTAATCTCCATGGAGCAGCCCTAGTGATCCTGTTAAAATGTGTGTCAGATCCTGTCAGCCCACTACCCAGAACTCTCCAATGGCTTCTCGTCTTTTACATAGCAAAAGCCAAGCCATCTTACAGTGGGCCGCAAGGCCCTGTATAACCTGATCCTGTTATTTCTCTGACCCCTCTCTTACTGTTGCTCCTCTTGCGCAGTTCACCCCAGCCATTCTGTCCTTGCTATTCCTTGAACTTTCCAGGCATGGTTCTACCACAGGGCCTTTGCACATGCTGCTCCCGCTGCCTGTAAGGCTCTTCCCCAACATATTTTTGTGGCTCATTTCTCACCTCTTTGTGATCTTTACTCATATGCACACCCACAAATCCCCCCATCCCCATTTCCTGGCTTTATTTTCTTCATAGCGCCTATCACCATATAAGAAGTGATAAATTTCACTTATTTACCTTGTTTAATATCTGTCTCGCTCAACCAGAATGTAAGGATCATGAGAGCAGGGACCTGTTTGTTCATTTTGTTCAGTGATGTATCCCCAGAGGTGAGAGCAGTGTTTGGTATATGGGTAGTGCTCAGTGGTTCATTCCCTGGTGAAATACATGAATACTGAATGCATCGCACAGCTCAGGTGAGATAAAAGAGCACCAAAAAGCAGGCAAGAGATGCTGAGAACATGCTGGCTCTGCAGGGCAAGATGTTTCTTAATCTGTTGGTTCAGAGTGGGCGAAGCATCCCCTAGCATAGTGTTTCTCATCCAGCAAGTTGCCCAGTAGGCGATCGTGAGATAATTTCGGTGGACCATGACCATCAGTATAAATAATATTTTAAAAGAAATAGCCAGGCATGATAGTGCATGCCTGTAGTCCGTGCTACTAGGGAGACTGAGGCAGGAGGATCGCTTGAGCCCAGGAGTTCTGGGCTGTAGTGTGCTGTGCCATTCAGTGTCCACACCAAGTTCAACATCAGTATGGTGACCTACCGGGAGCGTGGGACCACCAGGTTGCCAGAAGAGGGGTGGACCAGCCTGGGTCAGATACGGAGCAGGTCCCAACTCCTGTGCTGACCAGCAGTGGGACACAGCCTGTGAATAGCCACTTACTCCAGCCTGGGCAACGCAGTGAAATCCTGACTCAAAAAAATTAAATATAAAAAATGTAAAAATAAAAATAAAATAAAAGAATTACAAATAAAACTTTTAAAAATTTTAAAGAAATAGAGTTTTTTAAACTGAAGCAAATTATATGTAGTAAGAATAAGTATTATTTCATGAAATCTCTGTTTCTGAGCCATACACACACATACACGCTAGACTGTTGCAGTGTAAAAATGTTTTGCTTATTGTAGTTCTCCGTCAAAAAAGTTTGGAAAATCTGTTCTAGATAACACCCCCTGGAGTAGCTCAAATAATCTCAATTTGCCAGTCCTACAGAGAAAGATCTCCGGCAGCCGCGCTGGTGTTCCTGGTACGTGCATGTTGCGTACTTTCCAACATTCCTCTGAGCCTCTGTTCAGTTTGCTTCATTCTTTTTTCTTTGTGTTCTTCAGGTTGCATAATCTCTCCCTATCCCCCTTCAAAGTTTGCTGATTCTTTCTTCTGCCAACCCAAATCTACTGTTGAGCCTCTCTAGTGAATTTTTTTTTTTATTTTTGTCTTTGTGCTTTTCAACTTCAGAATTCCCATTTGGTTCCTTTCTTATACTTTCTGTCTCTTTAGTGATATTCTCTGTGTATGAGTCATTGTTACCGTACTCTCTTTTAATTCTTTACACATGGTTTCCTTAGTTCTTTGTACAGATTTATATTTCTTGCTTCGAAATATTTACCTGCTTAGTCTGACACCCGGGCCCCCTCAAAGGCAGTTCCTATTGCTTGTTCTTTTCCAGTGTATTGGCCATACTTTTCTGTTGCTTTGTATGCCTCATAGTTTTTTGTTGAAAACTGGACATGTGAGATAGTATGTTGTAGTAACTCTGGATACTGAGGTCCCATTGATGGCTTGATTTTCTTATTTAGTTGTTTACTTGGTTAGTGACTTGGCTGGGCTAAATCTGAGATTTTATTTTCCTTGCAGTGTGATGTTCCTGCTCAGATATTTTCCCCTTGCATATGTCCCTTAGCCTGGCTTCCTAGGGGTCACCCTCGCGCTGCATAAACCACTTGTTGGTCAAAGGTTGTGCTTAAGCCCCTCAGCCAATTGGATTTTCACCCTTGTCCTTGGATCTGTGTGTGGCTTGGAGGCTGCTTTCACTCTTCTGAGAGTTGATGATTTGGCCCTGTCTTCAGCCAGGGCCTGGTAGCTCATGGTTTCTCTTTCCTGAAAGGTACATCCTTGGGCATGCGCACAGTCTTTCAGATGACCAGGGGTAAGTGTGATTTTATTTTTGGACTTGGCTTCCTAGGAGTCGCTGTTGGGTCAGAGTAACTTCTGTTTAGCCAGTATTTGGTCAGAGGTTGTGCTTAAGCCCGTGGAGCAAGAAAGGCTCAAGGCCTTTTGATGATGGTCTGTGTGTGGCTTGGGGGATGCTTTCAAGTCTGTCCCTTGTCCCGGAGTGGTGCCCATGACTGTACGAGCAGGCACCGGGAGGATGGCGGCCCCTGATTTCCCAGCTAGCCTCTTCCTGTGCAGAAGCTCCTTCCTACCAGTGAGCTGGAGGGAGGCAATCGGTCCCTGTGTTCTTGCTCTGTTGCTCTGGGCCAACCCTCGCCCCACCAGTGGAGGCCATGTGGGGGAGGGACCTCCGTTCTCTAGGCTGTGCCCGCCCGATAGCACTTCCACAACACAAGCCTGGGGTGAATGAGAGACGCAGATGACCTGGCCCTCCTGGGGTGGAGTTGCAGCCCTAGGCTGGGAGCTGGGGGAGAGTGAGACCCCATCTTCTCTGCTCCGCCAGCCCAAAGAAGAGCTGGTGGGAAGGGCTGTGGGGAAGTGGGGACAAGTGTGGCTCTTGCTATTCTCATCAAGATTTAGTAGATTTTCTTGAATGCTGATTCTCTCTGTGCTGTATGCCCTTAGAACAATTATTAGATGCTTTAAACGGTTGGTCTGCATTTTACTTTAAAAGATTGTTCTGCTGGGGGGTAGGTCTCCCTCCTTCCTCCCAGTGCCTTTCTGGAAGTCCTGTTCCCAGGCCTTTTGTGCAATCCACACCACGGTCTTACTCTACGAGAGGGGTTTTCCGTGTGGCACTCGAGGCTGATGTGCCCGGGGCCATCCTGCCACCTTTCAGCAGGCGCCTGTGCAATGGGGTGTGCCCAGCCTAAAATCCCTCAGGCCTGCCTCAAAGGGGGGCCAGAGGAGAATGAGGAGGAGTGTGGGTGCAGAGCTCTGCTCAGGGGTGGTGGGGCCCTGTGGTGGAGAATTCGGTCCCAGACAATGAGTATTATTGATGGAGTTTCTATACTTCAGTCCTGATGGACGGTTTCCTTCCATCAGATGTGAGGACCAGGAGGGTGGGGATCTTTGTCTTGTCCAGTGCTGTGCCCCAGGGCCTGGACAAGCGCCTCATACACAGTAGGGTACCCACTGACTGGGTGCAGGTCAGGGCCACCACCCCTGGCTAACTGTGATTGGAGACAAGACAGTAATGAGGCCAGGATTCTTCAAAAGTACCTTGAACTTCCCGACACAGAGCTGTGCAGCCTGTTCTCTGACCCTGTCATTTACCCCTGTCCCAGCGCCAGCCCGCAGGGCTCACACACCGCTCCATGGCAAGTTGCACAGAGCACCAGACTCGCGTCCATGTGTGTCACCAGAAAACTGAGAAAGACGCTTCCCCTTCCACTATGTCACTCTTGCCTTGGTGCCCCACGTGTAGGAGGGGACAGCCAAGTGGGGGAGACCCTTCTGCCCCCAGGCCAGCAGGCAAGGAGAAAGGAATACCGTTGACCCTCGAGCAACGCAGGTCTGAACTACAGGGGTCCACTTCCAAGTGGGTTTCCTTCCGTCTCTGCCACCCCGAGACAGCAACACCAACCCTGCTCCTCCGCCTCAGCCTGCTCAACGTGAAGACGATGAGGATGAAGGCCTTTATGATGATCCACTTCCACTTAATTAATAGTGGATATATTTTCTGTCCATGTGATTTTCCTAATAATATTGTCTTCCCTCTAGCTTACTTTATTGTAAGAACCCAGTATATAATACATATACATACAAAATCTGTGTTAACCAACTGTTGATGTTAGGGGTGAGGCTTCCAGTCAACAGTGGGCTATGAGTACTTAAGTTTTGGGAGGGTCAAAAGTTATATGCACATTTTTGACTGCACAGGGGTCAGGGTCCCCAATCCCTGCATTGTTTTACAGTCAACTCTATATCCACTGCACTTTATAAAATGATCATTGGGAAATGCATTTTGTGCCACACATACTGGGCGAATTGGGGAAAGGCTCTTTATGTGATAGTTCATTTAAGCCTTGATACCACCTCATAAGATAAGAATATCAGGCCATTTTCAAGACAAGGAAATGAAGTTTAGAGGGGAAGTAATTTTAAAATCACAAGACCAGCAAGTCGAAGACCCAGGATAGAATCCAGACATATGTGACTCCAAAGCTCATGTTCTTCCTATTGTATATGCTATAAAATGTCCTCATAGTTGGAAAGGACCTTATGGATAATCTAGACAGAAGGCTCTCCATTTTTGCATTAAACTACATAAAGTCTTCCTTTAAAATTATCTAAGTTTCAATTATGTTAACTGTAATAAAAAAATCATCCATCATCCGATCAGCGTTATCATGGGACCCGTATAACTTGCTAGACGCCACCGCAGCCCTTTGCTGGGCCCTCTCTCAGCCCCAAGCCCACCTCTAATCATCACGTGGCCTTATAGTTACTTGTGAACTTCGTTTTTTACAAATTGCAATTGTAGCTTTGGTAGCTTTGGTGGTTTTCTGTGACTTATGCTCAAAAATACTCATCTGAAGCCACTGGCATCCATTACATTCATTACTGTCGCTAGAAAAGTTGGAAGCTGTTATTTTTAATTCAGATAATAGGGTCTAAATGCCCGAGTCCTCAGCAGCATGCACATTAAGTAATATTTCTAAACAACCATTAACTCAGCATTTCCCCCATTAAAGATGGTTTTTTTTGGTTATTTATTTGTAATCATGTCACATCTATGAAACACAATTTGCCAAAAACAAGCCCCTTAGAGGCTTCTGAGCCCTGAGCTGGGACCACAGAGGAGGGAGCTGTGTAACCACCCTGCATGCTTTCCAGGATCCCAGAGACCTGCCCTTCTGCTCTGAGCAGAAGGTTCCCTCTGCTGGGCCAGGGGCCTGCCAGCCTCAAGGCACAGACGCAGCAAGGGCCCCTGTGCACACTCAAGTCTGGTGCTGTGGCCAGAAGCATAGGCTGCAGGTTATGCTGAGCTGCAGTTAATTAAGTAATAGTTTTATGAGGTGGAGGGCAATACCCCAGGGGCCAACTCAAGGCCACAGGATTTACTGAGCTCTAACTGCAAGCTGACAGTCGCCAGCATGCACACAACAGAGCCTATTTGACGGGAAAGTTAATGTTGCTAGAGAATTCTTCCAGGGTAACACGAGGGACCCATCTTTGTTCTGCGGTTAAGGTCTCTGCCCCATGAAGCACCAGCTCTTCTGACAAGAGCTTGGTGGACACCAGCTGGAGATGCGAGGAAGGAAACAGAAGGAGCAATGATCCAAAAGCATGTTTAGGTCCCGCCGAATCGGGGAAGGCAGAGGTGGCGGAGTTCTGAAAGAGGAAGCCGCCTTACCGAGGAACACCAAGAGCAATGGGACTCCAGAGAAGAGAAGACAGGGAACGGGCAGACAGGGAACGAGCAGAGGCACGATGATTAAGTTCTGCTTCAAGAGTGAGAGGACCAGGGTCAGTGGGCTCCAGTCTCCACCAGCCAGATACGCGGAAGGAAGCAGGAAGGAATGATGCAGCAACTGAAGCTGGCAGCTCACCCTGGGAGCACCACGTTGAGCTGCGGGGAACGTTCTTGAATGTGGATGTTAGGATCCAAAGAAGCACACTGGTAGACTCACAAGTCTACAAATTTTAGACCATAAAGGAGTCAGAAACTCCATTAGGATTTAAAAGTATCTGCCTTTGGGAATTTTATACTTATCTTCCTTGCCACCACTCTGGGTAGCTCTCCCTGCAAGACCACAGGAAGAAAGGCTAAACGTAAACAAAGCATTTGTTTGCTTGGGACACTTAATGGAAATATGAAGGCTTTGTGTATTCCTTTTGTTAATCTATAACATTGCAACCTGACTCAAAGCAAACACATAAAGAAGCACAGGGCCATTCTGTATGGAAAAGACATTAAGGAGGGGTCCTTAGAGGTGCTCACAGGTTTAGGCCAATGTGTCAAGGCGGAGACTCTTGTAGGACCCGGGGACGATCCATCATAGCTTGCCTGAGCAGTATCATTTGACCCGTTTGTCTCAGGTCACCGTGAATATTGCTCCCTTTCATTCTGAAAGGCATCCCAGTTTGGACAAGATGTTATGCAGTGGCCGGGAGCTGGGAACTAGCTTCTCGCCCTTCAGATGAAGGCTCCAGCCACCACCACTAGCCTAGCTCCCTTGACTGGCCTCGGCTGCAAAGCAGGCAGTGGGAGAGCAATAGTCCAAGGCACCCCTGAGGCCTGAGGTCCTGTCAGCCGCTGTGCTTGCCTGGAGTGGCTCTGTCTGCCCGGTGTACAGCAGAGGCCAGCCATGTGGCCACTCTGCCATGGCCCCCAAGCCTATCGTTTTGGATGGATGTCATCATGCTGACAGTAAGAAGCATTTCCCCAGCTTTGTGATTTGAAGGGCAAGACGTTGCTTTTTCCCTGCCCATCTAAGGAGCACTTTTTAAATTTGCGATACCTCTCAGCCTATTTAGTAGCCATGGAAACCAAAACGAAAGATCCTCATTCTCATCAGGATCCCATAACACTCAGACATCTTGAAGACAGGCTTTGGGAATCAAGTTTCCCAGAAATCCTGAAGAACTGAGCATGGCTCACATGGAAGGTAGAAGAGCCAGTGTACATGACCTGTGCCGGGTCCCCCCGCATAGGTACTGTGACTGGTAGGAAGACCTGCAACTCGTCTACACTGCTTCTCTGGGGCATGAGCTGTACAGGCCACATGCTCTTCGATCACCTCCACTCAATGGCAGGACTTGCTTCTCGCCGCTCTCAGCAGGCTGTGCTTACAGGGCTGGCTCTGACTTGGGCCCCGCACACTCCACTGCCGCAGTCTCCCTCTCAGTCTTTATTGGTCTGATCCAACAGATGGGCCCAGGTTTTAAAATTAGATGAGACAATATTTGGATCTTAGCTATGTGCTCTTGGGTACCTTATTTAACTCCTCCCAACACCCATGAAATGGTAATATTACATACCGCAGAATAAACTGCTGTAACAAAGAAACCAACAGAATTCAGGAGCTTAAAGAACAACAGAGTTGATTGCTCTGTCACGTGATAGTCTGACATGAGTGCTACAGCTTGGCAGGTGGTTCTGACCCGTGCAATCAATGAAGGTCCCTGGCTGAGAGCCATCTTTGGCCCAGGGCTTCCAAGGTAGCTGTGGTCATTGCCATTTTTTTCAGTAAGGAGGGGGCAGAGAGTGCAGACGACGCACTCGCACTGTCTTACGGGCCCCAGTCTGGAAGTGGCCCCATTACTTCTACTCACACTCCAGCTGTTGGCCCACGTACCGCAAGGAGGGCTGGGAGAGGTAGTACCCAGCTGGTATCCAAATCCCAGGTAAAATTTACTTCTATGAATGAAGGGAAGAGTGGATCTTGGCTTACCATTAGCATTTTCTATCACAATGGTACACTTCCTACCCCTTAGGCTGTTGCAATGACTAAGTTAGATCAAAAGCACCCAGCACACGTGGTATTCAAAAGACAGGGACTCTTCCTGTTTCTAATACGCTCTTGTTGGGTCTTGAGTCTGTAAATATCATCTACATGCTGTTAATTTCTAAGTTCTCCCCTGAGCTCCAGATCCAAATATCCAACTGACCTCCTGTCATATCCACTTGGATATTTAACAGACATCTCAAATTTAGTAGGTACATAAGTCAAAACTTATCAAATCATGCCTTTTAAATTTGTGTGGTTTATCATCTGTCAACCATATCTCAGTGAAGTGGGTTTGGAAATGTTAGTATGTACAAAAAGGAGGACTTGCTTATTTCCTGTACTTCATCCCTTCCCCAGCTGCCACCGTGTCAACAAATGGTACCACATAGTTGTATGGATCAAAAACTAAGGCCTCTCTTTGGGTCTTGCTCCTCCTCACCCCTGCATTCGGTCCTTGGCCATCCTGTCAACGCTATGTCTCGAGTCCATCTGCCCCTGCCCTGTCCACTGCCACCTCCAGCAGCCTGCCTGTTTGTTCCGGCTCCAGGCTCGCTGCTCTCCAATCCTTTCTCTGTGTGTGTGTGTGTGTGTGTGTGTGTGTGTGTGGTTAACATATATACACACCATAAAATTTACCATCCTAACCTTTTTTTTTTTTTTTTTTTTTTGAGACAGAGTCTCACTCTGTTGCCTGGGCTAGAGTGCCATGGCGTCAGCCTAGCTCACAGCAACCTCAAACTCCTGGGCTTAAGCAATCCTTCTGCCTCAGCCTCCCGACTAGCTGGGACTACAGGCACGTGCCACCATGCCCGGCTAATTTTTTTTCTATATATATAATTTTAGCTGTCCAGATGATTTCTTTCTATTTTTAGTAGAGATGGGGTCTTGCTCTTGCTCAGGCTGGTCTCGAACTCCTGAGCTCAAACGATCCGCCCACCTTGGCCTCCCAGAGTGCTAGGATTACAGGCGTGAGCCACCGTGCCCAGCCCATCCTAACCATTTTTAAGTGTACAGTTCAATGTCACTGAGGACATTCATGATCTTATGCAGCCATCACCACCATCCACCTCCAGAACCGTCTCATCCTCCCAGACTGAAACTCTGTCCTCAGCGAACACCAACCCCCCATCCCCCCCAACCCTCAGCAATACCATTCTACTTTCTGTCTCTATGAGTCTGACTACTCTGGGAACCTCATCTAAGTGGAATCACATAATACAACATTTGTTTCCTTTTGACTGGTTTATTTCCCTTAGCACAACATCCTCATCCATGTTGTAGCATGTGACATAATATCCTTCCTTTTTAGGACTGAATAATATTCCACTGCCAGTATATACCACATTTTGTTTATCCATCCACAAACTTGGGTTGTTTCTACCTTTTGGCTGCTATGAATAATGCTGCTATGAACATGGGAATATAAGTATCTGTTTGAGTCCCCGCTTTCAACTTTTGTGAGCATATACTCAGAAGTGGGATTGCTGGATAATACGGTAGTTCTAGGTGTAATCTTTTGAGGAACCACCATACAGTTTTCCATATCAGCTGTCCCATGGTACATTCCCACCAATAATGCACAAGAGTTCCAATTTCTCCACATCCTCATCAATATTTGTTGTTTTCTGGTTTTTTGATAGTAGACGTGTGCGAGATGGTATCTCATTGTGGCCTGGGTTTGCATTTCCCTAATGACTGGTGATGTAGAGCATCTTTTCACATGGTTATTTACATATCTTCTTTGGGGAAAAGTCTATTCAAGTCCTTTGCCCATTTTTAAGTGATTTTTTTGTTGCTGTTGAGTTTTAGGCTATCTTTTAAAGCATAAATCAGACCACATCATCTCCCACCTCAGCCCCTATACTGGATTCCCAGTGCGTTTCAAATGCAGTCCCAGCTCCTCCTCTGGCTGCTGAGCCCTCCAAACCACCTCTCTCCACCTCCTGCTGGCTCTCTGGGGAGCCCCAGGGTTTCCTTTCTCTTCCCCAGTCACACCGAGCTCGTTCCCGGATCTCTTCTCCGCAGCCCCCTCCTGGCTCTCCCTTCTGTCCCCTGCCCACCTAGGTACCCACCTACGTAACCACCTTAAGTTATTCTCAACGCATCGTCCTATTTATTACAACCTTACGGTCTTGCTTATGGTTACATCATTTTGCTCTTTCATACATCACCTCCCTCTTCACATGGCTCCTCAATGCAGGCCTCTTGCTTGTCCTCTCACAAACCTTTAACACCTCCCCCGGTGCCGGGCTCACAACAGGCCACAATAAGTATTAACATTTGTTAAACGAACAAACACATCTTCTATTACTCTCCTGCTACTATTACACTATTTCTACTTCTACGATTTCTACTATTTCTTGAGAATCCCCTAAATGCCAGGCACTGTGGTAGGCACTTCAAATACATTAACACCCTCAAAAATCTGAAAATCAGGCACTAGTATGTCCATTCCATAGATGGGAACATTGTGTCTCAAGTTATTAAGTAATATGCCCAAGGTTGAAGAGTTCAAAGCAGCAGAAAAATCCAGATCTTTCCAATTTCAGAGCTCATGGTTTTTCTTGATACAGCACCACAAAATTGGCTTTCTAAAGTTCCATGCAAAAGGAAACCTGATCCGTGAGAAAGCAGAAAGTCACCTTAAACTGTCCATTTCAGAAAGATCTGGAAATAAATATTCACTGACTGTGAGGGCAGGTTGCTGCTCACCTCCCTGCTGCTTGGCCTGCCCTGTGTCCTCCTCCCCCACCAACTCTCTGGCCCTCCCCCTTCCAGCTGAAGTCCTGCGGCCTCCTCTGAGAAGTGCCCCCAGCCCCCGGGTTCCCTCTAGGGCCACAGAGCTCTCTCCTTTCTGGGAGCACCTGTAGCCATGAAGAGCTGGCCTGGCCTGTCTAGGCACAGTCCTGTCGTGTTCACTGGACACGCGGCCTAGGCTCAGCCCCTCACTGGACTGCAGACTCTAGAAGAGGAGAAACCCCCTGAGGCAAAGCCACGCAACCCAGCAGCAGAAGGAAGGGAGACCACATTTGCCTGGCTGGCTTCTCCAACGCACCCACAGTAAGTTCCACTTCCTCAGTGGTCTTCTAGGCACATATGGAACGTGAGCCTTGAAAATCAAGGAAATCCCGTCACACACCACAACAAGGATGAACCTTGAGGACATTATGCTAAATAAGCCAGCCACAAGAGGACAGGTACTGTGCGACTCCACTTACCCGAGGTGTACAGAGAAGTCAAATCCCTAGAGAAAGCAGAACGGTGGTTGCCAGGAGTTGGTGGCGGGTGACGGGGAAGTGGCAGAGCAGAGTTTCAGTTCCGGAAATCGGAAAACTCTTGGAGATGGACGGTGCCGATGGTTGCACGACATTGAATGTTGCGCACTTTAAAAATGGTTAGGACGGTGCCTTCTATGGTGTGCACATTTTATCGCGCGCGCGCGCACACACACGCTTTCTTTAAAAACTCCTCTGTGGAGCAGGGCTTGGCTGCCCAGTGGCGGTCTGTCCCTGCCGCCCCCGAGCACCCGCGGCCTCGCCCTTCTGCAGGGCGCCCCGCACGGCCCTCGGGCAGGAGCGCTCGCCAGCGGCTCCACTCCGGTCCTCCTGCCCGGACGGGGCGGGAGTCTGCCCCGCGGCCGCGTGCTCTTTCCGTCCTTTCAACGGCGTCCCCAGGCCTGCGGCCCGGGGGCGGGCGCGGACGGCCATGGCAGCCCAGTGTCTCCAGTCCCTGCTCACCTGGCTCCCACCCCAGCCCCCTTTCCTTGTCAAATTTCACCCCGTTGTTTCTGGGCATTTCCAGGGGTGTGTGACGTGAATGAGAGAAAAGGAACCTTCGGGATGGCCCGCCCAGGCGCTCACCTGGAAGGTACCTGCCGCACCCCTGCGCGCAGGCGTCACCGGGGTCACCGGGGTGGCGGCGGCGGCCCACCGCCGGACGGAGGAAAGCGCAGCACACAGACATCATCAAGGTCTGGCGTTAAGTGAGCTGTTTGAAACCATGTTCTCTAAAATACTTAATGTTCACTTATGAAAACCCAGGAAAGACGCTTACAGCCACACCGACATTCTATATCTTACGAGAAAGTGGGGCAAGCCCCACCTTCAGCAGCTTTCTCCTCCACGCAGCGGGGTCCCAGTTCTTCCTGTGCGAACCGGCAAACTGAGCAAACCGCGGAGGAACCCATTGCTCACCCACCAGCTCAGAGCCAGGACGCGAGGGGCGCGGAGGCCCAGAGGCCCAGGGCTGCGCCAGGGCTGCCCTGGTCCCGGGGATGCCAGAGGCCCAGCGCGCGGCGGGCGAGCGATCGGCTGTGCTGCCCGCGGTTCTGAAACTGCCGACTGGCGAGAAAAAGAGTCTCCAAAACATGTGGCCCCCCTAGAACGTGGTTTTTGTCTTTATCTCTGTGTGGGCTCTTTTTTGTTTTGGTGGATCTTCAATTTGGATATTTGGAGGAATGAACATCATTGTTCCGGAGGGAAGTTCTTGATGGTCTTTCTTTCCTCCAAAATTGACTTAGACATTACAATTTGGTGCTTGTAAGAGTTTTAAAAAATGAATAATAATGCGTCAATTAAAATTACAAAAGAGACAAAAAAAGTCGAGTTTAAAATCCAAGGCCACAGGGGCCTGACAGCTCCTGCCGGTCATCCCAGCACTTCCGGAGGCTGAGGCAGGAGGATTGCTTGAGCCCAGGGGTTGCAGTTCAGCCTGGGCAACATAGTAAGGCCCCTTGTCTCCACTAAAAATAATAATTAAAAAAAAATTAGCCAGGCGTGGTGGTACACACCTCCCGAAGGTCCTACCTCCTAAATACCATCACCATGGGGGTTGGGATTTCAATATATGAATGGGGGACGGGGGCTGGGGTGTAGAAACATACAGTTCATTGCACTAGAGCAGTCAGACTCACAGAAACAGAAGGTAGCTTGGTGGTTCCCAGGGACTGGAGGAGGCGGAGACAGGGAGTGTTTAATGGGTATATAGCTTCAGTTTTGCAAGATGAAAAGAGTTTTGAATACAGGTAGTGGTGATGGCTGCACAACAGTGTGAATGTGCTTAATGCCACTGAATCATCCACCTAAAAATGGTTACAATGGCGAATTTTATATTATGTGTATTTTGACAAAGTAAAAAATTGAAAGTGGCTAATTCCCATTCTGCCCCAATTTCAGAGAAACACATAAGCAAATACAGGGAAGGGTGACTGTCTACACCGCCTGAGTTCTGCCTTCCAGACCGCTTGCACCAGGGCCCTTTCTAGCTCCCTCTCCAGAAGAGGACATCAGCGACCTGCACAGGCCCCTTCCTGGGTCCACCTGGGCTGCCACCCACAGCAGTGATCATGTAGAGAGCCTAGGTGTGGACAGGGAGTGGCTCTTCCCCATTTCCCTCCAGCTTATCACTCTTATTGTTGCCAACACAGGGTATTTCCACACTTTATTTAATATTCTCGTGCTGCAGTGTGCTTCCCTGAGCTCCTCAATCTCCAGGACAGCCTAACTCCAAGACTGGTGGCAAAAAGCTGCAGAAATAACAGGGCATCACCTGGGGATACCTAGCTCCCTGGTCCAGCTCACTGTCCCTTTATTGCCCTACAACCTCCCTGAGCCTCAGGTGCCTCTTTGGTAAAATGAAAGGTTTGGACAAGATGATCCCAGAGAGCCCCCGGAGCGCCACCGTTCTGAGAAACGGCCTGGCACAACACGTGCGGTTCAGCACATACAGAGCCAAACATCGAGGAAAAGCGTCCAGGCAGGAGGAGGCAAAAAGCCAGCTCAGAGCATGCTTCTTAGAAAAGGACATAAGAGGCAAGGGGCACCGTGACCTTCCAAGTGGCAGGAAGGGCACAGAGCTCTGTAATTCCTTGCTCTCTTTCCAGTAGAACATCTCACTCTCCCTGGGAGAATATTCAGGAAGTGCAGAAATACACCCGGGCCCTGCCTCCTCAGCTCCTGGCTGATTCCAGAGGGCCTGCCCTCTAGCAGCCGTGTAGGCACCTGCCCACCCACCAGCCTGGGGATGGCCTCTGAGCCAGTCCCACCTGCAGGCCCTTCAGGGATGCTCTGGCCCCCAGCCCTCCCCGGTCTCTCCGCTTGTCCTGCCACAGTCTCTGCCCACCTCAGTTTCACCCTCCAGGCCTCCCTGGGTGGCCGATGGGGAACAGAGCCACACCCACCCTGGAGCTGCACTGCCTTTGACTAGGCAGCAGTTTTATGAGGGGGACGCATGTGAGAGGCCTGATTTACGGAGCTTTCCCTCTGACCCATCCAGCTGGCTCCCTGAGAGGTGCCCCAGGGCCCTTTCCGCCTGGCCCTACCTCTCTGGGGCTAGTCCTGCCTGAGGAATACCCAATACGCTCATAGCATGGAGAAAAGAGCCATGAGGATGGGGGCATCCAGGAGCAAACCCACCACTGGGCCCTCGAAACCCCACGACTCCATATCATCTTCTCCATTCAGGCCCCTGCTGAAGCATGGTTTCTGAACCAGCCAACAATGACCTTCTTCACTTACCAGTAGGATAAGCAGGGAGTTCCTTCTCACAGAAGCCTGTTGCCCTGCTCAGAACCAGTCCGAGCAGCCGTTCCAAGTGCGGCCTTCAGCCCATGCCAAACTTAGCTCAACTGCAGGCTCAGAGCTTTCTGAGGAGAGAACAGAAATGTGCGTGCCATGGGTAGCGTATGCGTGTGTGCATGGGTGCTTGTAGGTAGGGCGTTGGCACACACCCAACGACGGGCATGCTGACCTGTGTGCACACGCTGAAAGCTTTGGGAGGCAGCAAGCGCTCCATGTGCAGAGGATGGAAAAACTATCACATTTATTGTCTGTCCTTATGCGGTATTTAAAATACAACTTCGAATGTGTGTGCAGGTTTTTAGATGTTATTAGACCACTTGGGTTTTTTTGGAAACCAGGCTGAGTCCAAGCCAGACTGCATCTGTCTGCATTCAAAGGGACCATTCTTTCCTCCAGCTCTCAGCCCTGCCCCCTCCACACACCCTCCTTCAAGTGAAACCCAAGCGTTTCCTTTCCCGTAAGGCTTCTTCTAGAAGTCTGTGCTCAGCACAGGGGCCAAGCCCTGCGGCTCAGGCAGGCCCATGTGACTCTTGAATTGCAAACTCAGGTCCCAAGGTGGGAAACCGTTTGTCAACAGCCCTCATATTTACGACGATGAGGCCAGCCTGGTCTTGGGGTGCAAAGCTATTGTTCAAACCACCACTCATGTAAGGAGTTCCTAGGATTTTTGGTTTTCCTGTCCAAAAACCTCCTTTAGCTTTGAAAAAGTGCTTTTTTTTCCCCCTTGGATACTTCTGCCCAATAATCATTCTGATTTGTGGATTCAAGCAAGGTGCGGACCACAGAGCACATTCTCTCTGTGTAAGAGGGCACCCCCTTTAAGAAGGATGGCTGCAAGTGCCTGAGTTTTTCTCAGTCCTCATCGGCATGATGGTAAGCCAGAGAGTTCCCTTTGGTTAGGAGATCAGTCCTTCTACTTTCTTCATTAGACACCATGTGCTGTATTTCCTGAAATATGTTTTTTAATCTTCTATTTTTATTGCAAAACAATTTTGTATCATTAAAGAAATCTGTGAAAAAAGGAAAGCTATAACCCACAATATTGCTTTGTTAACCCCATGATTTTCATTTGCTCAAATTTTCCGATCCTGACCATAGGAACGCGTATTTTACCAAGTTTCAACCGGACATCCAATGTTTCCACTTAACATATTATTTAAAGCCACTTCCATTTTCAGTACAGGCCGAACAATTATAATTTCTAATGCTTAGTTACTGTTCCATTCAAAGAATGTCCTGGGATTTATTTTCCTTTCCCCTATTGCTGGGCATTTAGGTGCAACATGTGTAGACAGGTTGCTTTTTCCATTGAATTATTTCCTTAAGATGAATTTCCATGAACAAGATGATTGGATCGACTAGTATAATCATTTTCAGGACTTGGTATATTCCAACTTGCTTTCTGAAAAGCTTTTAACAACTTGCAATGCCACCAAGAGTGATCATAATTTTTTTCTATTGCAAAGTTGCCAGGAATTAAGTTAGCTTTCACTGACTTAGTAGATAAAAATTGATAACCTCAAAAGGTTATTTTAATTTTCATTTCTTTGATGACTAGTGAAGGTTTTGTTGTTTTGGTGGGGTTTTTCTTCACTCCATGCATTTTTAAAATAGCCTGTGGCTACACCTTCATCCTACTTCTCTGGACTCCAACTTCAAAGCGAAGGATACAGATGAGGGTGGAAAGGCAGCGGGATTGTGGGCATGGCCTGTTCTTTGGCTTTCCAGTGCAAGTGGCACACTTGGTCCTCCCAGCTGTGAGAGAACGAGCGACTGAGCTAGGAGATGGGGGCTGGCGTAGGGGCCGTGCAAAGAACTAACTTCGGGGAGAGCAGTGGTCAATGGTCGTGGCATCTTCCCTCCCCTTCTTGGGTGATGATAGGTTGTTCTGTGCGGACACCTGCTTCGTCCTGAGCTGCTTCTCACAACCTGGCGGCCTGGGTACCTTCCTAACCACGTGGCCCCAGCACTTAACGCGCTCCATGCAGCTGTTGTGTATTGAAAGACAACACTTCTAAACCACCAGTAGTGGTGACAGGTTTACGAAGTCCTTCTCCCTCATGAAAGGGAGGCTCAGGGCCACCGGCCGAAGCCTCCGGGGGTTGTGTGTTGGGAATCTGCTGGCAACCAGGCCTCCGGCTTCTCCGTTATGACACAAACACACGTGTCAGGCCCAGAGCGCCTGCAGCCATCAGGGGCTCTGTGGGTTGTCCACATGGAGCTGCCTTCTCAGTGCCCCCGAATGGCTCTTCCTGAGGCCTGCGGGGACTGCTGTTGTCTTTTGAGGAAGTTAAGGGACAGTTTTCAGTGATGAGAAAGAGAAACTGGGCGAGAAATTAGGGGCAGGGTATCCGCCACATTCCCCGGATGTTGGGGCATCTAAGGAGATTTCTACTTGTGAGGATCTTAATTCAGACATTCAGGGCTCTTTATCCTGATATTAAATAAAAAGCTTCCCTGCTGTCCCAGAGGATATTTCCCCCTGTACATCAGACGTAGTCCCTGGGACGGTTTTGTTCCTGAGCTCCTGGCAGTTCCTGTGCTGTGCCGTGACTTTTCCCTCGAGCATGGCAAGAACCACCCACATTGCACGTGTCTGCTGGAGTCTCTGTTTCCCCATTAGACTGTGCTGAGAACCAAAAGCATCTCTTACTTTTCATATTCCCAGCATGCGGCAGGCGCAGGTATGTGGAATGAATGAAGGGCTTTGGGCAGACAGACCTAACCCTGACCCTCCCCGAGCAAGCAGGTGGCTGCGGAGCAGGGGCCACAATCTGCCACAGAGAAGGTAACAGCACCAAGACCCTTTCTAACCATCCACCCCAAACAGCTCCCTTGTTCAGAACCCCACGTGACAAAGGGCCCGAGGGAACCCAGCACAGCCCATAGGAACAAAACCCTTGACACCAGCTTCCTGGGAACGAGCCTGCCACCTCCTGAGCCAACCAGCCACCACCTGGGAATTAGTCCCTGGAGCAGTGGTGCTCATGGAGGGGCTTCCTCAGCCCCAGCAGGGTACTCACACCACCCCAGGGGGCCTTCCTGGGATCAGCAGTGACAACCTGATAACAAAATTACTAGGCCCTGGCTGCAACAAGCTTCCTTGAGGACCCTAGCCCACTCTTTTTATCTATTATGAGAGATAATCATTTTCATTTGGTTTTGGGGTTTGTTTTTAAAGGTCCCCCTGCCCTGAAACATTCAGATCATCATCTGTACCCTGTGCCTTGCTTCAGCTTTACCCAATTGGTCTTAGAGACTGCTGTGTGTTCACCAAGCCTTGGATAGCTTTTCAAAGACGTTTTATGCATATATAGTATAGGCATGTATATAGCTTTTATTTTTTTGCATATGGTAGCATAATATTACTTGTTCTTTTCACTTAGCATTATGTCTTGGAGCTCATTCTGTACTAGTACATTTAGAGCTGCATTGTTCTTTTTCATGGCTGCGTAGTATTCCCTGTGTGGATTTACACATTTAACATGCCCCCCTTTTCATAGACATTTAAGTTGTTCCCAGCCTTGTGCTGTTATGAATAATGCTGCATATTCTTATGAAATTATATCTGTAGGATATACCCCTGAAGTGGGATTGCTGGGTCCAAAAGCATGTGCATTTTTTAAATGGGTAGGAATTGCCCAGTTGCTCTGCATGGATGTTGTACCAGTTCACACTCAAGTTGAACCTGTGGGAATGTGCCTGTCTCCCCTCATACTTATGATATTCTACCACCTGTTTAATCTTTGCTAATCTGACAAATGAAAAAAATCTCATTGAAGTTTTGAGTTTTATTTCTTACATTATGACACTGGGTGTCTTTTCCTAGGCTTCTGGGCCACTGGTTCTGCTTGGTCTTTAAGGTCTCACTTCACCTTCTTCATCCATGTTTCTACTAGGTTCTTTTCTTACTAATTTGTAAGAACTCTTTATGTATCAAGGGCATTAGATCACTGAATGGTATGAGTTCAAGTGTTTTTTCCCCTTTGACTCCTAGGTATGTGGGGAACTTTGCTGTGTTGTTTTCTGCCGTGCAAAAGGTTTTTCTCATTTACATTCAGCTGGGTTCTGTATCCACAGATTCAGTCAAGTGAGGATTGAAAATATTTGGAAAAAAACAATTAAAAATAACAAGACAACAATAAAAAGTAATACAAATTAAAAACAATAAAGTATAACAACTATTTACATAGAGGTGATTGAAAGTATACGGGAAGATGTGTATAGGTCAAATGCAAACATACTCCATTTTATATCAGCATCTCGAGCACCCACAGATTCTGGTATCTGCAGGAATCCTGGACCCAATCTTGCAGATACCAAGGAGCACTACTTATTTTTCTTTTAGACATTTTGCATTTCTGTCATTCTTACAGCACAAATACTAAATTCTAATATGTATTTGGGTGTTTCTGTACTTTTTAGACTATTCCTTTGAGCTATGTCTCCACATCAGAAATTTAGTTTTCATTACTGTAGCTCAATGTATGTTTAATATTTGGCACAGATAGTCCCCTCCCATTATCCCTTTTTTCCTAGAACTTTCCTGCCTATACTCACTTATTTATCTTTCCATAAGAGCTTTCGCATTAACTGTCTAGTTCCAAAAAAATTCTATTGAAATCTTTAACTTATAGAAAATTCACCTCTAAACAATATTGAGTCTTCTACAATAACATGGTATGTGGGGTTCTGGTTTTTATTAATATTATTTGATTCTGAGGGGGATGTTTTGTTTGTTTGGGTTTTTTTGGTTATTCGGATGGTTGGTTTTGGTTTTGGGTGGTGGTTGTTTGCTTTTAGCTAAGTCCTATTTGAATTTCTTCAGTAGCATTTTGATGTTTTTTTTGCACATTTCTGATTAAGTTTACCCCTAGGAGGCCTTTTTGATGGGTGTGCTATTGTATGTGGAGTATTTGTTTCATTATGTCTGAGACTAAGTAGTTTTCATTTGTATATATGACAACAATGACTGCAGTGTGTAAATATTGGATCCAGCCACCTTACTAAAGTTTGTCACTGTTTGTAATTCTCTGAAAACCCCAAGAAAATCTGCTAGGAAAAAAAACTATTATAGAAGCTGCAAATGATTAGTTTGCTTTCTCCTTTTTTATTTTTATATATCATTTCTTTCTTGTGTGTTATATTGATGATTGATCTCTAGAACAGTGTTACATGATATTTGTGAAAGTGTATATATTTGTCTTACTCATTACTTTAATGTCAATGATGCAAGCGTTTCTGCAATTTTAAGTATGATACTGTCTTTGGGATTGAAATATATGTTTATATCATGCTAAGGAAACATCTACCTTTATTTTTAAGAGATTTTATCAAGAATAAATAATGGTAATGAATTAATGGAGAAAAAATGGCTGCTACCATCTCAAAAGAGCCAACCAGGAACCATATAGCTTCTGATGGAAAAACACACAACACCTAAAAAGTAGTTTTGCCTAAAAATATCAAAGCTGGATCTGATCAAGTCTTGGGATCTAACTATTAATACCAACATGCAAACACAGAGGACAGAGAAACCGTCTACACTACACCAAAGGGAAGAATTCAGCAAAATCCAGACTATGGGAAACTCTACAGGACACATAACCCATGTCTTCCAACAAATAAATCCCAAGGTGGGGGGAAGAGAAAGGTGGAGGGAGATACCTCTAAGTGAAGGGAAACTTAAAATGTATCAACCAATCACAATGTGTGGCCTTGCTGGGATCCTGATTCAAATAAACAAGAGGTCAAAAAAGTATTCGTGAGACAATTAGAAATTGAACACTTACAGAATATTTGATGACATTAAGAAAGTATTATTAATTATTTTTGGTGTGCTAATGTCATTGGGGTTATTTTATAAAAATCCTCATTTTTAAGAGACATGTACTAAAGTAATGATGGATAAAATTATATGGTGTCTTGGATTTGGTTCAAAATCCTATGAGGGGAGGGATGTGTATGGGTACAGATGTAACAAGAGTGTCCATGGCCGAAGCTGTGCAGTGGGTACCTGGGGGTGCATTATACTGTCTACTTTTGTATTTGTTTGAAATTTTCCATTGTACAAAGTTTAAAAAATTAATAATGCATTTTAATGAATGCCTTTTGGAATCTGTGGAATAGCAAAAGTATTTTTCTTTTGTGCTCTATTAATGTGTTGAATGTGATTAATAGGTTTCCTATTATTGAGCCAACCTTTCCTTCCTGGGAAAAAAGCCCCTCAGTTATGGTCCATCGTTCTCCTGATGAGCTTCTAGGTTCTCTTTGCTGCTGTTTCGATGAGAATTTTTGAATTGTTATTTGTAAGTGAGATTAATGAAGACTTTTGTTTCAAAGTAAATCCAAGGATGGATGCCTGTATGGCACCGTGAGGTCCTTTAGAATTGTAATAGTAATGGCGGCAGGTATTGATTACAGGCCACTATGCTGAGATTGGACATCTCAGCTAGTCCTGCCCTTCATCTTAGGGATCCCGACTGCCAGGGACAAGAAGACTAGGGCAGAGCAGCACACACTAGGGGGCCACACGCCCTCCATGTCTGCGTCATTCCCAAAGCCAACCCTACCAAAGCTGCTGAGTGCCCTGCACACTTTCCTAGTCTCAGAGTTGTACAGCTAAAGACACTCCGGTCCTAATGTGAGATCTTTGCCTAGAAAGTGACCTAAATCAGGATAGAAGTTGTTCCTTGACAGTCTTTTCCTTGCCCAATCTCCTGCTTCATTCACCAATAATGCCATTTTAGTAAAGTTGAAAATAGTCCATTGGAATATCTTGAGAATCCTTGAAAAATGAAATGTACTTGGAAATTAAAATTCCTATCCTGGCACAGTGTTGTCTCTCATGAAAAATAGCATCAGGCTGGGCACAGTGGCTCACCCCTGTAATCTCAACACTCTGAGAGGCCAAAGGAGAGAATCACTTGAGGTCAGGAGTTCGAGACCAGCCTGGGCAACATAGTAAGACCCTATATCTACAAAAAATTTGAAAATATTAGCCAGGCATGGTAGCACATGCCTGTAGTACCAGCTACTCAGGAAGCTGAGGTAAGAGGATCTCTTGATCCCAGGAATTCGAGGTTATAGTGAGCTATGATCGTGCCACTGCACTCCAGCCTGGGTAACAGAGCAAGACTCTGTCTCTGGGGAAAAAAAAAGCTTTATTCAATATTTGACCCAAATATTTCCCTTACATAGGCAGTTTTTTCTGTTTTTATTCTTACTACTTTGTGATGTGCTTGTGTTAGCTATTTCTCTGTATGCAGAAGCTGCACACAGACACTAATGCTGTCTTGAAAACTGTACAATAGGTAGGCACAAGAACATCTGACATTTCCTTTTACCTCTCTTGTGAGCATAAATAATTGACTAGGGAGCACACTGAGCTTTCCGATGTCTTGTTCTCAGGAAAACCTCCTCTCTCTCCGCCCTCAACAAACCCGGCATGTGCAAGCCATGAGGAAGGGCTGCTAGGCTTATTTCCTGTGTCTGCTTTTATTACATAGCATGGACTCTGCTCCAAAGACACCTCAAATCAACTGTGGCCACTATTGTTTCAGAAACATTCACATCAAGATCAAGGGTCAGAACCAACATGATGACCCCAAGAGAGCCCACACCTTTGAGATCGGGGAAACTAGCCTATGTAAAACCAATTACACACCACTTACAAATACACAAGCCAAGGTATATAACAGATACTGCCAAGTAAATAATCCCCTTTTAAAGAACAGCTTTCAGTGGTCTGGAAGAAATGAAGGTTCGCCTAAAAAAGGAAGAAATGAAATAGTTTGGCTTTCCTCTCAGTACCAACTATGCCCTTTATAAAAATAACAGAGACCTCAAAATTGTTCTAAGTTCACTCCTCTGGGTTGCCGGGGCAAGATTCCAGGCACTTGGGTGGTCAGCTTCGCATAAAGCCAAGGGAAATTGTGGGAGGAAGTGCTTCGTACAGACCAGGGAGGACTATTTGGGAACATTATTAGGAGTTATGTGGTGATAATAGGTTGCATTTAAACCAGGCCATGGGAGCTTAAGTATCTCCTGAAGAAGCTCGTGCACTTTCAATAGAAAGAGAGTAGTGTTTTAAGATCCATTTTACGGAAGAAGTAATGGATTTTTCCATTGTCTGCAAAGCACAGAGTAGGTGTGATAATTATCTTTTTTACTTGATTACTCTGTAGTTTGTTGCAAGACTGTTCATTTGATAAAATCTATTTTGAGGTCTAAAGCAGCCAAATAGGCAGTGGAATAGGATCAAAATAACTGGTGGATCACTGCCCCGTTCTGTTTTTAAGTTTGTGTTTGGTGGTCATGGCTTTGAAGAATTGCATGTCTACTTAATAAAAGATCAAGAATTTTTAAACAAACAAAAAATAGACCTTATGATTGCCTTAATTTACAAAGCAATGAATAGACAAAGACCAAAGGAAAGGCCTGCCCAGGGAGGTGACAGGGAGTGCACCCCGGGTCCCGCCTCACTCCCCTGGCCGCCGTCTTCCCAGTGTGCAGATCCGACCTCATTCACGTTCTCAGCCCCTCGAGGGCAGAGGCTGCTGAAGTATATATGTTAGTGTGACCGGTACCAGATGAAGGGCACCAAAAGGCTTATTAGATATCAATGACTAGTGACTAATTTCCTAAGATGAGTTTCCCTTTGTTGGTGAAAGACTTTGACACAGATGCCCATGTTGGTCTCCTCAGAGCCTCCCTGGCCTGCGCCCATCCCACAGACATCAGCAATCCTGCCCGGATGAAGTGTCTCCCCAAGTAAGGTGGGCTCAAAGCATCCTTTCCCAAACTGACTGGATCATGGGGGAATTTTTCCCTTTTCTGATAGGAATGACTCATTTCCCTGGAGTTGGTGTCAGAAGGAACACATCCTGGGAAGTGCTGTGCCCGGCTGTGTTCCAACCTAGGAACCCTCTGACAGCCCGGGTTCTGGGTGGGGCGGGTTTGCCGCCAGCTGAATTTTGCTGGAATGCGCTGATTGGAGGCACTGGGGGAAAGAGAGATGAAGACAGGATGATTGCATTGCAACCACAGGGACACGTGTACACAGGCAACAAGGCAGCCCTGGGGAAGTTTTGTGCAGATACACTTGTCCCCATCCTCGTTACTTGCGAGTCCCTGGGTAAAAATCCTTGGAAGAGCCAAGATCTCAGAGCCAGAGAGCTGAGAGGCCTGTGGTTCCTCTTCCAGAGCAGTAGGCTGGGCTTGAACAAGGACCATGAGCCCAAATGTTTTTCCTTACGTAAGCCTGAGGGCGTCCCAGGCAGCTCCCTGTGTCTCGGTTTCCTGGCTGACGTCTGACAAACCAGAAAGATGGCCAGAAAGCAGCTCTGATGGGCCCACAGAGACAGCAGGCCCACTTTCAGTGTTACGGCTTCGATGTCGAAACCATATGTACTCGAAGGTTTGCAAAGCCTCTAGACAACCCAGTAAAGACATGACGTCCTCATCACTGTGCATGATCATGCACGTAAACACACTTGGATGACCTCCCAGCATCTATTAATCCATGGCTGCTGCAGAGGAAAACATAGAACACATCCATGGCTGTCGCACTGCAGTAGAAACTGTTAGTGAATGTCAAAGGCCAGTGTCATTACAAGCTGTCTTTACTACTATGTGACCCAAAAGACTTCACCGAACGTCTCTAAGTTCAGCCTACACAATGTCAAACTCTCCAGATGTTCCCAAGTATAAAGATGTAAACCATGTCGACACAGTGTACTCTCCATATCCAGATGTTTTGCTGTACTTAAAATATAGTGCTGAAATTATAACTTTTAACTTGTTTTAATAGTTAAGGTACTATTTGCTGAGGACCTACTAAGCTCTATGAATCCTGCTGCGTGCTTTACTTAAGCATGATTTCTCATCTTTACAACCAACTTACAAGGCAAATATGATTTGTCCTTTTCCTTACCTCAGTCTTGCGACTAGGAGGGCGCCTACCATTTTACGGGGACAAAACCAAAGTCAGGAGGTCCATTATTCACCTCGGATCATGTGTTCAGCCACTGACAAGAGCAGGATTGGAGGGCAGGTCTGCCAACTCCAAAATCCACTCTCTGACCCTGTTTCTTCCTCAGTACCACGGGAAGAGTGCCATCTTTGCAAGCTTGTTAAGAAAATAAAATAAGGTATTTGTGTTTGCCTGGACTAGGAGGCCACAAACTCAAGGCCTCTTTGGCCAATTTAGCAGGACTGTGTTTAATTTGGCCAGTGCAGTGCTTTTAAATATATTTCAGTCTAAATCAAATAGGCAGGGGCTCTTGTCTCCCATGAAGCACAACTCCCTCTGCGCCATGATGTCCCACCCCGCTGACCCGCTAATTCACCTTAGCCCGTGGCCCCCAAAGTCACAGGTGTTTGCAAGCCCCCACCACACAGAGCACAGGGAGAAGTGGAGAGGAGGCGCTCTGCTCCCCAGTGGGCTGAGGATGGGGCTAAGAAACACAGGTGGGGCTGCGAGACAGGGACTCTCTTCCCCACCCTCCACTCCCAAGCGTCTGCTTTCCCAGTAGCACGCCGGGGACCACAGCTGCTCCTCCCCTCACAGAAGAGAGGAATCTCTTTTTTTATTTATATTTTATTGTGGTAAAATATACACGACATAAAATGTACCCTCTTAACCATTTTTGAGTGCACAGTTCAGTGACATGAAGTTCATTCACACTGTTGTGCAGCCATCACCACCATCCATCTCCAGAGCCTTCTCGTCTTCCCAACCTGAGACTCCGTCCCCATTAAACACCACCTCCCCATTCCCATCCCCACCCCCACCTGCAGACTCTGGAAACCCTCATGCTACTTTCTGTGCAAAACACAGTGAGCTTCATGTAGAAGACTGAAACAGGACCCGCACCTTTCACCTCTCACAAAAATCAAATCACGGTGGATAACAGACTTAAACCTTAGGTGTGAAACTATTAGAATTCTAGAAGAAAATGTGGGAAAGACTCTTACAGACATTGGCCTAGGCAAAGAATTTATGAAGAAGACCCCAAAGGCAATCACAGCAACAACAAAAATAAATGAATGGGACCTGATTAAATTAAAAAGCTTCTGCACAGCCAAGGAAACTGTCACCAGAGCAAACAGACAATCTACAGAATGGGAAAAAATTTTCGCATGCTACACATTCGATAAGGGACTGATAACTAGAATCTATTTAGAACTCAGGAAAATCAGCAAGAAAAAAATCAAACAACCCTATCAAAAAGTGGGTCAAGGACATGAATAGAAATTTTTCAAAAGAAGATAGAAGAATGGCCAACAAACATATGAAAAAATGCTCAGCATCTCTAATCATCAGGGAAATGCAAATCAAAACCACAATGAGATATCACTTAACTCCAGTGAGAATGGCCTTTATCAAAAAGTCCCAAAACAACACATGTTGGCGTGGATGCGGAGAGACAGGAACACGCATACACTGCTGGTGGGACTGCAAACTAGTGCAACCCCTGTGGAAAGCAATATGGAGATACCTTAAACAGATACAAGTAGACCTACCATTCGATCCAGCAATCCCATTATTGGGCATCTACCCAAAAGAACAAAAGTCATTCTATAAAAAAGACATCTGCACCAAGATGTGGAAACAACCCAAATGCCCATCAATCCATGAGTGGATTAATAAAATGTGGTATATGTATACTATGGAGTATTACTCAGCTATAAGAAATAATGGTGATATAGAATCTCTTTTGTTCTCCTGGATAGAGTTGGAACCCATTCTACTAAGTGAAGTATGCCAAGAATGGAAAAATAAGCACCATATGTACTCACCAGCAAATTGGTTTCCCTGATCATCACCTAAGTGCACATTTGGGAATAACACCAATTGGGTGTCGGGCAGATGTTGGGGGAGAGGGGATGGATGTATACCTACATGATGAGTGCGATGCGCACTGTCTGGGGAATGGACACGCTTGAAGCTCTGACTCGGGGCGGGGGGGGGGGGGACAAGGGCAATATATGTAACCTAAACTTTTGTACCCCCACAATATGCTGAAATAAAAAAAGAGAGAGAATGAGCTAACTCACTCTTCCCAAATGGGAGCGCCCTGGTTAGCAATTAAACAGCACCAGGACTTCCCACGTTCCCCTATCTCATGCTGAGTCTGTGAAGGGTAAGGCTGTTTGAGAAATTGAACATTTTGGCCCGTGTTAGAATGTGCTGTATTCACATAGATGATGGAGTGGGGTGATAGTTTTTTTAATAACTTTATTCTTGTATTCCTCAACTACTCACCCTGGAGGAAGACCCCTGGGAGCCAAACTCCCAGGATAGATCAGGATTGCGGCCCAAAAGCCAGAGCTCAAATAAGCCTGAGATGGGAACAGCGGAGGGGGCTGAGAGTCCCTCCTCCATCACGGGGGATGTGGTCTGTCTTTGCTCATAAGGGGAAATTCTATATTTCTGGGTCCCCTATTAAATGCTCAGAATCACCCAATTAATTGAGCAGCAGTCCGCAAATATTAAAATATATTGTGATTGCTCACAATATAGCAGCAATATCTGCAAGAAATAGAAGACCTACCTGGTTCCAGGCCTCAGAAGCTTATAGCTCTGTCACTGGGAGATGGACCTCGAGACCTCCTCCCCAGGGCACTGCCACCTAGAACGGCGTTTCAGGAAGTGTGTTCCATGGAACGGTAATTCCAGGAAATGCTCAGGGAGAAAGCTTCAGTGGTCAAACGATTTAGGAAAACATTATCTGTGGAAAGTCACAGAGCCCAGTAGCATATTAAAGTTTTGGAGAAAATCAATTTAAAATTTATTTGGAATTTTCTTTTCAAGTTGCATCATTGACAGCCCATGAAACTAGGTGTTGTCACAACCTCCTCTGGAAACACCATCCTATAACAAACAGCTGCCTAAGAACGGTTCCTTCCTTAAATTATGAAAATCTTAGAGTTTAGAGCCAATGGACCATTTTCTCTATTGCCAATTTAGTACGCTTGAAGATTTCTGACTATACAACTGAAGTCAGTAGTCATCCCATAGACAGCAGATGGAAAGTATAAAGTGGCAGAAGCTCTTAGTTGCCTCATAATATCCTTTCTTCCCTTCTTATTTAGCCACAGAACCTTGATTTTATTTGGGGATTGCAACATGCCCAACTTAAAAGCCACATTTCCCACCCTCCTTTGCAGATGGATACCTTTACAGATATTTTCAAGAACTGTGGATACATTCTGGCCAATGAGGCAGTGCTGGTGGGACTTCAGGGAAGACTTCTTAAAAGGAGCTAACTCAGCTGGCTAGCAAGCCCATTTTGCCCTTTCATGGCTCCTTTTCTTCTGTCTGGGATGCAGATGTGATGATAGGCACTCCGTCAGCCACTTCGGACCATGATAATACCCTGGAAATGGAAGCTATGCACTGAGGACGTGGGATCAGAAATGCAGAAGGGGCCTTGGCCCCTGCCGACCTCGTGAAGCTGCCGTGCCAGCCCAGGAATGCCTGTATCTGGACCTGACGACACAACATTCGTATGTTTAAGTCGCTCCGACTGGGGATTTTCTTCTACATGCAGTGGAGCCAAATCTTAACCAAAGAAAAGAGAGTAACTCCTGGAGAGAGTTTATTAATATTTCTGGTGCAAGAGATCTGACCATCTCTCCGATAAACTTCCACCTTCCCAGCTGTTGATCCAAGCGAACCCTGATCTATTACCTGATAGGATCTCCTCCTCACCCCGGAACCTTGGCCTGTGGCCCTTGTCCTTTCTACACGACAAGAATTATGTTTGCCTTGCCAGACTCCTCAGAGTTTCACACGCCTTCCCGCCGATCTTTGCTTTCATGGTATAAATTTCATCTGTAAATCTTATTCTCATTTTCCTGCATGCGTCTCCCTTTTGGATGGAGGCTCTCACCACAAGGTTGCATGTCACTGGGCTGTGATATTTTCTCCAGGTTCCTACCCTTTTCTCTCCATCTGTCAGGAATTGAGTTTCCAGTAAGAGGAAGTTTCTTTTTGATTCAGTAAATTGATGTAAGAAGAGGAATAAAACTATATTGATTAGAATATGTTTGATCAGATACCTTTTCCAGCTGTCTGACCGAAATTCAAGAGCTCCTTATTTAATTCCGTGTGTAAACAAAAATGAATCAAGGCCCCCCAGAGACACAAAAGGTGTTTTCAGAGTGAAAATATTTGATTCTGCTTCATCTCAGAAATAATGTCATCTAAGAAAAAGTCCAGGACAAAGTTTGTTTTCTTCTTTTTTTTAGAGAGAGAAGCGTTCTCTTGCTCTGTCACCCAGGTTGCAGTAGCACGAGCGTGGCTCATTGCAGCCTCAAACTCCTGGGCTCAAGCTATCTTGAGTGGATGGATGGAGAGGTGGAGGGGTGGCTGGGTGGGCGCAGGGATGGGTGCACGGATGGTGAGTGGGTGGATGGTGGGTGGATGGGTGGAAGGGGGAAAGGAGAGAGAGAGGGAGAGAGAGAGAAACTATTAGAATCGCAAGATGACTGAGAGAAAATCTAGTTCAATTCCCTTCATTTACTGATGAGGAAACTGAAGCCTAGAGAGCTCCCCCAGTGACACCTAAAATCCAAGACTCCTGACTCCTAGCCCAGAGGTCTACCACTGCTACTTTGCCTTGTTCCCAATGCAATTAACCAGGTTAAACTAACTTATTCTGCAATGCGAAGAAGCAACCACCAAATCTAGATGGCTCAAAACAATAATGGTTGATGTCTTGCCACACTGCACGTCCACAGCTGGTTGGCAGGAGGGGCTGTCATCTCAGCCAGTCAGGAACTCAGGCTGACAAGGTTCCACCATCTGAGGTCACAGCCATGTCCACAAGTCTTCAAGGTCACAGCCACAGGGAAAGGGGGGGTGGGGCGGGGGTTCTCTCACCAGCTCTTCCATGCCTCTGCCCAGGAGTGACCTGTGCCACTGTCACTTCCATCTCATTAGCCACAGCAAGTCCCTGGGCAGCTGGGGAAAGGTGGTGCCCCCTTATGTCCAAGAAGGGGAGAATAAAAGTATCGGGGAGCACTAGAAATATCTTCCTCTAGCCTTGTCTGCAGTCACTATCTAATGACCCACAGGGCAGCTTTCAGAAAGGTCCACACCTGCCACGTGTGTCTTACAAAGGTGGGGGGAAGCAAAGGCAAGACTGACCTGCAAAACTTATCAAGATGACGTGGACTGACCTCCGATGGAGGCTTGGAGAAATCACAGCCCAAAGCCACGGAGACCCCTCATTACCTCTGGCTCTTTGTCACCAAACCTGTGAATGGGGAGATGGAGACTGAAGGCCTTAACGCACGACCCCACAGCCATGGAGAGCCGTGTTTTTAGAGCGAGCCGTGTGGCTGAGCTAGATGGTCTTTGGGGAACGTTAGAGCTGGAAGGAGCCTTTGCCCCCTTTATGTCCTTTGACTGTAACCGGCTCTGCGAACAAACCTCAGTGACCTCTACCTGTCCTAGGGTCCCCTCCCTCTCGTGCTCTACACTCTCAGGCCAGCAGGGCTTGATGACCAGAACCCGGGAACTTCTAACTAACTACTTGACCTTTTTCAATTGTTTCCCAGAAACAGCAGAATTTCTATGAGACAAAGGAGCTGAGATTCTGAAGGGCCCAGAACAGACTTCCTGACACCAACACGCTCCTAAAAAGTTCCAAGTCCGAACTTCCTGTGAGCCCAGAGATGGGTCCGAGGCTGCCCCTCCCGCTGTCCCGGCGCCACCAGTAGCAGCAAACCCTTCCCTCCCTGCAGCACCCGCCCGGCAACTGGCTTTCCGTGCCGCGAACAGGGCCTAGGCCACACCCCTTTGGGGTTTGGCAACATCCCCATTAATAGTATATGTTATTGTTATCATTTTACAGATTAAAACTGAGACTCAGAGCATTGAATAGAGTTGACCAAGTGCATCAGTCAGAATAAGCTGAGTTGTCCTATGGTAAAAAAAAAAAAAAAAAAAATTCTAAAATCCCGGTGTCTGAACACACGTGCGTGTGTCCTTGCTCACAGTGTCCGACGTGGGCTGACAGAGAATTCTACTCTCCGCCCCCGCGGCGGACCCAGCGTGACGGAGCTTTGCCATCCTGCAGCCCCAGCGTCAGAGCACACGTCCTTCTGCGTCACCAGGGCAGAAGAAAAGGAGTAGACCAGCGGTCAAAATGTTTCACCAGCACGTGACACAAGTCATTTCCACTCACTGCCCATTGGGCAGAATTGGCTGTGTGACTCCACCAGCAGTGGCCAGGAAGTGCATTCTCTGTGTGGGCAAGACAGGAGAGAGGCTGGCAACGTCCACCAAGCCAGGGCGGTCAGGAGCAGAGCTGGGTCCGAACCCAAGTCGTGTATGTTTCCTTTCAGTGTTCCTTTTAAGTAGGCAGAGTAAATGGCTTAAAGTAAAAATTCAGCTAGGGTCTAGTGCAATGACCTTGGGTCAGTTGCTTTACTTGCCTGACATTCAGTTTGCTCACTTGTAAGTAGGAATAATAAAAACTGCCTAAAGCTTGCTGTGTTGCGAGGATTACACTAGCTCGTGAATAGTAAGCGCTGCACGTAGCACCCAGCACACAGTAGGCACACATTGTTGCTGCAGTTGTACGGGAGTCAGAGTCACTCTACCCCCGGAATCTCCTCTGTGGACTCTTGGGCTGGATCTAGAAACCAGACTGACTCCAGGCAGAGGGACAAGAGGAAAGCTGACAAGCCATCTTCACAGGAGAGTGGAGTCTGAAGGAGTAGCCAAAGCAAGATGTTTTCACACTTTTAGACGAAGAAAGAGAAATTGGAGAAGAAACGACAGGACAAAGGGGATGCAGCCAGAAGCAGCAAATTTCTAGGGGAGTCATAGGAGATATGTGGGGAGTGTAAACAGCTGGTAGATAAGCATTGCCTCATTGAGCATGTGTGTTCGGGTCCACTGTAGCCTTCAATGCCCAGTCTCTGGTGATGGGGGCCATTTTCTCACCCTGGTATGGGGAGGGTGCCCTCCCGGAAGAATCTTCACGGCTTGCTGCAGGCAGGAAGAGAGAGGTCAGCGCACTCTTTCTAAAACTACAATTTCTCCAATGTTTTCACCTCGACATAATCAATGCACCAGTTGGGCATATTTTGGGATGGCACATCCTTCACTCCTTCACTGTTGAGGTTGTAGTTTCGAAGCCATACAGTACCGTTGTGGCCTTTTCTTTGATGTCAGGAGCAGACAGTGTTGGTGTTGGCCGGGTGATAAAAACACCATAGATCTCAGAGCTTGTCAGAATGACCCTCTGATGGCCTAACTTTACCTATGACACCCTGCTGGAGCTGACAGTTTGTCACACCATCACTAAGGAAAACCTTCTCCTGGATGCACCAATGAGTCTAGGTTCCTATGATGAACTCACTATTTTATCCATCAATTTAGCATGTACTTCTTAAGCACCTCCCTGCACTAGGTCCTACTCTCTGTGCTGAAAATAAAGTGGGGGAGAAAACCAACAAGACTCATGCTCTCATGGTGCTTCCAGTTGAAGAATCACAGAGTTCTCTCGCAGTGGCTTTGGAAATACTGGAAGAGAAAACACCCCTTGCATGGGAAGTGAACTGGGAGCTCTCAGGCAACCACCACTGTCATGTTCTGTATCCATGCTGGAGTGTGGCTTCGGGCCCACTCATCTGGGGCATCTTGTGGGTGAGTCCTGCTGCAGCGCGCTGACCACCCCGGCCCCCCGGGAAGCTGCACTCGCCCAGCCTCAAAGCATTCACCCTCTTCTAACTTACCAGTCACAGAATTCAAATAAACCCTGGCACCTTCTGACCCTCTGCCAAGTTACCCTCCACCCCAGCTCGGTGGATGGCGTGTCCTCCTCTATGCAGTGGCCGGAAACCTAAACCCCACCTGGCTCAGGTTGGTGGCTTGGCGGAAGCAGCAGCTCCGGCAGCAGCTCTCCCAGTTGCCAGAGACGAGCCACAAGCTTCCTGGCTGCACGGGACTCCGGGAGCCACTTAGGGGAGCTCAGGCTGGAGTCTGTTTGCTCACCTTCCCCAGGGATTCCATGAGCCATTTAATATCCTGTAATAAATCCCTTTCTTCCCAGGCTACCAAGAGTGGATTCGGTGCTGTAACCGAACCTAACCGATTCTGAGCATGGTCTCAGGAGGGGCTGGAGGAGAGAGCCTTGGGAAAGAAAATCTAAGATCCATTAGCTCAGTGGTTTTCACACTCCTGGGTCCAAATGTATACAGATATTTTTTTAATGACTCTCTTTCCAGATCCTCACCTTCTATATATACTCTTGCCTCAAGGATGTGGTTGAATGCATACTTTACAAAAGAAAGCAATCGCCCTGGGCCTTCCCAAACTTATTCGAGGGTTTAGAAACCTCAAATGCCGAACACAAGGAAAGGCTTTCCTGATAACTAACCAGGCACCCTACACCCTCCTGCCTGTCCGTCTCTCCTTGTCTCTTGGTACTTCCTGATAAGGAAGGGGCTTGGCTTTAGTAACTGAGTATTTTTGCCTGTGCTGGGCTGTCCTGAATTCAGACACACAATAAAGTGAGGTGGCGAGAGGAACGACCAGCATTGTGTAATGACTTCATCTCTGACGCCCTTCAACTACCGTCTGCTGTCAAAGAAGGCATCTTTCCAGAGGAGTCCTGTGAGTACTCAGCTAAGAAATGCTATGTGATTTTGGAAATAGAACTAGAAAAGAATTGGAAGAATTGACTGACATTTCTATAACAAAACTCTTCCCATTCCCATCAGCTTTATATTTGTGATCCGGTCTTTCCAAAGCACAAAAAGTAGGAAAAGACTCGATGCAGGACCACATTGCATTCTGGCAGGGTGTATTTGTCCTGCTACCTTTTTTAAAATTCATCACATAAATGATGCATTTCCAATAAAATTTTGTTCCTTGTATTTAGTAACACAATTGTGTTTCATCAATATGTGTAATAGACGTATGTCGTTCTCATTAGTTCCGTATATAGCAACAATTGTAGTGACGACTCAGCCTAGAAGACACCTTACACTCCTAAAGTCTTTTGGTCACAGAAAATAGAGAACATTTTAAAATTTCAGTTCACATACAATTTTTGGTTGCAGAAAAGGGTTATCAATAAATTTTTCAAGCATAAATCCAAGATGAACCTTGAAACCATTACGCTTACTAACGGAAGCCAGTAACAAAGGACCAGTAACACAGTGTATGGTTCCATTTACATGAAATTTCCAGAACGGGCAACTCTATAGAGACGGAAAGCAGACCGGTGGTTGTCTAGAACTGGGTGAGGGAGGAGGAGAGATGGAGGAATTGTGGGTGACTGTTAAGGGGTGCAGTGCTTCTTTTGAAATGAAAATGATCTAAAACATATCGTGGTCGTGGATGCACAGCTCTGTGAATCCACTAAGACCCATTGAATTGTGCACTTGGAGCGAATTCTATGGTGTGTGAGTTATATCCCAACAAAGCCGTTTGCAAATACACAGTGCATTAGGACAGAATTCTGAGGAGAATGCGGAATGCAAATATAAGCTCAAAGGGTAGAAAGAAAAATGTAAAATTTTCAAATACTAAAGAGATGGTTCAAATATTTTTACAGTGGATAGTAAGTAGTATATCATCATAGTGTTTAGGTTCCATGGATACTTTTTTAAAAGTTACATAATATTAATAGTTGTGTCATAATGTCACTATTTACAGTTCAGAGGAAGATTTGCCATGAAGCTAACAAACCCTAAACTTCAGTCTTTCACTGGCATGGGCCACCTACCTCCAAAGCCTAGAGATGGCCCTTCTGGGTCCCATATTTTAGTAAAATTTGCAGGAGTAAGGTCTTTCAACCATGAAGGATTAATACCTCCTTTTATACTTTCTTTTGTCTTCTCCTCACATGAGGTGACATTGCTGGCTCTTTTGAAAGTCCACTGACTGAATCGGGATAAATAACTTAGTTTGGATTTAATGGGCTGTATTTATTGGTTTACAGTCACCTACACACATAGAGTTGAGTTACTGCTAGCCACCCTGGTGTATGAGCAACTTCCAGAAACATTTCTCCTGCACCTGGTGCTGAGGGCCAGAAGTTATACTGTGATGCTCATTTTCTCTGGTACCTGCATCATAAACACATGGACAGCGGAGACAAAATAAGGGTGGAAATGTACAAAACCAGAAGTAAGTCTGTACAAAAATAGTATAGAGATGCAGCAGGCAGATCATGAAAAAAATATATTTTTCTTGGATTTTTGTCATGTCAGATTTTTAAATTTTATAATGTTCTGTGATCCATTTTAACTATTTACATTTAGAAAAATGTGAAATGTCAAATTAAAAATGTGTGAAGGGTACTTTGCTTTTCAAAAACATTTTCAGGCATATATGAGGGGGAAAAAAAGAATGAAGACCACAAGTCATCAAACTTGGCTGGTTTGAAGCACTTAAGGTCCCGTTCACATCAGAAGATACGACACTGGTGCTCCGTGGCAAGGCCACAGAGCAGTTACTTGAACTTTGCCTTTCAGAGTTGAGTTATGGGAGTCAAGTGACAAATGGAGTTTGAGCTCAAGTTATTTTCATTGTTAACCTGGTAGGTCTATAAACTTATCCCATGATTATTTCCCTAGCTTCTGAATGCAGAGCATTCTCTAGGGAGGAACCGTGCGTAGAGAACCACCTCAACTGCAGGACCCCCACTCTCATCCCTGGCACGAGAAGTGAGGAGGACTTCTCACTAAGGTAAGAAGGTCCACGTGGAAGACCCTGGAACTACTTCTTCCCAGCAAAACAGTCAATCAACAGCAATATCGCATCCCTGGATGAACCGCCAAAGACTTGAAAGGTGTAGGGATGACGATCTCTATTACATCCACTTAACTCACCTACTTGGCCTACGTAGGATACAGATAGTTGTTGGAGGGTAACAGTGGTTTACTACTAATGTATTAATAATAAGCTGATGGCTCCAATTGTAGCTACTGTTCTACATATAGTTTCATGACTACAGCAAATTGACACAGCCTCTGCACCCAATATGCAGTTTCTAATTTGGTAAATGTTTCTTCTATTTCCCAATAAATCCACCAGAAGCAATATTCTTTTACCTGGTAGGGATAGCAATACATCTTCACAGCCTGTTATCAGGCTCTGCCTTCTCTCCTAATTACATCTGCAGGGAACCACATTCATGTCACTGTCCCAGAAGATGCCACATTGGTGCTGTCATTCTTACAGCATCTAGTGAGCAGGAACAAGTATGTTAGGTGCCTGGATGTTTGTCAAAGAGTAGAATGTTATGCCACAAGAAGTCAAGGACCTGCTCTCTCAGCAGAATTACTGTGCACAGGAATCTGGGGAGTGGTCCCTTTATTAGCATCCCCTACTGCTAATAAAGAGCCAAACCACTTGATCCAACACTTCAGATTGAGAAACTAGTCTGTCTACATGTGCATTGCAGCTCTGACCCATTTTCTGAATAATCTGTTAGATTGCCAGCTTTGAGAAGACCCCAGGGCAAGTTGTTCAAGCCATGTTCAAGCAGCTTTACCACTTGGACCTACGATGGCTCTAACAGTGCCCGAAGTGTCTATGGCAGATCAGGATTCTAATGGTGCCTGCAGAAGCCCTAAAGGAAACCCTCAGCCAAGGCCATAACCCAGTCATAGACCTTAATGGAAGACTGAAGCATCTCAATACAAGAAAAATTGTACAGAAATAGGACCTCTCAGGAATGTAGACTTAGATCACTCTGCTAGATAAAGAGCTCTAACTGGCAGAGGTGCTGGATGACGGGAAAGGGAAAAGATTATTAAAAAAGTAAAGGATTTTGAAGAGTCCAACCTCAGACTCACAAGTGTTGGAAAAAAGAGGACTCTAATAGCATTATTTTTTCTTCTTTTCTCCATTACATCCAATTTACGGTTTTCCTCCCCTTTTCCCTTAATATTTTATATTGGATGTGTTTTATATAAGATGTGACTTTATAATTTGGTCTGTAGCTTACATCAAGGTAGGATTAAGATGGAAATAGAATAGAATGCAGAAGAGAGACTAGACTGTAGAGGCTCCATGAGAAAAGGATACAGTGGCTGAAGGGACTTATGTCTCCACTTCTGGGAAGAAAATGAGTTAAATTTTTCATTGCATGAGGAAGTATTGACATTTGAAATCTTAAATTTGGGAAGGAGGGAGTGTGTGGGAGTTGGCTAACCCGGAGGAAGACTGTGCTACATGCTGTGGATTGAGCCAACCAGTGGCCCTGCCGATGACCTCCCAGTGCACCCTCACGTACTGCAGGAGCTGGAACACCAGAGAGTTTTTACTACGTTCCTTCAACACCCTTGCGTCTAGGTTCACATAGCAATTTAAGTTCCACTACTCAGGAAGAGTAATGCAAGATTAGGAAGACATGTTTCTAATATTTTGCTGACAAGAACCATCATGGAGGCATCAGGCTTCCCCTGAAAGCATGAGGAGGGGTCTCGGTGTCTGCTTTGTGGGGTATTACAAAGCACTGCTCAGGGAACCTATTTTGCGGGCGTGCATTGCACCAGGCACGGCACTAGCAGCAGCTTCCTCCTCGTGGGAGTTTGCGGATTGTGCCAACTACCTGGGCAGCTTCCTGGCCATGGCAGGTGGTTCTGGAGCTAGCAGCTGTGGCCGCCATCTCCCTAACTGGTTGGTGTCTCTGAATTAGAGAAGAGGCAATAGCTTCTTCAGTTCTTCAGGGTGGCTTTGAGTAGTGTCCTTAAAAGATCAGTCTGGAATCTGAGTCTTCAGTCTTCCCAAGGAGTCTGTAAACCACTTAATATCCTGCCATAAATCCCTCTCTGCTTAAGCTAACTAGACCGAATTCTGTTCTCTGCAGACAAACCTGGGCAATAGACCATGTAACCCTCTTTGCTATTCCTTTCCCTATATAGCATTTCTTCCCCCAAACCAAATCACTACACATGGATCTAGAATATATTATTAATTCTTCTTGGCCAAACCACAGGCCTCTTTTAAAAATTTCAACTTGAGATTTGCCCTCTGTGAAGCCATTTAAGATGGGTTCAAAACACACCCCATTTCCTCTGAAACTGTAACCCAGACACTCAGTAACGACTCCTTGGGGGCTCTGAGAATTATAATCAGTTTCAGAACCTGAGTCAGAGTGCTTCCCTTGGGAAGCATTTTTCACATAAAGTAAAAAGTACTTTGACCTTAGCGGGGCAGACGAGGACTTAAAAACTGAAATCTAAGGCTGGGATGGCAAGAGATGTGAACATTCCTTCCTGTAGTCTTTCAAACTGTTTCTCTTCTGCTTTCCTTCTCTCTGGGCAATTGGCAGCAAAGCTAGATGGTAGTTTATCGCCAGTGAGGATGTACATTGAGGGGAAAAACGTCCAAATCTGTCAGCAAAGTATCTCCACCTTCCAGGAGACCTGGGCCCAGAGCTAGCCTCCGGCACACCGGCCACTTCTGCGACATGCAGGCACTGGAGCACCTACGGGTCGCACACCGCCCCTGGGGCAGGGCCTGGCATCGCTTCCACCGTGCTGACCGTGTTCAGGAAAACTAATTGAGGAGTGGTCATTCCAATAAATACAGCACGCGATGGCTCAAATATGTGAGAAATCATTAGAAAATGCATCAAATGTATTTCCCTTTATCTGCCATTTTCATTCCAACTTGTTGCTTTTTTTTAACCTGTTCCTGCCCTACTCCAAAGCTGTGTCATGGCCCTTCCGTGAACACTAGCATCTCACTGACAGCGGCACCAAGAGACTTAGAAATTTAAAAGAGATGATAATTGGCAAGTAATAACATCATCTATGTTTTGATATATTTTTTTAAAAACTAAAGAAAAATGCAAGGCAAACTAGCTGGCGAATTCTGTGTGTCCACGTGTTGTTTCCAAAACTCAATATTCTTTAAATAATAAAACCAACACTTTCTCTAGCAATTTGTATGAAATGTCCTTCAATCAAAATTTAGGATTTGAAACTAAAACATATTTGAAGAGATCCCTTAATTGGAAGGTTGGCTTCCTTGTTCCTACTTTAGTCTCTCCTTTAATGAATGGATTGTATTACATCCCTTTTTGTTATATTTTGTATTCACATATGTATAAAACGCTTGCCTCACCAGGAATCAACCAGATAGTAAAAGAATGTACACATATTCTGGCCATAAATGATAAAAGCTGTATTTTTGGACATTCTAAGCATATTTGTTGTTGGACGCTTGATCATGTTGTAAACATGGACAAGGAGAAAGGCTCTAGTGCACCTGAGCTCGAGAATTCCCAAGAAAAGTCCCTACCTGTTTGGAAAAGCTGACGGAGTCTGTAACCTGGAAACATCACAGGCACTGACCACCCTAAGTATACTGCCTCCTACAAGATGTAAAAATAAATGGTGGGCATCTAGAAAGTCAATGGCTTCCCACTCCTGCAACTTTATCTTTAAAAATAAAAAACCCTGAAAACCCTTTAAAAGGTATCCGTGATTTTATGCAAAAGTCACATGTGACCAAAAGGCACTCCAAATTATGTTTACTTAAAGGCAAAGGTCCAGATATATTTTAGTATCCTCTTTTTAAAAAATGAAAACAAAACAAAAAAATACAGTCTTCTTAATGAAAACTAAAATCTAGACACAAACATGAACGTGTGTCTTGACTGCTACCTAAAATGTGAGTATATACATGATTGAAATCCCTTCTTTTCATCCTTTTCAGAGGCAAATTTTCAATTTCCTGCTCTGAAACATGTGGAATATCGTTTTAAACAGAAGCGCACTCTCACGGACTCACGGGCTTGGTGTGGCCGGCCGGTGCCAGAGAATGTTCAGAACCTGGTGTCTCACCTCGCTGCACGCGAGCCTCAGACACAGCAAGTGCCCTGCAGAGTGATCCCTTGCTTTTCACTTTAGGTGACAAACCAGAAGATGGTGCTGTGTCTTCCATACGCTTAGTAACTGCCCCACGGTTGCCTGTATGATCTTTATAACACACACAGGGATCCCAGAAATTAATAAGAGCTGGTACCTGCAGAGCATATTCCTTGTGCCAGGCATGCATTATTACATGGACTGTCACAGAATTCCTGGGATACAACATCTGCTTTTGTCTCCATTTGCCACCTGAGCACACTGAGGCTTAAAGATATTACTGCCCAAGGCACCGGAGCCCAAGGGTCCAACCCAGGTCTGTCTGGTGCCAGTACACTTAGGCTTAACCATGATATTGTTACCTTTTAGTAACCGCCTGTAATTAATTAATCAGACACATCATTCTTCTATTAGGCTTATATGCACTCAACATTCTGTAAATGTGAAATAGGATTGATGGTTACAAAGCCAAATAACACCAATATGCTGAAATAAAAGAGTTTTTAAAGTGTAGTTCTTACTTGAGACATTTCTAAAGAGCTTTACAATTAACTTATAAATTTAGACTCTCTATCAACTTAACTCATAGTCACACATTTCAGCAAGTATTTAATTATTTCAGGTTAAATTAAGTCTACATGGATGAGGAAGTATTTATGCTTCCCCTGCAAATCAAAAATGGGGTCTGCATATTTTGTACACTTGAAAGATTGAAGCTTTACAATGCCGTATAACAAAGAGATTTCCTAGCCCAAGACAATACCTCCAAGGAAATTAAGCTTTCCCTCCTCCACCAAAATGATTTACCTTTAAAAAAAAAAACAAAAAACACTAAACTTTAAAGAGAGAAAAATAGGTTAAAAAGAATGGAAGAATGGATGAGTTCACACTTCAGAAAAGTAATACTCCATAAAGGGGCTTCAAGCATCAGTGAGAGAATTAAACAAGATAATCTCTATTGCCTTCCCATTTGTTCTAGCTTTTTATGCAAAAAGATGTCAAATATATACAAAAAGTAGAGAGAATAGTGTAATGATCCCTGAACTCTTCACACAGTTCGACAGTTATCAATACATTGTACACACTTATACATAGCCTTACCTAATACCCATCTCCCTCAATGACTTTGAAGCAAAACAAGATATATTATTTCATATAAAAATATTTCTGTGGGTATTTCTAAAATATAATGACACTTTTGAAAAACATAAATATAATATAATTATCACACGTAAAAAAAAGTGAGAGCAATTCCTAACATCATTAAATATCCTAACATTATCACACTTTTTTTTTTTAAGTGTGATAATTTCATCATTTCTTTGTATGGTCTGTTTAAATCAGGCCCAAAGTCTGATGAGGATTTTTTCTTGTGGAATCCCTTGGTAGGAAGGATACATAGGTCTTGCATGGTCTAATGCAAAGAGCTCAAAATTGAGAGCCCAACAGACCCCAGGAGAAGACCCATAGCCCATGAGTTACGTGATCTTGAGCAAGTTGTTTAAACCTCAGTTATTTCATTTATAAAATAGGAACAATAATGATTGACTTAAAAGTTTGCTGTATGAGGAAGACCCCAAAGGCAATCACAGCAACAACAAAAATAAATAAATGGGACCTGATTAAATTAAAAAGCTTCTGCACAGCCAAAGAAACAGTCACAAGAGCAAACAGACAACCTACAGAATGGGAAAAAATTTTTGCATGCTACATATCCAATAAAGGACTGATAACTAGAATCTATTTAGAACTCAGGAAAATCAGCAAGAAAAAATCAAACAACCCTATCAAAAAGTGGGCCAATGACATGAATAGAAATTTTTCAAAAGAAGATAGAAGAATGGCCAACAAACATATGAAAAAATGCTCAGCATCTCTAATCATCAGGGAAATGCAAATCAAAACCACAGTGAGGTATCACTTAACTCCAGTGAGAATGGCCTTTATCAAAAAGTCCCATAACAATACATGTTGGCATGGATGCGGAGAGACAGGAACACTCATACACTGCTGGTGGGACTGCAAACTAGTGCAACCCCTGTGGAAAGCAATATGGAGATACCTTAAACAGATACAAGTAGACCTACCATTCGATCCAGCAATCCCATTATTGGGCATCTACCCAAAAGAACAAAAGTCATTCTATAAAAAAGACATCTGCACCCGAATGTTTATAACAGCACAATTCACAATCGCAAAGATGTGGAAACAACCCAAATGCCCATCAATACATGAGTGGATTAGTAAAATGTGGTATATGTATACCATGGAGTATTACTCAGCTAAGAAATAATGGTGATATAGAATCTCTTATGTTCTCCTGGATAGAGTTGGAACCCATTCTACTAAGTGAAGTATCCCAAGAATGGAAAAATAAGCACCACATGTACTCACCAGCAAATTGGTTTCCCTGATCATCACCTAAGTGCACATTTGGGAATAACACCAATTGGGTATTGGACAGAGGTGGGGGCTGCAGGGAGGGGATGGGTGTACACCTACTTGATGAGTGCGATGTACACTGTCTGGGGAATGGACACGCTTGAAGCTCTGACTCGGGGGAGGGGCATGGGCAATATACATAACCTAAACTTTTGTACCCCCATAATAAGATGAAATTAAAGAAAAACCTGATTCCCATTAAAAAAAAAAGTTTGCTGTAAAGATTACACAGAGTAACACATACAGAGCATTGAGCACACCATAAGTTCTTCATAGTGGCTGTTATTACCCTAATGCTCTAGTGTGATCAGTCATGGCTCTATCTTCTGCCTGAATGTCCTTCCCCAATCTGTCCTCCTAACCCCATCTTGCTTTTTGACACTCCATGCAACCATTACCTCTTCCAGGACACCCTCTCAAACCCCAAGGCTGAGCTGTCAGCAGCTCCTCTCTCTGCCTTTTGTGTATCAGCATTTATCAAACCACTATTAGTTTGCTTGTTTCTCTTCCTCACTAAAATGCAAATTACTTACATATAATACCTCTGTGTTTTTTATTTAAATGTTGCTTTAATTATAAAATATTTCGTACATAAAAATACAGAAAAAATATGTAACTGACACTTAAGTACCCACCACCAAAATTAAGCAGCTTTTAATAATTTATCTAATTGGCTCCATTCTTCTCAAAACAAAATAAAGATTCATCCCTATACTTCCCCCATTCTTTTGTTCCCAGAGGAAATGCCCATCCTAAAATATATTTTTGTACTTTTATTTCATATACATGAATTCCTGATCAAGATGTCCTATTGCATATGTTGGATCTTTAAGGTTTACATAAAAGGTTTCAGTTTTATGTATCCTTTTGCTATTTGCTTTTTTTACTGGTTTGTTTTTGAGATTTGTCCATGGTGTAGTATGTACCTTTCTTCAGTTATTTTAACTTCTGTATAGTATTCCTTTATACAAATAAACTACCATTTATTTAGCCATTTCCCTACTGTGGGACAGTTGACTGGTTCCTCCTTTGTGCTACCACAGTGTTCCAGTGGACAGCAGTGAGTGTCTGTCCTTGTGAGCAAATGTGTGGGAGCTTATAGTTGTTAGGGTTTCTCTGGGGGAGGAGGAATAACACGGGGCTCTAATCTCTGCATGCCAAAGTCCCAACACAGTGCCTGAAACAGCAAGTGCTCAGTCAATGTTTGCTGAAGGAAGAAATGAAAATATGAAGCTTTTCATTCATTTATTCAATACTGAAACACTGATGGACATAAAACTAAAACATTACTAGGGCCCAATTATTAGAGATATAAAGCTATTTAGGAGCATTTACAAATGTGAACAGCCTGCTATTTCTTGGCTTATGCCACAGAAATTCCCATTCAAATGAATTGCAGGGGAAATGAAGACATAATACCAGAGTGAGGCAATCACTCCTTGAGTTGACTTTAGCTATGTACTCTGTTCAGTTCTGAAGACAGAGCTTCAATTGTTACCATGGATGAAACCAGAGGGCCAAGTCAACAACAGGGCTCTGATTTACGGCAGCATGAGCTGCAGAGGGATCTAACCCTGCATCACAATGAGGCCTTATTCACGTTCACAGGAATGATCAAGAGCTGGGTCGGACATAAACAGATACACTGCACCCTAAGAGGATACTTGGGGCACATTATGCCACATGTTAGAAGCCAACACTGAGACCACTGAACTGCCTAAACTAAACACTACTCAGCTTCTGATATTGCTTTGAAAACTAAATTAGAAAACCTCATAACTTTGTCAACCTTCCCAGCTATGAATCTCCTACATGCAAAGGTAGCTTTAAGAATCCATCCATCACAAACCATAGAACATGCTGTGTTTTCCTTAACGAAATCGTTGGCAACAGAGAGGAAATTATACTTAGACTAATTAGACCCACTCTATGGAGCTAAGAAGGGAAATAGCTTTCCTAAGACATATGGTAACATGTGGGAAGGTGGATGCCTGAACAAATCTAAAATTCTCTTTGGAGGAAAGCAGCAAGGAATAAATACCGAGTAGACAACCAACAGTGTCAGCTACAGTCCACCCCTTTAATTCCCAATATCCATACACTTTCCTCTTGCCATAAAGTAAGATGTTCATGACCACATAAAATGTACTCATGATAACCCCAGAACTCTGTGTGATGTGCAATCTTATTCATCAAGTAGTTTTCACATTCAAACAATGCACAGAGAAAAACCAAGAAGGCTGCAAATAAAAACAAAAACCATTTGAGTATAATAATGGGAAGCCATGATAGGTCAACACTTCTGCTGCAGTTTGAAAAGCTAGGTTGCAATGACCACATTTTTAAAGACATTGGAGAGTCATAGAAGCAACAAGGACTAGATGAGTTAAATTTCAAATAGAAAGGAGCCCTTTCGAGGTAAGCCAAAGATCACAGGTCATTTTCTTTCCTAGGAACATTTGCTGACTCTGGGCCCTAACAGAAATACTGGGCTGGGGTAAAAAGAAGCCATCAGGGCTTTGGGCAGTTGCATGGAACCAGCCCAAAGAATTGAAAATGAGAGAAGGCCAAATGCAAGTTGCTTTCCTCACTAGCCTTGGCTGAGTGCTGGGATGGTGTAGAAGTCTGGGGAGATTGACCAGAAAGACAGAGGGAGATCTTCCACAGTCTCACAGTGCTTTTAACATAATGTACAGCTAGAGAGAAGGGGCCTAAAAAAATGAAAATAAAAATAACAGGTTTGTCAGATGTTTGTTAGATTTTGAAGCTGCATGTAACAGTGGGTTGGGTCGGGGAACTAAGCTAAAACCTTAGAATGGCAAAACTTCCAAGGCTGAAGGACAAAGAACAGCTAGACTCAATTCAAAGCCTAAAAGGACCACACCCAAGGAAGACAGACAAACTAGAGCTGAACCAAGTTTTACTGAAACTGCAGCAATCCGCAACCCAGCTTCATCCCTGATTTCACTGAGGTCACAATTCCTTTATCCTATATGGTACATAAAAGCAAATAAAGGTTGATGCTAATGAAAAATATTATATGGAGCTACTGTAGCTCTTTTATACACAATATCCAGCATACAACAAAGAGGCAGGAAAATATGGTCAATAATAAAGACAAAAACAATAGAAGCAGACTGACCAAAAATCTAGATTTTGGCATTAGAAGAGAAGGGGATGAAAATAAGGAACATTATATTAAGGAAAGTAGAGGAAAAGATGGACAGAAATCAATGGGGAAAATGGTTAATTCAACAGAGAATTAGAATTTATACAGAACAATCAAGTGAGCATGTTAAAATTAAAAAACAGAATACCTGAAATTAAGAATTCATTGATTGGGTATTATCGCAGGCTAGAAACAAGAGAAGTGAAGTTGAAGACAAATCAATAGAAAACATATAAATTGAAACACAGAGAGGGAAAAGAATAATATAAGAGGCATGTGGGGGACATAGGGGGAAAATATATATATATATATATATATATGATCAAAGTCCCAGAAGGAGAAGAGCAAGAGATCAGAGCAGAAACAATATATATGGCAGAAGAAATAATGGCCAAGAATGTTCCAAAATTGGTGAAAAGACATCAAACCACAGATTTTAAAATCTCAGAAACCCCAAGCAGGATAAATTAAAAAAAAAAAATGATGCCTACCATACCATCATCAAACTACTGAAAAACATGAGGAAAAGTGAAAAATCACAGGAAAAGGGACATATTACTTTCAAAGAAGCAGAGATAAAAACCAATGGTTGACTTTTTAACATAAACTATGGAAACCAGAAGACAATAGAATGACATGTGTACCATGTTGAAAGAAAAAAAAAAAAAAACTGTCAACCTTGAGTTCTATACCCAGTAAAAATGATCTTTGAAAATTGAGGTAAAACAAAGACACTTTACTAACAAACAAAAGCTGAGTGATTTATTACAAGTATACTGGCACTATAAGAAATGCTAAGGAAGTTCTTGGGTTGAAAGAAGATTATTAATATCATAGATGGAAACATAAAACTGCAGTAAAGAATTCAAGAGCATTGAAAAGGGTAAGAACTACTCACAAGAGACCAGCTTTGAAAGAATGGGTCCTGGCTCACAAAGCGTAAGTGTGAGGAAGTACTTCACTGATGATGAACTGAACCACCCTCTCAGGAAAATAGTGATTGCTTCCTGTCACCCAATGGCTCCTCCCCTTTTCAGGACCTTGAACAAATGCAGAAGCATCAAAACCTTATCACAGGCATCATAAACCTTGCTAATAGGGTCTCCCGGAATATTCTCCAATGTGCCAGATAATTAGTTTCTTGGGGAAAAAAAAAAGAAATCAAAAGAAATTCATGTTAAGCCTTCTGTGTGTGTGCTCATTTAAAAAATTTTTTCTCTTACATTTTTAATGTAACAGCACCATTGAGATATAATTTACATGCCACATAATTCACTCATTTAAAGGGTATAATTCAAAGGTTTTTAGCTCATTAACAGAGTTCTGAAAACACCACCAAAATCAATTTTAGGACATTTATCACTTCAAAAAGAAACCCCATACTCATTAGCAATCATTGCTCATCCCCCCGACCCCATGCTCACCTTTCCAGGCCTAGGCACAACTAATTTACTTTCTGTTTCTACAGATTTGCCTATTCTGGACATTTTGTACAAACGAATCATACAATAGGTGTTATTTCATGACTGGCTTCTTTCACTTAGCAAAATATTTTCAAGGTACAGCCATGTTGTAGCATGTACCAGTACTACTTTTCTTTCTTTCTTTTTTTTTCTAATTAGGATAAAATACACATAATATGAAAGTTATCATCTTAACCATTTTTAAGTATACAGATAAATAGTACTAAGTGTATTCACCTTGTTGTTCAACCAATCTCCAGAACTTTTTCATCTTGTAAAACTGAAACTCTGTACATATAAACAACAATTCTCTATTTCCCTCACCCTACCCCCAGCCCCTGGTAACCACCATTCTACTTTCTGTTTCTATGAATTTGACTGTTCTAATACCTCACATAAGTAGAATCACATGGCATTTGTCATTGTGCGACTGGCATATTTCATTTAGTATAATGTCCTCCAGTTTTGTCCATGTTGTAGCATGTGTCAGAATTTCCTTCTTTTTAAGGATAAGTGATATTTCATTGTATGTATATGCCACATTTTGTTTGCCCATTCATCTGTCAACAGATAATTAGATTGCTTCCACCTTTTGGCTATTGTGAATAATGCTGCTATGAACATGGTTATACAAGTATCTCCAACCCTGCTTTCAAGTCTTTTGGATATATTCTCAGAACTTGAATTGCTGGATCATATGGTAATTATATGTTTAATTTTTTGAGGAACTGCCATACTGTTTTCTATAACAGCTGCATCATTTTACATTCCCATCAGCAGTGCAAAAGAATTCCAACTTCTCCACCTCCTTGGCAATACTTGTTATTTTCTGATTTTTTGATATAGCCATCCTAATGGATATTAGATGATATCTCATCATGTTTTGATTTATTTTTTCCTAATGATTATTTATGTGGAGCATTTTTTCACATGCTTGTTGGCTATTTGTCTCTACTCTTTGAAGAAATGTCTATTCAAGTCCTTTGCCCATTTTTTAATCAGCTTGTTTGGTTTTCTTGTTGTTGAATTATAGGAGGTTTTTAAATATATTCTGGATATCAACCCCTTAGCAGACATATGATTTGCAAATATTTTCTCCAATTCAGTATATTGCCTTTTCATTCTATTGATTTTAACTTTTGATGAATTTTAATGTAGTCTAAGTTAGGGGTGTGTTTAATTTCCACATATTTGTAAATTTCCCAAATTTTCTGTTATTGATGTCTAGTTTCATTTCACTGTAGTCAGAGAACATACTTTATATGATTTTAGTCCTTTTAAATCTATTGAAGTTTGTTTTATGGTCTAGTATATGGTCTATGATGGAGAATGTTCCATGTACATTTGAGAGAAATGTGTATTCTGCTATAGTTGGGTCAAGTAGATATCTGTTAGATCTAGTTGATTTATAGGGTTGTTCAAGTCTTCTATTTCCTTGTTGATATTCTGTCTAGTTGTTCTATTCATTGTTGAAAGTGGGATATTGAAGTCTCCAACCCCTATTGTTAAATTGTCTATTTCTCCTTTCAATTCTCAGGTTTTGCTTCATGTGTTTGGGAGATTCTATTATTAGGCACATATACATTAATAATTATTATATCTTTCTGATGGATATTATCAATATAAAATGTCTGTCTTTCTCTCTAGCAACATTTTTTGTGTTAAAGTCTATTTTGTCTGATAATAGTATAGTCATTGCTGCTTTCTTATGGTTCCTGCTTACATGACATATATTTTTCCCTATTCCTATTTGTAGTTTTGATTCTAAGATGAGTTTCCTGTAGGCAGCATATGATTAGATCTTGGTTTCTTATCCAGTCTACAATATCCACCTTTTAATTGGATTGTTTAATTCATTCACATTTAATTTTATTTTAAAATAATTTGGATTTACATCTGCCATTTTCATTTTTGTTTTCTACATATCTTATGTATTTTTTGTTTCTCTATTTCTTCTTTAAAAATTTTCTTAATTTTTTAATTTTTAATTATCATGGGTACAAAATAGTTTTATATCTTTATAGGGTACATGTGATGTGATGTTTTGATACAGGCATACAACATGCATTAATCAAATCAGGGTAACTGGGGTATCCATCGCTGTAGGCATTTAACATATCTTTGTATTAGGAACATTCCAATTCCACTTTTTTAGTTACTTTACAGTATACCGTAACTTATTATTGATTATAGTCACTTTGTTGTGCTATCAAATATTGTTCATTCTATCTAACTATATTTTTGCACCCAATAGCCATCCCCACTTTATCCCTACCTCCCCACTACCCATCCCAGCCTCTGGTAACCATCATTCTAATCTCTGTCTACATGAAATCAATTGTTTTAATATTTAGCTCCCACAAGAGTGAGACCACGTGAGATTTGTCTTTTCTGTGCTTGGCTTATTTCACTTAACATAATGTTTTCTAGCTCCATCCATGTTTCAAATGGCAGGATTTCATTATTTTTTGTAGCTACATAATACAGCCTTGTGTACATGTGCCACAATTTCTTTATCCATTCATCCATTGATGGACACTTAGGTTGATTCCATATCTTGGCTATTGTGAATAATGCTGCAATAAACACAAGACTGCAGATATCTTTTATATATACCAAACTCACATCTTTTAGATATATACTCGGCAGTGGGATTGCTGTGTCACATGATAGTTCTATTTTCAGTTTTTTGAAAAACCTCCACACTGTTTTCCATAGTGGTTACACTAATTTGCATTTCCACCAACAGTGTACAAGGGTTCCCCTTTCTGCACATCCTCATCAGCATTCATTATTGCTTGTCTTTTTGATAAGTGGAGTGAGATGCTATCTCATGGTAGTTTTGGTTTACATTTCCCTGATAATTAATGGTGTTTATCATTTTTTTCATATACCTTTTGGCCACTTGTATGTCTTCTTTTGAGAAATGTCCATTCTAATCCCTTGCCTATTTTTTAATTGTATTACTTGATTTTTTCCTATCAAGGTGTTGGAGCTCCTTAGTATGTATTCTAGTCATTAATTCCTTCTCAGATGAGTAGTTTGCAAATATCTTCTCTCATTCTGTGGGTTATCTTTTCACTTTGTTGATTGTTTCCTTTGCTGTGCAGAAACTTTTTAGCTTGATGTGATCTCATTTGTCCAATTTTGCTTTGGTTGCCTATGCTTTGGGGCTATTACTGAAGAAGTCCTTGCCCAGACCAATGTCCTGAAGTATTTCCCCAATGTTTTCTTTTAGTAGTTAAGTAGCATCAGGTCTTAGAATTAAGTCTTTAATCTATTTTGATTTGATCATTTTATATGGTGAGAAATAATGGTTCCAGTTTCCGTCTTCTACATATGGATATACAGTTTTTCCAGCACCATTTATTGAAGAGACTGTTCTTTCCCCACTGTATGTTCTTGGCACCTTTGTTGAAGATAAGTTTACTATAGATGTGTGGGGTTATTTTGGGGTTCTCTATTCTGTTCCATTGGTCTATGTGTCTGTTTTTATGTCAGTACCATGCTGTTTTGGTTACTACAGCTCAGTAGCAGAATTCAAAGTCAAGTAGTATGATTCCTCCAGTTTTATTCTTTTTGCTGAGGGTAGCTTTGGCAATTCTGGGTCTTTTTTGGTTCCATACAAATTTTAGGATTATTTTTGCTATTTCTGTGAAGAATGGCATTGGTATTTTGAGGAGGATTACATTGAATCTGTAGATTGCTTTGGGTAGTATGGACATTTTAACAATACTGATTCTTCCAATCCATGAGCATTACTGCTTTCTTTTGCATTAAGTGATATTTTCCTATGTAACATTTTAATTCTTTTAATGATTTTTCACTGTATTTTTGAGTTATTTTCTTAGTGGTTTTTCTATGGTTTATTACGTACACCTTGACTTTCAGAATCTACTTCAGATTTATATTAACTTAATTTCAGTGAGATAGAAGTGTTATGTACTTTGCCCCTTTTGTGCTATTATTGATATATGGATACAGACATAAAATCTATGTATATTATAAACTTAACAGTACCTTGTTATCATTATTATATTACATAATTTTATCTCCTAAAGAAGTTAGCAGAAGAAAGGAGAACAAGTATATAAGTATAGAGTTTGTTATATTAACCTTTTTATTTACCATTTGTGGCTCTCTTCATTTGTTTTTGTGGACTCCAGTTGCCATCTGGTGTCATTTTCTTACACTAATACAGCTTTGCTCATAATTATTTCCTTGGTATGCTCATGTCAAATAAATTACATTTCTATATGTTATTGTCTGAACAACATAATTATGTACATATTGTTTTATATCACTGCTTTTTAAATAGGCTAAGAAAGGATAAGAAATATTCATTTATATTGTCTTTCATAATTACATAATTACCTTTATCAGTGCCCTTTTTTGTCATATGAATTCAAAATTCCATCTGGGGTCAATTGCTCCCAATCAGAAAATTTTCCTTTTAGTATTTCTTGTGAGGTAGGTCTTTCGGTAATGAAATCTCTTAGTTTTTGTTTATCTGGGAATATTTTTGTTGTACCTTTTCTTTTAAAAGATAATTTTGCTGGATATAAGATTCTTGGTTAACTTTTTTCTTTCAGTACTTTGAATATGGCCATTGCCTTCTAGCCTCCACTGTTTCTGATGAAAAGTCAACTGTTAATATTTTGGGGGTTTGACATTTTTAATATGATGTGTCTGGGTATGAAACTATTTACATTTATCCTACTTGGAGTTTGTTGGGATTCTTGGGTGTGTATATTAATGTTTTTCATCAAATTTGGTAAATTTCAGCCATTATTTCTTTGAATTTTTTTTCTGCTTTTTTTCTTCTTCTTGTACAATCGCCAAGTATATTGGTTTACTTTATGGTGCCCCACATTTCTCTGAGGCTTTGTTTATTTTTCTTCATTTTTCATCTCTTTGTTTTTTAGGTTGTGTAGTCTTTATTAATCTATTTTCAAGTTTCCTGATTCTTTTTTTCTGGAAGTTCAAATCTACTGCCAAGCTTTTCTAGTAAATTTTCTATTTTAGTTATTATACTTTTCAACACAAGAATTTTCATTTGGATCTTTTTTGTAATTTCTCTCTATTGGTATTCTCTATTTGATGAGACAGCATAATCATATCTTCTTTTACTCCCTTAAGCATGGTTTTCTTTAGTTTTTTTTTTTTAAATATATTTGTAATGGCTGCTTTGAAGTCTTTGTTGGTTAAATCTGATGTCTGGGCCCTCTGGCAGTCAGCTTGTGTTACCTGCTTTTCCCAGTGTATGGTTCACACTGTCATGTTTATTTGCATGTCTTATAACTTTTTGTTGAAAACTGGACATTTTAGATCATATATTATAGTGACTCCCTCTGGGGATTATTGTTGATGTTGTTCGCTTGTTCATCTATTTAGCAGTTTGGGTGGCCCATTTGAGTGAAGTCTACTTCCCTGCAGTATAAAGCCACTGATATTGCCCCACAGAGAGCATAGCCTTGAGCATGTGCGTGGTCACTGTGGATGACAGTGGTTTTAGCAAGGCTCTCTTTCACTGTTTCTTTTCTTTTCTTTCTTTCTTTCTTTTTTTTTTTAAGAAACAGGTATGTCTCACTATGTTGCCCAGACCAGACTTGAAGTCTTCAGTACGAGCAGATCTTCCCACCTCAGCCTCCTGAATACCTGGAACTGTTCCACCATTTTTTTCACCTGATCTGTCTGTAAGATGTCTGCCTCTGTTGATGCCACTTCTGGATGTTAGACTAGACCAATTGCCTGCTGATTGTTTTATTGTTTTCGATAATGTCCTGTTGCATAAATTTGTCCACAGTTGCAGGCAATCAAGTTCAAGTCCCTCTGCAAGGATAGTTTTTAAGGCTAGTCTATGAGATTTTTTTTTTATCCCAAGAAGGCCCTTTAGTTGTCTATTTACCTGGCTCTTCTCATTAAACTAGCCGACCTACGAATTAGCTTGTTGCTGTCATGGAGCTACCAGCTACTAGCTTATCACTAGAATCTCCATGTATTGGACAGTTCCCTCAGGTTTGAACTTCCCCACCCTCTTTTCTAAATAAAGTCAGTTCATTTAAGGAGAGCTTCAGAGTTCTCTATTCTTAAGGTCCTCCCTCCTGCTAAGCAAAACCTCTGCCCACTGCTATGGAGCTGAGGACAAAGACAGTGGCCTATTTCTCTCTGAGCAACACCCCATCTTCGTAAGCAGTATGCTGGGCTGGGAAGGTAGCCTCTGATCTTTTCATCCTGCTTCACCCAGCATGGAATGTCTACACTATGAGTGAGCAGGGTCAAGGACAGCCGGGGCCCCAGCAGTCTTTGCCTGCTATACTTGGGGTAAATCTTCCCCTCCATGAATGAGAGCTGAATGGAGAAAGGGAGCCCCCAACTTCAGCCACATCATTTGGAATTTAACCTGTTCAACACAGAACTGGAAGAACTGAGAAATGCTAGCGTTCTGCCCCTCATGGAGAGACACTGTAACCTTTGACTGCGAGCTGATAGGAGAGGAAGCCCTATGTTCTCGGGCACACCCACCTACAGTGTAGCTGTTGCCACACTGAGCTGATTGGGTGGCAGGGGCAGATTGTGGCTTAAGTTCCACAGTCTGTTGCTCTTCTTACAGAGACTTAGTAGAGTTTCTTGAATAAATATTTGTTAATTTACTCTATTCTTAAAACAACTTCCAGAGATTTTAAATGGTTAAGGTTTTTAAAAATAATTTTCATCAATTATGGTTGTTTTGCTAAGAAACAGGTCCATGGAGTTCCTCACACAACCATTCCCAAAGTGAATCAATCATATATGTTCATTTAAGCATGATTCTTAGGGAAGAAAATTCAAGAAATTATATATAGAAAAAGATGAAAGCAGAGATTAAATTGTTTTCATTTAATACCAATTTGTATCGGAATATGCTTTTTCTTTTAAATATAAACAATAAAAATAACCAATTTCAAAGCTAGATTATAACATACTATGCAGATTCTGTTTGTTTGGTGAAGACGTGCTGTAGCAGTGCTCAGCCATCTTAGAGGAAGTCTGTCTGTCCTGAGGCTGCCATGCTGGGAGGGAGCCCAAGCCGCAGGGAGAGACCCAGCACAGCCCTGCTACCAAGGCATCCCAACCCAGGAGACAGCCACAAACATTCAAATCCTCCCCACCTGTTCAGCGAAGGCACCAGACATTGTACAGCAGAGAAAAGCTGTCTCTGCTGTGTCCCATCCAAAATCTGACGCACAGAAGGTGTCAGAAAAAAAAAATGGCTGTTTTAGGCCACAGCGTTTGGGGTGGTTCATTACACAGCAATAGATAACTAGATCCAGAGAGAAACATTCAGGATGTGTTCAAATAACAGTTCTGCACTCAGATTTGTTTCCGTCTCTTATATCTCTCGATCAGCAAGTGGAAGTTAAGAGAGCACTGTGAGCTGCAAGGAAGGTCCAGGACCACTTGCCACTGTGCTGGGGCGTCTCCCAGGCCAGGGAGCTGGCATGAGTCAGAGCCATTTTTTCAAGTGGCGTCAGTCTGGGCCCCTCAGATGCCAGACAGATGCCAGTTCCTACAGTTGTGGATACTAAAAGAAAGGGGCCCAGTGAGGCAGGCAGCTGATGAGTTTCGAGAGGTGGAGTGTACCCCGCTACATTCACCACCATGCAGAGATCTGAAGCCTTCTCTTATTCAAGGTGGTTTGGTGTTGAAGCCAAACTGTAACTGGGAGATTGTTTCGTGGACAAAGGATCAAAGCAAGGGGTAGGATAAGTCACGCAAACCTTCCGTGGGGATCAGATTCAAGCAGGCCGGCAGACCCAGCTGCACAGAGCACAGGGGCCAGGGGCAGGCGCGGGCCTCTCTGGTAGCCCCATCTGAATGAGGGTCACCTGTGGATGTGTTACTGCCTCTCCCTGAGTTCACAAGGGCTTCCCACAGCTGTCATGAGGAACACAGGTGCCAGATCTTGCCAGATCTTCTAAGTTTTGGAACAGAAGCCAGAAATTCAGACTATAATTTAAAAATTCCTGATTTTTAAATAATGACTTAGAATGTTTGGAAACACTATGTGGATCCAACAAAACACATCTGCAGAATGAATCCACCCTGTGGGCTGCCAGGCTGCGATCCCCAGCTGAAAAGTCAGGTCTCCTACGGTGGCGTGGGGCACAGGCAGGCCTGTGCGTGGAAAGCCCAGCAGCCATCAGAGGGACACTCCTGGGCCCGGAGAAGGGAGGCAGCCCAGCACGCGCTCCACAGAAACCCCGCGCCCCTTACACCAGGTGCAGGGACACGGCTCTTGCCTTCTATGGTTGTCTCTGCTTTTTCCGGAGCTGGTGTGGCTGGAAACATACACGGCGTGAGCACACAGTTCAGGTCCTCCCGACTGGCAGACAGCCCGCGCTGTGCGGCCTGCACGGCCGGGGAGCTCTGCGCCGGCGCTGGGAGGCTCAAGGGGCAATGGGGAACCGCTACCCCCATCTGCACCGTCTCGCTTTTCCTCTCTTCACCGCCATTCCTACGTCCAGAGCAAAGGAAAGGAAAGCAGTGTTGCACCGACTAGGCCCCATTCTTGCCCATCCTACATCCCGGGCCAGATCTCACGGCCAGGGAACAGGAACTGGCAACTCTGAATACTCCTCACCCAGACTCCCCGCCTGACGCGGCTGCCCCCGAAGCGTCCACTCTCAACTGGACCCGCTGCAGGCCTCGCACCCAGAGGGGCCCGCGTCCACACCAGCGGCCTTGGCACATGACCGAGCCCTATCCTTTTCCCATAATCACAGCCTGGGTTTCTGGGACAGTTTCAGTTGTAAACAATGGTTCCTTTATCAGATCACAATCAGATTTGTTGGTTCAGAAAATTTCTCCGATGGCCCTAGAAAGGCAGTTCCCATAGGGTAACGGGCAGGGCGGCGGTCAGCCTTTACCAGCTCTGTGCCCCCCTGGGGTCTCAGCTTCCTCACGGTGAACACATACCGCAGCACCTTCCCGCACAGTTGCTTGGAGAGTCTGGGAAATGCAGGGAGGGGTGACTTAGCATTTGCGCTCACTAGGTCTCCCCTTGAAGTGTCAATCATGGTCCCTACCTGGCAACTCCATAAACCTGAGCTCCCTTCCTCCTAGTCCCCTCACAGGTCTTATCTCCGCGTGAACCCTGGCCAGTTCCTCAGGGCAGAGCCGAGTTAGGGCTCTGGGCTCGCCCTGTGAGTCAGGGCGACCACCCAGCAACACAGCGGCCTGCAGCCCTCCTGCCGCTGGGGCCGCACCCCCAGTGCCCTCCCCTTGCCCGGGAGCCAGGCCCCAGCAGCCCCAGACCCGGCTGGGACTACAAAACTCACAACCTCCGAGTTCCCAGGCTCTTTGTCAGCCCACAGAGCCCTGTCACCTCACACCTAATGCGGACTGTGGCCGGCAGTCCCCTGGGAAAGGTTTAAAAGCACAAGTCTGGTTTCTAGAAAACGTAAGCAGCTGACAGTTCCCTGCGGTTTCCAGCCGTAAGCAGCAACGCGACAGGAAAGAGGGCAGAGCGCCTCCGGAGTGGCATGCTCACCGGAGACAGTGTTCCGGCCTGTGCTGTTCTGCCGGGAAGAGGCCCAGGCCCCGCTGCATCCCCAGCCCTGTCCCCACACTGACCCCACACCGGCCCAGTCGGCCTCAGGGCTTCAGGCTCCATTTGCTCCTGTCACAAAGAAAGGGACTCGAGTAACACTGGGAGTTCTCTCTCCAAAGCCAGCAAGCCCAGATGCCCTATTCTGAAACACAGCTTCACACCCAGACCCGGGCCGACGCAGGGCAGACGGCACCTCTCTACCCCGTGCTCCGCCGGGAATGAAAGGCTGGCCTTGTTCTGACGGGAAGCAGGGCTGTGGCTCCCCACAATCTGCAAACGCAGTTTTGGTGATTAAAGTGCACATTTCAACAGGCTTTGTGAGGGAAGTTCCTGGCAGGGGAGGCCTGGGAAGAGGAGGCTGCCCGTGAACTGCCTGCCAGCCTTGTTTTCTCTGAACTTCTGGCCTCAGTGGGAAAGGAAATTAAAACTTCATTTTTAATTTTCAGTTATAACCCACAGTGCCGAAGGTCACGGCCTGGGTTTAGAAAATCTAGCCGTGAGATGCTATATTCGAGGTCAGTTCACAAGCCAAGGGCCCCTTCTAGCTCGGAAGCACCGAAGACACAGGAAGGACAGGATTCGTGTACAGGACAGAGACCTTGCTCCGCTAGGAAGATCCCAGAAACATCCGGAAAGTCATACATGTATGTTTGCAATTTGCGTAATGATTTCTACAGTTCTTTTGCACTCGGACTGACAGCCCACCCTCAGCTCTCAAATTCTGCCATGTTATTTTAAGAGCAAGCACGGGTGTTTATTGTGCGTTTCTTAAAGGTCAGTTTATGAAATGACATGCAGAACAACGAGTCCTGGCAATAAATGAAAGAGGAGAAATTGGAGAGAGAGACAGCCAGGCTCGGATGCACTCACTGCTCAATGGATAACTTAACTTAATGGGTAACTTAACTCCCAGTAACTTAAGAAGACAAAGCTCTTCAAAAACGACTAGCTGATGTCTCTCCTTGGATCACGAATGGATGCTAGGTGACCACAAGGAAGCAGACAGACCCCAAATGGTCTTGTTTGGCTGTCAGGGCATTTTTTTTCTTTTGCAAGAGTTGGAATTAGTTGCCACCATCCCAAAGACATCACACTTAGCAAATCTGTTTCCTGCTCCTCTCTGGTAATCAGAACAGGAAACTTCACTGGGCCCATTATCCTACATGGCAACAACCTGCTGGGGCCCAGAGCACCTGCCCCCAGGTGAGCTGTCCCATCCCCAGTCATTACAGCCACCATGCCAGTTTGCCAGAAGCTTCCACACTTTGGAATCCCATTCTGGAGCAAATGGAATCTACTCTACATACTTGGACCAGAGCAATTGAGATGGAAAAATTTTAAATGCACGTTAGAGTTCTCTGAGGAAATTCCTTAAAATGCATTCTTAGCCATGCTTAATGCATAACAGGCAAGGAGCAGACGGCAAAGAGCACAGGGCCCCGGCATCCACCCCCAGCCTCCAGGTACACCTCGCACCACTGCTTTCGCATGAGCATCCCCTAATTCTGACGCTCCTGGTCAGCAGCCCTTCCAGCTTCTGCCAGCAAACACCTCCTAGGGGACCTTCTCCCTGGACACTCACTGCCCGGACCTCCTGGGCCTGCACTGCAGCCAGGGCCCTGAATCAGTGTCTGTCCGCTGGCCTGTTCAGGCCACGGGAGCCCCTGCCCGCTGCAAGGCAACTCTAGGAAAGACCCGTGGAAACAAAGTTGTGCCCCCAGCTGGTTGTTCACTACTGTCACAAGGTGCTGCACCTGGGACTGAGACCCAAGGCTGCCAGCCCCTCCTGCCTCCCACCTCAGCCGCAGCACTCCTACCAGGCCCGGAGCTGGAAAGTCCCGGATAGGGGTGGGTATCTGAACATGCGCACCAAAGGGAGAGGAAGACACGATTACAGAATTGCATCTAGCTGTCAAAGCATTTGGAAGCACTAACAGCAGCCTCAAAGCCCGTTATGTTTTCACATTGTGGTCTTCAAAGCATAAGAAACTGTATGAGGAAGGACGAAGAGAACCTTGGATACCATTCATGTCAAGATATCCCTGGAACAAAGGAACGGAGAGTCCTGAGGGCAAAGGCAAGGATAAACACCAAGACACAGTCAGCCCAGGGAAGTCTGGACGCCCGGCCTTTGACAATGATGTCCAACTTTTAGAAGAGAAGCTGGTGCTAAGGTACACAGCAACCTGCTTCAAAAGCCGTCGGTGGGATTTATTTTTGCATTTATGTTTTATGATCTTATGTAGAACATTCTGGTTTTGAACAAACCAAAAAAGGACTAGCAAGGAAAGACTGGGGAGATGCAGGGAGGGATGGGCGTCACTAAGCGAAGCACCTAGCATTTTCGAGAAGACAGCTTACCGCTCTGCTTTCTGCATTTCTTTGCTGGAATTTATTACTCATCCAAGCACAACTGATAATTGAGTGGGCTATTCCACCATCTTTCCAAAAACAATAATGCCACATGTCCAAAATTCCATGGTTGCAAAAACCTTGTATTCAACAAATTATAAAGAGTCCCTCTATGGTAACCATCTCAGACCAAATAAATCCTGCTGTTGTCACTGCCATGGTTCTTTCCATGTCTTACGTGGGCTTTGAACAGACCATAAATCCATTGATGAATTAGTCAGATTTCGACCACAAAGTCTAGGCTGTGTATGATGAATTTAAGCCTAGTGGCTATGCACAGGAAAAATCATACAAATTCTCTCTTCATAAATTGAGGATGAGACATTGCAGGGAAATGCCCAGCAAGTTCTCACTTATATCCAAATTAATCGATCATTTATTAGCTGTTTGGACAAATGGCAGGGAAAATTCATGCTTCGTAGGTTCGGATCCAGTGTCCTAGCAACTAATCTTGCTGTGGTCAAGGCACATCTCTGGCATTCAGATGCCTGGTCTCCAAAATCAGTCCCTAATAGGCGTCTGGCTCTGAGACTCCACGATTTTACCTTGTAATGTGCAAGAAGCAGAAAAAATAACCAGGTAAGATCTCGGAAGAAGTGAGCAGAAGAGATTGAAGAGAAACTGTGATGGGAATGGCAGACAGACCTCGCTCCCCTAACGGGAGGGAGGAAGGGTCCCTCTGAATTCTGAAATCAGAAATTCAGCCTTTCTGATTTCTGGAGAGATTCTGCAGCCTGACTGTAGCACCCCAACAAAGAGATGTTGGCCTGAGACACATCACCCCAGGCTGAAAAGAGACCCCAAAGGACACACGCCTTTGCCTGGGAAGAACACATTGCCACATCGAAGCCCCCTGGAAAGGAGAGAGGCCACGTTATTGTTAGTTAACTTCGATCTGTAGCAGATATAGGGAAACAGTGGTGAGATGACAGGGGCAGCAAGGTTCCAGGCAAGGTCTGGGTGTCTCTGTGAGCAGCGAGGTGCTCATAAACACATGGTGCAATGCAATCACGAGGAGCACATGTGTGCTGGGTGCGCAGAGATGCAGAAACACTGTGGGCGGAGGTAACAAGGCGTCCTTTCTTCTGCAGATCCCAACCAGCCCGCCCGGTAAGGAGACCGCAGACAGTTTGGAGCACCCCAACTTCAGAGAAACACTGAGACACTGGAAGCCTTCCAGCAAGGAGCCGCAGAGTTGAGTTACAGGCTGCAAGGGCTGAGCAGCGCAGAGAGGGGCAACGGCCTGAGACGCTAAGTACAGCGGCTGTCAGTCAGCTGGGGCAGGCCCGGCCTAAAAATAACCCCAGGGCCTCCGCCGTGAAGAAGGTTTCCATTCTCCTCAGGACGGGGACCTGGGCAGCTGCAGACCACACCCAGGCCCTTGGCCAAAGCACCAACGGTGTATTTATAACCTGCAGCTTGCAGGGCCCGTGGCTGCTGGTCTGCCTGTACCCGGATTAGCAGAGTCAACTGTCAGGGCCATTGTCCCACAGAGGGGTGACAAGCTCACACAGAAGCAGTCCCTGGCACAGAGGAATGAGCCCCAGTGGGGTCGAGTGTGTTCACCCCCTCCTCATCCCTCCTGCATTGAGCCCTCTTCCTCTTGTTCTTGTCCCTTCCTCTCTCCTCCCCACCCCCCTGCAATGATCCTTCAGTGACATCAGCTTCCCCCAGTCCAGGAAGACAATGAGATGACAAAACGGGTCCCCCTGAAGGTGCCAGCGCCTCTGCAGACTCACCTCCAAGGGGGCAGCGTCCGTGGAGACGGGCAGGCCGGCAGACCCGATGGCCCTGGGAGCTGTCGCGGAGGTCGCTGCCGGTGCCCCGGCCCGGCCTCCCCGGCGAGAGCTCCCGGCTCCCAGAGCCGCAGCAGCAGCTGACTGAGGCCAAGGCCTGCAGTCTCTGGGTACGAGCTGTCCATCCTCGCCACTCAGCCAGCCCGAACCTATCCTGGCCTGAAATTAACAACCACTAACTCTAAATTTAAAAAAAAAAAAAAAAAAAAAGACACAGAAAGATGTAGGACAGTTACCTGCCACTGCATAGCTTTGAAATCGGTGATCTGAGAAAAAGCGGCTTTCTGGTGCGCTGATATGGGGGTTACCTGGACTAGCTTAGGGAGGGCTTACTCATGCTGAGGAAAGCTCTCTTGAGGCTACTTAAAAATAACAACACTATGTTGACTAAAAACAAGCTACGATCTTCTATGAAGTGATAAGACCAGTGTAGAGAACAACCCATTAGCCGGCACACCTGGGGGAGCGGGCCAGCAGGAGGTTAACGGATAGCTGGGTGCCCAGCCTGAAGGGCAGCCGGGAACCCCCTTCCCCCATCCCCACCCACAGCCTGCCTGTGACACTGGGGCACGAAAGGACTTCACGCCCTGGGAAGCTACAATTCTTTCAGACTCTTCCGAACCCACATCCACTGTTCTGCCTTAGAAACAAATCTTCATAAACATGAGAATTCTCCTGAAATTCACATTTGATCAAGAACGCAGGTCCATCCCACTGTGGTCCCCCGTGATGTGAGGACACACACAGGAAAGGCATCTACTGACCCCCAGACACAGAATGCGCCGAGGGGAGTGGGGAGCGGTGCAGCGGTGCAGCGGGTCAGTGACTCCAGGCTGCCGCCGCGCTTCCCAGCTTCCTCTGGGCCCTGCAGCGCCCTCGGCCTCCTCCCGCCGGAGCCTTTGTCTTGTAGGCTGCGGTGGTGGTGAGGGTCTACACCCCTCCTTCTCCCGCTGGAGCCTTTGTCTTGCAGGCTGCGGTGGTGGTGAGGGTCTACACCCCTGCTTCTCCCGCCGGAGCCTTTGTCTTGCAGGCTGGGGTGGTGGTGAGGGTCTACACCAGGCCCCTGCTCACCCTTGCACTAAAGCAGCCGGCTGCGGGACAGATTCCAGCATGCGGCAGGTGAGGGCTGATGTCCTGTGGGACCAGGTGAGCAGGTAAAGGCCCCAGGGCCTGGAGAGGACACTGCCTGCCTGGAGGTTCCTGGGATGCCTGAGGAGCTGAGGCTGGGACAGTTCGTGGAGGCTAAGCCCCAAGGACCCCCGTGGAAGGCCAGGGGCAGAAAGCCCCCAGCCACCCCTCTGTCAGGGCTGGCCACCTGAGCGCCCTGCAAGCACAGCCGGCGCCTGAGGTCCTGTAAGGTGCCCGCTGCTGGGGGCAGCTCTGCGCACGCGCCAGCTCTGCGCACGCGCCCTCCCCCTTTCTGCCTTCTGAGCAAGTCCTGTCTCACCAGCTCCCATCCTTTCAATGTGGCGCGTCCCTAGGACAATGGCCGAAGCCACTGTTGCCTCCCTGACCACGTAGCTTTCAGGCTGGTGAGAAGCCCCCAATGGGAGGTGGGACCATCCAGAGAGGGGACAGGTGCAGGACTCGGGAGCTGCGGACACACTTGGCATCGAGGTGCGCGAGAGAGGAAGCCGGCTGTGCGGAGGCCCCACCCGGGAGGGCGTGGACTGTCAGGACCTCACCTGCACTGCTCCTGGGAGTGTGAAGCATTGGTGACATCCAGGACGACGCACACGCCTGCGGCCCAACAACTCCACACCCAGCGTACTCTCAGCACAGGATTCACACTCGAGGATTTCACAGGCGGCTGCTCATGACGTCCCCAAACTGGAAACAACCCCAACATCCGGCAGTGACGGAAATGACTGAATAATGAGTGCAAAGGAATAGTATAAGCAGAGGAAACAATAAACGGCTGCCCACAACAAGAAGGCATCCACCTCACAAGCAGGACATTGAAGAAGAGGAGCAAGCCCCCTGACAACGTGACACCGTTTATGTAAAATTCAAAGACAGGTACATACACAAAAAACACCCTATATATACAGGTGGTAAAACTAGCGAAAGAAAACCAACCGTCTCCAGAGAGGGGGACAAAGATGTGATTGGGAATGGCCCATGGCACCCTCTTCCCGGGCTGTTGGCAATGTCCCACTTCCCGATCAGGGGTGGTTTCGGGAGCTTTACATACACAGTGTCCCCTCTGAGTGGATGCTTACAAAGCCACCTCTTGTGTTGTCACAGCCCCTTGGGCATGACCAGGGAACGGCAGGCTGAGCCCCAGCCCCACACCTGCTCAGCCAAGTGGTCTGTGCCGGGACACAGGTACATACAGGCTGCGTGCAATGGCTCATGCCTGTGATCCTAGCTCTCTGGGATGCCAAGGCGGGAGCATCTTCTGAGACCAGGAATTCAAGACCAGCCTGGGCAACATGGTGAGAACCTGTCTCTATGAAAAATTAGCTGGGCATAGTGGCGTGACCCTATAGTCCCAGCTACTGGAGATCACTTGAGCCCAGGCATTTGAGGTTACAGTAAGCTATGATGATGCCACTGCACTCCATTTGGACAACACAGCAAGACCCTATCTGGAAAAGAGAGAGAGAGAGAGAGAAATTAACATATAGAAATTGACGGCTTCATACATAACAAGCAGCACTCCTTTAAAAGAGCCTGTGAAAGACAGTGGGAAAGGCAATGCCGTTTACAAGAGCGACAAAGAAAGACAAAGCATCTAGGAAAAACTTAACAAGAAATGTGCAAACCTTTAGGATAAAACTTCAAAATCCCCCCGAAGAGTACAAAGGCAGAACTTTGTGAGTAGGAGGACACACCTTCCTAACAAGACATCAGCCCTCTCTAAATTCATTTCTCAAACATAGATAAAATCTCAAGTTCTAAAAGGGAATTTTTCTGCAACTAGACAAGTAATTCTAAAGTTTATATGAAAAAAAAGAAATGAGCAAGGAAATTCTGAAAAGTAAGAAAAATTAAAATGGACCAGCCCCAAGAGGTATTAAAACATGTCTAAAGATCTACTAATTAAAACCAAAAGGCAGACTGGTGGGAAAGGGTAGGAAGCTGGGCAATGGAGTGAGAGGAGCGCGTGGGATACAGCAGCCACACCTTGAATCTGTGGCACCGGTTCGTCGCTTGGAAACAGGTGAACAGGACCCACCCTCACAGAGCGGGCCAGAATGAACCCCAAATGTTTCATAGATTTAAATATAAGAAAATTAAAGTATAAAAAGTACTAAAAAAATTCAAGGGCAGATATCTTTATAACCTTGAATAGGGAGATCTTTTTAACTAAGACTCAAAAAGTCAGTAGCCATTAATCTAAACATGTAAAACTCAAAAACTTCTATAAGGCAAAAATACCACACATAGTGTGGACATTAGATGATATTAGGGAATTGTTGTGAACTTTCTTGGCTGTGATAGTGGTGCGGCGATTGTGTAAGACGATGCGACTTTGGGGAGCTGCATGCTGAAGTCCGTGCGGTCTGTGCACACAGAGGCACGGCGCGCGGGAACGGCGGTCAGCGAAAATCGTTGAATTTAGGGGGTAGATTCACAGCTGATTTCTTTCAATGATTTATGCATAATAGAAAATTGAAAAAAACCATCAGTAAAATCAAAAGACAAATGACAAGCTGGGAAAAAAAATTGTAATTCATATCAGAGACGAGGGCGAATCTTCCTAATACATACAGAACTTCTATAAACCAAGAAGACAATGTCCGATAACCCAACAGAGAAATGGGCAGAAGAAGAAATAGTTCTGGGAAAAAGAAATACGAATATATAGAAAACTGTGCAATCTCACTCAAAGGAAATTCAAATTAAACTACGTCAAGATAACATTTCTCACTTATCAGATCGGCAAAAAATGCAAAAGTTGGTCAACACCTTAGACTGGTGAGGCTGTGAGGAGGGCCGGTCTCCTCACAGCTGGAGGGAGGGCTGGAGCGAGTGGTTATAACTATCGAAATCAGATGTGCATTTACCCTTTGCCCTGGCAGCCTGACCTCTAGGAATTCACCCTGTGGCTGCGCCTGCGTACACAGTGATGACTTATGTCCACGGTGCTCTGTTGAGGCGTGGTTTGTTATAGTAAAAGGCCCAGGCCGGCCACAACACAAGCATCCAACTACAGTGCACTGGTCACCCCCGCCTGGGCGTACCCACGCCCTGGAGCTCCAGACAGCTCTGGAGGAGAAACTCCCTGTGTACTAAGAAGGAATCAACAGGATACAATGTTAAGTAAAAAAAAGCAAGGTGTTTTTGCTTATGACAAGAAGGAAAATAAGAATTTTTTAGCAATTTCTTTATATTTTTGTAATGAATGCACGTGCTCTCGCCCCCTCCTCCCAAAAAGCTAATTCAAGTAGTTATGTTTGGGGTGGTTTGGGGTCAGGATGCGAGTAAACTTCCCCATGTCTATCTTTTACCTTTTTTTTTTCTATTTAAACTGCATTCATGTTTTGCCTAAACAATTTAATTTAATTTAAAAGGAAATAAGAGAAGATCCTCAAGAAGTTTTGATTTTTAAATAAGGATTTCCTAAATGTTGGTAATACTTATTCTGAAGATTGTTCTATGGGTTACTGGTGGAAACCCTTATTCTCAGCATTCTTTGTCATCCCTTCTAAACTGTGCAAAATAACAAGCCAGCTTTTCACCTGGTGAATTTGGTCCATGCGGAGAATTCAGAGCAAAAAGAAACCCCTTTCTTCAGTGACTAGGAACAGGGGATTTCCTCTGTGCCTTCCGGCTGGCTGTCTCGCACGGCTCTGCCTGGCTTCTCCCGGGTGAGCCACGCAGCCGCCTTCCCCGATCACTCACAAACAAACATGGAGGTGAGAAAATCAACAGCGCCAGGGCGCTGGCAGCTGTTCAATAAGCAGAGGGTAGGCACTGCTCCCTTGGGTGTCCTCCAAAATGCCAGCCCCAAACACATCCACACCCTTCCGAGCCACCCAGATGCCAGAAGGCCACACGCACTGGCTCCATTCATTTGACTTCTCGTCTTAGGAAGAAGAGCCCAGGTTTCGAATGACTATAACATGTGCAGGGGCCTCTAGGTCCATTTGAAACCCACCAGCCTCTCCCAGAAGTTTCCGGCATGAAAACAGACTATTTTGCAGAATGTAGCTGCCTGCTGAGATGCTGTCCCTCATCTGCCATACTCCCCAGGGAGGGGACAGGACTCAGGCAATCCCATTGGCTGTCTCCATGGCCTCCCCACACTCTGCTGTGTGCTTTCAGGTGAAGTCAGGTTAAAAGAAACAGCTTGGAAGGGAACAAAACATCCCCTAAAGAGCACCTGCAGCCTGAAGGAAGCGTCCCGGAAGGGAGGAGGTGCATGTGGCGGGGGGGGGGGGGGAGCACTGGCTTGGCTGGCTCGCTCTAGGGGAGCTGACTCGCTCTAGCTGCCACGGCTGGAGTGGCAAAGGCCACTGTGTCAGGCGACCCCAGCCACCGCCCAGTGCAAGGGAGCAGGACCCTCCCATTGGCTGCTCCCTGGGCCAGCTTTGGGTTGTGCCCTTCTCTGCAGTCTCAGTTCCCCGCCCCGGGGACAGACCAGACACCGGCTCTCTGGAGGGTGAGTGCAGTCTCTGAATCCCCAGTGAACACCCTGCTGTGCCAGCCAGTGCCCTGGGACAAACCAAACCGACCTCAAATTGTATTTTCTTCTTCAATTCATCTTCCTAAATTCTTTGGCTTTTTTCCTTCCCATGACTTTTAGCTTTTTCTATTTTCCTTTTGCAAAATAAAAGCATACAGGGCAATTAAATATTTAAAGAGAGAAAATGAGAGACTTCAGTTTTTCCCAAATCAGGTAATGTTCATATCCAATTATTATCCAGAGCCCTTCCAAAGAGGACTTGGAGTCATAAAAAGAGCTGTTTAAAAAAAAAAAAAAAGGCTATTAATTCTGATGGTAGCTCTTCCAGAACCAGGACACTGACTAGAAGTCATGTCATTAACAAGGCCAGCCCCGTTTCCCCCAGAAAATTGGAGATAACAATTGCTACTGATGATAGCCATTGACAAGTAGCATCAACTCAATCTAGTGTTGAGGCGTTGAGGATGGTCCAGAGGCAGGTTAGAGGCAGAGTGGTGGTCCCCGCACGACTCTGCTCTAGCCAGGTGTCCCCTCCTTCCTCTTGTTTCCAGGGCAACTATTTCCTATCAACATAAAAACACAAGTGCTCTGCAACTAGAAAGGGGGTGACAGAGAGCAAGATGGGTGAGGGCTGATGGAGTGGCCTGTGGCGAGAGAGCAGACCCTGCCCCTCTCCCCCTGCCCTGCGCAGCAGACACTGATGCCCACTGTCAGGACTGACCTTCACTCCCCTGTCACACGAGCAATGCCGCCCATCAAGCTCCTTACCCATTCTGACTTCACACTCCTGCTTTTGAAGCAACAAGCGAGTGTATTTGTTTATGCTGAAAAGTGACATGGTCATGGTCTGGTGAGTCCATCTGCCCCTCCAGTCTCCCTCTTTCCTGTCACATATGACCACGCAGGGAGAGCCTTTGGTTCCCCCGTGGGGAAAATGACCCTTTGGTTCAGGATTTGCCTGGGTCAGTCCTGTGTGTGTGTGTGTGTGTCAGTGTGTGGTGTGTAAGCATATTGGATGCACGAGTGTGAGTGTGAGTGGCGGGGTTTGGGTGTGGGTGAGTATGTGGTGTGTGTTGGGTATGTGAGTGAGAGTGTGCACGTGTGTGCATGTCTGTAAGTTGTGTGAGTGTGTATTAGTGTGTGTCTGAGTATGTGTGTGTTGGATGTGCATATGTGTGTCTTGGGTGTGCATATGTGTGTTCAAGTGCTGGTGTTTTCCTGGATGTGTGTGAGAGGGAGGGAGAGAGAAAAAGAGAGAGAGAGAGAGAGAGAGAACATCTCTTAGGTGACTGGGCTAAGTTTTGAATTCCTGGAGAACTGAAGCCAACCAAATCAAATGAAGAATTTCTTTTTTCATTGACTCATGAAAGGCTTAATAGCTCTGGCAGAAACTCTCCAGAAAAATTTACCTTTGGGCAGACATGGCCCGGCACCAGACAAGAAAGGTTTCAGCCCCAAAGAATTTGGCAGAAAGTTATGAGCAAGTGAATAAAGAAGCTGGGAAATGAGGCTCCATAGATCGCTGTAGCGAACCTGTTTGCTCCTGTTGACACGGGGCAGCGCTGGTTCTGCACTCGTGACTCGGGCACAGTCCCCGGCCGCAGGACTTGGCAGCTGCAGGCTTGCATCCCATGAAGGTATGGGTGATCTTATGCTAAGTGACCTTTACGGGAATTTCAAATACCACAGACACAGACAGACAAGCCTATCTACATATCCTAAAGCTCTCTCCTTTGCGCACAACCTCGCCTGCTCAGAAGACCATGACGATGCTTCCTGCAAAATACAGACCCACAGACAAGAGCGTGTTTGTCTTTAAGTTGGTGGGAAGAGCTTATAATGTTCCAGAACATCTGAGTACCCACAATGTGAGATTTCACAACATAAAAGTGAGGACTTTTTCAAATATATGACACCAAAACATTTGTGCCTGAATTATGTAGATAATTCACAGAAATGCATGGTACTGGCTTGATTTATCTTGCAAATTGACTCAAGTCTCCACTTCAATGTGCATATGTCATTAGTTCCCCAAATGAGCAAAAAGAACAAATCTTCTAAAAACTAAGAGTGCAAAAGTGACCTCATATCTACTCTGTTCTGCTGAGTAGTCAATTACGTTTCTTCTTGGAGTCACCACTATTTGTTTAACAAACACTGGCCCAGCATGTGTTCTGGGCCAGGTGTAGAGAAGACAAAGACGAATAAGAAACAGATGCTGCCTGTGTTATCATTACAACGCACAGTAAAAGTGACTTTTCCTAGGACCCTACCACGAGACAGACGCGGTACCAGGTACTTTGCAATTTCATGTATTTCCCTAACAATTATAGTCAATCCCAATCAAAAAAAATTTGTACCAAACATTGCCAGAAACATCAGAGTCATTGTTCAGAGCAAACCTGCAGGGGTGTGGCACAGAGTGGGTATCTGAGGAATGGCAGCTGCAATTGTTACTGTTTACTTATAATCGCAAGCCCTTCCTCCAGCTGGGAAAGGAACTGAACCACACTGGCCAGCCACTGTACTTAGCACACGCCTGGCCCATGGGAGATGTTGGATAACAACCTCATCGCGCTTTTCTCATGGACAGAGGTGATCGACATCGAGTCGCAAATTGATTGCACAAAGCTAAGGAGGGTCGTTGAGGACCCATGTGACGGACTGATTGACTCCCCTTCCAAAAGCCCATTTGGGGGCAATTTTAAAAATGAATTACTATTATCTGGTGGCTGTGCACGTGACGCTGTCTACGTGAGAAATGTGAAAGCAGAAAGAAATGCCACAGTATTTCATCAATGGTAATTAAAAGACTGGCATCGGCCAGCGGTGAACTTCTGCCCAGGCACCTCCTGAAATATTTGTATTGGTAACTGAGGTTGAGATGATTATCAAGGCACCACGAAAAACAAGATCAAAGGCAAGTCACTGTGAGTTTCTTTCTTATTTTGAAACTTTTCAAAGTTTCATTTATCTTTGCGCTGCCCACCCCAAGCACAGTGTCTCTTCACACTCAGTGGTTCGTAAATGTTTCTTGCAAAATCACAAATGAGAGAGCAGCATGTCCATTTCGGTACTTAAAAACCGTGAAATGATCCCCCAATGTCTACATACTGAGCATAAACTCATTTACACAAGACAATGGGAGGAGGTTCTTTAATTTCCATGTGGCTGCCCTCCATGGGGGACGAGGGGGAAGCAACCCCCAAGCCCAGGCACCAGGGGCAGCACCTCAGTCTCAGACACTCCCTGTATGTAAGTGTTTCCCAAAAGGATCCCAGAGAACTCCCGTCCAGGAGGTCATTCCATGGTCAACTCAGTGTGGGACACACTCCATACCTCATGGGATTCAAAGTGTACACCAGCTGCTGAAGGCTCTGAGAAGGTCTGCAGCAGAGAAACAAGTTCAACTTTGCTCAGAATTTCCCAAGTTTAAGCAATTGCATGACCCACATTACTGGTATTTTATGGCACTCAGCTTAAGCAATGGTGCCCTATTGAAGGGACAGCTTCATAATCTCACTCTGAGAGGACCCAAAAGAGGTCGTTTACTTGAAATATTTTTCCTAATATAGCAAAAAAGGGCAAAAACATCACTGATAAGTGAAATTATTTACCCCTTCTAATATATTGAACACATTCACATTCATAGTGCAACAGTGATGAAATTCTGGTCTTTAGGACATCCCCAAACCCTGTCACTGTTGACGGGTAAATGAAGCTCCAAACCCTGTCACTGTTGACGGGTAAATGAAGCTCGACACCAAGGCCTGGCGCACCCAGAGATGCAGAATGTCTTGTGAGTGATTTTCTTACTGGGTGTGGAAAGACAAGCCAGAGAGGCGCCCTGGATTTTGAGGGAAGAGTGGAGTAAAGAGCTATTTCCAAAATCATGTGTCTTCGTTAACAAAACACTGTATAAATGCAGTTAATTTTTAAATGATGTGACATCAGATAAGACCAAAAATTAAATTATGAAGAATTACCGTTGTCTTTAAGATGTGTGCTGGCTTCGTCAGTATACTGTCGGCCCTCATTATTCACAGATTCTATATTTGCAAATTCTCCTACTCACTCACATTTATCTGTAGCCCCCAAATGGCACTCAGCCTGCTCTCGTGGTCACTCCCGGGCACACACGGAGCGGCGCAAAGTTTGGGTGGCCGGGTGTGCGATCCCAGCCCCCCTTTCTGTGTCAGCTCTCATGCTACAGACAAGACCCCTTCCTCGGTCTACTGAGTGCCCCGTTTTCACACTTTGTGCTTTGGTTGGTTTCGCTGTTCAAAATGGCCCAACCACAGAGCTGAAGTGGCGGCTCGTGTCTCTGAGCGCAGGAGGCTGCGGTCCCTGCAGAGAAAGTCGGTGTGCTAGATGCTTCCTGCAGGCACGCGTCACAGTGCTGTTAGCGGTGAGGTCCACGCTAACGAGTGAACAGCATATGCTGACTAAGACGTCTATAAACAGACACACACGGAACAAGGGCACGCATTTATCGGTGGATGAAAATTCCACCAGAGGCTCACGGGAACCTAACCCTGTGCCCCCCCAGGAGCGACAGCTCAGCATTCGCTGATCCAGCGTCCGTGGCGACTCTCCAGAACACAACTGCCGAGGTCGTGAGGACCGAGGGTTTTATTTGGATAGCAATGAGCAAAGTTGCCATTAAGAAAGTCTTAATGGAAGTTGAACGGCATGATGTCAGGAAGGCGAACAAGCGACAGAGGAATCTAGGTGCTGCAAGAGGCCAAACCTTGGGACACAGGGAAATAGAACCTGCCACAGCAGCCAGCTCTTCTTCTTCTTGGTCCTTCGGACAGAGCAAGCAGGGAAACACACTGTTCACATTAAATCTGCAGCCGGTTTGTTGCCTCAGCTCCACGTGTGACTCTGTCTTCCTAATCCTACCTCCAGCAAATTTTTGTTCAATTCCTAGTTGAAGCAATCAAATGGTGCCCTAGAAGGCAAAATTTCATTCTCACCAGGGAGTCTGCAACTCTCAAATATTGTTCTTTCCTTGGCTTATTTGAAGTTGAGATCTACTGTGTTTAAAACATCATGAAAATTAAGTACAACTGTCACTTCAAGTAACTTTATAAGGGTCTGCTGATTCATCAAACATTTTTTTCATGCTACAACTTCACTCTCTTCTCTAAAGAATCTAGGAGATTGCTCTTTAATGAGGCCCATGCTAATATAACATTGTCTCCTGTCCCCAACCGTATTGCCCACAGCTGTGTGCCAGGCCAGGCCACAAAGCCGCCATCAACTTCAAAGAGAACTTGCCAGCATGGAGGAGCTGTCTGGTCCACAAGGACAAAGCTCGAGGACAATATCAGCTGTTGCAGTTCAGCCACCTTGGAGCTCCACAGCTGCCAAAGGGGCCACATTCGGTTTGAAGGAGGAAACGTTCGAAATCCATACTCCTACTTCCTTCCTGGCCCCTTCCGCACACAGAGAGATTAAAAAAAATTCTCAGCAACATTGATCTTGTTCAAACTTTAAAAAAATACGTGCTCCCATGAACAGAAGTTTCCAGCCAAGTAAGCCTGATTTCAAGGTATATTCAGTGGAAAATATACTACCCAAAAGAAACCCACTTTATGATCATCCCCTCCCGCCCCCAGGTGTGGCATTCATGCTGCATGGCGTGACAATTCTCCAGCTGTAAAGAGATATGCATAGACCAAAATAGCACATTTTTCCTTTGAACTGATGAAAAGATCCTTGGGCGATGTAGAAGGCTGTGCTGAGCATTTGCTAGGAGTGAAGCAATTCACAAGGGGTTTTGCTAGGCTTGTGCAAACACACAAAGGGCGCGGGAAAAACGGGCACGGAATCAGCCTCCTCGGTTCCATCAGCCTGAGGAGGAACTTTTTCTTTGGCCAGTTTTCTGGAAGCCCCGCCAAGGCTACTCTCAACCCACCCACCCATCTGACCCACCAAGCACCTGTGCTAACCTGTTGCATCGGTGCCATCTCTTTGCTAAACCAAAGGAGCCCTGGACCCTGCCATCCTTGTGCAGAAGAACTGGCCTCAGAGGGCTGGCCACGCAGCCCCGCGCCCAGGAGCAGAATCACAGGTAGGTGACACCCAGCCCTCACCGGCCCCACCCGCTGGCAAAGGCAATGCGTCCTGGCTGTTCTCCAGGGGGCAAAAGGGGACTGTGACAAAGAAAGGGAAAAGACTTTTCTTTGGGGAAGAAACACATGAGGAGAGTACTGGAAGTTTTCGTTCATTTGGAGTTTTAACAAAAGCAGATTCCTGGGAGGAGGTGCAGGAAAAGGAGGCGTTCCCTGGCTTCATTGTCTTCATTTTCCTGTCCCTTGAATCCGCTTGGTAGCGGAGGGCCACAGCATCTCTCCAGTGTGTGTGTGTGAAAGAGAGAGAGAGAGAGAGAGAAAGAGATGATAATTAAAAACGTTGTTTTCGTTTTTGCCCTCCTAAAAAAAAAGTCAGACGAAGGTACAAAAATGACTGTCTGGCCAAGAAACTGCTGGCAAGTGCAGACTGCTCGCTTTCTTGCAGCTGCTTAACCTGCCTCCAGAACACTTAGATCATCCGCGGGACAGATTTGCTTTCTTGCTGAGGGCTCTCCCTGTTAGGATGTCCGTGGAGCGAACTGTGACCTTTCCCTGCGAATTGCAAACCGAAAGTTGAGAAACTACCTGCATTTAACGTTTCCATTTGAGTGTGTCTAAACACTTCTGATTAAAAAAATAAATTTTCAGGTTGTATGATGAATTACATACGATTCGAAATGCCAAGGAAACAAGGAAACTTGTCATTTTGGTCAGCCTTCAATAGAATACTTTTCTAAAAATTGTAAGAAGGAGAGAAAGCTCTGATTTCTCTTTCATTCTGAAAGGGGTAGAGTTCTGTTGTCTCAAAACTGCCTCGAGGAAGCCCATGGAAAGTGTGCCCGTGGCAATGAGACCAGGTAGTGAGGGTTCGTACAGGCCGACGGAGCCGAGAGTAACACACAGCTGAAGGAAAACAATGAACTTTATGTTCTTCCAGAACAAATTGCACACTCTCCGCAGCGCATAAAGACTTTTTATGTAACTCCGCTCTAGCAATACCTGGGCAGGGAGAGTCTGCGGGAGCTCCCGCGTCCCGCCCGCGAGGCCGCACCCTGGCTCAGCCCCCGGGGCCTTCCGGGCAGGCCCACTCCGGGCCCTTCTCCCGTCTGGGATCCGGACTCCTGCTGCCCTGGGCCAGGGCAGGCCAAGGAGAGAGGGCAGACACCGCGCAGGGGAAGGCTCTCTGCGAGACTTGGTGAGGCAAGGTGGCCTCCTGGCACACAAGCCGGTGGTGCCGAGGACGACAGCATAGCCAGCTGTAAGGACAGAAGCAGCTTTGGGACTTAGAAGTCAGAATTCAGAACGGGCACCCTGAAAGCTTCCACTCGAGCTCCAGCCTTCTCACGGGAGACGTTAAATTAGTCGCGCTCTGTCCTCCTCTGGGTGGATGTCGCCATTTCCTCCCACGCCACCGCCACCCCAAGCCTTCCCGCCCCTCTGGCCACCCACCGGGCAAGCAGCAGCCTCCCCCACACTGTCGTGCTGTGCAGGGGTGCCTGGCCATGGGACACAGGAGCGCTGAAGCCCACGGGCTTTATTGAGGATTCTGTGTTGAATGAACCAGTGGCCAAGAGAGATGAGTTCATGCGCTGGGAGACCAAGGTGAGAGTTCCGCAACCCCAGGAGTCACTTGGGACAGTTAGGAACATGGTGTTTTATTAGTTAATTTGGCCCCTCGGGGCCCCTGGTGGTTGAGGTCTCTCCAAGGGCTGGATTTTCAGGGGACACATCCAACGCCAAGGCTGCCGGGATGGTCAGGACATGTCAGCTGGCTGGACAGGGCCTCCTGAGAAGCACCCATCTCCCATGGGAGGCCCTTGCCAGGGCACCACTGGCAGGGGCGAGTGGCTCCTTCTGGGCACGGCATGTGCCTGTCCCCCCACAGCAGGGCCTGGCACCCCAGGTCCACTCTGAGTTCAGAAACCAGCCCTGCATCAGGCGAGGTAAAAAAGGCACCTTCCTCACTCGGATGGCCTCTCCGACAGCCCGTATGTCAAGGATCTGTACCCTGGGGAGCCCGGGCCCCACCCAGACTTTCCCGGAACAGCCTGGGTGTGGGTAACGTTAGCAAACACAACCTCTAGCTCCTGAACTTCTCTACACACTGTCCTCTAAGCCTCATCTGCCTGGGCTGCCCGGCAGGGCTCTGCTTCCCCTCCCTCCATGGGGCCGGCCTGCGGGCCACCAAGAGGCAGGGACCTCCCGCCCCTCCCACCCGCCCTGCACACACTCGCTGGAGCTTACCCTGCACCAGACAGAGGCACAGCTTGGTTTAAGGCGCCTTCTTCAAGGCCGGGCAACTAAGTGTCCAAAGTTAGTTCAGGAACTAGTGTGAGCCGGTCTGTAGCCCGCAGAGCGCTGTGAGCGCACTCGCCCTTGGAACCTGTCCGGGCCTCGGTTGCGTTTCGTGGGTATATTTGGATTTGGAAATGGAGATGACCGAAGTACAAAGCAAGGGAATCCAAGTTCATGTAAGGCTTTTTCCCCACAATAGGGAAACAGGCTCACCCAAACAGACCCCAATTTGATACCATGACATTTCAGCCGCTCTCTCTCCCTAATCAGCTGAAGTCTTTCTAAGGAGCCAGCAGCAAAGCCCATGCGGTATATTGCTACCCCAAATCCTGTGGTAAGGCTTTTGGCTTGCATATACTTAGTCACAAAGCTCAGGGACTTCACCTGGCCAACACACCTCACCTTCCTGGGGTCAACCCGCCTAGACTTGGAGGTGGCTTCGAAGTGCACTTCTCCATTCTTGCCACTTGGTGGCGCCAGAGCTCCATCACAGTCCCCGCAGACTGGCTTTTTAAAGGCCCCCTCCCCTCCCGCAGCCTGCGTGGGGGAGGGGGAGAAAAGAAAACGAAGAAAACGACAGGGGATCCGGCTTCGGAAATATCTCTGTTAATACATTCTTATGATGTCAAGAAATAACTGAAACTATCGGTTTCAGTCTTCAAACTCGAGGTCCGATTCTAGTTTATTTTGAATCAAAAGAGAACATTAAACCCATAAAAACTCAATTTGCAACAAATAAGTACAAAAGATGGAATCTATCTTTAATTTTCAATCCCACATAAAACACCCCTGATTGCATTCAGCATGTTTAAAATAAGCTGATAATGGATCTTTTTAAATGATTGTTTTTCTGTAAATGCTAATGGGCAATAAAAATCATCTTGGCCATCACTGACCACAGGAATTTTGGTTCTTCTCACACTCCGCTAGTTGCTAGTCGCAGAGCCTCTCCTCTGTGTGACAATGACATCCCAGGAGAGCCCGTGCTCTGCCTCCCCCTGGTAACAGTGCACACAGTGGAGCTCCAAGTCTTTGCGAAAATTCTTCTCTCAGTGGGGAAGCCAGAGCCTTTTGCCCTGGAGGCTCACAGGTACACACAAACACACGCACACACAGACAGGCCCAGAAAAACCAGAACTGCAGCCACCTGCCCTCCCCGGCCAGCCTGCATCCTCCCAGCTCTGCCCTCACCCCTTCCCGCCTCACTCCTGTCTGACAAGCCCAGGAGATAAGAGTCCTGCAAAATGACAGGGGAAATCCGTTCTCCCTGAATCCTCCGTCCTCACCTTAATTCCAGCGCCTCATTTTGTGAACCAGCAAATGTTATATAAGCGATTTACCATTTTAAAGGTGAGATAACATCAGGCCAGAGGGAGATAAGGAGCTTTGTGTGAAACTCAATGCTTGTCTTGGGAGTAGCGGGAGGCTTTCCTTCTCTGCCTCCCCAGGGGCTTTATCTCTTCCTCTCACCAAATTACTCTGGGCCATTTTCCCCTCTCCTTCCCCCACCCGCTTATTTCTCTTCCCACGCCCCCAGTGAGGCCCTGCCTGTCCCACAGAATGTCCCACCCTGGTTCACGGGGGTCTTTCTAAGAGGCTTCTCTGGATGTGATCTGATATCTCCAATTGCAAACAGTGTTTTCCCAATGCCGTTTTTCCACTGTGTAATTTAAAAACCTTCACATTCACACAGGCATTAGCCCCTTACATGACGGCCATTTTCATTCTGCATTTTCTTTAACGATCTCTGTCCAAACGAATCCATCTGGAATCCACACTTTGCAAAGTCCTCATTATTCTTTTTCATGATCCCTTCAAGTTGATGTTTTTTGGTAATGGACATCTAGTTTGCTTCAAATATTTCACTATTAAAAACTCCACTTGTGTTTAACACTGACTCACACTGGACTAAACAAGGATATTATGTATGCTAGTAATGTACGTATATTTACAGATCTAAGTATCTATTGCAACACATAAAGGACTATTTTTCCTAGACTCAGAGCCTCCTTGTTTCCAACTGTAACGTTACTTCTATAAAGCTCCGTGAGATGTTTATACACAAACCATGACAAGGAGGTGCAGGCAGGTGCCCTGAGCAGGGAGCTCTTCCCACCCACGTCTGACCTTCCCCCCATTCAGGCTCTGTGTGGCGGCTTCCTTCCAGGCAGAACCAGACTGGAGCACAGAGCTCCCGTCCGGGTAGAGCACGGCCCTTCAACTCCAGCGGAGTTAGCTAGAACTTCAGAGCACTACGAGCTCTCTCATTTACTATTTATACTCCTCATTTTTTAATTTCCTGTATTTACACAATTTCTTTTTTCAAAGGCATTCCAAAGTTTCTCCATTAAATCCTCTCATAAAAACCCTTCTTAAAAAAGAGTTAAGCCTTTTTAGGTTAAGAGACAGATAGTATTCATTCCTTTGAGGAAAGGTAAACTGAGGCACGACTGAGCACCTTCTGCCAGCCCTGTGCCTGAGTGGTGGGCAGGGCCTTAGCACCCGTAATGCAAGGCCCTCAGAGAGCCTCGAAGTGCCCCCCTCTCCGGGACCTTAGAGAGGGGGTTTCGTTTCTCAGTCAGATTTTACTTGGAGAGTCCAGCCATTTTGTTCCATTGAAATAATTGAGAGAAGTTCTTTCTTTCCACGGGCACCCTGCCTGCACTTCATCATGTGTATTATTTTGGATCTGCTTCAGAAAGAAAAATGACCTTTCATGGCATATACTGAATGTGGGCAGAAATTGGACCAGGCAGATACAGAGCTCCGTGTAGGGACGGAAAGTATTCTCTGAGCACACCCACGCTCGCAGAGGGGCGAGCGCAGGGACTCCCAGTCCCGGTGGAAGGTGAGGCCCCACCTGTGCGGGAGACCCCCGCCCCCTCAGGCCAGGTGGCCAGAGGGTGGCTCTCCCCTCCCCAGGACGGCCTTCGCACAGGATTTAGCCCCCCTTGGGTGGCTGAGAAGGCCCCAGGAGTTTCCTCCACGTGTGCACAAATACGTTTTCTCCCAGGTGTGAATACCTGCCCTGTGAGCCTGAGCTCTGTCGGCCCTGGAGAGAGACAGCTGCCGCCACTCTGGCCTCCTGTGCCTCCCTAGAAAGGGGGAGCTGCCCTGCGCTCAGCTGCTGGAGGGCTTGGGATGCCCCAGCCCCGAGGGTCCCTCTTCTGGGCCTCCATCTGGCCTTCTCTCCACTGCCCAGCTCTCTGGCCTGTCCAGTCCCCTCCTCGGGGACACAATGTCTCTAATGAAGAAAAACCAAAACAATTTGCACTAAAGAGTTACAGAGTTCATGTATCTTAAAAAAAAAAAAAAAGAAAGAAAGAAAGAAAAAAAAAAGAGAAGGCATGTTTGAACAGCAATAACTCTACACTCTCTCCAGCAAAAAAAAATCCAGCCAACAGACAGAAAGACCACCTGTGTCTCCCTGTGCACCAAGGGGCATGTTGGGGAGGGGGATTTCGGAGGGACCCCCAGCCAGGAGGGGCTTCCCTGCAACACTCCTTTCAGACGTTTTGCCCCACAGGAGCATTAATAAACCCTTCAAAATATGAGAGAGTTAATAACTGCAGTCCTTATGCTTTCTAAGAGAAAGGGTTATCCATAAAAGACCCATCAGACTTTTTCTTCAAAATTTTGGACCTCAGTTTTGTCTCTTTTCTGGTCCCACACCCATTCTCTCCTCCGGCCCCTCCACACCCGCCTAACTTCGGATTTTTAAAATAATATTAAATGCCCAGCAATGGAGCTCAGTGGGGGAGGATGCATTGAAGCCATAATGACACACATTAGCGTGAACTATTCAAACTTCCATAAACTTTTCCTAAGAGAAGGAACAAAGTATGCATGCATCATTTTCTTTTTCCCTGAAATGTAGACACTTACCCTATTTGTTTGTCTGGTGGATGAAACTGAAAGTTATGCTAATGTTGGAAAAGCACATCTGGGCATATCAGAGAAATTTGTTTTTGAAGGGGCATTGCCAAGAACTCTGACTCCAGCACTTGACCTGGATTTAATATTACTCTGGTCTGTTCAGGGACACCTTCTGGGTTCTAAATACCTACTTGGAAAATGTCTAGCACCGTCAGAAAGTAAAGTACTACTCTCCTTTTATGAGATTTACAACAGACTGTCGATACCATCTGATAACCAAATCCCCTTGAAATCCGCAGCGCTGTGTAGACACCATCAGGAAAGCTGATGTACAAACCGGCGAGGAGGAAAAACAGAGTGAGGAAAACTTGTTTATTTTACTCCATTTAATGCATAGTTGAAGGAAATTCAAAATTTGCTGAACTAAGAAAAAATGTGAAATCCAATTTTCTGAAACTTCATTTAAAAGTAAAAGGAAATGTTATTGCAATGCACCAGCTCTCCCAGAATATCCAAGGGCGAGCTGAGACGAACAAAGCCCAGGACCTGCGGAGTCTGAGCCCATTCCAGAAAAAACAGTTGGCATCAATGAGAGTGTGTTTACTAGAAAACTAACCTGCTTCACCAGACGGTAGACACTGCGACTGATATTAAACAAAATACGCGCATGTGTTTGCCTTGATGCGAGGAGGGTGGAGCTCCGTTTGTTTTCCTATTATGTAAAACCCCTGCCCCACTCCTGCCAAAACATTTTCCCAGTGACACGTCTGCCTGCCCTTGGACGTGTTCCCTACCAAAACAAATACGCCTAACAGATCATCTTTGATAGCAAATACTCATAAAGGCAAACAATGAAAACTACTATGGAGCGTTTCCTAAGATGGCACGATGCACAATGCCACACACAGAAGCAAACAGCTCTGCCTTGCGACTGAGCCAGTTCCCAGAAGTCAGCAACTTTTAGCAACTTACTCTTTCTTGGCGAGTAACTGTTAATAATTTTCCCCATTTTGGGCAGTAAATGGTCCTCCCCCTAAGAAGTCACAGTGTGTATAGATGCAGTCTCTTTGAGAAGAGAGATAACTATAAAAACAAACTGTTATTGTAAGTGCACACTGTCACAAATGAAGGAGAATGTCTCATAGACGATACTGGCACTTTATAAAAGTGTAATTTAACCTCATCTAATCGGGTGCCTGTTTCATCCTGGGGCTATCCAATACTGTCAGCCTTTGTGTTAAAGGAATAGGACAGCACACAGGCTGGGTGGTGGTGGACCGTCCCGTGGCCTGGCCTGTGCTTTCTGCTGCTAAACACTCAGTGAAGACTTTGCCATCCTGGGGACAGTAGGTGAGAAAATGATGGATGGGCTAGGGTACGGTGAAGGCAAAAATGGCTGAGAGAATCATTTCCTCTTCCCATCTGCTCAGGAAGGACGTCAGTGAGCCAGACTAAACACAGGCCTGCTCAGGACTACATGTGCACGCCTGTGTGAATAGAGCAGCCCAGCTCTTAAAAGAACCTTCCTCTGCAGGCCGGGGAAAGACAAAGCCAGACCAGACACCCTGACCGGCTGGTCTTGAAGAGAAGCAGGACAGTCCCAGACTGTCGCCATGGCCAGCAGGGGCTGGGCGATCCCTGAAGAATGTGGCTTTTTTGCCCCTGACTGAGCTGGCCACCAGCGGGGAACACACCCCAGCTGGGGCTAGGACTCACTCCTCCACTGCTGCAGGGAAGACAGGGCACAGAGTGGCCACGGGCACCCCTGTTGTGGGCTGGGACCCCAATGCTGTCCTGTTCCCTGGGAGAGCAGAGCTGCCCCGAGTCCCCTGAAACACCCCCAGGGAATTGGTTTGCTGCCCCAGGCCTGGCGGAGGTCTTAGGGCCTCCTCTGGCTCTGCGCCCTAGGTGCTCTCTTGTTGCTGCTCGCCTTTGGATCAACCCTGCAGGTCCGGACCAAGTCTGGGTTGGGCAGGGGAAGAGATTCCTGGAAAGGAAAAGAAGCCCTGCCACCCTTCACTCATCTTCCCTCCCACCCACCTCTCTCCCCTTGCTCCTACCGCACCCTCACCCCCTGCGAGGCAACCAAGCCAAAGGCCTCCATCACTTTTAGATGATAGAGCCCCCATAGGACATGAGACTGAGGAGCCAGGGCCGTGCTGGGGGGAAGCTGGGCTGAACTCCGCTCACCCTGTGTGGGAGCTCCACCTCTTGGGCCAGGGCTGGTCTGCGAGCCTCAGTTTCCCTCTCTGTGATTCCAAGGTCTTAAAGTTGGTGGCCTCTGAAGGGTGCCTGCGTGGGGTCCACAGCTGGAAACCCACCTTCCACAGCCCCATCCCTCCCCAGCAGGCTTTGCTCCAGTGTTGTGATGGGAACTGAAGGGAGATGCCCCTGTGTCCTCCCTGCGGCCTGAGCGCTCCTGCCCTGCAGGATCCCGTCTGGCTGGGCCCTCAGACCAGGGGCTGGAGCTAAGGGCAGGTCCCCCACGGAGGCAGGGGCAGAAACAATCACCTCTTGTTTGTTCCCTGCGTTTCCTGGAGAACCATCCTTGGGGAAACTAAATGGAAGGAAAACCAGGAGAGCAGCCACCAGATTGCACACAAGAAAGAGAGAAAAATGCATCAGCTAGCAGGACCTTTATTCATTTATGCAGAATGTACATGCCCAAATACATACCATTTTCCTGTGCATGTACTTACACGACTTCTCCTCCTATCACTGCTGTGAACATCTCTAGAGTCATATGTAAGCATGCAAATAAACCAGCCCAGTGCAAGTTAAATATATTTATGTGTATGTAATAAATTCAAGGATCCATGTGGATGAACCTTCTTCCCGTAATCACTGGTATTTACCTTCACATGGATGTCCAGCAGAGGGAATTCTTTTATATACCCAGCTGCTAGAATAATGCCAAACACAGAGAAGGTCTCCATGTGTTTGCTCATTAAGTGGACAAGTAAACGTATCATTGATCTGAAATGCTCGTTTTTTACATGTTAACATCTGAACTAGAGATGAGACTTATCACTGATGATATTTAATCATTTTAGTTTTTCCTCTCTTAGTGACGTACCTTATCATAAATGGTATCTTAGAACCAAGGAGACACAGCAAAGTAAAATTGTAAGGGCTCCAGAACCTTGAGCAAGTTATTTATTCTCTTTAAGCTTCAGTTTCCTCAGGTATAAGATGCAGATAGCAGTATCCATGTCGGCAGCCTTGTAAGGATGAAAAGAAGTGACTAACGTATTAGGTGGAGTGAGGACACCTTGTGTCCTTATTATCGTGGTCATTAGTGTCTGTGCTTATGAGCAGACGAATACCATGTCAACAAGTGCACCTTTTAGTAGTACATATGCTCTGCCCAAAACCAAGCTTTGGAGAGGAAAAGGAGTTCCCCGTTTTGTAAGTGAAGAGACTTTCTAATTCCAACTGGGACATTTGTGACCCCAAGCAAAAGGGCCATTTGGTAAAAGTAAATTTTGGATTTGACTGTTGCCTTACTGTATAGTTTAATCCTAGTCAACTCCATTGGCCTAAAGAAACCTACTAGGGAAATGATAGCTAAATACTATGGAGCAAGTGCTTCCTTTTCTTGCATACATTTATTTCTGTTTAATATTCTGTGGAAATTTGTCTCTCTGTTTGCCATAGTTTGTATTTTCTTGTACCTTCACTTCCAAACTAAATAGCACTGATCCGAATGCATACCTCTCCGTGTGCCAGCCTGCAGCCCCAGTCTGTCTGCGGCGTATGTAAATATGGGCAAGCCTCTCTGTGGGTAAAGCTGTAGGTGTGCGTGGTCTGTGTTCTCATACGGTGACTTTGGGGTGTGTAACTGTGCGTGGGGGTGTGAGACTTCACTAGCAGCCACTGTCACTGCCACTGACTTGTCCTGTTCTCCAAACCGGTTCTTTGGAGGTTCAAAGAACCTTTTTGGTAATTAAGACTAAGGAGTGGTTAAAAAACAGAAGTACATTTTTCCTGGAAACCAGCAGTCTTTATTTGCAACTTTTATTGGCAAACCTGGCTGCCAGTAAATACATTCCTTGGCATCTCCCAGAATGTAATTCACTTGATGAAGCGGCCTTGCTTTTTCTGTAACATGTTCATCAATTAAAAGGGGCCGCCTGGAAAGGAATGTGTAGCCAGTGGCTAAAATCCCCAGTCTCAGGTCACCTCCCTCCATTCCAGGAACAAAAACGTCCCCGGTCTGTACCTGGGAGCCTGAGATGGTCTTCCCGATGAGACTATTCCCGCGTGGACCTCGGGTAGATGAGAGCTGCATGGTGTGAGAACAAGGAGCCAAGCTCTGCGGGGTCCCACTCCAGCGGCGTGGTCTTCCCGAGCCCCCTCCCCCAGACCCCTTCCCCTGGGGTGGCTCCAGGGCCCACCGGCGCTCGGTGGAGCCCGGCGGCGGCGGGGGCGCCGCGGAGATGAGGCCGCGGCCGGCAGGGGGCGCGCGGAGCACGCGCAAGGCCCGGAGCGGCCGGCTGGCCCCAGGCCCCCGAGACGCCGGGCTGGCCCGGGATCTGTGCCCCTCAGCCGGGGCGCCCCAGGCCCGGTCCGCCAAGCGCCCTCGGGGATTCCACACCCTCTCTTCTGTGCCTGGGCTTGCGGGGAAGAGGCGGGAAGCCTGTGGAGGGCGGCAGGGGCGCCGGGCCTCCATGCCACTGCTTCCAGGCGGCGTCGAGCCTCGGGCCCTCCCGGGAGGCCGGCTCACCAACCCAATTGCCAGCCTTGTTTCTGCTCCGAGAGGTGCACACACTCAGTTCCAGGACAGAGTCCCGAGCCCGCTCCCCAGGAGGAGCGGGTGCGAGGCTCAAGTGTGCCTTACGCACAACAGGCCCAGCCGTGCGTCCGCGCGGCGGGACGCCCTGGGCTGGGGTGAGGGACATAAGGAGGAATGTCCTAGAGCTCAGGCAGGCAGGGCGCGCGGAGGGGCTGAGGGCGCTAAGACTCGGGTACCACGAAGGTCGCCGTCGCAGGGGCGGGAAGAAAGGCTCATCGCAGCCCTAGCGCCTGGGTCCGCGGCGGCGCGGGGCCAGAGACGCGAGAAGAGCCCGCTGCCTGCAAGGTGCAGCCGACCTCACCCTCTGCAGTTCCGGAACTGTCTGTGGGTCTGTCCCGCGGATCAAAGGTTTTCCTCCAACACTCATAGCCAGGGCGCATCCGTGCTGGAACGCACGCTTTCCGCTCCGGCCCGGGGAAGGCGCCTTTGCCCCACTGTCTTCCGACGGCTGGCGCCCGCCGGCACCCGCAGTCTCTGGTTTGGTAGTCCGTGGGGCCTGGGGACCGGGCTGGCTCTGCGCGGCAGGCGCCCCAGGTGAGCAGAGGTTGGGAGGCAGCCGGGCCTCAGCTCTTCCAGGCCCTGGACCGCGACAGCTGCCCTGGGTCTGCTGCGGACCTGGATGAGGAGAAACCCAGACCCGCGCGAACACGCACGCACACAGAATTTGTCCTTTCTGACCATTTACCCCTCTACAAATTTTATTATCCCGGATTGTTAATAAAGGGTGGCAGTTCAGATCTTCATCTACCTCTGCCTGGACAAAGCAAGTCCTGAGTCCTTTGTAGCCGGCACCAAAGTTTAAGATTCACTTCCCTCATGCCCTGTGGCCTCTTCTTGCTGCTCTGCTCTGCTCTGAGCCCGGGAAAGCTGAGGCTGGGGCTTCCCTGCAGAGGGGCGACAGACAGGTGGGCCGACCCGAGGGGGAAAGGAGCAGGTGTCGGCGGCTCGCTCTCTCGCGTGTAATTAGGGGAACGCCCGTCTTGGGGACTTGGAGGAGGATATTAAATTATCCCATCATACAAACCTCCCGTGGAGGGCCGCCGCATCCGATTAAGTCAATAATATAGATAGGCAAGATGGATTACTTTGTCTTTAAAACAATCGAAAGCCAAACGCTCTTTTCGTTTGTTGTAGAATTATTTTTCTGCTAAAGAGGTAGCTGCATTGGAGAGACTGCATTAACAAAACTTCTACTCGAAAACCCCCCAACTAAGAGAAGAGGAAGTCTCTGCCGGAGTCGAGGTCACCCAGACGTTCGGTCCCCGCCTCTCCTCGGTCCGCTGAAAAGTCACACCGATGACAAACGCTACCTGCCGGCCTGGTTTGATAACGAATAACGGGTACTGACAAGACGATATTCTCCCCTACCCCTGGGCTTCTGGTCTACGCAAACGAGGCCAAATGGAGAACTAAACAATTATCTAAATAGTGCAAAGGCACCCCCTAAACGGACTTGGCTCCAGTTGTTTGTGATGGCAGCCTAGTGGGAAGTCTTACAGTCGCATTGTCGGATAATTGCCTTAGTCTTCCACTTCTCCCCACTTCGGAGGGAAAGGCAGTAGAACCAGGGTGGACAAACAGCCTCCCTCCTGGGTGCGCAGAGCCCCCAGGAATCACTGCTCCGTGCTGAGCAGGAGAAGCCCCTTCCCTCATCTTCTAAGCCCGGCTTTCCTGTGTACCTCAGCTCCTGGGCCAGGCAGGGCCCCCCGGAGCCGCACGCGGCGTCCTAGCCCGGTGATGCTGGGCCTTCAGCGCTGAACCCAGAGCTCCGGGCGCGGAGAAGCCAGAAAAGTGGGGAGGAGCAGTCTGGGCACATTACGGGAGCGATTTGGCCGGCCTAGGCTTAGGGGGACGCTGGAAGGTTTCCGAGGGGTCTCTGACAGGGAGGACAATCTTCACCCTTCGGGAGTGATTTTCTGGACTCGGAGCCCCTACCCTAAACCCCACTCCCTCTACTTTACTTGAAGAAAAAGAAAAGGAGCTCCTTCTGGCTCCTAGTGACCCGCCTTAGGGCACCATCCCTTCCCCCACACCCACCCCCACATTCCTGCGGTGTCACCACGTCCCCAATCCGGGTATTTCCTGGAGTGCTCGCCACCTCCCCCTTCCTGGCACTTTTGTGCAGTAGGGCCCCGGGGAGGCCTCGTTTTAAACGTCGCTGTGACGTCACGCCCCGTCCTGGCAGCTGGGAACCCTTCGGTGGGCCCTGGGAATTGTAACCCCGCCTGGTGGGTCGGGGAGAGGATGAGGGGGGCGGGGTGCAGGCCCAGCGACGGTTCCACCAAACATCCATTACTGCTGTCGCCTGCAGGGCCTTCAGGCTGCAGTCAGTAGAGGTGTCAGAAAAGTAGCCGAAGGGTTCCTGCGAGGGCATTTCTGCCAGTTGAGTCAAGAGTTGTGGAGGAGACGGTTGATTGAAGTGCTCTGCAGAGCAGCAGAAAGGGGCATCAAAAACTGTAACCTGAAAATGAAAACTTTAACCTGTTCCCCAAAAGACTTCGCGTCTGCGTCTTAATGTTCAAATAACACCACTAACAACAATTATAAAATAAGTAAAATGGTTGAAATACAATCGATCCGTTTACTGGAGATTTCCTTCCGAGTAAGCTTATAAAACACAAATGCAAATATCTTTTCCTGGCGAATATCCATAGCTAAACCAGTGGAAAGTTGATCTTTATAAAACTGCAGCCCTCCATCCCGCCCCCCGCATGCCAGATACTAATTTTACAACAGCAACTTTTATATCCGAAGTGGGAAGCTGAGAACACTGCTGCTGTTCGATTTTCAATTTACATAACAAGCGGGGCTGGAGGAGGGAAGAGGTGAGGGAAGGGCAGGAGGCGAGGGCCAGGGGTGTGGGCGATACTGCGGGGGTGGGCTGGGATTGGGGGGGGGGGTGCACAAGTATCCATTGCAAAGCCCGGGGCCCGCTGGCGTTTCCGGATTCGGAAAACAAGTCGCTGATCGCTGCGTCCATCTCCGCGCACCGCTAGCAGCGCAAAAGCAGTTTAAAGAGCGAATTCACCAAATGCTGAGGTGTTGAGAAAGACAACTTAATTGTCCTCCAGGCTGAAGCCAAAGGGCCACTAAAAGCCTCGAACAGGGTACTGATAAGACCGTCCGTGTGCAGGGCTGAGGGTTGAAGACAAATTCCTTTTAAAATCATGGCGCTTCACTCCCACCTCCTCCCCACCCACTTCGCCCTGTGTTTTGGGGAACCAAGTTCTAAGCTTCCTGCTGACAAATCTGGTGTGTTTCCCAACTCACCAGTGATTTGGCCCTGCCAAAACCTGGAAAAGGATCTCAAAAGCCCCTTGTGCACAGCAGGCCAGGAGGTAACTGCCTCGGGATTCGGAACTTCCGGCACCCCTCCCTCAAAAGCCTAATTCTAGAAGTAGCAGGTCTTCCTTTTCTCAATGTAAATGTTCATTCTGAAATACAAGAATTTTGCAAAAATGTTCCAGTGACACGGAGCTGTGCCTACCACAGAAGTCAGCGTCCTTGACATCTAACTACCAAAGCTGCAATTTGAATTTTCCTGCAGAAGTGAGGAAGCCACTATTAGAGCCAGGCAGCCAAAAGGGGCTCCCCACACGTTTTAGAGCTAATAGATTGCCACAAATCTGAGGAGCCTAGGTGTTAAATGCGTCACCCCACTTCTTCACAGTCTCCCGAACTCTCCACTTCCCCTGGGTTCTAGTAAATGACCTGGGGTTTAGTCTCCCCGGGGGTCTTTTCTAGAGTTGCCGAAAATGCAGAATCGCGCTGCAGAAGAAGGGAGGCCCGCCCTCCCCCCCCACCCCGCTTGTTCATTTATTTCCCTCTCATTTCTCTTCTTCCTATCCCATGCCAGTCACCCAGCGCCTGCAAATCTCATGCCTATGCGCAAGGCGAGAGGTCCTTCTGTGCTTATCCTCCCAGAATCCTTGGGCCGCCCTGCAGGTGCGATCCTGAACATTCCCCCAGACACACCCGTTATCTCCGAGAGTCGGCAGCCTCGCGCGTGTGGAGATGGAGATTATCTCGGGGAAGCGTTAAGCTCTTGGACGTATTTATTAGTTTCTTGTCATCACACCTGCTAATGTCACAGAGCCCGCAGCCTGACCCCTCCTCTGAGTCCAAACGTGTCAGGCCGGACAAGAGGAGGCTGTGCCGGCGAGCTAATGAGACCCCTCACGGGCGAGCAAGGGAAGCCGCCCGGCTCGGGCAGCCCGCGTCGCCCGCACCCTCGGGCCGCCAAGGACCCTGGGGCCGAGGAGCCGGGCAGCCCGTAGCGGGGGCGGGGGTGGAGGCACAGTCTACGCAGGCGAAGGACGGTGGGATGCTCCCAGCAGGGCCCCGTATCTCCCTCCCTTATTTCGACAGGGGAGGGGTCACGGCGCGGGCGACGTGGGGCAACAACACCTTCTTCCCCACCAGCAACAGAGCGCGGCTGTAACTGAGCCCTCCAAATTGTGTCCTTTGTAACTGAGTTCAGGACAGGAGAACCTCCAGGTGAGGAAACACTGGAGCCATCTGTGAACCCAGTGAGATTGGCGATCGGAAGGAGAGGGAAGGGGAGGTGAGAGGAGGAGTGGAGCGAGAAGAAAGGTGAGGGGGATAGGTGGATGGGAGGAGAGGCCCGAGAAACCCCAGCGCTGGAGTCGGCGGGATCGGCGAACGAACGGAAGAGCCAGCGCGAGGCAGGGCTGGAGGACTCGGTGGACATCTTGGAGCGGTGGACGGAGGAAGGGTCTGCGTGGGGCCCAGGAGGACCCGGGAAGTCTGCGCAGGGCTAGGGGAGGAGGGCAGCGCTGGGCGCCGGCAGCAGACAGGGAGGGTGCGAGGGTTGGGTCGACTGCGGGCGCAGGCCCGACGCGGGCGCGGGCGCGGGGCCCGGGCGGCCGGCGCGCGTGTGGTCAGCGCGGCGTTCCTCTGGCCTCCGGGCGCGGGCCGGCGGGGCTCGGCCTCCAGCTCATTCAGAGGCGGTTCTCGCCCGCTATTGGCTGCCGCCGCCGTGGCGGGGCGGGGCTCCGCTGCCCGGAAAAAATGTAACTGCGTAAAAAAGTCCTCGCCTGGGTGACGGATGCTTCAAAGTTCAGAAGTTTTCCCAATGCTTCCTTAAGCGGCTGGCGCGCGAGAGACTGAAAAAAGGTGACGCGGGGCCCGAGAAGGAGGCCGGCGCGCTGCCCCCCACCCCCGCCCTGGTTATTTGGCCGCCTTCGCCGGCAGCTCGGGACAGTCTCCTGGAAGGCGCAGGCAGTGTGGCGAGAAGGACGCCTTCTTGTTCTGTGTTTTTGGCTGCTTTTTCCCGTCTGCGCCTAGAAGTGGTTCCTCGAGTTCCTCCGAGGCGGTCTGCTGTGTCCGCGTCGGCCCTCTCCCCTTGCAGCGACCCTCGCTCGCGCCCGGCGCGGGCCCCGAGGTAGCCGGAGGCGCGGAGGAGCCGGAGCCAGCGCTGGGAGAGGCCGCGCACGGCCGGCGGCGGGGGAGGCGGCGGCCGAGCGGGGCGCAGCGCGGCGGGCCGGCACCAGCTCGGCGGGGCCCGGACTCGGACTCGGCGGCCGGCGCGGCGCGGCCCGGCCGGAGCGAGGGTGGGGGGCGGCGGGCGGCGCGGGGCGGCGGCGGCGGCGAGCGGGGGCCATGCAGGCGCGCTACTCCGTGTCCAGCCCCAACTCCCTGGGAGTGGTGCCGTACCTCGGCGGCGAGCAGAGCTACTACCGCGCGGCCGCGGCAGCGGCCGGGGGCGGCTACACCGCCATGCCGGCCCCCATGAGCGTGTACTCCCACCCCGCGCACGCCGAGCAGTACCCGGGCGGCATGGCCCGCGCCTACGGGCCCTACACGCCGCAGCCGCAGCCCAAGGACATGGTGAAGCCGCCCTACAGCTACATCGCGCTCATCACCATGGCCATCCAGAACGCCCCAGACAAGAAGATCACCCTCAACGGCATCTACCAGTTCATCATGGACCGCTTTCCCTTCTACCGGGACAATAAGCAGGGCTGGCAGAACAGCATCCGCCACAACCTCTCGCTCAACGAGTGCTTCGTCAAGGTGCCTCGCGACGACAAGAAGCCGGGCAAGGGCAGCTACTGGACGCTGGACCCGGACTCATACAATATGTTCGAGAACGGCAGCTTCCTGCGGCGGCGACGGCGCTTCAAGAAGAAGGACGCGGTGAAGGACAAGGAGGAGAAGGACCGGCTGCACCTCAAGGAGCCGCCGCCGCCCGGCCGCCAGCCCCCGCCCGCACCGCCGGAGCAGGCCGACGGTGCCGTGCCCGGACCGCAGCCGCCGCCCGTGCGCATCCAGGACATCAAGACCGAGAACGGTACGTGCCCCTCGCCGCCCCAGCCCCTGTCCCCGGCCGCCGCCCTGGGCAGCGGCAGCGCAGCCGCGGTGCCCAAAATCGAAAGCCCCGACAGCAGCAGCAGCAGCCTGTCTAGCGGGAGCAGTCCCCCGGGCAGTCTGCCGTCGGCGCGGCCGCTGAGCCTGGACGGTGCGGAGTCCGCGCCGCCGCCGCCGCCGCCGCCCGCGCAATCCGCGCCGCCGCCGCACCACAGCCAGGGCTTCAGCGTGGACAACATAATGACGTCGCTGCGGGGGTCGCCACAGGGCGCGGCCGCCGAGCTCAGCTCCGGCCTTCTGGCCTCTGCGGCCGCGTCCTCACGCGCGGGCATCGCACCCCCGCTGGCGCTTGGCGCCTACTCGCCGGGCCAGAGCTCCCTCTACAGCTCCCCCTGCAGCCAGAGCTCCAGCGCAGGCAGCTCGGGCGGGGGCGGCGGCGGCGGCGGCGCGGGGGGCGCGGGCGGTGCCGGGACCTACCACTGCAACCTGCAGGCCATGAGCCTGTACGCCGCTGGCGAGCGCGCCGGCCACTTGCAGGGCGCGCCCGGGGGCGCGGGCGGCTCAGCGGTGGACGACCCCCTGCCCGACTACTCTTTGCCTCCGGTCACCAGCAGCAGCTCGTCCTCCCTGAGTCACGGTGGCGGCGGCAGCGGCCAGGAGGCCGGCCACCACCCTGCGGCCCACCAAGGCCGTCTCACCTCGTGGTACCTGAACCAGGCGGGCGGAGACCTGGGCCACTTGGCGAGCGCGGCGGCAGCGGCCGCGGGCTACCCGAGCCAGCAGCAGAACTTCCACTCGGTGCGGGAGATGTTCGAGTCGCAGAGGATCGGCTTGAACAACTCTCCGGTGAACGGGAATAGTAGCTGTCAGATGGCCTTCCCTTCCAGCCAGTCTCTGTACCGCACGTCCGGAGCCTTCGTCTATGACTGTAGCAAGTTTTGACACCGCCCTCTCCCCCCAGCACACACACCCTCAAAGCCGAACTGAATCGAACCGCAAAGCAAAAACAGCCAAAGGACCCCCATCAATGCAAAATCGAAACTAAAAAGATCCAACTTAAAAAACTTGAGAACATTCACCACTCCAGCGAACAGAATCCTCCAGAAATTCAGCTCACCAGCACAAAGAAAACTCTATTTTCGTAAAAGGTTAATTCGGAGCCACCTCCACTTTGCCTTATCTAAATAAACAAAACCGTAAACTATTTTGTACAGAGACACGAAAAGCATGGTTTATTAAAGGACAGTGTTACTCCAGATAACACGTAAGTTTCTTCTTGCTTTTCAGAGACCCACTTTCCTCCTCTCCTCTCACTTCCCTGCCATCTTCCTTGCCTCTCACCTGTAAGATATTATTTTATCCTATGTTGAAAGGAGAGGGGAGTCCCCTTATATGACAATCGCATTCTTTTTATTCATGGACTTGTTTTAAAATGTAAATTGCAACATAGTAATTTATTTTTAATTTGTAGTTGGATGTTGTGGACCAAACGCCAGAAAGTGTTTCCAAAACCTGACGTTAAATTGCGTGAAACTTTAAATTGTGCTTTTTTCTCATTATAAAAAGGGAAACTGTATTAATCTTACTCTATCGTCTTTTCTTTCTTTTTGTTGAACATATTCATTGTTTGTTTATTAATAAATCACCATTCAGTTGAATGAGACCTATATGTCTGGATACTTTAATGTAGCCTTAATTATTGAAAAAGATTTCAGAGATAAAACACTAGAAGTTACCTATTTTCCACCTAAATCTCTGAAAAATAGAGAAACCCTCTGACTAGTCCGTGTCGAATTTCACAAAAAGTCTTTCTGTTTAGATTTCTTTTCCTCTAGCATCTTCTGCAAAGTGTACTATTATAGTCAGCTTGCTTTGTGGCTAGTAAAAAAAATATTTTCCTAAACCTATCTGAGTTGGCATATAAAGAAATAAGTTTTCTCAGTCACAACAGAATCTGATTTGGAAATTTTAAGCCCATGAATCAGTAGCGGTCTTTCCACAGTGATACCTGTGTGCAGAGACAGGCGAATGTGCCTGCAGATATGCACAGATCCGTATTTGGCTTGTGCATCCCATATAAAATTGCCATGCATATTATACATCCCTGTGAGCCAGACGCTGAATGAATTTTTTTCCTATTAATTTCAGTCCTTTGTAAGAGGAAAAATAAACCAGTTTTTAAATGTATATATATAACTGATCCACATTTACAGTCCTTCATGTATTACATAGAAGGATTCATTTTTTAGAAAATATATTGCGGGTTGGAAAGGGATATTTAATCTTTGGGAAACTATTTTAGAAGATATGTTTGTAGAACAATTATTTTTGGAAAAGATTTAAGGCAATAATAAGGAAGGAAGGAGAGAAGAGCAGAACATTTTAGTCTAGGGTGGTTTCTTTTTAAACCAATTTTTCTTGTTAATTTACAGTTAAACCTAGGGGGCAATCCGGATTGGCCCTCCCCCCTTTGTAAATAACCCAGGAAATGTAATAAATTCATTATCTTAGGGTGATCTGCCCTGTCAATCAGACTTTGGGGAGATGGCGATTTGATTACAGACATTCAGGGCCTTTCAGTTTGTTTTCGAGATAATACAGTTTCCTGCTATCTGCCGCTCCTATCTAGAGGCAACAATTAAGCAATAATTGCTGTTGCTTGTGTCAAAATTTGATCATTGTTAAAGGATTGCTGCAAATAAATACACTCTAATTTCAGTCAAAAACTGCTTTACGTGGCCTCTGATTCGCTCGGTCCCCTCCCCCAGAGTGGTAACCTAATAGCCAGGGAAGATCGCGGCGACGCTGGCGCGGGTGTCTCCTCGGGTCAGGTCGGCTGGGGCTGGCCTCGCTGCCGGTTTAAATCTTGCTGGCTGTCGCAGCCCTAGGTCTTGGGGCTGCCTTCAGCTTCCTCGGGTTACCTCTTTTGGGACGGCGGGTGGGAGGGGGTCGTGGGGGTGAAGGCAAAGAATCCGTCCCCACAGCCCGTGGAGTAGTGCATTGCTCCACTTTTGAGAGCCGAGCATGGAGCTGCGATTTGCGAATAAGGGTCCGGTGGCCAGAGCCGGGTTGTCTGGGCCCAGAAGGGGAGCTGCAGCAGGTGACCCACGGCCACGTCCCCGCGGACGGGATGACCCACCCGAGGCCGGGCAGCCAGAGACGGTACTGTTCTCTACTTGTCTGGTTCAACTTTTTGGAGTAGGGGGTGGCGAGTGGAGACCCGTGGGCCCCCCCTCCGGGCTTCCCAGCTGGGGCGTTTCTCGGGGACCCAGACCTTTCGGAGTCCGGCCCCGACGCCGGCCTCCCTGCCGCTTCCAGGCGGGAACGCTCTCCAGCTAATTAGCTGTAATTGCCCGCCGCGGCCCGGGGCGGGCTTCTGTTTGCGTTTGGGGCTCCTTCCTCCCCCCTCGCCTGCCGCCCCGCCGCCTCCCTTCCCAGATTCCAGCTCCGGTCTCCACCGCCTCCTCCCCAAATAGGTGACTGGGGGATAAAAGAGTCACTGCAGACCGCTGCTAGCTTGGACGGTTCCGCACAGGGTGGGGCGGGTGCCGGGAAGACCGCGCTGAGGGGAAGGTGGCGAAGGGCAGGCCGTGTGCGTGCAGGCGACGAGGGGCGTCGCGCCGGGAGAAGCACCTTCGGGGCTCTGGCCGCGACGCCCAGGCGGAGTCGAGAGGAGCCCGCCGGCGCGGCCCGCCCCACTGTGGTCCCGTTTCCTCCTCACTCGCCGTCCTTGTTTTGAAGACACACGTGTGTTTAGGAGCCCAGCCGGGGTGGAAAGGTCAGAGGCACTTCATTGCTCACGGGTGACAGCTCGCCCCGCAGCCTCAAGGCGCGGGGCCCAGAGCCGCGCGTTTGCAGGATCCCCCAGCCCGCCCCGGCCCCCCGCCCACCGGTTTACCCGCCTCGGCCGGGCCAGGCCGGACCTGCCCAGGCCAACAACGGGGTAGCGGCCTTCTTGGCAGGGCTGTGTCCCCGCGCGGTGTGTGAGGTCGGTTTGCAGAGGCCACCAACCACTGGGCAGTAGCCGTGCGGGGAGTCGCTCGACCTAATGGACGGGAGAGGCCTTTGGGCGTGCGTCGGGCTTGGTGTGTTTGGGGTCCACGTGCCCACGGCCCTCCGCGTCTCCTCGGGCCTTGGCTTTGGAGCCCTGAGGACGTCGCATGGTCTAGGCCCAGCCCAGGCCTGAGAGTTCGGCCGGCTTTCTGCTCTGCTGCTCCGCTCTGAGGGGTGGGCTGCAGGGCGGCCGGAGCAGGGCTGCCTCGGCCCCGCGGTCCGGGGAGCGCACGCGGCCGGCGCCCCAGCAGGCTGTCGGGGCGAGCTTGGCGAGGGGAAGAACCGGCTCACTCCAGGCTGGATGCAGAGTGGGCTGCATGCCGGCCTTTCCTGTCCTTGGAGAAAAGAGCGGTGTGAATGCGGAGCTCCAGCTTGTGCGGGCCGGCCGCGAGGAGCCCAAGAGCTTGTGGGAGGAAAGCTGCTTAGCAACTACTCTCACCCTCTTTGATTCGAATGTTTGACAATTAGGCATGGAAGATATATGTGTCCAAGAAGGTGCTTGTGTTATACATATCTAGAGAAAGTAGTTATTTCTGCACGAGTTGCCTGCATGGTGGTTCAGAAGCTGTATTTGAGTGGAAAGAGAGAATCACTATTCCGATTTATAAAAAACTATGTCTATGTGATGTCTTCCATTATCAATAGATTAGCTTTTGGATTCTCACCCTATTTAAGAAAACCAACTTCTTGCCTACTTTATTTAACCTGGAACTACTTATTCCTTAGAGGTTTGCATGTTTGATTTGTACTTTTTTTTTTTTTTAGAAATAAGGATAACTTTTCTGTGAAATATTCTGAGAAAAACTCCTTGATATTTTAAGTAATAGCTGGTACATTTTGAAATGAGCTTGTGATAGCAGTCCAGACCCAGGGTGGGGCATCAGCTAATTGGGAAAATAGCCTCTGTAGAAAGCTTTAGGATAATAAGTATTTTGTCCTTTATGTAGAAGTAGGAGCATTTATTTTCTTAGCAATTTATACCATGAGCACGTAAATGCCAGCATGTTACATGCCGTATAAAATCTTGCATTTGGCATATTGCACGTGTGCTAGGAACGCGTGCTGTTTTTCAGAGTTATGTAGTTAGCAGGCCTTTTAGACCAGACTGCATGCAAACAAGCATGCATTTTACAATTTATTATTCCATGCAGTTTGTGTCATTAATAATCAATGTTTGCAGAGGAATAAGGCTGGATTGTACTGGTGGCTTGTAAGCTCTTGGCTGTTTCCTGCGGGGTCAGAAACAAGGGTCAGGAAACAAGAGTGCCTTATAGCCCTTTTGGGCTCCCCCTAACTTTGATAGGTGAGGAAGGGACTTAGGACCTTTTCTCTCCCACCCAGTACACTTGGGGCGAGGAGTTTCAGTTTTTAAGGTGGAGTGTCGTTCATTTTGTTCTTAATGGGGTAAAATCTGAGAGTCCCTGAACCCTCTGCTGGTTCATGCCGCCTGGCTGGACTGCCCAGGAGGGACAGGAGGTGTCCATCCTCCATCAGGCCTCAGGCACCTACTCCAGTGCTCTCAGCAGCTGGTAGTGGCACCTGAAGCAAGGCCAGTTGGAGTGACAGTTTCTCTCTATCTCCGCCCCACATCTTGGTGCTCTAGGAGAGGGGCCCCATTTGCTTCTGAGCCCAGCTGAGTCCCCTGCCACTGAGTCCTGCCTGGTGTTTGCAAGGCCTTCTCTATTTCCCTCTACTCATTTCACATTTCATGGCTGGTTCATGAAGCCATTAGCCCTTCCCACCCGATGTAAACAAATGTCGTGTTAGGGGCAAGATTGATGGTGGCCAAGTAATGAAGCTGGCCAGGCAGGACAGAATATGATTCTGTGTGGGCAGCCATTCTTCAGCCTAGCAGAGGGACTGGGGTGTGGGGAGAAAAGGGACCAGAAGACTATGTCAGAGTCATCACCCCATTAAGGTCGGGGGAACACAAGCTCAGGAGAGCTCCCAGCAAGGGAAGTCCAATTTATTCAGACAAAGGTCACTTCAGCAGGAAGAGAAACACACTGAGATTTCCTATGGGGCCCTAAATGCCAGCTTCAGAAACCTCACTTTTCTAAAATCTCCTATGTCAATTTATAACATGGCCAAAAGATTCCCCGCAAGGAGCTTTCATTAATGGAGCTTTCACTACCACCTTAACAGAATGTTTTCCTTTGCTGTTGGGCTCTATTTTCAGAGCTGGGACTTCTGTGGCCCTGATTCCCCAACCCCTTTATTCCCTCTCTTTCTTTTAGAGTGTGAATCCAACATAACCATGAAGTTCAGTGTGTCTTTGTGTCTCTATCCCTCTGTCTCTTTGTCACTTTCTTTCCTTCACCCCTTCTCCCTCCCAGCCCCCCAAAAGGCCCTGGGGCCCTGAAATTTCTCCAGGATGTCCCCACTCCCAGCTTGCCACCCTGGTGGTCTGCACGCCCACCCTCCACTGGGCCAACTGGGGGATGGGCCGGATGTGGGCCTGACCTGAGTGAGCTTATGTCCAGGCCTTGGACAGACCTGGGGCCACATGGGAGCAGCACTGGCTGGTTCCAGGTCTGAGTGGAGTCCCACTGGGAGAGGAACAATACTTAAGTAAATGAATTTCAGCTCCAAAACTCATTTGGGAGAATGAAAGCTGCTTCTCACGAACATTCTCAACATGATTAGGAGTGGAAAATTGAGCAAAATGTACCATGTCCGCCTTATTGGGAACCAAAATAAGGCACAGACAGCGTAAGGCTCAACTCAAGACCTTTATTGTGCTCCTTTCCCATCTTACTGTGGCTCCAAAGAAACCCTCTGTTTTTTATTATTATTGGTTGTTTACTTGATTTTTTTCCCCCTCACTGATTTTAAATTTGCAGTATATTGAGCATATTATGGGTGATGCACCAAGATCTGGAATTTCTTTGCATATGGACCTGGGCCTGTCTTCGTGTCTCAGAGAAGGGTACTCCCAGTGGGAGACATAGCCAGAGAGAAGAGGTCAGATCTGGCATTGCATCAGCTCAGAATCCTGGTTGAGGTTGGGAGGTGACCCGGCAGGCCTCCTGGATCTTCCCTAGCCCCTCACCTTTCCAGATGATGCCTCCTTCTCTTCTCCCAAAGAGCATCTTCTTTCTCTGCCTGACCTTGGGCCCCTCCAAGCCTGCTGGTCCCCACGTGTGTCATTTAGACTAGATTGCCCACCCTCTCCCCGCAGCTGCTCCTGAAAGTTGCTCCCAGGAAGGGGACTAGGTGGGCTGCTCATTTGTCCTAAGTCAGCACAGCTTGGTGCTACTTGGGTGAGCATGGGAGAGCAATTTGTGAGCTCAGCAAGTGAGCTAAGGAGTGGGTGGCAAGGGCCTGGCAATGTTGACCTAAATGGTGGGATCCCAGCCAGGGCCAAGGGTCTCAGAAGTGGCTCCAGTGAGGGGCTTGGGCAGGGACATGGAACTCAACCTTGGGGAATGAAGGCGTTTGCTGAAAGGCTTTGAGGACGACTTAGATCCAGTGATGGAGGGGGAGAGACGGAGAGGGAGAAAAGACAGACATCCCCCTTCCCATTACCTACTCCAGGGGAAAAGCAGGAAAACCAACACATTTAGTGCCATTAACTCTTAAGGCCTTTGCATTTCCTTCAGAATAAAAGCCGGTCATTGGTCCCAGAGGCTGGGCTAGGGTTCCTTTATGGCTACGGAGATACAAACTAGACAGGGATGGGGAGCACATGATTCAGCGGCCATTGAATTGTTTAAAATCTGCTGGCAGATGGAAAACGCAAACTCTGTCCTCTGACTTAGCAAATTGGCATCCCGGAAGGTGCGCAGGAGGGCCCTCCGAGGGTGTCCCCGGAGCCAGGTGCGTGCGGGGGGTCACAGCGGTCCCCTAGGCCTGGCTGGGCACGCAGCAGGGAGATTCACGCGCGGCGGGTCGGCGCGGGGCGGGGCTTTCCGGAGCCCGGGCACCCAGGACAGCAGCGGCCGCGGAGCCAGGGCTGGGGCGAGGAGGGTTCCTTGCGATTCCAAGGCTGATTCTTACTATCGCCCACAAAAAATCCACGCGGACTAGGCCGGGCCTCACAGCAGCTGTGCGGACCACGGCGAGGAGGAGTGTGGGCCTCTGCCCGAAGTGTCCCGGGGAGAGCTTACGGGACGAGGTTCCACCGTGGTTCCCACAGCCAGGGCGGTGTAGGCGCTAGAAATTCCCAGAGAGAACTCAAGGGGTTGACGTCTGGGTCGCCAGTCTCTGGTCCCTCCGGGGGCTTCTCCCGCCCTCCCCAACTCCTGCTCGGTTGGACGGATTATCAGGTTGTAGGGAGGTGTAGGACAGTGATTTAGAGTGTGTTTGGTGCCAGAGGAATAATGTGACATTCCGCTGCATTTGCCCGCTGGCTCCTCGGCGCAGGCCCCAACCTCGCAGCCGGGTCCTCAGAGAGCCAGGAGACGGCCTCCCTCCCTCCCTGGTGCAGCCCCGCGCTGCCTGTCCCGGCGCTGCCGGGGAAAAGTGGCACAACAGGAAAGCCTCGCCAAAAGGCCCTTCCCAGTCGGTTTCCTCGCCATAAAAAGCCAGACTCCAGCCGAGGTCCTGACCCCTTCCAAATATACATTCCCTCGCCCGGGGCCCGCCACTCCCGCCCGGGCCTTGGGCCGTGCAGCTTCCTTCCAGGCCTGCCCGGGCCGGGTGCCTCACTCCGACTTCGATTGCCTTTCCCAGTTCACCAACCCGCCCGCACTCCTGCTAGCGACCTGGAGGCTGCTGCGTGCCTGTCTCTGCGTGCGCCCTAAGCGCACGGCGCATTGGCGAGGCCGGGGCTGCGGACGGTGAGGGCTTTGTTTTTATGGACGGTGCTTCGTCACCACCTCAGCTCTACGCCTGAGCTTGGGGGTCTGGGAGCGCTTGGTGGCCAGCGCTGGACACGTGCGCGGGCTGGAGCCCGAGCCTGCTCAGGGCTACGCCGAGGCACTCGCGACCAGCGCATGCGCACGCGCGGCAGTGGCGGTCCGCTGCAGTCCGCGGGCCCAATGGCCTGGCCTCCTCCCTCAAGGCCGAAGCCGAGAAGCAGGGAGACTTAGAGCCTCGTCCGAGGTCGCAGAGCTAGTGAGCGAGGAGCGAGGGCAAGGTTAGGCCTTCCCTCCCACCGTCGGGGCTCTTCACCGCAGCAGCAAAGTCCGGGTGCCAGTGGCCATAGAAGCCGGCTGCCTGCCCAAGCGGGCACCTTGGCGCACTAATTCAGAAATCAAAGGGGCAGCTGAGTCAGGGGCGTCCGCTGTGTGTGACCCCTGACCTGGAGGAAGGGCGGGAACCGGGGAGTGAGGCCTGGGGTCAGGCCGCGGTCGTCCGCTTCCAGCAGAGACTCAGTGACCGAGGAAGCGGTTGAGGGTGGGGTTGCCCAGCCGTGTAACCAGGCCGTTGGAGAGGTCTCAGAAGTGCGCGTCCCGCAGCCGGCAGCTCGGGCCTGGGGGTGGCAGTGGAGGCCTTGAGCCGTGTAGATCCCTGGACCAACTCAATACAGGCAGGACAGAGAAAGGACTCTTGTGGTCCAGTTGTGGGTAATGACTCCGATGGCACAGCCCCTGAAGATGTGTCTAACTCACTGGGAGTGAGAATGGGGGAGGCCACGGCCTTCAGGCCACTTGGCACAGGGCAGGGGCGTCTCCTCGACTCCTGGAAGAAAACAGGCTCAGACCCCGTGTGTTCTCAAAGGACGCTGTGGAAACCGGACTGCGGAGCGTGGGCCATTTCCCAGAACCGCTTTGTGTCCTAGCTGTTACTGCCGCTTGTGAACATTCTCGGCGCCCCCAGTGATGAAAACCCACAATTTCTGAAGAGGTGCGGGTGGCATGTAGGGATGTGTAGACCTGTGTCTAAGACACATCCACCCGCACGCAGACACAATTGTTTTGTAAAACCTGGATGGGTGCTGCCCCCCACCCCCATGCCGTGCACTGGCCAATCAAGGTAGCAGCGCAGTCCTGGAAAATACATGAGTGAACTTGGACTCTTTGGGATACACCTTAAAATTGAGAATACCCCGTTGGAATTTCCAAATACAAATAAGGTGTCTTTGAGAGTTCTTTTGGGAGCTTAGAAAGTTATTTGTAAACAATACATTTAAGGTTATTATTTTAAAATGAAATTTTAAAGTATTGCTTCCTGCTCCAAGCTTTAAAAACACAAGAAAGGTCGCATTTGCCAGCTGCTCACCGACTGGCTGCCAGGGATTCCACGGTGTTTGTGGTGGTTGGTGTTGATAAAAGGGATGAAAAAGGACCCAAAGTAATTTCTGTACCAGTTTCCAAGTGCTGGACCCACGCCTGTCCCGCGCACAATCCACACCAGAAATCGGGCTTCCCGAGGAGCCATCTTGCTGGAGCATTATCTACCAAAACCCTCTAGCACTTCCCTTAAGGTCGCGCAGCCTGCGCCTGCTCCTGCGCCCCTAAACAGCTGCAGAGGTGTGACAGGTTTATTGTGCTGGGCCTAGCTCGCTAGTAATTCCTTAAAGACAAAGGGCAGCAGAGCCCAAGACAGGGTCTGGCAGGCATGTCAGATGGAAAGCAAGGCTGCTGGGAGGCTGGGTTCTGTGCACCTTGTGCACAAACGCCCGTGTGACTGTTTTGCGTTATATCAGAGTGTACTGCAAGTTTAGCTTTCTTAGTTTTTAACAAAAAAATCAAGGTGGAAAATGTCTTATAGCACTTGAATAGCCAAAATTTGCAGAGCAGAAGAAAATTCACTAAAATTGTGTTGAGATTTAAGATAGAAGAAACCCTTTAATAAGAACAGTCTTGAAGTCTGCCCAAATGAAATTTTCTCAGCACAGAAAGGAAGGAAAATATTGAAGCAAATCTGTTCTCTTTTTCTCCTTTTAAACACCCTCTCCAGGCCAGGCAGCCAAATGAGCAACCCCCCCATCCCCACCCAGGATGCAGAAATACTGAGAATGTTGCAACCAAAAATACTTTTTGTTTTCTTCAAAAGCTGATGCTCCAGTCCATCTTGATAAGTATAATTCAACATTATGGCTCCACTGGAGTCACATCAAGTCCCTGCCTAGAATCTCGCCTGATCTTCACGCAGAGGCTTATTATGGCTTTGGGCTAAAACGCCAAAAAACTTTGAATTAAATGGGGCCACTGCAAGCCTGAAGGCCCTGCCAATGGCCTGTCCTGGGTGCAGGGTTGGGGGTTCAGGAGGTCAGAGGAGATGGGGTGCCTGTCCATCAGGGTCAAAGCTAAAGAGAATGTGATTATTTGTGGGAGTATGTGTTTGACAGTGTGTTTGTGATCATGGGTTTGTGAGTTGTGTTTGCAAGTATTTATGAGAATGTGTGTGACTGTGTGAGATGGCATGTTTGTGAGTGTATGTGTATTTGTGAGTGGATGTTTGCATTTGAGTCCATGTGTGACAGTGTGCCTGTGTGTGACAGTGTGTATGTGTGAGTGTGCGTGTGCCCACCAGCCCACCCAGTCCTGGAGGCCCAGACTCTGCGGAACCATGTGTTTCCAATTAGCAGCATCCCGCTTGGGAGTGGGGGAGAAGGCGCGTCCTGGGGCAGCTTCTGAGGAGCCGGTGGGCCAGCTGAGGCCGCCCCTGGCCAGCATGCTTTCCAGCGACTGGGGCAGCCACACAAAGAGCCCTCTCTCCTGCGCCAGCCATTGGAGCCTCGGTCCTCCCCCAGATCATAAACCTGCCTGTGAAGACGTTCAGAAATAGTTTACCCGCACTCAGGCATGTGCAAAGGCTGCAGTTCTATTTGCTATAAAGTTTTATTTTACTTTGCTTGGAAGAGGAATGAGGGGGAGAAGAAGAGTACTGACCTAATTTGTTCTAGGGCAAAATATTGTATTTCATGCAGAGGTGTACACCTGTACACAAATCCCATTTGCTTGCTGCCTGTGGGTGTTCTGTACGTTTGTGTGTCTACCAACCTATAGCTGTACACTGGTACACACATGTCCTCCCCTCAGGAGCACATACCTGTGGTCATCCCAGGCCACCTAAATGATGCACTTAATGAAACCGAATCTAGTGATCTGAGGTTGTGCCTTAAACCCTTTATTTTAACTTCTAATTAACGCTGATGGAGTTCAAGTGTGCAGCACAATGTCTGGCATATATTAGGCACTTAATATAAATTGGTTAAATGAATAAATCAAAATTAGATTTAAAAGTGATCTAGTACTGATGAGAAGAGGTAAGAAATAAGCACTGTGTGAAAGATTCTAGACGCCAAGGAAAGGCATGGGCTCAGAGACCTCTGGGTAACCCAGGGGCTTTGGCATGGAATGTTCTAACAATATTTACTTACTTTTCCTAAGCCCCATTTCTCAAGCCTTCTTTTGAGATAGCCAGAGCCCTTGGGTTCTAATTATAGTCCCCAGAGACCAGAGGGGGTGTGAATGCCTCACTTCTGCAGGAACTGAGTTTCCAGAGTGACTTATTGTCACCAGGAAAGGAAAGAAATGTCCCAGCAGACACTTTGGCGGAGGATCCGCCTAGCAGGGCTCAGGCCTTGCAGGGATCCTTCTAGCAGGGCTTTCTCAAAAGGCCTGAAGAAGCTACCTCACTCCAAGGCATGGATTTTGGAATTAGCGTCTTTATCGCGATTTTATAACTTGGAGAAAACATCAACACTGACCCTGTTAATGCTAGTTCACAGAAAGGCCATTTTTTAATAAGAAAAGAGAAAAACAATTTGAAGGCCCCACAATTTGTTGTCTAACGACATAATTTCAAGTAAAGTGAGTATGTGATTAAAACATCTTGATTTCAACTTCAAGTAAAATGAATATGTGATTAAACATCTTGATTTCCCAAAACCATTCAGAGGAGGCTTCGACAAAAGCAAAGAGGCCCAAACCCCGGAGTGTCACGTCCCGGCTGCTACAAATTTCGGCGGTCCCCGCTCCGGCCGGCTGGGACAACGCAGTGGCGGCGGGGGTCGCAGGGAACCCGCGGGATCCGCGCGTCCCTCCCCGGATCCCCGCAGCGTGCGCCCGGGCCGGCAGCCCCGCACCCGCAACTCCACGCGGGGGCCGCAGGCGGGAGGGCGGCGCCGGGCTCCGCAGCCGCGCTCAGGCGTTGGGGTTGGTCCTCATGAGCTCCACGTCGGCGCGCACCATCTCCCTCACCAGCTCCTGCGACCGGAGACACGGGGTGGGTGTGAGGGAGGAGCTTCTGCCACTCTCTCCTGGTGACACCCCCACCCCGGCGGCTGCCCCGGAGAGGCCCCCCGGCACCCCGCCCGCGGACCCCTCCCCTTCCCTTCCCCTCCCCCAACCCCTCCGGGCCCGGGGGACGGCGGGCTCCTGGCCCGGCCTCAGCCGGGGAGCTGCGGCCCAGCCGCCCGGGGCGCCCAGTTGTCCCGCCCGCTCCCGCCCGCTGCGGGAAGGCCAAACTTACATCAAAAGCGACCCGGGGCTTCCAGTTCAGCTTCTGTTTCGCTTTGGTGCAATCTCCCTGCAGAAAGTCCTGGGGGGGAGGGGAGGAGAGAGGGAGGTGAAGCAGGCGTGGGTCGGGGTCGGCGGCGTCCCGAGTCGGGGGACCCCCGCCCGCCTCTCTTGGTGCCCACGACTCCCAGTTTCCCTCTTTTCCGCCCCTGCTGGGCCGGCCAGCCGCGGCTCGGGGAGCCGTAAATCTCCCGGAGGTCGCGGGCAAGAATGCGTGAACGCGCTGTACAGGCCGGGGAGGTCTGCGACAGCGAGCCGTCCCCAGCTCGCCGCAGCCACCTCCTCCCGTCCTCCCCCTTCTCCCCACCGCGTCCCAAAGACTCTTAATGACTTTTTTTTTTTTTTTTACATTAAGTTGTCAGGGACGCTACTGTGAGAACTGTTTCGAATTACTGCACTTCTCAGGCAAGAGAAGAGAGTAAATCACCAGTCCCCCGCCCTCGGCCGCCTTCGCAGCCGCAGCCCCGGGCGCGCGGGAGGGCCCGGCCCGCTCTCGGCACAGGGCACGGTTCCTCCCGGGCGGTAGCCCCGAGCTCTTCGGACCCACGGTAGAGGCAGTCACGCTGCCTCCGCACACCTACAGGCTCATAAAACGAAACCAGAGTTTGAAGAAGCAATACTTACCCTTACTGTCCAGGGGCACCATAAACACTCTGTTCTACTCTACTATTCTATTCTGTTCCTTGGAAAATGTGCTCTCGACCCACTTACTTCATTCCACGGCCCACAAGAGTTGCACCAGCACTTGCAGCCAACGCTGCTCCCCGGGGCGCCCCGCAGCTTCCTCAGCTACCTGCCTTCTGGGGGCTTCTTCCCTCTGCTGGGTCCCCAACAGCTCCGGAGGATCAAGGTAATTTTCTAAAGAACCTCCAGCTCCTACCCAGATGCTGGGGCTGCCATTTGCTTGATCCTTGAGTTTCTCATCCCATCCAACAGGGCCTTACCAAAATATAAAAAACGAGGCCAATGACTCTGTGGCTTTGCTCGCCCGGCTGTTCTCTACAGGGAAGGGGATGAACGCGCCGCCGGCCTTGTGGGTAGCTTGAGGGAAGCAAGGGGAGTTCATTTCTATCCACTTGAAAGCTGTTGTCCTTGGAAGGAAATGGCCCCAACGCCACCAGTCCTGCACCTCGGCCCTCACTCACCAATTATTTTTATTACAGTTCTCTTCAGACTGATTTAGATGAAAATGGAGATGAGAATTTCAAGATGAGTTGCAAAAAAGAAGGAAGGAAGGAAGGGAAGAAAGGAGGAAAGGAGAAAGGGAGGAAGCAATGAAAAGAGGGAAGAAAGGAAGAAAAAGAAGAAAAAAGACTTTGAAATAATGTCATCTTTAGAAGTGAGATAAACATTTAGCTTTTCCATTCACAAATGTGTTCATCAAATAGTGCACAAGATGTGAATCCTCAAAATAAACAAGAGAATGTGAAGGCCGTATGAAAACAGCCAATCTTTCATGGCGATAAATACTTGATAAAAATACTCCGTGTCAGCTATGCACAATATAAAGAACAATCTAAAAACCAGTTACATCATGTGAAAGTAACAGATAATAAAGCTGCAATCGAAAGCCTTTCCCTGTTGTTTTCTTCAGACTCCCCGGAAACTCGGCAGGCAAGCGGAATTTGTTCTAGCTTCAGGATGGAAAGGCCAGGAGTGCCTGTGTTGAGCTTGGTGCTCACCTTCTCTGCTAAGCCTCCTATCTCAGGATAGAGGGCTGCATTCTCCTGGACGTCTGTAGTCAGTACCGCTGGCTTGAAACTGTGCTCTAGCAGACTGCATTCAGCCACTCATTCTCAATCATCCATCATTACTTTTTCAAAGGCGTTGCATTTCACAATACACTAAAGTACCGATTTCCTCCCCAGAGTGTTAATAGTAAAACAAATTATTTCTGCTGGCCCTAAAAGTCCATATACAGATTCTTCAGGAAAAGTAGAATACAAAAATTAGTAATTAACAATTTAACATAGAGACAGCAATATAAGTGGGAAGACAAAGTCATTTATTTCTCTTACCTTTCCCTAAATAAATTTGTATATACTTCTACAGTGCTTCTATTTTACTATAAGCATCACAGAAAGATATTCATTCTTTTTCCTGCAGAGGCAGCTGTGCAATGTGCAGTCATGAAGCTCGTCTCTCCCCTCCCTCAACCCTATAGCAGCTTGGAGAAACATGGCTATTGTTTAATCACATAACACTGGCTGGCTGCAAATCAACCAACATGGCAGAGGGTGCAATTCATGGCTGTGCATTTATAGTTAGCAAAACCCTAAAACCCACTCTAGCAAAACCCTAAAACCCAAATAATCTTGGTAGGCTTGGGAAAGGGAGCTTCGTATTGTAATTATGTTTCCTGTATTTTTCTACAAGTAGCTCATAATATAAAAACAACCAGGGAACTACAATTAAGGAAAAAGAAAAATGCTTTTCAAAAGCTTAGAAATAAGCATTGCTACCGCGCACTGTCAAAGTATTTCATTGAAACCAGAGACGTGCGCGTGCCCAGTTAAACTTCCCAATTTAGTTTTGAGCCCAGCTCCTACACTGCAGTCTAGCAGCTTCCTTTAACCTTCTGCCAAGGCTCTGTCTCCCTGAAATTTAATTAGACCAAGAGACCTTGGGAAGGAAAAGGATAAGGTCCCATCAGAACAAAACAGCGGCTCCCTATGCCAGCGGCTACCGAGCTGCATCTGGACCAGGCAACATGCTTGTGCTCCGGTCAGCTTTTAAGGAGAGATTAAGGACATCCCAGCTTGTCTTACATTTAACTGTTCCTGAAGGAGTTTCTTACTTCTTCCCATTGTGTTATTTATAGAAAAGAGATGGTCGATGGTTCCTTCTGTAAGGTTCTGGGCACAGAGCACACTTAAGGGCTGGCGTGGGGCAGGCCTGTGTGGGAGAGTGCACGCAGCTCTGCAATGAGGGCAAGGACGTGGAATTGCTTCTTTAAAAGACTTCCTCCGGCCTGAAGAGAAATCAGACAGTGGAAACTCCTCTTACAAGGAAGTCAAGAATGCTGTGCTCAGACAGGGGACTGCGCGGAGCAGCGGGGAGTGAGAGAGAAGTGTGAGGCCACAGTGTATGCTCTGCTTATGTGTAACTCTCTTTTAAACTCTTTTGAACTCCCACAAACTCCCTCCACTGGAGTGTGATCAGCTCCTAAGGACAAGAGAGAAAAATGAACTTATCTAATTTGCTCTTTTCTTCTTTTTTTGACAGTTCAGTTCCTTCATTATTTATAGAGTTTCAGCCATAGTATGACAACAGGGGCAAAAGCTGAATTAAAGTGATGATTTTATGTGGAGTTTCCAAAAAGGACTCTGTGCATTGGGTGGTCTGGAGCTTTTCTTGAAAAAAGAGACAATAAAGCTCTGAGAAACATTTAAAGCATTTCTATGTGAATATGACATTTCCTGAACTCTGGCTTCTGGTGTCTTCACTGTTTTCATTGCTATTCCTTAGGTGAACTATTCGGTTTCAATATGTAATTTATTATTGTCAAATTCAATTACGTTTAACTGAGCATTTTACGGCAGCAAAACAGCATGAGCGAAATGTCTATGTCCAGACCCCCCCTTGACATTTCTCTGAATTGCCAACTACTGTTTATTCATTTGACCTTCAGGAGTTGTCCCTTAAACTGCATCACCCGGGCATACCCCTCAAAAGCTCAACACCGATGGTCGAAGTTGCAAACAGCAGCGTGGTAGGAGGCATGTTTTGCTACAGCAGTTTTTCAGGCTTTCCTGGCTTATGTTCATTAGAGTGAACTGATAAAGCGCCAGACCAAATTCTGGAAAAGTCATTAAGCCAGTTCCTGAGCCCATAGTAGTTAACGTAAAGTCCAGAAAAGGAGAGAGCAAACCGTGCCTTGATCTTCCACCCTAACTACAGTTCTCTTTCCTCAGCTCTCTTCCATCAAGATGACAACACATCTTTGAATCCCACTGGTCAGTTTTCTTTCCTTCCCCCGATCTTATTTTGATAATTCCTTAACACATTAAATCCCTTTGATGCCCCACCCCCACTTTCTCCAAAATCATTGTGGGGAATGCTATTAAATAGACTGTATAATTTTTAGAAGGCCACAGTCCTGTTTCTTTTTCTTCCTTTTTCACTGAGTTTGCTTTGGGAAAATTTTAATATTTAGTTGAAACTATGTGTTGGATACCATGTTTCCTCAACAGGTCTGCAAAGAACATCTGCTTAGGTGGAGAAACGCTGTACGAGTGTGAGATCTTTTGGCAGGATGTTGTTAAATTTCTAGTGTACATCTTGGAAGGAATCAACTCTTGAGTGCTATGAATAGAAGGTGTATGGGCAGGGCATGCTAAAGAAAACCAAGACTGGTGAAAGCCCTGGTGAAACATCTTCAGGAATTTAAGGTATGGAGCTGTGAGTGGCACTCAGTATTCATTTTTTCCCTTCTACTTTTCTTGGAAAAGCAAAATGGAGGAATAGCTCACGTTCCAAGAGAATAAAAGAATGCCAATGAATTTGGTTCTTGATCTAACTTTATGCTAGCGTTGAGTGAGTAGAAAAGTTGACTCGGGATAATGCTTCTTTTTTAGAAAGAGCTGCTAAAAACACATAAACACACACACACACACACACAAGAAAAACCTCAGGGAAAAGCTTTAAATTTGCACACAATATCATAGTCAAGATACAAGAGAGGCAGCTGAGAGTAAGACTGGGAAAAACAAACAATGAAGTCTGAAAGTTCCCCTAGAAAGTTTCCAATATACTATCTCTCTTACCGGTTGCAGTTTAAACTCTTACATGCTTACAAATTTATCCTATGGTTTAACCCTTCCTAAAGAGGGAGTGAATGTCAGAGCAGTAAGAAATGTGGCGGTGTTAATAACGGTAATGAATATTCCCCTCTCTCTGCCCCTTGACGGCTGGCTGTGTAGCAGCACAAACTGCAGCTGAAGCCAGGCCTCTCCTTTAATGACAAGGGGTGATAAAAGACAAGAAGAAAACAGCAGGCAGTCTCCTCTGCTCAGGAAGCGGGACTGTCCATCAGCAAGGGCTGACAGAATGTCAGGGCTCAAACAATGCTGGCGCAACCTCAGGGAAATGGAGCCATCAGCGCTGGGCGAGGAGCAGTGGCAACGGAGCAGGAGAGCGAGCAGGCCCTGAACCATGTCCTTGGCTTCAGCCACCCGTATGGGGGCCTCGTGTGGCAATCGGCACAGGGCAGCCACCGCACATGTGCCTTGGCCTAACACCATCACCAGGCACTCCTACTGTCACCACTGTCACCTCCACTGGTGGCCTCACATATGAGCCCCATTAGCATGACTCAGGACATGCAGTCCTGTCCTCCTGGTGGTGCCTAAGGGGTCTTTAGCGGGACCCCCTCACTGATCCTCCTTTTCTGGGTTGGGGGCCACTTATTCTCAATTGGCAGAATTTGTCCTTTGGGATCAGCAGCTATTAAAAGCTACTAAACAAAGGAAAAGAAATGTACCCATCCCACGTGTGCCCCAGACACCCGTGAGGAGGCCTGGCCAGCATGGCGGACCTTTCCTGGAAAGTGAATGAGAACACCGTCTCCTTATCTGTCTCTTTGTCAATATGGCTTCAGCGTGGTGAAAAAATTAAGAAGTATTCACTTTGAAAAAGGATAACTTACTTAATGACACTTATAGTGCAGCCTTCATATAAGTGCTTCTTTTTTTCACTTATATTTTAAAATATGGTTAGCATAAAAACAGAAATGTAATTAGGCAAAAAGGGCTCTATAAATTATACAAACATGATTATTTAGGAAATACACTGCATTTAAGCATATGAATTTACTTTTAAACAGAGTTTTAAGAAATAACTTGGAGAAAGCCCTTTCTGGCGGGCATACTTGGGCGGCGTGGAATGAGGGCAGTGTGCTCTCCACGCCATGGGGCGCACCGTGTGTGCTGTGTGCAGCTGGGGCCACCTCGAGGCTCGCCCCTCTCCCCAGACGGCAGCCCACAGGTTGCCCTGGCTGCCCAGCCTTTGACTGGGGCAGAGGAGTAGGGTGCCCTAGAGTGGGGTCTAGCCCCAGGAACATGCCTGCTGTCTGCCCAGTCAGCCCTGTGTGATTTTGGGGCCCACCCTGTTCAACCAGGCATCGGTCTGAGCCAGCTGAGCAGAAGAAAGCAGTTCTTAGAAGCTGTGCCAGTAGCTCTGCGGAGGTGCCCACTAACAGATAGATATCTAATAGGTTGCATTAAATGAAATCAGCATAGACGACCTTAGGCATGTCGTCTTGCATCATATGTATTTATGAGGTGCTATGTCTTTCTGTACCTGTTCTACAATTGCAACCACAGAATTAATTTTTTTTTGTTAGCTTTATTTCTTGATCCCTGGTGATTACAGTAGCATCAACACAGGAAAAGCTAGAATAATTACTGTAACTGGAGGCACTTGGTTCTGATTACTTCACTGATCTCCATTCTGACCAGCTGATATTGGGGGGGGGAGCTGCTGACTCACAGTTGTAATGTGGGGGCCACTTCAATGAAAGGGAGATAAGATTGTTAGCGACCTCAGCATTCCAGGCTTCAAAGCCAGCACCATCTTTGTCGGAAATTACTGGTTGCTGTTAATAGCTGGATCTAGGGTGCAAAGATTTACTCATTCTGGTAGGAGGTGACACAAACCCTGAGGACAGGAGATAAAGCACCTTTAAGTGGACTGATTAGGGACTGTTGTGACATCACTGGCAAGTGGCACTCTGGACACAAGATGCAGGCTGCTTTGCTTCTGCCACTTAGTGCTTTCTGTCCTCCAAGCACTTTACAGACATCATCTAATTAAACCTCAACACAATCACATTCAAGATGCAACTCAAGAGATTTTGTATCTATTCAGGTGGCCTCTTTCCTAGAGATGAAAGTTCTGTATGTTGTTTTGGAGATGGAAGCCAGGCTGTCATCTGGCTTATCTTTAGCCTGGGCCTCCTCATCCAGGAAGGCCGACCCAGGCCAGGGGGATCCGGAATTGCACAAGATAAGGTAATTTGTTTCCTTCTAGCTTGTTAGGAAATCTAGCCTGCCTCTTAGAAAATGCCTCCCCCACCACCCTGGCTTTGAACATTACTACTACAGAGTACAATATGGATGGAATATTTTTTTCTTTGTGGTTTTTCTCAACTTGTATATTAGGTTCTCCAAGTCAAAAACCTCACTTCAATAATTCATCCATCCATCCATTAATCCATCCATCCATCCCTCTGCTCAACCCAAATAAAAATAACATAACGGGGCCATTCAAACATACACCCTACATGTTCATTCAAACACCTCATTCCCTCAGTAACTTCTTAAGAACCTACAGGACTAACTAGGCAACTGACCGCATCCAAATTCTCGGTTTTTGGCCATTTCTCTGGGGACTTTTATATTTGAGGAAAAATTGAAACAACTGCTGTGACATTTGTTAGTAAGTTTTTTGAGAGGCACAGAGAAATGATGAGCATTAAGATGAATCTTTTGGTTTCCTATCATTCTCTTGTCCTTTCATCTGGCTTCCTGTTGTGGTAGGAAGGGTAACAGAATTCTCCCAGGCTGTGGGTATCTACACTACATGATCACCTGGCATTATTTCTTTCATATCTTCATGAGAGGAAGAGTCCTACACCTGAATGCATCTTTAGAGATAGTTAAGCCAAATAACTTGATGAATGTCACAAAGCCATCCAGCGGTAGGATTCTGGACTAGAAGTCAGACTTCTGATTCTTAGTCCAGCAGTCACAACGTTCAGGACAAAACCCTCTGTAGAAAGTGCTGTAAGTAATATACTTTCGTACGCTGATTTGAGTGGCAGAGAGGTCTCTAAATAATAAAGACTGTATTAACATATAGGATACCAACACACCACAGTGCTGGATGGAGACCAACACAGAAGAGTCCATATGGTATGATTCAGTGTATGCGAGGTTGCAGAACAGACAAACTCATCCATGGTGACAGAAATGAGATCAGTGGTCACAGGGCAAGAGCACTGACTGTACACCAAGGAACTTTCTGGGGTGATGAAACGTTCCTTATGTTGACAGGAGTGTAGGTTACATAACTGCATGCATTTCTTAGACTGATCAAACTGCAGTTAACATCTATGCATTTCACTGTACATAGATTGTATCTCAATAAAAAAATTCTTCGAAACCACTGGAGAGACCTGGATCTGTAACGTGGCTCAACCACTTAGCTGTTTCTTAACTCCTCTGAGTCTCAGGTTTTAAACCTGCAAGGTTGTGAGAATTCAAGATTACATATGAAAAGTAGCTAGCACCCTTTCTAATTCACCCTACACAAGTCTTCTGGTAAGGCTAGGTATTATTCCTTTTTATTCACTAAGATGTAGGAAAAATTATTCTTTAGCTGCTGTAGTAATATCGTGGATGAGGATGTAAGTGGCTGTGGGTGGGCTGTCTCAGAGTTTTTCTATAATACTTCTGTGCTGCTTTTTTTACCCTGTACCCTGACTCAACTTCTCCTAGTTTTAGATCATCATTTTCTAAATAGCTGTAACCAGAGTGTAGAGGGTTTTGTATTCTGCTTTTCCTCAGTTATTGTCCACATTTCACACGCTGCTGTTTGTTGCCAGCATTTACTATTTCGGGCACTGGGGAAGCAACCGTGGACGAGATGAGGCCCTGGATGTCCAGGGAGAGACAGCGGGAGAGCAGGACGCCTGCTGGGGTTGTGGGGAGGCAGCCTGCAGAGGGGCTGCCCGGCGGGTGAGGGAGGGCGCTCTGGACTGGCGGGAAGGAAGGCCCTCCATCGAGGTCTGAATGACACATAGGGGCCAGTCATGTGAAGATCTGGGGTGAAAAGGTTTCTCAGGGGACACCACAGGGGCAAAGGCCTTAGGAAGCAGCACACTGGCTCCAAGGAGCAGGGAGACACGTGACAGGACACCTGCTGGGGTGCCTGGGCAGGTGAGCCACAGGGAGAGCAGCCCACCACGAGGCTAGAGAGGGGCAAAGATCCCTGCCAAGGAGCCCAGGCCTTTGCCAGCAAAGGCCATGTGGTCATGAGACTCCACTGTCTAGTCACACCTACTGTGGCATAGAAATCCCGCAGCCTGCAGGGGTGGGAAAACGGCAAGCTCAGCTTGATGGAGCCCACAGTCTGATTTTCTAGTGTCAATTTTTGGAAGTATGGGGCTGACTATAAACTGACAGCTAGCTATATGTTTTCAAAAGGTGGATGAGTTATTTTTGCCTTGCCTGCCCAACTCTAAGGCGTAAGTCCTCTCCCCCATGGAAAATCTGCCACTCTTTGATGTGTTTGGGCCACTCTTGCAGGGATTGGGTCTGGGCTACTACAGTGAGAGTCAGGACCATGCCCAGCTGGTCCTGTAAGACGCAGGGGCCAGGGACCACCGGAGGCCAGAGGCAGGGGCCTGGCTGTGCTGAGTGGGCACCCGCTGGGGTGTGCGGTGGAGGGTCTGTCCCTCTTCTAGACAAATGAGAACACAGCCAGCGTCCGTGGGCCGCTCAGTTGATGTCCCCCTACTTCCTCCTGGCTGGGGTGACACTACAACCCTGAGCTCCTGAGACTGAGGACCTCCTCCTTCCTCCTCACTGGCTCTCAGGAGGATGAGACACAGCATTTATGCTTGCTCCAGTTTTTAAAACATTTTCACCGTACTCTGTGTGTGTGTGTGTGTGTGTGTGTGTGTCTTTGTAGGTGTGTCTCTCTCTGAGTGTGTGAGGGTGTGTCTCTCTGTGTCTGGCTCTCTGGGTGTGTGTGTCCCCTTCTCTCTCCGTGTGTTTGTGTCCATGTGTGTTGTGTAAAAGCCCACGCATCTACATGGAAAGAACCAGCTGGACTTTGACCCCCATCCTTCACCAGCCTAGAACATAAAGAATGGAGTTTGGGTTTTGTTCTGAGCCCCTGGAGGGTTTCGAGCACAGGGGCAGACAGTGTCGTGTGTCCTCAAGGACAACCGTGACGCTGCCCTAGACTGGAGCGAGTGGCGGCAGCAGGACAGGAGACCAGCCAAGAGACTCCAGCCGCAGATGTGGGACGAGGTGCGGGTGGTGTGCGCACGTGGCGTGGGAGGCCCGGGCGGCTCCGGAAGATTCTGGAGGGAGCGCAGAACAGGACGTGCCATGGGACGGGGTAGGGTGTGGGAGGCGGATTCACAGAAAACCAGGATTTTGGCTGGAATGAGAACCTTCTTGTTGCTTTCAAAGGCATTATATGAATTTCCAATGCTACGAGCAAAGTTCTAGCAAAGTATGAGCCTGACCTCTCTCTACAACCTTGCCAGCATTACACAGTATCTGCTTTTTAAGGAAACCTCTCATTTTCATGATTATAAAACAAGACTCTTTCAAAAGATCACTTTTTGTGAAATTACCTACCCTCTCTCCTATCATTCCATGGAACTCACTTTCTTGTTTTGAATCTCGATTTGACGCCACAGGCTCTCAGCCGAGGAAGCCTGCTGAACTCGGAGAAAGGAGCCCTGTTTCCACACGCCCGGCTCCGCGTGTGAAAGGAAGGCCTAGGGCAGACAGCGCCAGCCGCCCTCAGGACCAGCAAGGCAAGGGTTAAGTCAAGCCGCGTCCCCTGCCCCCACCAGCACAGCCCACTTTCATCCTCCGCCTGCGGGAGGAAGTCCGAGAGGTGGCTTTTCACATGACATCATAAAAGGCTGATTTATCGCCGGCCACCAAACATCTAGAAAATCATAACATCCTTTCAGGAAAATGCAGTGGAAAATAATCAGGTTGACTTTGATGGCAGCGCTGGTGGGGGCGCAAGCGCGACAGTCTGCGCCGTGACTCCTGGCAGGTGCTTTGTTTGCCCGGAGCCGCCTCGCCGGCCAGGCCGGGTGTCCGCGCGGCCCACGGCGAGCGCGGCTTTCATGGCCACAAATCAAGCGACACTTGGGTTCGTACTCTGCCCGCGTGCCTCAGATAACACATCAGTGTATGTGAAAACACTTTGGAAATGATAGTTCTGTCCAAATATGGGAAATTATTGATTATAAGAATATAAACATCACGCTGTGTCACACAACCCCTGGCCGCCCGCGGAGCCCGGCGTCGCCCGGCGTCGCCCGGCGTCGCCCGGCGTCGCCCGGCGCGTCCTGACTGCACCTGCGGTCCGCTCGGCCGGGGCTCGGCCGGGCGTCTTCAGAACACTGCCCCTCGGCTGGGACCCGTCCTCGCAAGGCACTTTTCCCGACGCAGTGTTTCCGGAGAACTGTGCCGCTGTGGCAGTGTTCACTAACAAAGGGCCCAAGAGATGCCAGAGAAGAGAAACCCCGAGACGGCAGAGGAGATAAAGGGATGAGTCCTCATGCCACCAGGAATCTGTCCCAGCAATCAGGAAAGTGATCTCTCTGTTGCTTCTCTTGCTCAATAACTGGATAAAACCACCAAGCAGGAACCTCTTCTTCTTTGATGTACACAACATGTTCTGTAAATAAACACAGGAAAGAGGGACGGGGTGGCCTACAGCGCCAGATAGTTCTAGAATTCTGGCCACATCAATTCTACAAAAGTCTGTTGTTGTCAAAAGTGGGCCTATCTTTGCAAAGTAATGCCCACTCTGAAGTTCTTGGGCTTCCTGAATTGAGGAAGAAAAAAAACGTGATAAAGATTGAGCCCTGGCTGACAAAGGGTTAAGTCTGGGTTTGAAGGTTGGGAGAATGAGCACAGACTCAGTTCAAAGTTACTTTCACTTCATTTTACTGCTACCCCAGCAAGCATGCAGCACGAAGACGATGAACAGGTCAAAGACCCAAGTGAGTAGCACAGCTGCCAACACCCCTCGCCAGGAAGCTCCCAGGAAGGTTGGTGCTGACGCAGCCCCATGCAGGGAGGAGCCCCCAGGCTGGGGAGCTCAGAGCCTGGGCTGACACCATCGGCCTAGGAGAGGGGCCACCCACTGCCACACAGGCAGCCTTTACCACGCCACCATCACCTCCTGGTGAGTTTGACTTCTTAACGGCATCGCTGGGCCCTAGGAGGCCCGCCCATGCCTTATCTTCCTGACGTTCTGTACGGGGAAGGGGAATGACATGGAAGGTGGCAGGGAGGAGAGGTGAGGCCCAGGCCTGGCCCTGCCGCACAAACTCTGACCTTGAGCTTGCCTCACCTGCACGCGAGGGATTGGTGGGTCTAGAAGAATTTGAAGGCCCTTCCCCAACTCACTGCTTGCCATTCTTCTAGGCTTGCTGGTTTTCCCATAGTGCTCTGGGCCTTCTCCCATGCCTCAGGAACCCCGCACTGGGACCCTGCCCTGTGTCACCTAGCCTAATGCCAATCATCACTCCGTCGCGGCTGTGGCAGCAGAGCAGCAGGACGCAAGCTCTGTTCCAGCTGGGCTTGGTCAGGCTTGTTCTCAGCACGGAGCCTGAGTCAGCCGGTGGCCAGGGGAGCTGGGTGACTCAGCACACAGCCAGGTGGCAGATGGTGGCTGAGAGGCCTCTCCTGCCCCAGTCTCCCTGAGCCTCTGCTCAGTAAGGCCTTTACGGCACCTGGCTCGAGCCGCGGCGGGGCGCGTGCTTCCTGGAGAGCTGCATGCAGACAGCACTCCTGTGGAGGTCGGTGGCCGGGGTGGAGGCCTGGTTTGGGTGCCAGTGTGATGATGCACAAGGCCCTGAGGAAACTAGAGCTTCACACTCTCCCCAAGAACACCCCTGGACATTTGGGGAGCTCCTACCTGTGACAAATCAGGCTCTCTGAGTACTTACACTGTCTCATGGCTGCAGACACTTGTGGCACCTCATTGCCCTGGAATGAAACCTGTCACCGAGGCACCTGCATAATGAATAAATACTGGCAGAAGGGGCTGAGCCAATTCCCCACTGATGCAAACCCTAATCAAATGGCCGGGCCTAGTGGAGACTGCTGTGGCCTGTACTTGGGGGGCTTGTAAGTGAGGTTCCCTCTGCAGTGGGCCAGTGAGGACCCCCTCTCTCGACCCCTACCAGCTTCTCAGGATGGGCTCTCGACTGGTTTGGGGGGTGGGAGAACTGGATCCTTTAGAGTCAGCAATACCAACATCTATTTGTTGGGCTCTTCTTTGGGCCATACACTAAACACTTTGCACAGCCCTGTTGTTTAACCTCCTGACAATCCTACAAGGCGGGTGAGGAAACTGAGGCACCAGTAAATTAGGTGACTGGCCAGATGCCTCTCCCTGGGGGAGGCTAGATTCAAACCAGGCTTGTCCAGCTTCCCACACTGGGCACAGGCCAGGTACAAGCCCATTGGTCCACACCACCTTCCGCAGGGCCTTCTCCCCGGCCCAGTGGCCGACAGCGGAGAGCGAGAGCTCCGCGCTCCTGATGAGGATGGACTGCGTACCCTGGAAAAGAGGAACTTGGGCAAGACACAGAGAGAAGGAAGAGAACACGCTTTCACGCTACGGAGGTCCAGAAACACCAAGCCGTTGGCTAGACCGCTTGTGTGGCTCAGACGGGGGCAGAGATGGGAGTGCGAACCTAGGAGTGAGGAGGCGGAGGGTGCCTGTCTCGAGATGCCGCTGAAACAGCACAGGGCTTCTTCACGCCAAAGCCTCGGCCTGTGCAAAAGCTGGATGCGGCTTGGATTTTAGAACAAAAAAATTTCATGCTCTTTCTCCAGGCGGAGATGAACAGTTTATAGAGGGAAGCCTGGCTAAAGAGAGAGCATTTTTGATTTGGCTGATATGATTAATACAGCTTTCTCAAAAACAGTGATTGATTTCTGAAGTGCCATTTTAGGAAAGGCCATGATCTAAGACTTTGGAGCTATGAGCAGCTAAAACACAGACCAGTGGGCCTTTTGCCTGTGGAAGGGCTCCCGTCTATAACCCCCGACGCAACAAGCCATCGGACTCCCAGTGGACTTCGGCTGGCAGATTTGGGCTTTGGGCAAATTCTTCAAGGACTGCTGCTTTCTAGGATGGCAAGGAATGCCATGGGAACTCTGGGGTTTGGGAAACTTCCAAGGGGCCCTGCTTGGTGTCTAGCCCCTTTCCAACGCCCTTTTCTGTGAAAAGAGTTCAATTTAAAGAGTTAAAAAGAACTGTCTGGGTCTTATTTATGCCACCACCGTGATTACTACTAACAGAAACACAAGTATTCCTTAGAGCATGTATTTTTTCAGTCCTTAGGGTCTGAAGAGTGAAGGAGACCACATTATCAGCCTCTGCTGGACCTGGAAATAAGTAGAGCAAGTCTGGAGAACACGAAGTTATCTAAAGACTTTATCCAAATCTACCTAGTTCATGAGTTTGGATAGTGAGAGTTCATCAAGAAAGGGATACCTCAAATTATCGCCACCATAGCAACAGTGGTAATGATAGCAATAGTTACCACAAAAACAACAGCTGCATAGCACTTTGCTATGTAAAAAGGACCTTCCAGCCTACTTCTCATTCAATGCTGGCAACATTCACTCATTCGTGCTCTCAGCAGCCATAAACACCTGGCCCCCAGAAGCTCAAGGTCAATGGGGGTGACTGGCACGCAGAGGCTGATCTCCAACATGTGTGCACGTCTGGGGCGGGCGACAGAGAGCAGGCCAGCAGAGGAGGAGGGTGCCTATAGGTGTAGGGAGAGGGCTGAGCCTTGGATGGCCCGGGGGGAGGAGGGCGAGCTCTGTGGAGGCCGGAGCAGCTTAAGCATGTCACTGAAGCACTGGCAGAAATCAGTACTAAATGGCTGTCTAGCATTTTCCCACTGGGTAAGGTGCCAGGATTAAGCTACCTTCACAGGAGGGGCGCAGAGCCCAGGGTGGCCTGGGGACTCCAGAAATGCTTCCCAGAGTAGACGTTCTCTGGGCTGGGCTGGGGGCATGAGCAGGAGGTGGGAAAGCAAAGTGCAAGGGCAAAGTGGTCCCAACACAGACAGGTGTTCAAGGGCAGGAAGTGGTAGAGAACCTCCCAAGAAGTGCAGTGTTTGGTAGGGCTGGGGGATGGCACAGGGACAGAGCGGGACCCTCCCTCTTGCTGGGACCCCCGGGTGCACAGCAGTTATCACCAACTAAGCCGGAACTTGGGAGTCACTCAGATCTAAGCTGAATCCTAGTTCTGCCACTTCCTTCCTGGGTACCCCGAACCTCATTGGGCCTATTTCATCATTTATAGAGCTGTGGACTTGTACGTACCACTGACAGGGGTCAGCAACAATGGAAGTGCCCGACGTTGAGTAGGTACTCAATGAACGGCAGCTACTGTCAGTGCCATCAGTGACAGCTCAGCCAGGGCCCAGGGAGTGCAGTCAGAGCCCTGGATGCACTCGGGGCCTCGGCACTAGCTCCGCAACCCAGCCTGCGGCCGAGGCTCCCGACAGCATCACCCTTCGATTCTAGTGGTCTGCAGCCCCATAGCCTGGAATATTCTTCATCTATGTAAACTGTGCTCATATCAAAGCACATGGGATTTAGGGTGGCAGAGACCTAGGTTGACATTCTACAGTCCCCACACACCAGGTGAGTCTCAGCATCCTCACAGGTGCCACACCTGCAGGCACAGTAAGGACCTGGGTGTCTCACCTGTCGTGGAGTAAGGCCCTCTGCACAGGCTCGCTCTCCCCTGCGTGTCCCTCCTCCCGGGCCGGCCCTCTCCCTGCCTCATGCTCACTCCGACCTCCTTCTCTGTCGAGCTGCTCCCTTCGCCTTACCCTGGGCCCGTGGCACATGTCAGATGTGGCCGTACCTTCTGTGACTGTTTTGGAGGTGACATATTACTAATGAACTGCAGGGTGGCCGCCTTGGGAGGTGGTGTCAGACCACATGGAATATGCCTTTGCATCTCCACAGCACAGGTCCAGGGCTGCTGCCACAGCAGGTGATGGGGCAGCCCGGTGGCTCTGCTCTACTGCGGGGGTCCTGGCCACAAACAAACAAGCCAGGGAAAAGCCAGGGAGCTCCAAGGGCCATAATGGAGTAATTCATTTCACTGGGGGTCAGGAACGCCGACAGGTGAGGTTTAGGCAGAGTCCTCCGGGGAAGCCCTCCAGGCGTGGGGAGCAGCCGGGCTGGAGCCCACGGGAGCTGCTGCTCAGAAACCCGGGAGGTTGGGGTGAGGGAAGTTGTCACAGGGGGCAGTGACTCCGGGATGTGATAATGATTTCTGACTTTGCCAGGAAAGATCCCTGGATAAATTTCTTCCCCTGGGTGCTCGTCAGACCCTCTGCCTGCAGGTGGTCTTAGGTGCTCCTTTGGGGAACCTGGTGGCCACCCAAACACTGGCGATCGGATGGGACTCATTTTGGGATATCCTGGGACAGGCTGCCTCTGTCAGGAGTTCCAAAGCCCAGAAGACCTAAAGGGAGCCACTGGGGCTCACTTGGGCCCTCGTCCATTCCTGTGCACCCAGAATCCCTCAGGGACAACCTACGTCACTGTCACTATGTTAGCAAAGGCAAATGGATAGAACTACGCTCTGCCAGTTGACAGCACTCAGAAAGTGCCCGGGAGCCACCCCTGGGTCATGGAATGGAGGAGGTCTTCTGGGAGAAAAGACTTATCTTCTTCCTGTCAGAGGAGGGGGAATCCTTTGTGGAACGTCAGGGTGCGGTGCAGCCCAGCCAGTGGCAGAACCTGAAGGGCCACTCTGATCTTTATGGGGTGACTCAGCTCGCGGCACTGGGGCCTGTGCGTGGCAGGCCACCAGCTCTGCCATCGGAGCCTCTCCTTCAGCAGCCAACTGCTGACAGCTCGTTTCTCTTGGGCGATTCCCCGTCTCTCCCAGCCCTCTTCCCTGTCTCCTTTCCCTCTGCAGGATTCGATTAACAAATGGCTGCCACACAAGAGAAAATTTTTTTCCTTAGGGGCCATGGTGTTTTATTATGAAAATAAAATAAAAACTTCGAAAACAAAACGATCCTTTCTAATTTAATAAAAAATTTGCTATTTTTTATTGTTTTTTTGTGCATGAGTTATATGCAACTTGAAAAATAGGTCTCATGGTTCCCAAGGTGAAGAGATGTGTGAGTTACACATGCTTCGCGGGGCCCCGGGCTCAAAACTAGCGTGAGTTAAATACAACTCACATGGCAGTTAATATGTTAATTTAAAGGAAAGGTTTCCAGTGTTGGTCAGCCTTCTGTTGAACACTCTGTGCCTGTCCCGATGGGTCCCTAGCATCCCTCTGGCCGACCTTCGTGAGAGGGGAGATGAAACACTCTCACGACCTTACGTTAGGAAGTTCCTCAGAACCCAGAAGCAGGCCCTTCTTCCCCTTCCCTTCAGGGTCCCCATCCTTTCTTACAGGTCCCCACAGCTCGGAAAGTGCCCTGCACAGCGCTCTCCTTTCCCTCCTGCTCTCTCCACCGGGAGTCGTGCTCTCCGGCTACGGGTGGATGGCCCCAAGCCCCATCTCTGTTGACATCCGGGTGGTTTCCATCCTTAAACCTTCCCCAGAGGCATTAGTTTTTTTAACTGTTACTCTGGTTTGCCTGAAAATTTTGATTTTGTTGCGGAGAAAATGAATCCCTCCATCAAAATCCTCCCTTATCCTGAGGTGAAGGTCAAGCTGGCCTTTGTCCTCTAGGCTGGAGGACGGGGTTTCACACTGACCATACCCTGAGCTATACACGGAGTGTTTATACATCCCTACCTATAAACAGGGACACGAGTGGCATCTTGACTTCATAAAACCTGCCTTTAGCATCTGTCTCCAGAGTCGCGATGCCTGGCACAGCTGGTCCGCTGCAGTCAGAGTGTGCAGGTCGGCGGCACCCAGGGATGGGACGCGGGCCCCCGACAGCTGGGCCTCACGGGAGCCCCTTCACATTGCTACTCACGTGGTCCCCATTCTCACTGTGTTTTTCCGTCTTTTCCTGTCACTTAGTTATTTTCCTGCTTTGAAGTAGCTGTTCACAGGGACTGGCCCTCACAGCGTGACACACAGCTACGTCACGGGGCGCCTGCCGACACCTCCCTTCACTGCCTCCCCTTGGTCTCCTGAGAGAAATGGGTGATTCTCAGCATGTCTTGTGGGGTTTGTGAAAAACAGAGTTGGGGACTCCTCAGCCCAGTGGGATGAACCAGCCCTCTGGGGGAACCCCCAGAAAGAGCACCTAGAATGGCTTCCTCAGACCACACGCATTTTGAGGGCAGGGCGACATCTTGCTGGCCTTGTCTGCTCCCCGCTGCTCCCACTCTCCACGTCCCAGGTCCCGCCCTTGCTGTTTGGGCTCTGTGGCAGCAGGGTTTTGGAGGCGGCCCCTTCCCGCCCACGATGCCAACCATCAGCTCCATGTGGGGACACCACTGTCTCCATCTTCCGCCTTCGCCTGTCTCCAGTGCCAGGGCCCTGGGCCCCCAGGAGTCCCGGCAGAGGGCGCTGCCTGGGGAAGTCTCTCCACGTACCACCCTGCTGCTCACTGTCTTATCCTCGTCTTCTCCCTGGGGGCTTTCCCAGTCTGTGATCAGCTGTCAAGCCACCTGCTGCCCTGTCCTCTGCCTCCCTAGAACTCAGGTCCGTGGGGGCTGGCGCTGTCTGTCTATGGACATCTGTCTTCAGGACCTGGCGCTGAGCCTGGCACGCAGCAGGCACTCAACCAATGTTTGCTGAGTGGATGAGGGGATGTTTCAAACACCCCCCCCCCTCCTAAATACACCTGTCCCCTTTCCTACTGCATTGTCACCATTCCCCTCATCCCAACCCCCATCACTGAGGCTTAAAACCTTGGTTGCCGTTAGCACCTTCTCCTCTATTTTGCCCACTTCCCGTGTCTTCTGCACTCAGGCTCCGCTTTTGCCTCTCCTCCCTTCTGTTGAGGCCCATGCCCTCTGCTCATGTGTCCTTGGACGATGACAGCATCCTCCTCCTTCACAGACCAGCCCTCTCCTGCTCTGGGGTCCCTGCTCTTCCTGGGGCCCTGCCCATTCTTCCTAGGGCTCTTCTGGGACATTCTCCCATCAGAAACCTCAATTACTTGCCAAATAAAAGCCAAACTCTCACCCTGACTTTCTATATCTTTGATTATCTGATCCCAATCTATTTTTCCAGGTTTATTTCCCATTACTTTCCAACCACGTCCTGCATTCAGGACAAGTTGGATTAAACAGGGATCAAGCGCAGGGGGAGGACTCCCCACCTCTGCATATTTAGAAACTCACTGAAGAAGCATTAATCAAATGCCTGCCACCTCCCAGGTCCTGGATGCTAACACACCCAGCTACATGTGGTGGGGGTGGGATCAGAGGTTAGTTCAAAAGCCAGGTCAGAGGGAGCCTGTTGGCCTCCATCAGTCTCTCTCCAGAGAAGCACCTCCATGGATCCCCTGGGCATGGGGGCCTTGGCCTGGCTCGGTGGGGGTCAAGGAGAAAGGGCTGGGCTGCTTTGCATACAGGTGACAAGAGTTGGTCAGGGCAGCTGGGCAGATACAGTGGGAGAGGAGTGCAAGCCCCCTCCAGGGGAACCAGTGTTCTGCAGGAAACAATGACCAGGGATCTTCAAGAATGGGCCTGTCCACCATGTGGCTTTAGAGTGGTTTATTAGCCAAGATGTAACCCCTCTACCAAAGCCCTGCGATTACAGAGCATCTTAGTTGCTCTGCCATGTGGGAAATGAAAGTTGTAGGACATCCAGAGCATGGGCTGGGCTCCGGCGCAGCCAGGTACTTCTTAGAGGCACAGACATGGTGCTTCCTGCTGTATGTGGGACAGGAATTCAAACAGCTTTAAAAAAAAAAAAAAAAAGTTTTAAAACACAGTGTCCCCAGCAGGCTGAAGGGTCTTGAAGCATCCATGTGGCTGATACTTTGGCTTCTGAAATAAGCCAGAGGTAACAGCCCCAGCTGCACACACAGTGGTAGGGGACACAGGGGCACATAGCTGCAATCCAGTGTGACAGGACACTGATGGGGTAGTTACTTTGTATGGTGGAAGGGAAAAGGGAAGGGGTGGTGGATCCCCACTCTTGCATGGGGCAGGCAACACTCTGCAGAGGAGGGGTGTCTAGCCTGAGTCCTGAAGAGTCACAGAAACCTTCTCAGGCCAGGCTGGGGAAGGACAAGCCATCCCTTCTTCTTGGCCCACCCATCTCTCCATCCCGACCTACCAACAGTGCACCCCCCAGGGCTGGCCTAACGCCCCTCCTCCCCGAGCACGCCGTGCAGCGCCAGCCTTGCTTTGCACCGCGCAGCTCTCGGCTCATCTCACTGTCGGGCAGGTGTCCCGCATCCCTGGTGCTCAGGTGTTCTGCGCTTGCAGAGCCCTCACCATGGTAAAGGAATTCTGTCTTAGTCATTGGCCACCCCATTCAGAGCCTAGCACCTACTTTACCTACAGTGAGTGCTGAAAATATACCTCTTGAAAGAGTAACCATAGTCATCATTCAAAGCTCCTCCTTATTTGATGAGAATAGGCCTGAAGTTCTGTAATTTGGGCACTGGTTCATTTCATCCACTGTTTTCAGATCTCTTTACTATTATTCCTTAGAAGTGACAATATAAGCAGTGTGGTCCATGGGGCAGAGTATCAGTGGATGTTATGCTGGACGGAAATTCATGTCTCCAGCAAATCTGGACATTTCAGCATCGACCTCGACCTGCAGGAAACCTTTCTCTCTAATGTCAGTCATGCCTTCTGGTGTGGCTGCCTGCTTACCTGAAGCTGCCCCTGAGCTGTGTTCAGTGACACTGGAGGCTCTAAGGGTTATTTTACATCACCACTAAGGGCTGCTCCATAAGGTGTGGCTTCGCTTCACAACTAGCAACACAATGTTACTGTAATGTATGAGAAAACACACAGAGCAAGCATCAATCTGCTAAACTCTTATTCCTTGCTATTATAGTAAGGGATCGTTGAAGCACACATTAAGAATATACAATTAAATTTTCCTCCACACACGACAAAGCATGGCTTTTGCCTCCTCCATAAAAAGGCAAAGTAGTTTTGCATAGAGAACTGTCAGATTTGTTAGTTTCATAATACTTTAATTCATAGGTCATCTAGCTAATTACCACTCCCAAATAATAAAATGTTGTAACTATTAACAATTTTAAATGAGATCATTTTTGTAAAATGGCTACATTTTATTGGTCTAATTGTAAAAATATTTGGTAATCATTGGCCAGGTGCCTCCCTGCTTAATTTTTCTGCTGGCTGTCCTGAAGACTTGCTGATAAAAGATCTAAAACAAAAACAGTCTTCTCCTTGGAGCTCTTATCTGAAATTACTGCTCTAAATTTCCAGATATAACGGTTGTAAAGGCAACACTATACAGAATCAGAAATAAAAAGAATATGAGCTTATTTATTTATTTATTTATTTGAGACAGAGTTTTGCTCTATTGCCCGGGCTAGAGTGCCGTGGCATCAGTCTAGCTCACAGCAACCTCAGACCCCTGGGCTCAAGTGATCCTTCTGCCTCAGCCTCCCGAGTAGCTGGGACTACAGGCGTGCACCATCATGCCTGGCTAATTTTTCTATTTTTAGTAGAGATTCGGTCTCACTCTTGCTCAGGCTGATCTCAAACTCCTGAGCTCAAGCGATCCTCCCAGAGTGCTAGGATTACAGGTGTGAGCCACCTTGCCCGGCTTAGAATATGAGCTTATTTTCAAGGCAATCTTTAAAATTTACAAATGTAATTATAATTTTCACTTTTAAAAAAGTGTTAACACTGTCCTCAAAATATGATTTACAAGCTAGGTGTTGGGTTATGCTGCATATCACTTGCCGTAAGGCTGGGGTTTACGGGCAGGTTCACATTAACCCTCTCTAGCCATTAGGGCCGGTTTTAGAATAATATTGCACTGCAGTCCTCCCAGGAAGTAAATGTGGGCACTGGGGAGGAAAGAGCCCATTATTCTTCTGGGGGTTTAGATAGTCTTGCCATGACTCACCTCAACCCATGTTCAAGTACACATTATTAACTCTTCTTAACAGATAGGAAAACTCAGTCTCAGAGGTCAATGGACTGGCATGTAGTTCAAATTCAGGAGGTCAGAATATTTGATAATTTCTTAATCTGTAAATTTACCACATTATACTTATGCTAAGAGCATTACAAATGTCTGTAACACTGTGTGTCTAGTCTCTTTCAGAGAACATTTAATAATACACTTTAATTTTCTAACAATGCACCCACTAAACTAAGATTCCTAGAGGAACTGAAATCCTCTGTTATTGCACCTTGTAACATGAAAGCACATTACACAAGGCACGGATGCAACAGATCCAAATGTTCTCACCCTAATTACTACATCTTCTTTACGTACAGGCCAAAGGGCTTTGTTTTCCTTTTGCTACATTCCAACTCATTCTCAAACACAAGGTCAATTACCCCAGGTTCTTTCCAGACCATCTCCTCCTTCTTTTTGAAGAAAGTTTATTGCATCCTTCTCCAATCAAGACATATTTACTGTGCTCCAAGGTATCCCTCAGATATCATGCTCCTAATGGCCCTGTAGGAAAACAGTTCTGACAAGTCTTGTACCCTTATGTGGGTGACCAGTGCCTGGTTTCACAGAGTTTTCCAAATCCATCTATCACAGAACCCTAGAAAGAGCAGAATGGAGCTTTCCAGCAGGTCTCCTGGCCAGCGAATCTGCACCTCACCTTGGAGAGTAACTTCCTAAGAGACTACCTAGCGGTCTGCCCTTGGGCAGGAATGACTTCCGCGGGCCTCACTCTCTGCAGCTATAAAGTGGCAACGTTGGATTTAATCATCTGGAGCTCTCTCAGCCACACAGCTCTGAGACTATGGCCTTTTCCTTTCCTCCTCCATCTCATGGAGACTGGTGTCAACAGCACCAACAGCCGCACTATAGCACAGAGTTTTAATTGTCAAGGCAGCCACGGCCCAGGAGAGACGGAAAGATTAACTCACACGTGCAGCCCCAGCACCTCTCCTCCGATCCAGCTCATGCCAAGGAAAAAAACCAACCAGGAATTCTATGCTAGTTTCTTTTTGTAAAACATAAGAGACTCCTTTAGTCCTACAGCACTCTCCCAAAGTGTCCCATCAGATGGCCTGGTAGAGTGGCACCCTTTTAAGAAAAATGCGTGAAATATGCCAGGGTCCATGAGTAAGGGCAGAACCTGAACCACTCAAAGGATTCTCCTACCAATTCTTACTTCATTTCTTAAAACCTTCTTAACCCTCACTGTCCACTGATTAAATGATTGAAAGAATCTTCTTATTAATACATTGAAAAGCAAATGAGATGACTGAAACAAAACTACCCAGCCACCCTGCCGTGCCCCGTGAGAGGCAGGGTCAGCTCCACCACGAAGACAGGTGAGTGGTTTTCCTGAGTCCTTCCCGGGACGAAAACTGGGCTCGGCCTTGAGCAGGTGCGCCCACCCCTCTGTGCAGCAAGCTGAAGGACGATGGCCACGCTAGGCCACACGGCCATCAGGAGTCTGGCAGTGTGTTCGGTCTGACTGGGCAGCCCTGTGCCTGTGGCGACACACACGCTGTGGCTCCTTCTCACCGTGTCTTCAGCCCATGCCTGTCAGGAGGGCAGGAAAACTCAGTGACAAGTTCAAAGAGTGTCCAAGGGAGCAGAAGCCTGGCCTGGCTCACTGTGGCCAGCACGGCATCGCCCATGTGCCCTCCTGTGCACACTGTCCTGGGATTAGCATTTCTAGACCTTCCTCTCCCAACAGAGAAGGGAGGTAGACGTTCTCCTGGAACGTCCTTCTTAGCTGCACAGTGAGTTTTGATTTCTGGGTCCTGTGTCACCAGGGCTCCAGCCCTTCTGTGTGTACACCCTCCTTAAAGCAGAAGAGCAGCTGTGGGGGTCTGTGCCCAGGGCTTGGACACACTCGGCTCACCCTGTCCAGGAAGTCAGTCTGAAGCCAGACTTGTACCCTTGCTCCATCTCTGACCTGGGAGAGAGTAGACGAAGATGTGAGCCTTTGTTTGGTTTCACACAAGCATTGACTGTTCAGTTTTTACTACTCTGAGGTGATCTCTGTGCTGACCTCTTCATCCCTGGATGGAACCGAGATTCCTACCCTGCAGAGTTGTAAGTAGGGAAGCCTCTAGACCTGACACTTGATAAACGACAGTATTCATTCTTCCTCCCTGTTCTAAACGTGTAACTGCCCAGACGCCTTGTTTTCCAAGCATGCATTAGAGAAAAAACTATGAACTTCAAAGTCACATGCTCATGGGGCTGTCCTCCGCACGGCACATGCTGGGGACCGAAAGTTCCTTGTATGGTGCTATCTGTACCGGCAGCAGTGCAGAGCTGACAAATGTTAATCTGAGTTTTATCTTTACAGAACAGAGAGATCTGAGATCAGGAGACAGCTTCGAAGAAGATTAACCTTAATAACCTGGATGTTTCTTTGGCCAACTCAGACACCGTTCACGGCCTCCCTCCTGTCTGCATTCTGCTGCAGCCCTCCCTCTGGGCGTTGGCTTGCGCAGGCTGCTGCACTCACCCAGGTGCTGCCCGGGCCTTCTTCGCACCCTACCTAGGTTACCCGTGTCTGCTTTAACTCCCCCTTGGTTTGTCTGTGTTGTATTTTGGCCCTCCAGGCCACTTTCACTTGTCCAGGTCACCAACCCACTTGGCTTGTGCCACCCCTGTTGGTCTCCCATGGGTTCTAATACTTGGCAGCCTCACAGAGAACAGAGACATGCCTTCCGTTTCAGACACCCACGGCATGGCCTGGAGGTGCAGGTGTCACTTCCTTTGTACACTCTTGATCTATGCCCATAATTTGTCTTACCGTTGAACCTGGACTATAAGCTGCTGTAGGATAAAGATTAGAGTTTTCTTTTTTCCCTAACCAAAGATCATGCTGCGCTTATAAAGGGCCTTCAAAACCAAGTGCAAAAGACCCTGATAAATGGAAAGACATTCTGTGTTCATGGACTGGCAGACTTACTATTGTTGGGGTAGTAAAGCTCATACCCAAAGTGACCTACGGATTCAAAGCAATCCCTATCAAAATCCCAGTGGTGTTTTTGCAGAAATAGAAATCCATCTTAAACTTTACATGGAATCTCAAGGGACTCTGAATAGCCAAAACAATCTTGAAAAAGAAGAACAAAGTCGGAGGTCTCACACGTCCCGATTTCAAAACTTACTACAAAGATACAGTAATAACAACAGTTGTACCAGCATAAAGACAGACGTATAGGCCAACAGACAGAACAGAGAGACCAGAAATAAACCCTTATATTCATAGTCAATTGATTTCAACAAGGGTTCCAAGACCACACAATGGGGGAAAGAACAGTCTCTGCAACAAATGGTCCTAGGAAAACTGAATATCCACAAGCAAAAGAATAAAGCTGGACCTTTGCCTTACTCCATATACGAAAATAAGTTGGAGAAGGAGAGGCAAGATGGCAGACTAGAAGCCGACCATGCATGCGACTCTCAAGGAGAGGATCGGAAGTTGTGGGTGGATGCCCACCTATGGATAGGCCTTCTTGAAAAGAGCATTGTGAATCACTGGAGAAGTGACAGGGAACATTCAGAGTGAAGGAGAAGGTGGCGGGGGTGATCCACTTGGCAAGATCACAAGGTACCTGGAGGAGGCGTCCACATGTAGGGAAGGACAGGACGAGAGTCCTGGGGCAGCACACTCCCCCCGCAGACACTGCAGCCCAGCTGTGAGGGGGCCCCCACCACCACTGCAGACCTCCAGACTGATCAGGAAGCTTGGAGTCTGTGTAGCAACATTGCACCAGAGAGTGGGCACAGCAGGGACCTGGGGGCTCCTGTTCCTGGGTTACTACAACTGATGCCATTCTGGGCTTTCAGGTCCAGAGCAACAGGTCTACACAGGGCTTGGCTTTGCTGTAGCTGCCTCTGCATTGCCCAGGCTGGCTGGGGACGGAGCAGGAGAGTGGACACTCTTGTACATCCCATGACAGGGAGCCAAAAACCCCTTCCCCCACAAGGGATCTGAACAGACTGGGCACCACAGATGCCACCTGAGAAGCCCTGTGGTGGCTGCCTCCACAGGACTGGCCACAAGAAAGCTCTGGCTGCCCAGTGGCCCAGCCCCATGGACTTGCCCCTCTGATCCCTAAGCTGCCACCTGGCCCATGGCTCTGCACTTGTGGTTCTTATGCTGTTGCTTGGCCCTGATCCCAAGGCTTCAGCATTATCATTGGGCTGTGTGGCTCCACCCCTGAGGTTTTAGCACTCCTGCTGGGCATGTGGCCCCAGCTCACAGGCGGCCCTGCTTCCTTGGGGCCCTAGGCCCTCCCCTGAGGCTTCCCTGCCACTCCTGGGCCCCGTGCCCCACACGCAAGGCTCTAGTGCCACTGCCATGCCTCGTGGCTCTGCCCTGTGGCTCCCACCAGCTGCCTGGTGGGAACTACCCCCATGGTCCAACGCTCTGCCAGTGACCTGCTAGCCTTGAGCTGCCATTGCACCTGGACCCAGTTGGTGTGAACACCCTCAGCCCTGACACCCACGTCCACTGCCTAGATAGCCTTGTCCAGCTGCCACTGTTACCACTGCATGGAGACCTAGGCAGAGCAATCTCCTACAACATCAGCCTTTGTGGAGAGGGACTCGCCTAACTCCCAACCCGAGCTTCCAACAGTAACCTGAGGAACAATTCACCACTCCACATGACGATCACCCAGCATCAACTTAGATTGTGACAATCACAGGGGAACAGAACAACACAGATCAGCTGCATTACAGGCTCTCAGTGAATCCACCCCTCCCCTGCTAGGTCAATCTTCCATGGTAGGTCACAAAAGCACCATCTAGGGACCTCTCCTTCTTCTCACTAAGTAGGTGAGTTCTCAGCAAAGGAAAATAGGTGTGCTGCAAACCTATCAGCCCTGAGCTGAGAGAAGAGGATTCAGATGAGAATAAACCAGCAGAACTCTGGCAACATGAAAAAACAAGCTAGTTTGACACCCCCAAGAGATCACAATGGATTTACATCAATGGACCCCAACCAAAAGGCAATTAGCAAAATATCAGAAATGGAATTTAGTATATGGATGGCAAATAAGATGAATGGGATTGAAGAGAAAGTTGAAAATCAACACAAAGAAGCCCAAAAAATGTTTCAGGACATCAATGAAAAAAATGAAAAAGTCACTAAAGAGCTAGACAACATAATAAAGAATATAATAGAACTTAAATAAATGCAAGAGTCATTTAGATAATTTCAAAATATAGCAAAAAGCTTCAGCAACAGAGTAGACCAAGCAAAAGAAAGAATTCCAGAGCTTGAAGATAAGGTTCTTGAACTAACCCAGTCAGTCAAAGATGCAGAAAAATGAATAAAGAGTGAACAATCACTCAGAGAAATATGGGACTATGTGAAGTGAACCAATGTACAAATTATAGGTATTCCTGAGGGAGAAGAAAGAAGGCAAAAAGCATTGATGACTTATTTGAGGAAATTATTGAAGAAAACTTCCCTGGTATCAACAGAGATTCAGATATCAAGAAACAAAATGGTCATCAAACACCAGAAAGATTCATAGCAAATAGGACATTGCCAGGACACATAATCATCAACCTGGCCAAAGTCAAAATGAAGGAGAAAATTCTACAAGCAACAAGATGAAAGCAACAACTAGCCTACAAAGGAAAACCCATCAGGCTAACTGCAGACTTCTCAGTAGAGACCTTATAAGCCAGAAGGGATTGGGGCACCATTTTTAGTCTTCTTAAACAGAACAATTGCCAATCAAGATTTTTGCATCCTGCAAAAATAAGATTCATAAATGATGGAGAAAAAAAGACCTGTTCAGACATGCAAACACTAAGGGAATTTGTTACTCCTAGATCTGCTCTACAGGCAATACTCAGAACTGCATTATACATGGAACAACACAACAGATACCCATAGGTATAGAAACACCCAAAAGTTAAAGCTCACAGATCTTATAAAATAGTAGTACAAGAGGGAAAACAAAACAACAAGGTATGATCCAACATGATGAACAGAATAGTATCCCACATATCAATATTAACACTGAATAAGAACAGTCTTAATGCCCCACTTAAAAGACAGAGACTGGATGAATGGATGAAAAAACATACACCAAGTAAGTATGTGCTGTCTCCAAGAAACATATCGAACTCACAAGGACTTGCACAGACTCAAGGTAAATAGATGGGGAAAAAAATCCACACAAATGGAAAGCAAAAGTGAGCAGGTGTAGCCATTCTCATATTAACATTGTTAAAATGTTAAGAATCAGCATTGTTAAAATGTCCATACTGCCCAAAGTGATTTATAGATTCAACCCAAATCCCCATCAAAATACCAACATCATATTTCATAGATCTAGAAAAAATAATCTTATGCTTCATTTGGAACCAAAAAAGAGCCCAAATAGCCAAAGTAATCTTAAGCAAAAAGAAAAAATCTGGAGGCATCACATTATCTGACTTCTAATTATATTATGGGGCTATAGTAACCAAAACAGCATGGTAATGGTATAAAAGTGAGACACAGACCAATGGGACAGAATGGAGAACCCAGAAATAAAACCATCTACCTATAACCATCTTTGATCTTCGACGAAGATGACAACAACACACACTGGGGAAAGGAAGCCCTATTCAATACATGGTGCTGGGAAAACTGGGTAGCCACACGCAGAAGAATGAAACAGGACCCCTCTCTATCACCATATACAAAAATTAATTCAAAAAATGTATAAGAGACTTAAATGTATGGCATGAAACCATAAAAATTCTAGAAGAAAACACAGAAAAAACTCTTCTTAGATATCAGCCTAGACAAAGAATTTATGACTAAGACGCCCAAAGCAAATATAGCAACAATAGAAACAAATAAAATAGACTTAATTAAATTAAAAAGCTTCTACACAGCACAAGAAATAATCAAAAGAGTAAATAGACAACCTACAGAAAGGGAGAAAATATTCGCAAACTATACATCCCATAAAGGGGCTAATATCCAAAATCTACAAAGAACTCAAAAAAACCAACAAGAAAAAAATGAACAACCCCATTAAAAAGTGGGCAAAAGTCTCAAAGTACTTCACAATCTGTACATGGCCTGGTATGCAGAAAACCAGTCTTAATTCTGGTGTCAGAGGATATATCTTGGGGCTGGCAGAGCAGCTGGAAAGTTCAGGGAGAAATTCTGGAAAAAAGGGAGCCACAAGGGGTATATATCAAAAGGTATATAGGTTTCCTTCAAATAATTGCTAGATGTTTGACGTACACATGGGCAGGACACCCCAGTCTAAAAACAGCATTTGGAAGATGAAAGAACTGAATGAGTATTTCAGCTATGTTCACCGTAGGGTAGATAAAGATTGGAGTTTAAATCCTGTCAAGTTAATTCCCTGCTATAAAAAATAACAATACTCTTAAAAGGAATACAACAGAATCCAGAGTCTCTATAAATATCATTCATATTTTCTAATATGCAATTTAAAAAATCATGAGCTATATGAAGAAACATAAAAATGTAATCCATTCATAAGACAAAATGCAGGCAATAGAAACTACTCCAAAGATGTCCAGGATGTTGCAATTAGCAGACAAGAATTTGAAAACAGCTATTATAAATATGTTCATAGGGGTAAAGGAAAATATTCTTCATAATAAATGAACAGATGTGGAAACTCAACAGAGAAATAGAATTATAAAAGAGAACCAAATAGAAAGATGATGAAGTTAAAATATTTCCCTTTGGGCTTATCAGCAGATAAGAAACAGTAGAAGAAAGAAGCTTGAAGACACAGCAATAGAAATTATCCAATATGATTCACTGATGACCGCGAAAATTGTGGGTAAAACTTAAAGGAGAAACAGTATATGTCCATGGCCTTGAAGTATATCCCTCCAAATACTTCTAAATACCTCTTTTCTCTTAATTTATTTAAAAAACCCGTGACTAAAGCAAAATACTAACACTGTATTGCGGGGTTTATAACGTGCAGATGTAAAATTCATGGCAACAGCAGCACAGAGGATAGGAGATAAAGGTACTATTTTGTAGTAGAGTTTTTATATTTTACATTTATTAAAATAGTACAACATTAACTGTAAATAGGCTGTGGTAACGTTAAAGGAGCACATTGTAATCCCTGGAGCAACCACTAAAAAACTGCAAAATGGTGTCACTTCTATTAATAAAGGAATTAGGCAGAATATAAAAAAGTATTTGTATGAGAACGTTCACAGACTCTTTAGGCATAATAGGCCCAAACAGGAAATAACCCAAATGTGCCGCAATAGGAAAATGTAGGAACAAATTGTAGGGCATTCACACCACAGAATACCATTCAGCAATGCAAAGGAACAAACTTCCAAAACACACACTATGGGTGAATCTCATGGACATGCTGAGGTTGCTGGACACAAAATAACACATATCGTGTGTTCTTTCAGACACTGCCATCTCCATGGCGAGCAGCCCACGTTGGCCCGCTGGGGATGACACAGCGGATAGATAGAACCAAGGATAGGTAAGTTCATAAGGCAAATGAGTTTCAGGTAAAAAAAAATCACAACCTTCCTCTGGGGGAGGAAAACATTGGCTGGGAAGGAACACAAGGGAATTTTTTTCTGGGAATGATGAAGGTTATATGGCTACGTTTATTTGTCGAAACAGTACAATTAAGATTTGTGCCTTTCAATATAGGTATATCTTACACCTTATGAAAAAAAAAGAACTAAAAAAGTAATAAAGTGAGGGGGTAGGGAATGGGTTGAGGTACAGATGAAACAAAAATGGCACGTGACTAGTAGTTGTTGAAGCTGCGTGACAGGTCTATTATACTATTTTGTTCATTTTATATTTGTTTAAAATTTTCTGTAATGAAGCACTTGTATTAAAAGCCAAAACTGATCTACAAAAAAAGTGGGCAAAAGGCATGAACAGAAGTTTTTCAAAAGAAGGTAGACAAATGGCCTACAAACATATGAAAAAATGCTTAATATCACTAATTATAAGGGAAATGCAAATTAAAACCACAATGAGATACTACCGTACCCCTGTCAGAACAACCATTATTAAAAAGTCAAAAAACAATAGATGTTGGCTTGGATGCAGACAAAAAGGAATGTTATACACAGTTCATGGGACTGTAAATTAGTACAACCTCTACAGAAAACAGTATGGAGATACCACAAAGAAATAAAAGTAGACTTACCATTAGGATCTAGCAATCCCACTACTGGGTATCTACCCAAAGGAAAAGAAGTCATATTACCAAAAAGACACCTATACCCAATGTTTATCACAGCACAATTCACAATTTCAAAGATTTGGAACCAACCTAAGTGCCCATCAATTCATGAGTGGATAAAGAAAATGTGGGCGGGGTGTGTGTGTGTATATATAAATACATATATATGTATATATACATGTATATATGTGTGTGTATATATATGAATATATACACTGTAAGGCTGGTGGCAGGCACCCCTCCCTTTCCTAATGAAAAAGAAGCCCCTCCTATTCCTGAATACCCACCCTAAAGCTGAAACAAAGAAATTCCTCACTCCTCGCCCCGACATCTCCTGGCCAAAGAAGCTCCCATCTCCCATCCCTAAAAAACGTATATAAACCCACTCAGACTTCTGGGCGGGGCGGCTTCTCTAGTTCCACTCGTGGGACTGTGAGACTCGCCTGGGTCCCTCTCTTGGGACTCGCTACCCCCACCCGGGAGTGCTCGAATAAAGCCTCTTTACTTATCCCTTTCAACTCTGCTCGTCTTTCTTTCTCTGGCGCTGGCTACTTCAAAAAAACCTTACATACACCATGGAATACTACTCAGCCAGAAAAAGGAATAAATTAATGTCTTTTTCAGCAACTTGGATGGAACTGGAGACCACTAACCTAAGGTATCTCCAGAATAGAGAAACAAACACTACATATACTCTGAGATAATTGGGAGCTATTTACTGGGCACACATGGGTGCAATGAGATGTAAAGGCCATTGGGTTAGGCATGGTGGCTGAAGCATGTAATCCTAGCACTTTGGGAGGCGGAGGTGGGAGGATCACTTGAGGTTAGGAGTTCAAAACCAGCCTGAGTTAGAGCGAGAGCCCATCTCTACCAAAAATAGAAAAAAATTATCCAGGTGTGGTGGTATGCATCTGTAGTCCCAGCTACCCAGGAGGCTGAGGCAGGAGGATTGCTTGAGCCCAGGAGTTTGAGGTTGCAGTGAGCTATGATGACAACACTGCACTCTACCCAGGGAGACTCTGTCTCAAAAAAAAAAAAAAAAAAAAAAAAATCATTAGAATCCGAGAAGGGAGGGGGGTAGGAGGGAGTAAAGGGTGAAAACTTACTTTTTGGGTACAATGAACACTATTCTAGTGATGGCCATACTAAAAGCCCCAACTTAAGCATTTATATAAGGTATCCATGTAACAAAAACATTTGTACCCCTTTCACATTTGGAAATTAAAAAAATCAAGTCAAAATATATTGAAGACCTGAGTGTAAGATCTAAAACTATAAAACTATTAGAAGAAAACAGGAGAAAAGCTTCATGATGTTGGATTTAGCAATGATTTCTTGGATATGACACCAAAAGTATAGGCAACAGAAGTAAAAATCGATAAATTGAACTACATCAAAATTAAAAACTGCTGTGCATCAAAGGATACAATCAATAGAGTGAAAAGGCAACCTATAGAATGGGAGAAAACATGTGCAAATCACATATCTGATAAAGGGATGATATTCAGAATATATCATATAAAGAACTTCTACAACTCAACAACAAAAAACAAATAAAAAATGGGCAAATGACTTAAATAGACATTTCTCCATAGAATATATACAAATGGACAAAAAGCAAACAAAACGATGCTCAACAGCACTACTCATTAGGAAAGAGCAAATCAAAACCACAATGAGATACCATCTCACACCCATTAGGAAGGCCATTCTAAAGAAAAAACAGAAAATAACAAGTGCCGGCAATAACGTGTAGAAACTGGAATCCTTGCGCATTGGTGATTGGAATGTAAAATTACGCAGCCATTATGGAAGACAGTATGGTGGTTCCTCAAAAAATTAACCATAGATTTACCATATGATCCAGCAGTTCCACTTCTGGACCTTTAACTAAAAAAACTGGAAAGCAGAACATTGAACAGATATTTCTATACCCATATTTATACGTGCATCATTCAAAATAGTCAAAATATGGAGGCAGCCCACGTGTCCATCGATGGACAAATGAATAAACAGAATGTGGTCCATATATACAATGAAATATTATTCAGCCTTAAAGAGGATGTAAATTCAGACAAATGCTACAACATAAATAAACCTTGTATACATCATGCTAAGTGAAATAAGGCCATTACAAAAAGGCACATACTCTATGGTTCCATTTATACGAGGCGCCTAGCATGGTCAAATTCATAAATAGAAAGAATGGTGGTTGCCGGGGCTTGGCATAGGAGAAATGGGGAGTTAGCGTTTAACGGGTAGAGTTTTAGTTTTACGAGACGAAAACAGTTCTGGAGATGGATGGCGCTGATGCTGCACAACAAGGTGAACATACTAATGCCACTGAACTGCAAACTTGAAAATGCTTAAGATGGCAAATCTTATGTGTCTTTCACCACAATTTAAAAAAGTGCTCCACTAATATTTAACTTAAAAATAAATAAATCTTCATTATACCGAATCACTAACTCTCCTTTATCTATTCAAAAACGATTAAAAGTATAAGTTTTAGAAAATACATCTTTCAAAAAATATCACAATAGAGCTACTTCTTTAAGGGGTATCTGAGCCTTAATTGTTGTATCATTAGCACCTAGCACAGTGCTGATTACATCGTGGGAACTCAATGAACTGAATTAAAAAAAGAAGTGTAGGGGGCCAGGCGTGGTGGTTCACACCTGTAATCCTAGGACTTTGGGAGGCTGAGGCAGGAGGATCGCTTGAGCCCAGGAGTTTGAGGCTGCAGTGAGCTGTGATGATGCCACTGCACTCTACCTGGGAGACAGAGTGAGACCCTGTCTCAAAACAAAACAAAACAACCTAGTATTTTGAAGACAATAATAAACCTGGAAAATCTCTGCAAACAAATAGAAAGCAAAAAACGTATAGGGATGAATGCATGGATTCTGCTTCTGATACATATACTGACATGTATATATTCTTTAATTGAAAATTTTCCTACTTATGTAAAATATTTACATTAGTTTTTTTTTTTTATTCGGGTTGAAGGCCTGTAACATTTTTTACACAAAACTAGAAAGAAGAGCATACATAATGAACCTCCATCTACATCCCCAGATTCAACAATTCAGAGAGTTTTTCACTTGGCCACGGTGCAAGTTATATGCGTTAAGGATACAGTCCTCAGAGTCAGGGTCACACTGGCATGTCAAGCACACCCCACTGCCCAGGGTACACATGCAGAGGCCAAAACTCAGGGAAGTGAGCAACTAGACTGAGGTGACAGGGCCAGGGAAACCAGGGACATTGGTCTCCATATGACAGCATCTGCAGACGCATTAGGTTAAATCTTACTTATGCAAATTAATTATCTTAACTGATGACATTCATTTTCTAAGACAACTTGGCCAATTTCTCAGCTAAGGTTAATGAAAATTTTCTAAACACAGAAAACTAATGCCTTATGAGTCAGTGGTCTCCTGGCACTGGTGCTTGAACTTCGGAGCTGTCGGAACTGTCCCCAAGAGCACAGTTTTGCTTGGGAGCAATGCCGTCTCTGAAGCAGGTGCTGGGGGTCTGAGGGGCAGGAGAGAGTGCTGCCACCTCCACAGTCTGGTACAGCTGGAGCTGCTAAATTAGACCCAGATTTACCCTTTTTTTGGTCAATGAGGAAGCAATTTATTCATCTTGGAAAATTGTTTTATGCCCTACTCTTTTCGTTCACTCTGTTCCCCAGACAGATTTACCACCACATATCACAAAATCAGGCTGAAATGAGGTAACACCTGTGAGTGGTGAATCAGTATACAGAGGGAGGGGCTGACCTGACCGCTAGACAACATCAGTCTACACCCTGCGGGTCTGGCCATGCTGCTGGCTGCACACTGGGCCCCTTTCCACTGTGTACCCGAGACACCGCTGAGCAAGGGCTGGAGGTCCTCGGCGTGCACTGTTCTGGAGAAGGGCTGAGGATCCCTTCAAGCGGCCCCCTGCCAGGAGGCAGCCTGTACCTGCATAAGCCCCTGGCCTCCAGAGCACCCTGCTGGAAGCTCCCTGGGGTGGAGTGGGAGACAACAGGTGCAGGTGTGCAGCCCGCCAGGGCCACGTCTCACCCAGGGCCCCTCTGCCCTGCCCAGTTGCAGAGGGGGCTCCCTGGGAACCGGGTCCTCTTGACTGATTCATGCATATCTGACCAGGAAATCCTCACACAGAGATCTTTGATGCCACCAGACTCCTGACAGGCCTGAAGTCCATGATGATGGGTCTCACAGCCCTGGTGGAGTCTCTGCTTGACAGATGTTCTTCCCCAGACACACCTGAGAGTGAGGTATGAAGGGAGAAGGACACAGGGCGGGCCCGGGTGGACAGCGCCACAGCCGAACTGGCTGGCACAGGCCTGCAGACATAGCCCATTAGCCTCGGTGCTGGAAGTGGCGCTTACGCACTTAGGCAGGTGCTGAAACGAGAGAGGCTGAGCCTGAAGATGGCTGGCCGGGTCTTAATATGACAGTTACATCGCAGATCATAAAAACCAGATGAGCCAGCAGATAACCACTATATGGTAACTCATGTCACAATAAAAATGCCAGTTTTCTGTATTATTTTACAACATCGACTGGCTTAGGAATGCTTTCAAGCAGGACATCGATAGCCTCTATTGTTAGAAACAGCCCTAGGCATTTATTAACTGGTATTCACACGGCTCCTGCACCACCCGAGTTTGTGGAGCGAGGCCAGATTTCCTGTCCTTAGTATTCCTTCAGGAGCAGCAGCCATTCGGGAGCTGCGAGGCATTTGCAACAGATGTGGACAGACACCACAGTCGGGGCAGCTGCCGCACCTTCACCCATTCCTATCCCACTCACTTTCTCTCTCCCTGGAGAGCCAAGCAAAGTTCTCTGTCATTAATTTTATTCTTTACTCATGAAAAGGTCCCTGTAACGAAGAACTAAAGTACATACACACAAAAATCACATGGTTATAGTAAGCAAGCCCTCCTCTTTTTCTTTTCTAAAGGAAGGCGAGCTCTGGGGACAGCAGGGCACCGGCCTGGGCCACTCTCTGCAGTCCTGCCTCGCACAGCGCTGCGCTCAGTGTTTCTGGAGCATTCTCATGGAACAGCTCAGAGGCTGGGAGTGCCGGGGTGTGTGTTTGCAAATAGATACCTAAATGATTATCTAGAAAACGTGTCCCTGAATTCTAAACGGAAAGACATTATTTTGAGGGTCATTTGTCTTCTCTCCAATTAAGATGGTCTGACTTCATGCATGGGACTGTTCCTCATACTGAAGCTGTACACGATGCCAGCTCTTTGTGTGGATTTACGGGAAAATGCAATTAATACCCAGCAGTTGCTTCTCCAGCGAGGATTCCTCAACGTGTTTATTGTTTCAAAGCTGAAGCTTCAATTTGCGAAGTCTGGTTTTACTCCCGGCTTTTCCCCTCGCACCCATGGAGGAACGTACAGTACAGCCCTGCTGACTGCCGGCCACTCCGCCCCGCCCGCAGCAGAGCCCAGAGCCGCGACCACCTTTGCCAGGTGAGGACGCATCACGGGCAGCACCGACACGTGGAAAGCGAGCTCTCCCCTGCCGTCCAATGCTTCCTCTGCCGTAGGATGCACGCACTCACACGAAGTCTACTGAGCGTGAAGAAAAGAAATCGATTTCTCTGAATGGCTAATTATATTCTTTTTTTAAAGAATACTTTAAAATAAAAAACATACTTTTAGAGTAAGATTAAAAAATCAGCATATACATCCATCATTCTTTGTCTGAAAACATAGAATCGGGAATGTTTAAAGCACCTGGGAGATTATTTAGCTCAACTTTCTGCTCACAGACAGGGCCTGAGGCACAGGCTCGGGAAGGACGTCTTGACTGAAGTCACCTTGCCGACATGGCGTTGTTACCCCAGCCAAGCTTGCGATTAAAGCATGCAGGGAACAGGGAGGTGCAATTAGAGTTTGCTCAGAGAAGAGAACCCCAGGGCGGGGCATGGGGCCACCTGAGCGTCGTCCTGGGATACCCAACCACTGCCACGAGGGCAGGGATAGGCCTGCATGGGGTGGACAAATGCAGAAGTTACATGGAGGCAGGTTTTAGTTTAACAGAAAAAACCCCAAACAACTTTCTAAGAACAACTTTCTGAGAGTGGAAAGGGCTGCCTGGTGAGCTAGTGACCAACTCCCTCATCACTGGGGCAAAACAGACGCTGTGGCTCTGTGGGGACATGGGGCAGGAGGCTGGGAAGGCCACTGCGGACTGGGAGATCTGTGTGCTGGGGGCAGGGCTTTGTCCTTTACAGCGTTACGGCTGCATGTGTCACATGTCATATCATTCACTCATTTCAACTGTACAGTTCAATGGCCTGTATGTAGTGACCTTACCAAGTTATGCACTCATCATCATAAATAAATTTTAGAAAATTCTGAACATTTTCACCCCAGTGAGATCCCACTGGGACAGCAGTTTTAACTAAAGCACGTCTCTCGGGCAGTGGCTATCTTATAGGATCATTAAGTCCTAATGATCCTCTCAGTCACGCCTGGGTACCCTGCTTTGGCCATGCTTAGGTGCTGACCAACGAGCAACATCCACGGTGCCTGCCCAGATAGATCCAGGGGCTGGACGGAGAGGAAGGACTGGCCAGCGGTGACAGCAGGCCCACGGTGGGCCACAGGGAAGGCACCACAAGAGGGCAGCAAGGCAGGGGCAGGTTCCTGTCACTGGTCCTCCTCCAACCCCATATGATGCTCTAGTCATAATAAATCTGTTTAAGGGAGTGGACACTTTTCACTCTGACAGTTTACCATAGTGAACTTTAGAAGGCCTTCAAGAATACTGAATCACTTGAAAAAGACTTTGTTATTCAGGAAACTGAAGATAGCCTCTAGCAACGGGATGGTCATAATTATTGCTTAATGTCCATTTTAAAAAAATAACATCTATTTTAAACTCAATTTATTTCTCCGACAAGTTAGCACATGTTAACCAGAAAACGGGAGTCTTCCTTAAACTTGGGCTCTCTCTGTGGTGTACCCTGAAAGGAAGTCTTGATGGCCTGGACTAGGACACTCGGCCAGAGTGGAGCATGCCAGGCTGCGTGCCCTAGCTGTGTGTCACTCCGGCCCGCAGCCCAAAGGGCCTGTTTGTGTTCTTAAAGCAGGTGCTTAAGTAGCACCTTGAAGACAGCGAGGTGCTCGCTGTTGTATGTACGTGCTCGGACTTCCTTGCTAAAGCTTGCCTGGAAAGCTAATCAGATCTGGGGCGATAAACACGGAACAGGCAAGGTAAAGCCACCGACTCACAGGCCAATTAAATCCCAAGGGGTCCTAATGGGACCAGAATAATTTTTTTTAAGGTAAAGCCTAGGACTTCAGCTATGGGAGTTTGAATACTTGGGAGTTAATATTTCCATACGAAACTTGAAGAGTGGGGCTCCTAGTGTTCTAGGTTGGTAGCACCTGACATCCAAAACGAACAAAAACAACACAAAGGACCCAGAAAAACTAAGAATGCCAGTTCAGCTTTCTGAAACTTTGAAAATATTGCAGACATAGGATGCATTTCTCCGGAGAGGCTGGGAGGAAAAGGACGTAGGGGCGCGTGTGGCACGTCCGGCAGGAGAAAATGACGTGTGCCAGCAAGGAAGATGCTCGGGAATCGCCACTGTGGTTCATCAGGCAGGGTGTGACCACAGCCGCCAACGCCGGGTGCGGCCTGCTCTGTGAATGCCCACGTCAGTCAAAAGCCAAAGCTCTGCCAAGACTTGCGAATGGATTATTCTATTTTGATTAGTAGCGACTAGTATCTGAGTTCATCCGATCTATTTGTTTTGTGAGATATAGGCAATATGACATCACAGAAGACAGTGGTCACAAATCTAAAATCCAAATCCCACTATGAAGTCTTTTAAAAATAGATGCAGCCGCGCCAGAGAGGTGGCAGGAAATATCACACACGGCACCTGGGGTCTTTCAGAGCTGCCTAGAAGACAAGTCTGTTAGGAACTCTCTCTCTTCCCAGCGTAGTTCCACGGATTCATAAGTAACTCGGTGCTGGTCACACCAGATGGCCTCCATTGTCTCCCGTCTTGACCTTGAGATACGGCCTGAGCGGCCCACAAGCCCCAGCAAGGAGTTTTCAATCTGGACTCGAGCAGCACCACGTAAGAGACGAAAGCAAGTACAGCGAGCACCGTTCGCAGCAAACACCATGACGCAGTCCTCCCGGCTTCTGGAAAATTGCTAGGGAGCCCTGTAACTGGTCTGATGTTTTGGGCACAGGCCTCACTGACATCTTTTTCAAATTATAAATCCATTTGAGTTAAATTCTTGGGGTAGTACCTTAGATCCCTGCTGGATTGCACAGCAGGTGCTATTAGATCCTAGTTGTAATCGGTGAGTGATGGTCCAGGAACCTGGGAAGGTTCTAATAATACACAGGGACTATCATCAGAATACTTAAACACTTAGGCAGCTTTGCATCTTCAAAGCTCTTTACAAACATTAATTAATTACTATATACTACACCCCTGCGATGTCGTTAAGTATTATTATCTCCATTTGACATATAAGGAAAAAGACAGGTTAAGTGGCTTGCTTGAGGCCACACAACAAGCCTGAGTGGGTCTGGGAATGTCAATTAGAAGCACCTGATCCAACGTGCGCGCAGGTGGCGAGGGTCCACGGGCTGGCCCCCTCCCCGGCCCTCGCAGCCCCAACCTGCTGACAAGCTGTCAGAGGGGCCAGGCTGTCTGCTGAGCCCTGTCCCACTCCTCCTCAGTCACGTCCCAACCAAGAAGAGTAAGAGTGTGACCGACAGCAAGGCGCTCACTGCCGAGTCCAGCCACCGCGCTCCCTGCGACCCGGGGACGCCCACTGGCTGGAAGGCACGGGGCAGGCAGGCCGGCAGCTGGACGGTCAGAAGCCACGGCTGAAGGGCGAGTGCCTGCAGCAGGAGAAAATGGAGGCGATGTGGGCAGGAGGAGCCTCTCAGTCCAAGGGTCATTAAAAAAAGACAGGACAGAAACCTACGCCGGGTAATGAAGGACGTGCTCCAGGAGGCCCCGTCCGCCGTGGGTCGTGAATGGCAACTTGTCCTGGCAACCGGAGGCGCTGGGAGGCGTGTGCACAGCCGGGAAAGGGGGAGGAGGGACCCGGCACCTCTCGTGTGCCTTCCGTGCCCCGACACCTCACCACACGCACGCGGTCCTCCAGTCAGCCCCCAGGTGAGTAGCACTTCATTTCTATCCTTATCTTAAGAATGGGAAGTTGAGGAAACGGTGGTCAATTTTCAGGCAGAGTTAGAATCAAAGCCAGGCCTGGGTGACAGTGACCATCCCACGCATGTGAGTCAGGTGAGGATGCCGGGCACTGTGACAGACATCACGGAACAGGGGCCACCGGGAAAGCCAGAGAGGGTGCAGCCTGGGAGATGCCGCAGCAATGGCAGCAGCACTGCGTGCTGGGGGCTTGGCTTTGAATTCTGGAAACTGTGGCTGGGGTGACTGGCATCCAAGCATTAGAGTTCCCAGACAAAGAAGTGTGTTGGCTTGAGGACAGAGCCTCAGGGAAGCGGAGTTCCCGGGGGGAGAAGGGCAGTTCTGGCCCATGGCAGGCAAATGCCTTCTCAGGAATCTAGTCTGAACCTCTTGGGGTAACTCACTGGAACATCCGAGGAGAAAACAGAGTACACACGACACACACCGCTGCCAGGAGAGCCAAGGAAAATGCCTTGACTTCTTAAAAAAGATGAAAGAAGTCACCGCAACATTTTCCTGGTTATTTGACAGAAACAGAAATTTGGGGCTTACTGCCGCATACCATACAGTGTTCTCTCCTGCCCGGATGCTCAGGCGATGCGAGGAGGAATGCTACTTTGGGGATGAATGGAAGTTTACTGAATATATGAAAGAGCAAGGATTCAGAAGCAAAACCTCCACAGCCCATGACAGTCTTCCTCACAACAAGACAGTCAGAATAAGGATATAGGTTTGCATTTATTTATTTTACTAAAGCCTTCCTCATTTCCCTCCTTTATGGATATTGTGTGAGAGGTTGGACCCTTTCCTTTCAAATATGATCTTTAGGGAGATGTCAAACCCAAAACCGAGTTTCTTATTTTCATAGAATCCACTGCTGAAATATAATAGAGTGTAGCTTTTCTAGAACATGCATGGAAAAGGAAAAGGGAGAGAAATTCAACTCAGGATGTCTTTGAAATTTATTTATTTATTTATTTATTTTTGAGACAGAGTCTCGCTCTGTTGCCCTGGCTAGAGTGCTGTGGCGTCAGCCTAGCTCACAGCAACCTCAAACTCTTGGGCTCAAGCAATCCTCCTGCCTCAGCCTCCCGAGTAGCTGGGACTACAGGTATGTGCCACCATGCCCGGCTAAGTTTTTCTATATATTTTTAGTTGTTCAGGTAATTTCCTTCTATTTTTAGTAGAGATGGGGTCTTGCTCTTGCTCAGGCTGGTCTCGAACTGCTGACCTCGAGTGATCCTCCTGCCTCGGCCTCCCAGAGTGCTAGACTTACAGGCGTGAGCCACCGCGCCCGGCCAGGCTTTGAAATCTTTGTTAGGGATACTGAGAAATGATGGGAGCAAGGAGGGCACGGAACCTCTGCAGGGAGGTCACACGGGAGCAGCTAGAGGTGGTTGGCTCAGAAAAGACAGCCACTGCTTTCCTTCCCAGCTGAGTTTAACTGTGGGACCTCCTCCACCAAAGCACCCTCAAATTGCCCTTCTCACCTATTTAAGTGAAACGTCCCAAAATTCCCTACAAGAAATTTTACCCTCTCTTCTAGAATAGCAGGAAACCTGCTTCCACTGTTTCTCCTACAGAGTTCTTCCCATAGCACCAGGGCGATGCTTTTATGAATTGAAGTCACACTGCAATGCTCCCCCCGAAAGCAACTCCAAAGCTCTCCTTCTCACCCACACTAGAACTCTAAACCCTAACGCTGGCCTGCTACACCTTATGTGACAAGCCTGTGGATTTTTCCCCCACTCCCTCTCCCCCTCCAGCCCTTGCTCACTCTGTGCCAGGCACACTGGCCCCACTGTCGTTCCTTCAACTGGCAAAGCACACACCTGCCACAGGGCCTTTGCATGTGTGCCCCCTTTGTCTGGAACACCCTCCCCCTGAAGATCTATCTGCGTGGCCTGCTCCCTCACACCCTTCATGGCTCTGCTGAAATGTCTCATTATTAGAGAGGCCTTCCTTGACCACCCGCACCCTGCTTTGTTTTTCTTCATGGCACAAGTCCCCACCTGATGTGTTACTCCTGCATTTGTGGTCTGTGCCCTCCCGCTGGAATGTGAGCATCCTAAGAGTAGGCGACTTTGCAACCCCAGGCACCCAGTAAGCTTCCAGTAAGAATTATTACGTATTCACCACCTATTATAGTTTCTTTACAATAATTATTAATATTAGGCTAAAAGTTGCTTACAATAAGAAAAAAAGTAATCCAGTCGAATTTTACTTTGGTGATTCTTTTTTATCAAATTAACTGTGAAATGTTACCTATTCTTACTCTAAAAACTAACTCTTGGGATCTTTATAATTTTTTTAAGATCACGAGTCTGCTCTTTGCTACTTGACTCATGTATCAGCCTTTGGTAAAACTAATAGAAGTCTGGGCCAACCTGTTGGCCTCAGAGATTTCTGGATCATCCATGCATCTCTGCTGCCCCCAGGACCCTGGCCTCACCAGCCTGGCCCTGTAGCCCACTGTGTGTGTCACCAAGCGTGGGGCTGGGGTGAGCTCTCACAACTTCATCACTCACGCACGGGGAAGACTGGGAGCTTTCTCTCCCAGGGGAGAGGAGTCACTCTCCTTAGAGAGGCCCGAGAGGCATGAGTGTCCCCTCTCCTGGGCGTTCCCAGCGCTCCTGTCCGGCCAGCCTCGGCACTGCAACACGGCAGCACACAGGAAGCTGCACGCCAGGCTGTTTCCAGCGTGAGGCGGACAGATCAGTGACTTCCTGTGCGAGTGTCATACTGAAGTAAACTCACGTAAACTGTCCCCTGGTCAGCTGCAGTTCTGTCCTAACAATTGGGAGAAATGCTAATGTTTAATATTTAAGCATAATATTTAACTGGGAAAACCCTAGTGCCTGTATAGCAGTAAAGAGGCTGCGCATATAGGTAGAAATGTTTTTAAAATCTCATTGATATCCAAGGTATAGGGAAATCATCCTAACTGTAAAACTGACATACTTTACTTCACTAGTGTTCATCAGGATCACTTACACAAGACACATGTGCTGTGTGAATATATTTAATATATATCCTTCTGCACACACAGTCCGCTTTGCATGTCCCTAGCACTCCCAGACAGAGCCTGATTCGTGGAAGTGGCAGCTGGCAGTTTATCTTTGGCCACTGTATTCAAAGGTGGCTTATGCTTTTAAGGGCACAAAATGTGTAACCACAGTTAATTTAAATGGTTTCAATTCCATGTGTGAGCAGGGTAATGGGCCAGCCTGAGGATAATCAAAAGTGGTGGTGCAACAGTAACGTACGTGGAGAAGGGGGCCAGAGCCTTGGCCTGCTAGTGCAACAGAGAATATGCACTTCTCTTTGGTTTATTTTATATATTCCTTCCCTGCTTTTTTCTTCCAGGGTAGGAGTGAGATTCTGACAGGGATATGTATAGGGCAGAAAGTTTTGCTGTTGTTTTTGGCATCTTGGTTTTTCTCTTTCACCAGGACCAGAACAAGAGCTCTTCCCTCCTCTCTCTGACGGCTGCATATTCCTGCGTCCACAGGCAGTGCCTGGATGAAGGCGAGGGCCACACACGTGCCTTGCTTCGTCCAATGGCTATGGCCCTGGAAAACCTGAACCTGTGTACATATAATTATGTCTTAAGTGCGACGAGGAAGCCAGCTCTGTGGAAAAGATCCTACTGAGCTCAAATAAGCACTGCTCTATAAATATCATCTGAATGTATCTGTTTGGTGTGTCTGGATGTGGTATATCAAGTTGAGTCCTAAAATAGGTAGACTATATTTCCTTCTGGGAACTGTATTCTAATTTCAGTGACTTACAGGAGTTAACCTTGACCTCTGGTCACACTAACAGGTGCAGCCAAGTTGGCCATCAGTGGAGGAGTGACAATGGCACTTCCACTGGGGCAGGGCATCCAGTCTGCAGAGGGGCTTTCCCATGCCTCCCTTTTGCATGTCCTAAGATGCAGGGATAAGCACATGAAGTCAAAGGTTAGGCGTCTGCCCCGTGTTATGGATAAAGAAGCAAAGGCTCTGCGAGTCCCCAGGGCTCAGACAGCGATGGGGCCTAGATGAGGGAGCTCGGATCTGCCCTCATTCCTCTCCCCTGCACCACAACGCCCACCTCCTTCCTCTCTTGCACGCTCTTTATTTGACCTGTGCATCTGGTGGGCTAGGCCTCCTCTCCTGTTGGAGAAGGACCAAGACCAAGACCATTTCCTTTTGAGGAGCAAACATGGCAAGTTCTAAGTGTAGACAACTGACCAACCTCCCCTCTCTCAGCCTACCTGTACCAGGAGGTAAACCCTTGCTTTAGTGTTTGTCTACCTGCTGGTTTCTGTTAAAAGGAAGTTCTTACAAATGTAAAAGTTTATACAGGTAGTCAGTGATCCAAGGGTAAATCTGGGAAGACTATAAAAGACCTTAAGCAACATGAAATTGTACTTATATAGTCAGCGTTTCATGTGATAGTGATGGCGTCAGTAATGGAGTTTACCGAGTTTCCACAGAACGCAAAGGACCCTCGGACCCTGGGGTACAGTCTGAATTGCTCCCTCACTGGAGGAGTTGTGCAGTAGGCTTCTCCTATAATGTCTACAGCTGACTTATGACACGTTTGCATTTTGTTCCTCAAGGTCACATTGTCCTTGTAACTGGAACAATGGTGGAGATTGGGAGCTAACTTTCTCACTTCTTTTCTGTTGACAACAAGAACTGCGATGAGCACCAGCTTTCTCCCCACCTTCTGTCTAGCCGTAGGTGTAATCAACTCTCCCAGCTGGTCAGCAGCCATCTAGGAAGCACCCCCCAGGGCAGGGCCCCGTGTTTTCTGCTGAGCTCTATACCCTCGGCGTCCTCACAGAGCAACGAGTCAGAGCTTAGTGAGATGAGCAACACCAAACAGCAGGCCCTGAGTGTGGACTGACACGAGCCTAAAGCAGCGCTGCCCACACTGGGCCCCTGCCATGGACTCAGAGAGGATGGTCATCGTCGAGGGTGGTGGCAGGTAGGGATGAAAGAACAAGTCTGCTCAACGGTCTTGGAGATGGCCAGACCCAGATTGATCAAAGTCTACCATTTTGCCTTATCTATCTGGAACCATAATTCAACAATGAAATTGCCCTAGGTTTTCTCCTCCCACCATTAAATTCCATTCAATCATAGGAGGCAAAATGCAGTCACGCTCAGGCAGCCAGATGTTATCATCACAGACCTCTCTTTATAAACCCAGGCTGAAACCTGAGTGGTTGATGAGACCAGCTAAGCAGTTGTACCTTTGACCTGATTGCATTAAACTTGCCCTATCAATTTAAGCTCAGTATAAACACCATTTCCCAGAGCCCCTTGTGAAGTCAGCGGTGAGAAGAAGCTGACTAAGCCTAAACATTTTTTAACAGCAATCTTGTCTTACAACACCAAGGGGATTTGAGGGTATCTGGGGCTTTATAAAACCATATGAACATGCTGAAAGAATTAAAATCCTTTAAAAATGAAAAATTGATGGTGACAGACCTTTCTGAAGACTAGCTGGTATAATGGCAGCAAGGAATGGGCAGGAGTTGGTCTGAAACACTTTCACATTTTTTAAGTGACATATTTTTATTGATTTTTTCTTCTTTCTCAAATGTTTAAGGTGGTCATTCCAATCAAAAATGAAGAAAATGTGTCCCACTTATCAGTAACTGGACATTTTAAGAGGAATTGAACATATTTACTATCCTGGTTAAGTTTCTTTCTAATGAAGTTGGGACTCTCTTCCCATTCAAATATTTTAGGTACTGCTATCATAAGTCTTTCCACATCACACGTAGCTGACATTCCAGCAAAGTCTGCACTACACACATGCCCCAGGACGAGTGAACGCAGTGACCATGACCTTGTTATTGGTTTGTTAATATTTCAAATGAATGAAACTCAGATGTTCGATAAAATGTAAAAATATATTTATGTTTTATAAACAAATATACTTCAATGTAAGGCTATTTCAAAAGAGAAGACCAATGTTGGAAGTATTCATTTACTTTTTGTTTTGTATAAAAAAATTATTCAGTCATTTTGTAACTTAGCTTCCAAATAAATAGGATATTGTTACTTCTGTTAAAATGCTAAAATAGGACATTGGTGAGCACATAAATGTATGATTATAAGATTTATAAACTCATATAGAAATTACTTTGAAATATGTCTTATCAATAGGATAAAGATATCTTTGAATTATAAATTATAAAAGCTACATAGAACATATAAATATTTTAAGAGACATAGGAGGAGAAAGGAACCCAAACATTGAAACAGCACATTCCCCATTAAAAGGAAAAAATGCTATTAATTTAGAAATAACGTTTCCTGGAATATGTGTAAAGATGTATAATTAGAGAAATCAACATATCATTTGATTTTGGCCAAGTCCAGCACCAAGGCATCCACTCAGGAAAACAAAGCCGGTTAGCTGCCAAAGGGAGTTTCATACTGAACTTGACACAGGCTGGACAGACGTGAATGAGATAACTTCTAACGCAATTCAATCGTGTTTTAACCAGTGAAGAACTCTTTGCCACCTTAAAATCTAACACCGAGGTCTAAGAAAACTTTGTCAAATGTCTTGGTAGGCTGAGTAAAAGTATTATAATTCCTCTCTTGAGAAGGAAGAGGCAGAAAAGACAGTAAGCCCATGGGCTAGAGGGGGAAACCCTGAGGCAGGCCTTGGCAGGGCGGGGCTGGGCTTGGAGTGGGTCGCAGGGGGGCTTTTGGGCAATTTCATGAGCATCTATGAGGCTCCACGTGCGCACCTCAGAGGGGGGCAGCTCAGGTTATTTCAGGGTCTACAACTGTGATGCTAAGCTCCCAAGGCACATGTTCTCTCTCAGGTACACTTCAGAATCAATCACCTTTGAGGCTCTTTGCATCTTCAGGATTCAACAAATGTATGGAACATTTGTTTAGAGAGAAAGTGCCCTTGGTGAATAACATCTTCCTCTGTCACGTAAATAAAATGAAACGACACGCAATGCATGTCGTTAAATGGGGCGTTGAAGATGAGGCTGCCACATTCTGCAGCTCTTCATGGTGAGCTCTGCCACCCCCTGTGGAAGCAGGGGCCTGCCACCGAGAGCTGTCACTGCCTTTCCCACGACAGCCAGGTGACCTCATCAGGAGTGGAGGTGGTCAGGAAGGGCTGGGTGGCCACTGGAACGTCTCCTTAGTGTACAAATGAGGGGAGATGTTGAGCAATGTTTGGAGACTCCCATGAAGTCTCCCGGGAGGCGCCAGCAAGATTGGGCTCAGTCGGGACAGGAAAGCCTCACTGCGGTGCTGGCCTCCGCGATTAGGGGCGAGAGGGCAGGAAATGTTTGTAATGAGGACCAGAGGCAAGAAGGGATGCCCTGTTTGTAGGCATTGCACACAACTTTCAAGAGTAATATTTTTCCTGCCTTAATTAGAAAGTGCTATTTCAAAATCAAGTGGTTCTGTTTCTTTGTTTTTTTCACCTAAACTAAAAGCGAGAAGAGCATGCTTTAGGGAAACTTTCTGGTAATTAGACAACCCTTTTCCACTTAAGGTAACATGCTGGCATGTGGAATTTGTGTTTTTGAGACATTGTGACTGGTAACTGACGTTTAGTTTTTCTTAATTAATGAGCAACTCAGATATTTAAAAGGAATGGGTTTATCTATACTAGGATGAGATAGAAAAAAAACACAAAAAGCTAGAATATTTTCCAAGTGGCTTTATAATTAAAAAGGACATTTAAAATGAGGAAAAGTTAATAAACTTATGCTCTATAAAGACGGTCTTCCTAAGGTGATAGTTCAGTAGTACTAGGGAGATAATCATCTCCTCATGCCTTTTGTCTTTACATTTCTAGTTTTCATTCTACATTCCATGGTTCCAAAAGCTGAAGTCATCTGCAGGTCAAACCATGGCCTGAGGTAAGTACCTAGTGCCTCTTAAAAAAATGCATCTTCATTCTGAAAACATGAAAACTCTTGCTCTGAGGCTGGATTCAATGAACCACACCTCTTACAAGTTGTTCATCGCCCCCCCTCGCCTGGGCAGACTCCTGCTCGAGTTTTGCTGTCACCTCGTAGCTGCGAGGCTTTTTGAAATTCTACACAATGAAGCTCATTTCCCTGTTGCTCACCTCCCAGAAACCCTGGGGGCCTTCAGAAGGCTTGAGACTCGGGCCCAGATCTGATAGCAGTTCCCCGGCAAACCACAGTAACCTACGAAGGCCCCCAACAACAGAACTGCCGCAAGGTGTCAATCAGCTGGACCGAGCTTACCTTTCTTAGCAACCTGTGACCTACACAGATGCCAGCCTGTCAGAGCCTGGTGGCAAGCTTATCGCTCTCAATTATGAGTTTACAGACACGTTCGTGTTGGAGCATGTGTTTGAGAGGCTGCTTCTCACTTGACGCCCTGTTGAGAGGAAGCAAGCGACTGAAGACAGCTTTCCTGCCAGGCTGCTCTTGTGGGAAGCCCGACCATGATCAGGCCAAAAGCAACACCCCCAACCCACTCCACCACAAAAGGCTACTCCCAATAAAGGGCATTATTATTTTCTGGGCTTATAGTCACAAATATATACATGTAAGCCACTAAGTAAATAAACAGAAATACTGAATTAATGATATTCTGACAATTTGAGAGGTAAGCATTTTGTGCATTCCTAAATATGTCTAAGATAAATGAAAAATCGGCAAAACTGCAGATCCAACACCACCACACACTTCCCTATTGTATTTCTACAAAACATTTTGTCCTGGAGTAGACGATGCCCAGTAGCCACCAAGACAACTGCATTCTGGTCTGGCTTCGGGGATGATGAGCGTGCGGTAATTTGTGATGTACTAGCAGACTTGAAGCCACTGCTATGCTATGTTTTCCCAAATGATGAAGCGGCCTGCTGCCCAAGCCCTGATGCATGATGAGAGAGGAAGGACAAGACTGGAGTGGAAGAGGGGAGGTAAGTGGAGAGAGAAAGTTGGGCGGCCGTGATAGAACGTGGTCCGTGAGCGAGCGACTAGGTGGTGTGTGCGTGTGTGTGAGTGTGTGTGTGAGTATGCATAAATAGACGCAGACCAAGTGTTTCCTGTAGTTCTCGCAGTACAGTGGTGATTCTCAGAAACAAAAGTCTGTGAAATTTCCAGCTGAAGCTGGAACGTTCTCTGCCAGTGTTTACATCTTTACGATTAGTGTACAAAGAGGCATTTCACAATTCGTGGTTTCCCTATTAAGCAAAATCCTGATTCTGAGAGATAATTCTAAGATTGGTTAAGGGGATTCACATGAGAGTGAGAAATTATCTCATCACCAGACTAAGTATCTTCCCAGAAAGTGAGAGCCCTCCTATTAAAATGGGACTTCCAGAGAATCTAAACACCTCAGCAGGGAACGGAACAGTGGAGACATGAACTTCTGGGGTTAACTGTGCCCTGTCTAATGCTGCATTCTTCTGAGCCTTTCTTAGGAAACTGCCCAGAGATGCTTTCCAGGCCCTGCTGGTCACAAGCCGGAGATGTCACAGGGCTGGAGAGAAGACTGGTCCCCGGCATGCTTTCTGGGAGTGTCAGAAAACACATCTTATTGCTGGCTCTGCGCTCCCTACCACCCCAAGCTGGGCATTTCAGCGGGGATTCGGAACGTGCCAGCCAATTCCTGATTCCACACTGTATTTCAAGCACAACATGAAACAAACCAGCGACCAGCCCACAGCAAGCTGGCAGCAGATCAAGCAGGCCCACCAGTGGCTCAAACGCTGGTGACAACAAATGAGGTTTAGGATTTCAGAGAGGCCTCTCCAATTTTGGGCCATTGCTAACACTGGCTCTATTTTCTCTCTACCATCTCAGGCCACCCAGTCCGCTCACCCCAGCTGACTGACCTGGTACAGACCCATGGCTGCTTAGTTCCAGAAATTATAGGGCCAAGTGATCAGGGTACCACCATATTCCTTTTCCCCTCCCTACTATTTTGTAGCAAGATAAGACTCTCAGTTTCCCAATTCTGACTTTCTCTCAGTTAGGTTACCGAAAGCTTATTTTTTTAAAAAAGTAGACTTAATTTTTTAAAGCAGCTTTAGCTTTACAGAAAAATTATACAGAAAGTACAGAGTTCCCAAGATCCCTCTCCTCCCTCCCACTTCCGCATAATTTCCCTTATTATTAATATCTTGCCTTAGATTGTTATATTTGTTACAAATTATGCACCCATACGGATTCTTTGTTATTAACTAATGCCCATAGTTTACATCAGGGTTCACTCTTTGTATTGTACAGTTCTATAGGTTTTGACAAATGTATAATGTCACGTATCCACGGTTACAGTACCATACGGAATACCTTCACTGCCTAAGAAAACCCCTGTGCTCTTTCAATCATCCCTCCCCCTGAACCATGGGCAACCACTAAGCTTTTCACTCTGTAGTTTCACCTTTTCCAAAATGTCGTATAGTTGGAATTATACAGTAACGAAGCTTTTGCAGATTGGTTTCTTTCACTTAGCAATATGCATTTAAGTTTCCTCCAAGTCTTTAAACAATTTTTTTTAAAGGAACACATGCCAAACCTATGTCCATGTCTTTTTGTGGCTGATTTCTTTCTATATCTGAATAATATTCCATTGTATAAATGTACCACAGTCTGTCTATTCACCAACATAGAGGATGTCTTTTTCTTGCTTCCAGTTTTTATCAGTAATGAACGAAGGCGCTATAGACATCCATGTGCAGGTTGTTATGTGGACATACATTTTCAACTTAATTGGATAAATACCTAGCAGCATGATTGCTGGATTGTGTGGTAAAACTATGTTTAGGTTTTCAAGAAACTGCAAACTTTCCTCCAAAAGTAGCTGTACTATTTTGCATTCCCACCGGCAATAAATGAGAGTTCCTGTTGCTCCACATCCTTGTCAGCATTTGGTGTTGTCAGTGTTCTAAAGTTTTGCCATCTAATAAGTTTGTCATGGTAGCTCATTGTTTTGGTTTGTAATTCCCTAAGGCATATGATGTTGAGCACATTTTCATATGCTTACTTGCCACCTGTATATCTTTTTTGGTGAGGTGTCTGTTAGGGTTTTTAGCTCATTTTAAAATCAGGGTGTTCATCTTCCTATTGTTGAGTTTTTGGAGTTCTTTGCATTATTTTGGATACCAGTCCTTTATCAGATATGTGTTTTGCAAAGATTTTTCTCCCAGCGTATGATTTGTCTTTTCATTCTCTTACCAGTGTCTTCCACAGAGCAGCAGCTTTTAGTTTTACTGAAGTTCTGGTCATCACCACCTTCTTCCATGGATTGTGCTTTTGGTGTTAGAACTAAAACTCATCATCAAAACCAAAGTCACCTGGATTTTCTGTTATCTCCTAGAAGTTTTTTAGTTTTACATTTAGGTCTATGATGCATTTTGAATTAATTCTTGTGAATGGTATAAAGTGTCTGTGTCTGGTCTCATGTTTTGCATGTGGATATCCACTTGTTCCAGCACCACCTGATGAAGACTACACTTTTTCTATTCAATGGCCTTTGCTCCTTTGTCAAAGGCCAGTTGAGTATATTTGTGTGGGTCTCTTTCTGGGCTCTCTATTATACTCCACTGATCTATTTGTCTATTCTTTTGTCAATACCACCCTGTCTTGATCATTATAACTTTATGATAAGACTTGAAGTCAGGTAGTGTCAGTTTTCGACTTTGTTATTCTTCTGTATTATGTTGACTTGTCTTTCCATATAAACTTTATGTTCTTGTCTTTAAAACTATATGTTCTTGTCTTTCCATATAAACTTTAGAATCTTTTTGTTAATATCCACAAACTAACTTGCTAGGATTTTGATTAGGATTGCATCTATAGATCAAGTTGGGATAAACTCAAATCTTAACAATATCAAGTCTTCCTAACCACAAACATGGAATATCGCTCCATTTATTTAGATCTTCTTTGATTCCTTTATCAGAGCTTTGCATTTTTCCTCAGAACTCTTGTACATATTTTGTTAGACTTATAATTAAGTATTTCTTTTTTGGGTGTTAATGTAAATGTTGTGTTTCTAATTTCAAATTGCACTTGTTCATTTTTGGTATATATAAAAATGACTGATTTTTTATATTTATCTTATATCCTACAACCTTGCTATGATTTCATATTAGTTACAGGAATTTTTTTTGTCCATTCTTTGGGATTTTTTATATAGACCATCATGTCCATCTGTGAACAAAGACAGAGTTATTTCTTCCTTCCCAATCTGCATACCTTTCATTCCTTTTCTTATATTATTGTATTGGCAAGGACTTCCAGTATGCTGTTGAATACTAGTGAGAAGGGACATCCTTGCCTTGTTCCTAATCTTAAAGGAGAACATCTAGTTTTTCACCATTTAGTATAATGTAGCTGTAAGTTTTTTGTATATGTTCTTTATCGATAAAGTTAAGTAAGGTCCCCTATATTCCTAATTTGCTGAGAGTTTTTTTTAAAGGCATGAACAGGTGTTTGATTTTGTCAAATATTTTTCCTATTAATATGCTCATGATTTTTCTTTTTTGCCTGTAGATATGATAGATTATATTGACTAATTATCTAACGATGAACTAGCCTTACATACCTGGAATAAATCCTGCTTGGTTGTGGTATTTAATTCTTTTTATACACAGTTAGATTTGATTTATAATATCCTTTGAAATTTCTGCATCTACATTCATGAGAGATAATGGCCTGTAATTTTCTTTCTTTCTCCCGTTTTGGTATTAGGGTAATGCTGGCCTCATAGATTGTTTAGGAAGTTTTCACTCTGCTTCTATTTTCTGGAAGAGACTGTAGAGAATTGGTATAAATTCTTCTTTAAATGGTGGAATTCACTAGTGAAACCATTTACCCTCATTCTTTCTGTTTTGGGAGGCTATTAATCATTGATTCAATTTCTCTAATAGATACAGGTCTATTCAGATTATCTATTTCTTCTTGTGTTTTGGTAGATCACATCTTTCAGGGAATTGGTTTATTTCACCTAAGTGATCAAACTTGTGGGCATAGAGTTGTTCATAATAGTCATTTGTTATCCTTTTAACATCCATGGAATTAATATCAGCAGGGATTTGGAACATACCACTCAATTCCTGATTCCACACTGTATTTCAAGCACAGCATGAAATAAACCATCAATCAGCCCACAGCAGCTAGCCCAAGCAGGCCCACCAGTGGCTTGAATGTTGGTGACAACAAGTGAGGTTTAGGATTTCAAATGGGACCTCCCTCATTTTCTTTTTTTTTCTCCCTCCCCTCCGCCCCTCATTTTCTGATATTAGTAATTTGCATCTTTATTTTTGGTTAGCATGACTAGTGGTTTATCAATTTCATTGATCTTTTAAAGAAAAAATTTTTGAGTTATTGATTTTTCTACTAATTTCCTGTTTTCATTTTTATTGATTTCTGTTCTAATTTTTATTTCTTTTCTTCTGCTTACTTTGGATTTAATTTGCTCTTTTTTTGTCTAGTTTCCTAAGGTGGAAGCTTAGATTATTGATGTTAGATATTTTTCTTTTCTAATATATGCATTCAATGATATAAATTTCCTCTTAAGTTCTGCTTTTATATCATCCCACAAATTTAGATTAGTTTTATTTTCACTTTCATTTAGTTCAAAATATTTTAAAATTTATCCTGATAATTCTTTGACCAATGTGTTATTTAGAAGTATATCAGTCAATCAATGAATATTTTTGGATTTCCCAGCTATTTTTCTGTTATTGATTTCTAGTTTAATTCCATTGTGGTCTGATGGCACAGATCACATGATTCCTATTCTTTTAAACTTGTTAAGGTGCATTGTATGGCCCAGAATGTGGTCTCTCTCAGTGAATATTTCATGTGAGTTTGAAAAGAATGTGTATTCTGTTGCTCTTGGATAAATTATTCTATAAATGTCCATTAGATCCACTTGATTGATGGGTGACATTCAGTTCAATTATATCCTTCCTTATTTTCTGCCTGGCGGATCTGTCTATTACTGGCTGAAGTGTATTAAAGTCTAAAACTATAATAGGGGACTTGTCCATTTCTCTTTGCAGTTCTATCAGTTTTTTGCCTCATGTACTTTGGCACGCCATTCTTAGGTGCATGCATTAAGGATTGTTATGTTTTCTTGAAGAATTCACCTCATTATCATTATGTAATGCCCTTCTTTGTCCCTGATAATTTTCTATTCTGAAGTCTGCCTTGTCTGAAATTAATATAGCTCCTTAAGTTTTCTTTTGATTAGTGTTAAAAACTGTCCACAAAGTGTTCTCCATCCCTGTACTTTTCATCTATCTGTGCTTTTACTTTAAAGTGGGTTTATTATTGACAACATATAGTTGGAAAATTCTCAGCCATTTTTTCTTCAAATATTTCTTCTATTTTTTTCTCACTGTATTCTCATTCTAATATTCCCACTATGTATATGTTACATCTTTTGTAATTGTCCTACAGTTCTTGGATATTCTGTTCATTTTTTTCCATTCTTTTTCTCCTTGCTTTTCAGTTTTGGAAGTTTCTCCTGACATATCTTCAAGCTCATTGATTCTTTCCTTGGCCAAGTCCAATCTACTGATGAGCCCATTCAAGGCGTTCTTCATTTCTGTTACAACGTTTTTTATTTCTAGCATTTTCCTTTGATTCTTTCTTAGAGTTTCCATCTCTCTCCTTACATTACCCATCTGTTCTTGCATGTCATCCCCATTTTCCATTAGAGAACTTTTCATATGTAATCATAGGTATTTTAAATTTCCAGTCAGATAATTCCAAAATCTCATCTGTATCTGAATCTGGTTCTGACACTTGCTTTGTCTCTTCAGCCTATTTTTTTTTTTTTTTTTTTGCATGCCTTGTAGTTGAAAGCTGGACTGATGTATCAGGTTAAAGAAACTGAGGCAAACAGCCCTGTAGTGTGAGGTTTTGTTTCTCTGGCTAGAAGACAGGCTGTGTTTACTGTTTGCTACAGCTGTGTTAGAGGCTAAAAGTTCCTCCAGTGTCCTTATTTTTGTTTCCCTTTTTGTCTTTGCATTTCCCTAGAGATCCCTTCTTAAGCAGTCTGAGCTGGCGGTTCCTTCAGCTGTGATCTGTCACCCTACAGGACGCTGCTGACTGGTGACAAGGTGTGTGGGGAGGGCAAGTGGTCTGTAAGCCTACGATTAGTTCCCATTTTTTTTAGTGAGTCTATATCCCTAGGCTGTGACCTTCACAAGCACTTCTCAGCTTTCTTGCTCTCCTCCTCAAGTGAGACGAGAGGGATAGAGGAGGCTGGAGTTAGGTATTTCCCTTTTCCCATCAGTTAGGCTCTGGTAAGTAGCTTTCCTTGAGAGAAGGCCTCTGTTAGGGAGAACAGAGTGCTCTGGGTTTACTTCAAAATGGTTACTATTCTCCTCCCCCTCCCAGAGGCACAAGGCGATTTTTTTTTTTCTCCTGATCTTCACCTTGAGAACCTAGTAGGAGGAAAACTTGTGCTAGTAGGGGTCCCCCCCCCCCCCGAGGGCTGGGCTCCTAAGAGTTTTGATCTCTCAAGCTGGTCCACACTCAGTCTACAGCAAGTAGTCAATTATCCTCCCAGTGTCTCTGCCCCATGCTGGCTCCAGGGGCAGTTTCTGCTCCTGGTAAGCTCTGATTCTTTGTGTTCATCTCTCTCTCCAATCTGGGGGGAGAGGGAAGCAGTTTGCCTGGTAACCTGGATTATCTAATGGATCTAGGAAGAGTTGCTGATTTTCAGTTTGTTCAGCTTTCTCCTTGCTCCTTACATGGTGGGCTGCAAAGGGAAGTGAGTTCGGTGGATTTTTAATTTCTTTTTCTCCTCAAGTGAATGCAACTCAGATCAAGCATGGAAAGGTAACACATAAGGCAGTAATAGTAGCAAAACCCAGACTGGATTCCAGATAGAACATTTTAACTTAAGATGCAGTCAGAGATAAAAGAGTAAAATAAATTTTGTAATTATCTTTCCACATGACACATTTATAAATTCCTGTAAGAGGGATTTCCCTGTGCCAAAATATATTTTCAAGCATCTCTTTTGATCATGCAAACTTACTAAAAAAAACCTTTAAATATTTTCACTTACACAAGCAATGGAGCACAGCCTGGTTAGCTGCATTGCTAAACACTACCAGCATATCATATTCGTCTTAAGTAAGTATCTGCCTCTGCAGTTCTGATCCCTGGAATATGATTCTGATAGCAAAAGAGCATATTGATTAAATGAGCGACTTTTACCAAAACAACCCCAGACAAAAGCTACTTCTCAGAAGATTCACATAACCATAAACACGCACGTGCACACACAGAGTATTCTCTCTCTCTCACACACACTCACTATGCAAACCAAGGAAGATACTGCTTTGCTTGTGCCTCTGTGTGGAGAGCAGACAGATGGTAGTTATCAATACTTCTGCGCTGAGGTACTGGAGGCAGGAACCTGTGTGAAGCCTAACTTTGGCACTGGCTTCAAACCTGTGCAAACAGTCCGCGAAGCATATGGATTGTTTCAGGTCATGGGGGGGTGGGGGTAGGAAAGAGTTTTAAAATGTAAATAGAGACCAGTACAATGACTGTATTTATTTAGAGGTGACAACATCATTAAATCATTTAGGTCAGCTGATACAAGAGCTGAGAAGCTGAACCTTTACAACTGACATGGTAGGGCCGGGCGCGGTGGCTCACACCTGTAATTCTAGCACTCTGGGAGGCCAAGGCAGGAGGATCGCTCGAGCCCAGGAGTTTGAGGTTGCTGTGAGCTAGGCTGACGCCACAGCACTCTAGCCCGGGCAACAGAGAGATACTCTTGTCTCAACAACAACAACAACCCCCCCCCCAACAAAAACAGAAACCCACAAAAAAACAACTGACATAGTGCTCTATCTGAGTGATCAGGCCAGGCAGTGTGCCCCGCTAATCTTGTCAGTTTGTTCAGATTTGCTCTCTCTTCTTACACTTGCTGTGTCAACCTTGCAAGGAGGTTCAGATCCACGAATGGCCCGTGGAGTAATGACTGCACAGCAAACAGAGGTGGGAAACAGCTCATCCTTCTGTGCTATGCGCTCCACTCACGCAGGACACCCCTACTCCTGTCGGGGTCCGGCCACTGCAAGTTGCTACAGTTCGGTGTGTACCATATTTTGATAATACACAGAGAGTGTTTTATTGCAGTCAAATAATATCTTGAGCTCTCACAACAGCAAACTGCAGGAACTTCAAAGGGATTCCAGTCCAACTGGAACTGTCATTACAAAACAAATTTTAGCTTTATTGTTAGCCAGACCACAAAGGGGCAGAGATTGTGCCAAAGTAAATGCTCTTGAAATCTCCTCTATATATTACCTTTGAACAATTAATTGGTCTCCTGGAGACAAGGAAAAAAAGGAAAGAAAACAAAATAAAAGATTGACAATGGAATATATTGTTCTTGGATGTCATAGCATGGATAAGCCACAGCCATATTGCACGAATACCTGCCAGATTGATCATGAATTTCAACTAGTCTGTGATTTCACACATCAGGCTAGGTGTTGCAAGCTGAAATTATGCTTACTTTGTAGATTACAGTTTCAGTTGGTCACAAAGAGAAGATCCTACCGTCTAGGAGAATATACTGTATTCAACATCCAGATGTTCAAAAAACTGTCATCACCAGGCCTCAGAGGTGAATTTCACGCGTGAGGCATTTCTCTGTGGCAACACAAATACTCGACACGTGTGCCCTTCATCAACCTGCCTCCGTCCAGCACCTCGCAAAGCAGTAAGACATGGCTCTGGGTAGTCAGCTTAATAAACAGGACGGGGAGGAAGCTGAGTGACAGTGAATAAATGGGATCTTGACCCATAATCAATATTTAAATGTTTTGGGGTTCCACCCCCAACTATCAGAATCCCTTTGCCTGGATTGCTATTTCTCCTCTCACACCTTCTGCCTTCCAAAGTACCAGACAGCCTAAGCCTCAGACAAGACTTTGGTTCTGATGCTGTACTAGGGCCTGACTTGTCTCATTTGGGAACGGTGCCTGCCTCCCTTGGTAGCTGGGCAATGAAAAGCAAAGTCACACTGATAAGGCCCTTTGAGACCTTCATGGTAAAGGGGCTTGTAAAGGCACAGTGTCTGTTCTAGGTGCATCACTGGAGCTGCCGGAAACATACAATGGTTTCCCTGATAATTACTTTTGCCCAGGATGTGCCCTACTGGGCACACCACAGAAATAAGACTGCAAAGGCATCTCGTTATAACAGGGCCTGGTGCCCAGTGGGTGCCCAAGGGTGCTTGTCATTTCTGAAACTGATATATGTAATCTGAAAGGCTACTTTTCATGACAAATTATTCTGGATGATGTTTCCTACAGAAAAGTCATACGTGGGCTAGATAATGTAACAAGTGGTCTGCTCTCTCTGGCAGCTCATGTTTACCATGTTTCCTTCTTAGAAAGAAGCTATACATACTCACATACATATACATGCACACATGCGCGCTCACACACATATGTGCACAACACAGTCTCTCGCATACACACTCTTACTCCCCCCCAGAGGTGATGGACACGGGGTGTGTACCGATGCAGGAGATGAATGTGTCTGCGTTTCTGCCTCTTGGCGGTGTGCTGCCACCCTGTTACCCTGCCACCCAGACACGCCGGTACTTGTCATATTGTGACAAAAGCTTCCACTTAACTGACATGCATGACATCACACTGCAAATTCTGTCACATGGTTGTATAAGTCATTTATTTTTTGATCTGCTGTGTTCTAGCATGCAGGGTCCCAAAATAGCACACAAAGAAAGTAATCCTACCATGTTCAGAACCTTAAGTTGTTAGAAATTATGAAAAGTTCTCCACTCAGGACAAAGATGGAAACCAGAGTGTGGCTCTGGGTGAGGAGGACTGACCTGGGCACGCAACAGGAGCAGCCTGTGACTGTCAGACAGGGCTTCCTGCAGAGAGCGATGCTCCACCAGGCCCCAGGTCAGCCCCAGGCAGTGGGGCCATCGGATCCTACTAGTGACCCCATAGTGAAGTGCTGGAAGGTGACCACAGAGCACGCTGTGAATCTGATGTTCAAAAAACCACTTAGTGTGTCTGTATGGAAATTTCTCTCTCTTTTTAATGTGGAAAGATTATGGTATTTAGATTTAGAAGACTGGCTCCAAGTTACCGCCCCTTCGTTTACAAGCCTCCAGCCTTCCGTATTGCACATGAGATGTTCTTTCCTTCTAAAACTTTGATGTTTGCTAACCATCTACAAGTCCCCTTCCCAAGATGCAATTATGAGTAATTTGATGGGTTTCACTTATTTTATTCTCTAATTTATTCTAAGACAAATATGGAAAAAAAAAAAAAAAGAGAGAGAAAAAGGAGTCTATGTCCCAGAAGATCCCTGCATACTTCTCAGCATGTCACACCTCTGACAGGAAAAGCCAGCAGGGGCTGAAAGCCCGAACAAGCTCCACTCCACCCCTACCATCTCCAGCCCTCTACTCCCACCACGCTGGCAGCCAAGCAGCCAAAGAGTGGCCTTTCTGGCCAGGCTCACAGACAGAGACTTGCAAATTAAAGGAACCCAGGTTTTCCCCCTTTGGCTGCTCTGGCACCTTTGCCGTTGGTGGGGCAGGATCACAGCATGGCCGCAGCGCCAGGCCAGCAGGCAGACAAGCCAGCGACGAGTGCGCACCAGCGTCAACCGGCTTCAGCTGTTTCAGAAACAGGAATCTGGATTTCTTGTGAAATCTGCTGACATCTAAATTCAATTAAAGGTAGCACCTCTGTTGGCCTCGTTGGTCCTAGAGGACCCCAATTTGAGACCTGTGGGTAGACCTGTGTCCTTGTGACTGGTTCCTACAGCACATGTTTTACCCCACTGATGGCTCTAGTTTTAAAGGTCTTAGGACACCTGCCTTAAACCCTATCACAAAGGAGAAATCATTGTAACCCAAGAAATTCTAGCAGGAAGGCTAAGGACGGAGGCCCAGGAAGCCTGGCTGTAGTGCCAGATTTTCTCCCAACTGCAGCAAATAGGATGTGACTATTTACCCTCTTGGCTTTCAAGAACAGAGGTCAGTTATTATATAGAAATGACATGATATGCTAATTTGGGGGGACAAAAGCTTTAGACATGAGAGGTGTTTTTGTCTCACTTGTGTTTTCCATAAACTTGTTTTTCAGTTAATTAAAAAGAGTTCCTTTTTGCATATTCAGCTTTGTATTTGTAACTTATGACATGAAGTAGATTTGGCTTTTGACATGTAACTAACCATCTTATACCTGTCCAAAAATCCTCTAGATTATCAAGAGAAGTTTTTCTAACTTTAAGTACGAGTTTTATACTGTAACAGAAAGAGGGTGGGTTTTTGGCATCAATAAACCTGAGTCTGTCATCTATTAGCTATGCATTCTACAAAGACATTTATTTTCTTTAGGCCTCAGTTTCCTCATCTGTAAAATGGGAATAGTAGCAACAGTGCCTAACTTCACAGTACTGATGTGAGGATGAACTGACATGATGTGTAAGCACCAGGCTGCGGGACGAGTGGAGGTCCCCCGTGCTGCCGTGCGCGTGCAAAAGGAAAGGCAACGTTGCAAACAGACTGGCAATGTCCTGTAAAGTTACAAATACACCTCCCGCATGAACCAGCAAACCCACTCACAAGGATTTACCCAAGAGGAATGAAAACGTATGTCCACACAAACCTGTGTGTGAATATTCACAGCAGCGTGTTCACGTCATCCCAGAGAACCCAAATGACCTTCAGGCGGTAAATGGATACGCGGTATCACGCCACACGGTGGGAAACCGCTCAGCAATGCAAAGAAATCGACTACTGACGGCCTCGGAATGTGGGTGAGTCTCGGACATGAGGCTCTGGCGCATGCTCTCCCTTATACGCGGGAGCTAAGCCGTGGCTATGCAAGGACACTGGACACGCAGGAGTGGTGTCATGGACACTGGAGACTTAAAAGGGAGGAGGGGCTGAAGGATGAAAAATTACCGATTGGGTACAATGTACACTGTTTGGATGGTGGGTACATTAAAAGCCCAGACCTTACCACTATACAATATATGCATGTAATGGAATTCAACTTGTACCCCCTAAATCTATTTTTAAAAAATTAGGCCAGGTGAAAGATTCAAACACAAAAGTCACATACTGAACGATTCCATTTATATGACGTTCTAGAAAAGGCAAACTTATAGTGACAAAAAAAAAAAAAAAAGGGCGGTGTTGGGGGAGGGACTGACTGCAAAGGGGGAGAGAGTTGTCTGTGGTGCTGGCAATATCCCGTCTTGGCTGTGGTGGCGGCTACACAGTGAGTTTATACATTGCCAAAACTCATCAATTGTACGCTGAAAGTGGGTGAATTTTATTTTAAGTAAATTCTACCTCATTAGAGCTGGGGGCTCACACCACGCACAGCACCTGGCACCAAGTAAATACACACAGTAAACTGTTGATCTCTCACTGTCAAATGTCATTTAGAATTACAAACCTCTGCCGATCTGTGTCAGTGTTACCTGTCACCGAAGCCACACTGATCCTGGGTTTATGTGCTGCTTTTCTCCTTCAAGTACTTATGACATAAAACTGCCTCTTTCTCTCTCTCTCTCTCTCTCTCTCTTTTTACTACTTAGTTACCTAAAAAAAAATGTAGTGAGTCTTAACGTCTGTAAAGCACCTTGAGATACTTGGATAAAACGTGATACAGGAGGGCCAGGCGTTGTTATTACTCTTCTGTTTTCAACTATACAAATAGTATAGTTCTTTGTTCTCTCAGTGACTTTAGTAATAAAAGAGACCTGTTTAATCTGAAAGTGTAATTAAAGGCCATCCGATGATATAGTCCTCACCTCCTTTTGTGCTGACAGACCACTGTGCTCTCATTGGCAGAGCGATGCCCGTGGGCTCCTGCACGCAGAGCTTAGTCTCCAGTGCCCACCCTCTTGCACTGGCAGCTCCAGGCTGGCGGCCCCGCGGTTAGTCTGGCGCTAAGCACAGGGAGGTGGGCTGTGCAGGTGCCTGGGCGTGACGTTCCACAGGAAGGACGGAGCGCAGAGGGAAGATGAGAGGAACTGAGGGGCATGACATAGAGATTTTAGGATCAAGTTGAGAAAAAGTATGACGCTCAACATTTCTTAGCCTTGCTAGTTACTAATGCGTTTTTGTTTTGAGATAGGGCTCGCTCTCTGGCTCAGGTGGGAGTGCAGTGGCAAGATCGTAGTTCACTGCGGCCTCCAACTCCTGGGCTCCAGCGATCCTTGGCTTCCCAAAGAGCTGGGATTATAAGCATGAATCATGGCTCCCAGCCGAATGTTTTTTAAATTTTTAACAGATAACAATTTGCAACAATCTTCTCAAGCTTATCAGTAAGTTTATGAATAGCATATACTGGTCTTCTTTTGGCACAGAGGGGCATGCCCACGTTGCAATTTCTCTTTGCTATCCTGGGTGATCACGCATGGAGAAGATATAGTCATGTTCTGAGACAAGAAGTTGCTCCACACTGAGGACTTTCTGGCTGGTTCTTTTTGGCCATGGGTCTTGTATGGAGGTGGCAGGAGAAGAGGCGTCTGTAACCCTCATTACAAACCCTTTCCTGGCTGGAGGCGCACGGCCGTGAGAGCAGAGCGGAGCTGAAGCAGGTTTCTCATGCTCTGCACTCTGGAACCCGAGATGACGCGGCCTCTGTCCTGCACAACAGCGCAGAGTGTTCAACTGGTGTTATGACTTGTCTGGTTCCCACAGAGGAGGACTCCTGCCAAATATTTGTTAATCTGCATTTAAGTATGCAATCAGGGAAACCACACCCAGAAGCAAGTGCATGGCTGCATAATTAAAACGATCTTGCTGGAAGACCAGCTGGAAACGTGGGTCAGGGCTGGACGTCAACGGGGTCTCTGGCACTCTGGCTGTCGTCTTCTGCAAAACACTTTCTCCTTAGACTCTGGTAGGCTGCATCTTTATCCAAGCCTACTGACTAATCATAGTATTTTTCTTAGTGCCTGTAGCCATTTAAGAAAATATTGGTGTCTATTTAAAGTATCCAGATAAGTAGATTCCCCAGGTTGGTTTGTATTTGTCATAGGCCAAAATGAACTGTACTTACATACGAATGATCTTTTCTTTTCCTCTAAGTAAAGCATTTTGGCACGTTTTCTGAGAGCACTGGGGGGAAGTGCACGATATATTAATGCAGATGACTTTAGAGACTGAGCTGCCCAGGTTCAGGGTTGGGTTTACAAAAGGGTTAAAACCATTTACTCTGTGGTATCGGGAAGATGACTGACCAAATTAATGTATCACCTCAGGATGCAATAAAAGTTTTAAAAAATGAATGATTAAAATTAGTAAAGATTAAATTTATTTTTATAGTCAGATAATAGTTACCAGCAGCGCCATCTGTTGAAATATTGCAAAACTTCATTTCCTCCATCCCAAATAATATTTACTTAAAGTTAAGGAAGATAAAAATGTTTGGAATCACGGTAAGACTAGAACTCCAACCCCAGTCTTAGGCAAAATCACGACTATGATATTCTCCAGGACAAGAGGGGCACCCCATTTGTAAAGCCCGGAGAGACATCCCTACCTACACGGCAACCTCCAGCCTCCTCGCTGGCAGAACCTCCCACAACAGAACCGCGAACAGCCCGGGCTTCGTCCCCTGTACACTCGGGAGCTTTAGCATCAGGGAAGACAGTGAGCAGCGGGCAGCACCTGCTACCCAGACTCTCCCGTACGTCACAGCCTCCTTGGGTTGCAGAGCTGGAAGCGGCCCCGGCCCCATCTCACAGGGGAGGAGGATGAGGCCCATGTTCTAGGTCTAGGTCTTGCCCAAGATCAGGCAGGTGGTAAATATCAAGGTCAGCACTTGAATTCAGGCCCCAGGTGTTCTGAATTTCAGCCTAGAACTCTTCCCATTGCATTCCAGGCCTCTCCTCAATGGTGTGTAGGGGTCCATGCAAACTCAGCCCGGCTCCACAAGTAGCCACGGAGCACCTCTGTGTTCCTGGCACAGGCAGGACACTACGGAGGGAGCCTCGAGCATGTAGGACAGGCTCTGACCTGGCAGCTGGCATGGTGGCAGAGACACAAAAGGCAGGCTGGGGGTGAGGTGGGGTTCTCTTTCCTGAGGTTTCTCTGATACAGGGACTGAAGGATCAAGGGGGCAGCCCTGCCCTCCAGCTTTCTGGGGGCGGAGCAGGTGTCTGTGCCCTGAGGCGAGGTCAGGGTGTGGCTGGAGAGAGGTCAGCTGGGGGCGGGGGAGAGGGAGCAGCTCAGTGAGGGGCGTTCACAGAGAACACCAGGCTGCGGGATTTCATTCTGAGTGAGATGGAAAGCCACAGGAGGGTTTTCAGTAAGAGGCAGTGTGGCCTTGCTTCACGTAAGAAGTGCCACTCTGGCGGCTGTCTTGAGAACGGGCTGTGGGAGGGCAGGGCAGAGGCTGAGGCAGCAATGGAAAAATCCACAGCAGGGAGGACGGCAGCTTAGTCCTGGGGGATGGTGACGGTGGCCGGCCCTGCTGGATCCTGGATTCATTTCCAAAGGCAGTTTCTGATGGATAAGATGTGGGGTGAGAGATGGGGGGAGTCAAGTTGATGCCAAGGTTTTGGGGGTTCAGCAAAAATAATCATGCCATTTGCTGAGCACCTGCTATGTGTCAGGCATATTATTTCTAGCAGTCTCAGAAACTCTGAAAGGTGGGTATTGCCCCCATTACACAGATGAAAAAAGGCTCCGGGAAACCCAGTAGCTTGCTGCGGTCACCCAGGTGGGACGTGCCTAGTGGAACACATGTCTGCCTCCAAAGTGCTGTCCTTTCTCCTCCTTGGATCTGCCACCAGCAATCAAGCAACTTCAATTCCCTCTACCTTCTAAAGTCTGTGTGTTTCTGCTTTATACCCTCTGTGGTTCTTTTCTGAAACCTGTCCACGCTCCCCAAAGTGCACCTACAGTTGCTGGGCCACCCACAGATCCAACACAGCTCTCCTGAGGTCTCCATCTTAAACACGAGCCCAACAGGGGGACTCTATACGCCTGTGTGTTCTGTAGTTTATGTTAAAGATACTGCAGCAATAGTCTTCATTAGGGGCACCAAGGTGGGATATGATAGCAATTCTATAAAGACAGCCAACTAACACTTTTGAGGTTTATGCAGATTTTTTGGGGTAGTGCCTTTTCCAACTTCTGGCATCTATTTGGGGAATGCAAGTTTATAATAAGTCAGCTCTCTACAAATACACATAAGTTTTGGAAGGAAAATAAATGACAGGACTTTAACATATTGTCATTTGCCCTAGGAAGCACTTAAAACTGACATTAGAGAATGTATATGTGTATGATCATTGCTGTAAAGATTACTTTCCTTTAAAATGGTCTTGTTATGAAAAATGATGCTCTAAAACTATAACTTTTGTGCCATCACCAGCACTAGTGGCCCATTACGTGGACAGACAAGTGTCTGGTCTTTTTATCAAGCTGAGCTGCTGGTTGTGTCCGATACATATTTTTAACCACCGTAGAGATGCACAAAGAACGGCCTGCAGTGGGATCCCAGAGTTCACATTTGGTTGGCTGCAATCAGAGAAGGATTCGTCAACCACTTCCCTCTTCCTCTCCATCTGACTGCTCCACGCCCAATACTGCAAACATGAGCCAAGACAGCCCATAAAATTACTTAAGTGTAGGCCTTTAAAACTACCTTGCAATGAATACTTAAAAGCTTTCACTAGCTATTATAAAGTAACTTTTTATTCTCTGAATGACCTGTCTCATGATTAATGTCACCTAGCAATGTAGCAATCAAGGACACTCCCCCTGAATCACAAACAGTATAGAACTCAAATAGAGATATTGTGGTTAAAAACTGCACCCACCTCTTTGAATCAGATACATTTGTATCTTCTGATATAAGACACCGGCTATTAGGAGTAACTATGTTCCTGGCAACCCCACACAGGTAAACTGGAAACTCCAGGGCAGCGACCGTCACTCATTGACACAGAAATTTTCCTCTTTTGCTTTTGTGTCCCCTAAAGATTTCATTTTCCAGGGTTTTTGTCCAAGTTGCCTTTCCCTTGTCCACGTATAATTCTAATTTGAGGGATGTCTCAGCACAGGATTTATATATTGTAGTATCATGCAAATGGACACTTCATAAATGTTTTCTGAAAAAGTATAATAAAGTTAAAGAAGAGCCATTATTTCCTCAAGTGGATCATACCTGGCTTAATCTTAAATGAATATTCAAACTGGCTTTCGACAGCACAGAAGCCAGGTTGCAATACATGTAGGGAATATACAAAGCATGACCACCAAGTAAAAAGATTGCCTTTTTTTTTTTTTTTTTTTTTTTGAGACAGAGTCTCACTCTGTTGCCCAGCCAGGCTAGAGTGAGTGCCGTGGCGTCAGCCTAGCTCACAGCAACCTCAAACCCCTGGGCTCAAGCGATCCTCCTGCCTCAGCCTCCCGAGTAGCTGGGACTACAGGCATGCGCCACCATGCCCGGCTAATTTTTTTTCTATATATATTTTTGGCTGTCTATATAATTTCTTTCTATTTTTTAGTAGAGATGGGGTCTCGCTCTTGCTCAGGCTGGTCTCGAACTCCTGAACTCAAACGATCCGCCCACCTCGGCCTCCCAGAGAGCTAGGATTACAGGCGTGAGCCACCGCGCCTGGCCTGCTTTTGTTAATCAAAATAAACCTGGACACATTTATACAAAGGAATTGAGCATTGTTTCTTTTAAAGAACTCATCTTGGAAGTCTAACATTACTTATACCAGGCTTGATTCAAAATATGTCTGGAATGTCTCTTTGGGAACTGCCTTAACAGTGAGTCTACAAGTCACATTAGAAAATCAGTTTTATATGGTACAGTTACAGTATTTTTAAATTTGTTTTGCTTTAACAGCTTCACTAAGGTATATAACTGTCATACAATGGAGATCTGGCACCCTCATCTTTGTTCCCATGTAAGTTCTGTGTCCTTTTTCTCTGGCCACCTTTAACAATTTCTCCTTATCGCTGGTTTTGTGCTATTTGATTACAAGGGACCTCAGTATAGTTTCCTTGATGTTTCTTGTGCTTGGGGTTTGTTGAGCTTCTTAGATCTTTGTGTTTATAGTTTTTATGAAATCTGGGAACACTTCACTCGTTACTTCTTCAAATATCTTTTCTGTCCTCCCTTCTTTTTCGGGGACTCCAATTACATGTATTTTAGGGCACTTGAAGTTGTCCCCAGAACTGATTCTCTGTCCATTTTTTTGAAAATTCTTTTTTTCTGTGTTTCACTTTGGACAGTCCCTATTGCTGTTTCTTCAAGTTCACCAATCTTTTCTTTTGCAATGTCTGATATGCCGTTAGTTCTATCCAAAATAATTTTCATGCCAGACATTATAGATTTCATCTCTGTAAGTTCAAGTGTCTTCTTTCTATCTAACTTTCTTAGCATATGGAATAGAGTTCAAACATTGGTTTAACATCTCTGCCACTAATTCTAACATCTGTGTCAGTTCTGGGTTGGTGTTGATTAATTCTTTTTCTCTTCCTTCAAAGGTAAATTTTCCTGCTTCTTTGCAAGCTTGGTAACTTTTCATTGGATGCCACGAATTCTGAAATGTGCCCTGTGGGTGGTAGATCATTTTGTATTCCTGCATATACTCTTGAACTTTGTTCTGGGACACAGTCAAGTTACTTGGAAGCAGCGTGGTCCTTCTGGGTCTTCCAGTTACGATTTATGAGGCAGGTGTGGAACAGTGTCCAATCTAGGACTAATAAATCCCTACCACAGAGGCAAGACCCTTCTGAACACCGTAACCAATGCCCTGTGGATTTTTATCTTTTCCAGGCTGGCAGAACAGGCGACACTCCCAGCCCTGTGTGAACACTCAGTGCTGTTCCCTCTAATCCTTTTGGGTGGCTCTTCCCCGCCGGAGGCAGTTTGCTCACCGGCACATGCTGATCAGCACCCTCCTGGCTACGCTAGGGACCTCTGATGTCTCTGGAGCAATCTGTACAATTCTCCACTCTCCTCTCCTCCTCTGTCCTTCGCTCTCTTGCCAGTCTGGCCGCCCTGAACTGATCTCTCCGCTCTGTCTAATGCTTGTTTGTGCCCGTTAACTCTCCCAGCAGCGAGCTGGGCCAACTGCACGGCTCACCCTGTTTGTTTCCTCTGTTTCAGAGACCATGGTCCTCTGTTGCCTGATATCCAGTGTACTGAAAATCATTTTTCCCATATAGTTTGTATTTCTCGTTTTGTCTTCTTTCAGGTAGGAGGGTAAATCTGTCCCTGTCACTCTGTCTTGGCTGGAAGTGGATGTCCCCCATGCTTAGTCTTTCTTATCACTAAATGTGGCCATCAACTTGGCAGGGGTTGACTTTGGATTACTTTTGCTTCTTTCAAGAAAATTAAATAAAACGGCAAAGAGTAAAGGTCTGCCACTAGCAAGCATGGTTACTAGTTTGTTTTTCCCCTTACCATTTGCCTAGCATGTACCCGCCCCCCAAGTAGGCTGTGTTTTATGTACATTATCTCATTTTAATCTTTATAACAACCCCACAAAATAAAGACTATTACTCCCATTTTATATATGAGGAAATGGAAACCTGGGGAGTTGAATAACTTGCCCAAGGTTATACAGCTAGTATGTAATAGGGCTGAGAGCTGAAACTATGTTTCTCCAATTCCAAAGCTTGTGTTCTTATTCACTGCACTTCTGAATGCACTAAAGAGAAATTCTTGGGCCACAGAAAATACGTTGGGAGAATGGTAGCGTTATTAAAACACATATGTGCACGGCACATTCTCTGATAACTTGACAAAGCATAATGATAACAACTACTCTTTTTCATTGATTTTAAGATGCCACTGACTGTCAGAGGTACCGCTATTTTATCTACCCTAAGAAAGAAAAAACCTGCCCATTAAACCATGGCACAGTGTTTTAGATGTCATCAATTTTAGGATGGATTTCAATTTTAGGGTTGTTAAAAAATGAAAAGGTTTCCATGTTAAGAATAAAATGGTACAGTATCATTTACTGGGTACCTATTATGTACCACTATTGCATTTGATTCTTTCAACAACCCTAAAAAGTAGGCATTACAATCTGCATTTTATAGAAGTAGAAACTGAGGCTCAGAGAGGTAGGTGACATGTCCAAGGTCACATAGCCAATAAATGGCAGTGCCAAGCTTTTGCTATTTCTTAGCTGCTTGTTAAAAAAATAATCTTATTATATTAAAATCTAACATATATTTTGTAATGGCCTGTTAATCCCATGTGCGTACACATACATGTGTCTGCACACCCATGTTCCTGTGAGCTCCGTGGAATTAGATCTGCTTTAGTAGGATGGGGAGCTGGAACTGGGATTAGTGAACGTTGGCAGAATGAAATTTCTCATCTGCCTGCAATTTAGTGAATGAACAATTATGCCATGAATGTTACATAAAGCTTACAGGGTTTTATAATTGTGGCAATAAACTAATTTTTAAATTAGGACATACATCTGTTCAAATGAAAAATATCTATTGCTTTTATAGATTCCTACCTAGTCTGAGTGCACCAGGACTCAAGACAAACTCTGCTTTGTGAGTACAATTGTTCTTGGGATAGGGAATGCCGCTTCACAACACTACAGAGGAGGATGCCACTAAAGTTGAACTTCTTTTTGTTTTCTTGTTATTTTTGTATAAAAAACAGTTGGAGAACAGATTCATACTTTTGTCTATGAGCAAATGGGTTTTTTAAAAACCCAATCTTTCCTAAGGGTAAAAGTGAGAGGCTGATCATTTACTCTGACAACTGTGGCCCTCCGTGACCCATCCAGGACAGCTCATCCACAAGACATCACAGTTCAGTGAGCGAAGACTGAGGAGTCAGCCTGCTACTCAGGATCCTCACATCTGATAAAAGTTATCAATCTCCTCAGTGAGTTAATCTCAGAAGCAAATGCCATCTGAGCTTTCTGTAGAAACTCCGAGCCAATGAATAGCTTTGAAGCAGTTTGAGGCCTCACATCAGTAATGCCCTTACGGAATTATAGGTATCTCAATGCAAAGACTGCTATAATCTGGGCCTAGCAACACCTTGAATACGAATGGTTCAATTATGTGCCCTATTTCAGAACAGGAAGGGATAGTGACATCCAAGCCACAGCTTTTCTGAACGTGAGATGTGGTAGTGACAGAGCCTCACTCTCACGGTCACAGACGATGTCTAACATGCCAGTTCTTTCTTGACCAACACCACCGCCATGGCGAATGGAGTTTGAGGGCAGCTCTTGGCAGAGTCCCCAGGGTTGCGAGCAGGAGATGCATGCTTTTCCCTCTAAGGTCCCTGTGCTCTGAGATTCTGGCACCTCCTCTTCTGAGCCCCACGTGTTCCTCTCCTGACTCTAATTCAGACCTTGGCACCTAGTGACTCAGCCCTGAGAGCAAGCAGTGCTGAGATGAAGCCTGTGGCTCCGAGAGCAAGCTACAGCTGACGGGAAGACAATCGCAGTCTTCCTTTCTTTCTTCTTTAAGTTGAAAGTTTGATGACGAAGACAATGAGAGGGCCCATGTGGACCAGCTTTGATGGTGAAGCTACAGGCAGCCACTTACAGAGAAATGGAACATACAACACACATACAGACAAAATGGAAGCAGACGTGAAAACACGCAGAAGAGGGCGATGCTTGGTTCAGTGCTCTAGGGTTCCTAAGGTTTTAAGTAAAAAGAAAATAACTGTAATGAAATGTAATGAGGCCCTTTGACATTGAGCAGGTGATAGCTCAGGCCTGGCCTTCTACCACACACCTGTAATGTGTGACTTGGAAAGGAACGTTTCCCAGAGAGGGCCGTCCTCCCCGAACACGGGCCACGACCAGTCCCCCGAGCTGCTGCTCGGCAAAGGGGTCACGTGTTGCTAATCCTTGTAAAACCAGCTGAAGGACCATCTTTCCCCTGAGAATTTTCTTCTGTTTCTTGCTAATTCTGGCTACTTTCATTGCTTTGTTTCTCCTCCACTTAAATAAATATTCCTTCATCTGATGTGTCCAATCTTTCTTTTGGAGCAGCAGCAGCTTTGACATGTGTACGCACATTCGGACAGGCTTCCGCAGCTCACTGACAGCTTCGCAAACAGCGTTTCTGTTTCTCCTCAAGACAAGCTAAGGCAGGGCAGCCATTATTATGCCCATTTCACAGATGAGGAAAGCGAGACCCAGAGGGGTTAAAAGGTGACGTGACCCAAGTTACATAACTGGGAGCTGGAAGAAGCAGAAGCATAGAGCAGGCATCCTGATGCCAACTAAATCCACCGCCTCCACTCTGGGGCAGCTTCATCTCCAAGAGAAGAAGAGTCATGAGCGGTTCGAAGAACAAGCAGTTACAATAAAGAGACTCAGATTTAATGTTCTTTGGGGTCATATGGTAAAAGAACAAGTGTTTGGCCTGTGGTTCTGCCATTTACGGGATCTGTGACCACGGGGTAAATAAAAGCATCTTTACGTATCGGCTTTTGAGAGACGGAAACGACAATGATGAGCCGGCAGGGCTGCGGCGGGAAGGGGCCGGGCCAGCGCACGGCAGGTGCGGAGCAGCGGGTCTGTCATGGCAGGTCCCCGGCGGCCCCTGCGTCCCTGACAACCACGGCAGCTGTCTGGCTGCGGGAGCCTAAATGCCACAAGTCCACGTACATACGGTGGCTGTGGTTCCTGTGTACTCCTCAGGAGTGTGACTGACATCTCTGAGGACTGTCTCTGTGTCTTGAGGGCAGGTGGCCCGCACATTCTGAGTGTCCTGTGGAACCCGAGGGCGGCACACTCACTGCCCTCGTAGTGGGGCTGGCCAGACACCAGCAATGCCGATAAAGCATTTTGGGACGCTAGATCAATAATTAAGGTGACCAACTCATCTTGGTTTGCCCAGGATTTCCCCCCCCAGCATTAGAAGTCCGATGTCTCAAGAACCCCTCAGTTCTGGGCAGAGTGGGAGCACTGGTCACTCTTTCAATCAGAGAGACTGAACTAGTACCAAAATAAAAAAACCCAAAAATATATTTCTTTTTAGCTATTCCTTAATAGAAAATGTAAAAACCTTGGACGGCTGCAGCCCCATGTTCTAAACCAGTGGTTCTCAAAGTGTGGTCCCCAGGCTGGGCCAGCAGCAGCAGCAGCACCTGAGAACTTAGAAAAACAAATCTGGTGGCACCACACCACACTTTACATGAGTCAGAAACTGTGGGGATCAGGCCTGGGAATCTGGTGGTTTTTTCTTTTTGTTTGTTTTGTTTTGTTTTGAGACAGAGTCTCACTCTGTCACACTGGGTAGAGTGCCGTGGTGTCAGCCTAGCTCACAGCAACCTCAGACTCCTGGGCTCAAGCGATCCTTCTGCCTCAGCCTCCGAGTAGCTGGGACTGCAGGCATGTGCCACCATGCCTGTCTAATTTTTTCTATATGTTTTTAGTTGCCCAGCTAATTTCATTCTATTTTTAGTAGAGACGGGGTCTCGCTCTTGCTCAGGCTGGTGTTGAACTCCTGAGCTCAAATGATCGGCCTCCCAGAGTGCTAGGATTACAGGCGTGAGCCACCGTGCCTGACCTGATTTTTTTTTTTTTTTTTTTAAATACAGTCTCCCTCTGTCACCTAGGCTGGAGTGCAGGGGTGTCATCATAGCTCACCACAACCTCAAACTCTTAGGCTCAAGCGCCCTTCCTGCCTCAGCCTCCTGAGTAGCTAGGACCCCAGGCACGCACCACAATGCCCGCTAAGTTTTAAATTTTTTGTAGAGATGTCGTCTTGGTCTTGCCCAGGCTGGTCTTGAACTCCTGGGCTCAAATGATCCTCCCACCTCAGCCTCCCACAGTGCTGGGATGACAGGTGTGAGCTGTAGGTGAGGGTTTTAACAAGCCCTTGGAGTGATTCTGATGGTCAAGTTTGAGAACCACTGGTCCAGACCATAAGTAGAAGTTAGACTAGATGCCAAGTAGAATTAAAAATGGTAAAAGTTCATGAGAGAAAACTTTTTTCCTTTGTCCATTATCACTTCCATTTTTTGCTCGTGTTCAGACTGAACAGGGGACTTCTTGCTCCTTTGTTCCACAAGAATCTAGTGCGACTTGGAGATTATCAAGTGTAGAGTGTCTCCAGAAGGTACCATGCGGACGAGAAACGCATCTCTGGGGGCAAATCATACATGTTACGTCCCTTGTGGTCACATGAATGCTATTTATATGCATGTGCTCTGAAAAGAAACTGACGGACAAAGCAGGGCTCCTCCCAGTCTCCGAACGCCAGGGTCTAGTTTCCTCTCCTCAGCTGGCGTGCACGGCCTGACTCCAGTAATAACAGCCTCCTGGGGAGATTAAAGCCCCGGCAAACACGGTTCATCTTAGAGGGTGTATACTCTAGCTTTGTGTATGTACACACGTATAACGCACTGCAGTATTTGTATGTGATGCACGTGTGAATATCACTGGCGGTGAGCCTGGAGGGGGCACACCTACGAAGTTGGGACCGACATTTCTTAAACGCAAACTTGGTTTCCCTGAACCGTCCTCCGCCCCTGTGTGGTCCAGACACACACAGAGCATCAGGAAGAACACCCTCCCTCCCTGCAAACAAGGCGGCAGAGTCTTTCTTCTGTTTCCAGAAAGAGTGGAGTATTTTATGGTGGCTTCTTTTACCTCTAGGGACTCTGCATATTAGAAAAATACATGGACTCACCGATCTCCTGCATAAGGAAATGATATGATCAGGAGATGAGCTGACTCAGATCACTGCCTTAAGTCAAGCCCACAAAGCTGGGGCTGCAGCGGAAAAGCAGTGAGCGCCCTCGAACCTGGCACTGAGAAAGGCCAGCGCAGGCTCCTCCGGGCCACAGCGCCCGTGTGTGCAGCCCAGGCGGGAGGGCCGTGGCCTGGTGGGGGTGCAGCCTCCTGGTTTCCTTTTTGTTTTTGGCCGGGGCACATATTCCCTCAGGAAGCACCCTCCTTAGGCTGTGGGTGCTTTCTTGTCACCTGGCCAAATAAAAATTACAAAAGTCTTCTGAATAGGCAGTGCCATTAGGATTCACAGTACATGTGCGCAACAAGCTACAATCACTGGGTGATAAAAACTCCCAATCTCCACTTTCATGCAAAGCTGAATGGGTGGCGTGGACCTTTACACGATGTTGTATAAATGCTCTATGAGCTCTGTCTGCCCAATGGACAAGATCCCAGTCTCCGTGCGTGACTGAACAGCACACACTCGCCTGTGCTAAGCAAGGGAGGCCGCCCCGCGCGCAGTGTGGCACTCCGCTCTCGCGGCGCAGCTGCTCAGAGGCTAAACAGAACAGAGCAGAGGAAGAGGCTGGGAAAATAAGCCTGAGGGTTTATGTTTCAAAAATGGAAAGAAATGAGAAAAGCGAAGATGAAGGCAGAGAGAAGAAACAGGTGCTCTGGGGGGGGGGGGGGGTGTTAGGGACTTCGGGAAGGCAGGGCCTCAGGGCTGTGCTGGAGTGGGCGGGGGAGCCAGGGAAGACCTGGCTTTTGGAGGGCTGCCTGCCCTGACCAATTGCCACAGGCTTAAAAGGATGCATGTTTATCCTCTACAGTTCTGAGTGTGGGCAGGGCTGGTCCCCTCTGCGGGGTGTGGGGAGAATGTGTCCCTTGCCTTTTCCAGCGTCCAGCGGCCGCAGCAGCCCTCGGCTCACGGCCCCTTCCTCACGTCAGTCTGACCCCTCTTCCATCCCTGCCCTCCTGCCCTCCTGTGGGCGGGACCCTGTGATTACAGTCAGGGCCCACCTGCATTGTCCAGGACTGTCTCCTCAGTTCCTGTCCTTAATTTGATCCCATGTGCAAAGTCTCTTTGTCATTTAAGGAGACACAGTCACAGGTTCCGGGATTAGGATGAGGACATCCTTGCGGGCGGGGGTTGTCACCTGTGTCCCCTTCTCCCTGGCAGCTTCCCTCTGCTCAGAGGCGGGCGGCCTGAGGCCCCTTACCTACTGCTCTCCAGGCTCAGGCAGGGGCCAAGAAACAGTATATGCTTTTGCGAAAAATCTGCAAAAGTGAGATACTTTTGCATTCTTTTTCTACAAGGGAGGATCCCCAAATGCATGAACTCCCACAAAAACTGGGTCTTCCCCTGCTTACCCATTTTGTCCATCTATTCAAAGACTCTCAGTTGGAAGCTACTGTTTAATTTGAAATATCTTGTATTTAATAACATGGCAGAAATAATACAATGTCTAGAAGTGCAGCAAAAGGAACATTTCCTTAGGGAAGAGTCTTCATGCTCTTTTGAATTTATTTGTGTATGAGAATTTTTAAAATTATTTAAGAAAACTTCTTTTATTCTCTTTGAAAGGTTTTATTTTTATTTTGAATTTTTTATTATGATCGTCAATCCCTTAATTCTATTTTCATATGGTAACAGAATCATCAGAAGAACATGAACTTTTCTGTTCAGATTACGGGGGGCTCCCAGTGCCACTTAAAGCAGGGGGAAGGGGAGAGCCTGGGCCAGTTTCATAAACTACAGATTATTAGTTTCTCCCTTGTGGGGACAAAGCACATTTGTGGTCTTCTGGTTCCTAGCCACGCTGAACTGAGACAGAAGCTGCATAGGAAAGATTCTACATCACATTTAAAATTCTTACCGGTGGCTAAGAAAGGATGACCTGAAGTTTGCTTGGGTATCGGGGACGCTGACTTGCGGAGAAAGATGGCGACGCAGGGCAACAGCGTCTGCTTTTGGTGTCTTGTAAGCCCAGCTCTTTTGTCTGATGCGTGTCTACAGGACCAACAAGAAAGAAGACCCCGGGCCCAGCACAGCTGTGTCGCCCCGCCCCGCCCTGGCACTGGGACTAGGCTGAGCAGCAGCTCACCAGGCACAGACGTGCCCAAGACTCTCACTCACCACAGCCCTCTCCTGGAAATCTGAGGCCCTCACTGTACTTTAAAAGATAATTGACAAAAAGCAGCAGGAGTCGAGAGTGGCAGTCATAAGTTATCCTGTTCATAAATCACAATAGCAAAGCACAAAATGCCAAGAGGAAGCCAGCCGAGGCTGAGGATCCTGGCAGGGTTACAGAGCAGACTCTTCACAAGTCTGGGTTCGGGAAGCTTCAGGTAATCAGCTGTGTGTTGACCAGAGAGCCCTTCCTCATATTTACAGTGTAGGCCTTTGTAACCCATTCTCCCGCCCTCCCCTCATGGGGGGCGCACCATTTTGTCTAACGGGAGAAACTATATTTGTGTTAAGCTCTGGTTTATAATTGACCAGCTGACCCCAATTCTTCACATAGATTATATTTAACATTAAAAATACAGATTACCTTTTTTTCATTGTTGAACGTTTCACTATACACACATGATGTTTTCTTCCCACAGAAAATGAAATACAAATGACAGAAGTTCTGTCCTGCAGCCCCAATGTCTCCACAGTGTCCCCACCCAGCCTGGTGACACACTGCCTGCCGGGGCGGCGTCAGGGTGTGCGGCCCACGTCCACTTTGACTCTCTCCCATTCATCGGCAGAGCAACTTCACTCCTTAGCTAGGGCAATGTTTCAATTTAAAGACAAGTCTATACAACTGAAAAGATGCATACTCAAATTTAGGATAGAGTCATCTCTTGGTCTATGATGACAAATTAAAAATAAAATAATTTGGTACATTTTATTTTCCTACATTAGGCTGTCAAATCTAAAATCACTGGAGCAGAGGTCTTATTACTTTCAAATGATATATAAATATTGATTATAAGTAATAAATTTATTTATAAATAGATTTCTTCCTTTCCATACCTCTATATTATGCTCTGGTTTCTCTTCAGGTAGTATAAATCTTTTGCCTTTTACCAAACCTCTATAAATGTCTTCCACTTCTGTAAGCTTAAATTCCTTAGAACTAATTATTTTTGTTTACTGATGGTGCATATGATAGATAATTTTATTTGGAGCAATAAATATTCTGATTCAAAGAGAAACAGTTCTTCCAAATTAGCTAAGAGCAAATTCACAACATGTGAGTTTGCCTTTTTCAGGCAGACGTGATGTTATAAAATGTCAGCTATCCAAAATTTTTGAGATGGGGGTGAGAGATTCCTGCTAAATGACACATCACTCTCTTGGGTATTATTGGACTTGAAACTGGAATGCCCCCTTTAAGACCAGATAGATTGGGAGAAAGGCGCCACACACAACATGGTCAAAGTTGGCTATTTTCTCAGCAATGCCTGACACCATCTCATGTTTTGGCAGGAGGAGCTTGAATCTGACTTTTTGTAAAGGTGCAGCTTAACTCAGGCACCCGCTGGAGATCCTTCAAGTTTAGAGTGACAGGCACTCCCCACAGGGCTCTGCGGTTATGCAGGCAGGACCACAGAGATAAAGAAATACACACTTAGCTGCTGGCAGAACCAAGACTAAAACATAGAGTGCCTTCTGCTCTTTCACCCCAAATCTTGATTAAAAATACCCTTTGCCCACTCAAGAGCTTAATGTGCCGAACCCTTTCCCGATAGCACTGATGCTGGTTATGTTCTAGCGTTTCGCTGTGGGGAGGGGGTAGTTAGCAAGGCAGAGAAAGGAGCACCGAAAGGGCAGCACTGGAGAGGCATTAAGAGCTTCTGGGAAAAACTTTCTGCGGGTTTCTAGGCTGTTGCATTGAACATGAACACTCAGGGTCTTAGAGCTCAAGAATACGGCATGGTAGATAACCACACTGCCTCACTGCCCTTCTGATGACCCCAACCTCGATCTGGGAAAATCACTTCTCGGGGAAAGATAACTTCGTCTCTGTGACAATTCCGCCCCAGTCCATGCTAAGAAGAGAGACGACCAATCGTGTTGACTTACGATTGCTGCTTTTTGTGTTCCAGATCGCTATCCGCAGAGGATTTCCTAACGCAGTTGGACTGGAGCCCATATGTGCAAAGACAAGTTGAAGTGCTAAACAAAACGCATACCCCGAGTTACAGCTGCGGCAGTACATTTTGGTCGAGGAAGCTGGAATCTTTCTAAAGTGTAATGAGGACGGTACATGTGTAGTGGGTCCCTTGGTGGTGGTGACTCCTCGGTGGAACGACGGGGCTGGCAGCCTCCCGAGGCATGAGGCACAGGGAGCACGGAGCTGGGGTGCGGGGGTGTGTTCACTTTGATTCCGCTCGTCCCTCCCTCTCTCCTCCCTCCCTCTGGCTCTCTCTCTTCCTCAGGGAGGGCAGATGTTTCAACTGATAGTTTGTAAATATTCCGAAGGCAGGCGGTTGTTACCTGAGCTCACCTTTGCTATCTCCAGTCCCACCCTAAAGTGATTTTACAACATATCTAAACATGTCTTGTCATACCACAGAGGAGTCTGTAGCTCAACTAGTTAGAGGGTTTCATTCAAAAAGTTTTTTTTTTTTTAAAGTTGCTTTCTATATTGCCTTTTCTGTACTGGCTAGAAGTCCATTCAAAGATATTTTGTATCAGTAAAGAAATACAACTCTCTTCCCCGTTCCCCAATACAGCTGTGGTGCAGCACGCCGGCCACTGTCCCTGCCTGCGTGTGTCAGAGCCTCTGCCTGCCCTGTAACTCCCAGGGCCGCCGTGAGGGCCGTGGCTCAGCCCCTGAGCCTCACGCTGCTACGAGAGCAGCCCCGGCCTGAACCGCACTCTCGAGGGTCCCACGACACACTCTGGGCTCACGCTCAGCTCACGGGCCACTACAGTGCCAAGGCTCTTCCCATGTGCAGTGCTGTTAGGTTGTGTCTCTTCCACAATTTCAGGTCCACGTTTAGGACTTAAAGTCGTCATACTCTTTTCTTTTACTTTTGGCACAGGCTTCTTGAAAAAATGAATTGAAGAACGTGGTCCTTGCAAGCCAGATGTGCCTTTGAAAGTCTGTGCACTACAGCTCTCTAAGATTCATCAACTACCGTATCGATCACCTGTCATTTGTCTACCACAGTGATAGGCACCATGGAAGATTCAACAGCAAGACCAGACACGGTTCTTGACTCCAACAAGGTAACATTTTTGCTAGGGAGAAAAGATCAACATTGATGATGCAATTAGTTAACAACACAAGGTTGTCTACAGGGCTGCAGTGGGGGATGCTGTCCACAGGACAGTGCAATCAAAAGGAGGTGAGCCCTCCTTCTCGGGGGTCAGCCTGAGCGAAGGCACCGGAGACGGTGGCACGTCTGGTGCACGGGATGCGTGTACCCACAGGGAAATCAGAGTCTGGGGAGCTCTAAAGGCGGGTGAATAGCGTGGGCTCCATGGGGTGGGCAAGGCGGAACCTGCAGGTAACCAGGCCAGCACGTGCCTGTGAAGGAGGGCCGGCAGGGTAGCCCTATGCAAGATGCTCTGTTGGAAGAAGAGGCTGAAGGCAGCAAGAACAACTAGAAAGAAACGCCAGGAAATCAGAGGGCCAGGACAGGTCAATGGTGAGCATACAATTATCTGCCTCGGAACGTCACTGGGAAGATTAAATGAGCAGATGCACACGGAGTGCTGAGCACAGCGCCCAGTATGCAGGATGTGCTCGGCAAACGCTACCTACTGGTCATGTTGCTGTTGTTGTTATTTTCATGTGTGAGAAGAGAGACAAACAAATAGGAAGTAAATAAACATAGTCCCTGCTTGCATGGAGCCTGTTTTGTGGACTGACATGAGGGCTGCCTGGCCGTGACAGCCTTGCTGCTGCTTCTCAGGGTCAGCCTGTGCAAGGGCACAGCAGACAGGTGGCACGTGTCTGGTGCGGAGGATGTGTGTATCCACAGGGAAACCAGATTCAAGAACACTTGTCCTACCTAAAAAGTACCTTTAAAACGCAATCCTTAAATGGTTTTGGTATTAAAGCATTTAATGACAATACTCATGGTTAAAATGCTGGACAAAGCCCATGTGGACATTTCCTACATCAGTGACTTTTGAGGATGTTAGTTCAATAGATAATTATTAAATACCACTAGACTACAAAGTGACGACTATTTAAGTTCAATTCAACCAGCAAGAACTTGTAGCTTTCTGTAAGTCAGGCAAGGCACTGGGGATACAAATTTTAAGCTCATTTAAGCCCAATACTTAACGAGCTTAAAATACAGTGGTGGAAACAGATACATAAACCAGCAATTGGAACACAAGTGCACAGTCCCCTTTGCAAAGCCTCTCGGAAGCATTTGGAGCGAGATGTTCTGGTTTGCAGAAAGACAAGGTGACTGTCGTAGCACACACAGCCTGCCAGGACAGTCCCAGTTAGACTTGCCCTGGTGCTGCATCTGACATGTTCCCCCTTTACTGTCAATAGTTAGATGGTACATTTATGGTTACTCTAATCTCGTCTCTCTGAGCACCCCAGGCAAAGTCTAGGCAGCACCCCATAATCAAACATGAATATTCCTTCAGCATATTCAGTATGAGTAATCACAATAAATGATAAAAACACAGATTATAAGTAGTCTTGTGTCAGTTCAGGCCAGGTTTTGAGGCCAAATGGGTTACAAGAGAAGTTGTGATGTCCCCTGAGCTCTTTGATTGTTGGCATCATGGATAAAGGACTGCAGAGGGCGTGGGTGGGGCTGTAAGTGCAGGTGTGGGACGGGACAGAAGAGGGACCGAGGTGTCCTCAGTCCTGGGAAGTTGGGGGAGTTTCCAGAGAAAGTACCAGTATCCTTGAGACCGGGGGGAGGAGGAGTAGGAGCTCGAGGAGAGTTTGGGAACTAAGGAGGGCTGGAATGACTGTCAGGTCCAAGTCCTGGGAGTGCAGATACCCAGCGATCCAGGGCTAGAGCCAGACAGAGACCTGGAAAGGCAGGTGGCGTGGCAGGAAGGCCCTTGCTCGAACGGTGCGGCTGGGGCACTGGGCATGGGGGACACGTCAGATCTCGACGTCTTCCAGCAGTGGCTGCTGCGCCTGAGGGAGGCCGGCAGGACCAGCGAGAGGCCAAGGTGCTGCATCAAGAGACCGCCGCGGCCGGCGGTGAGGGCAAGGGGGCACGAGGGTAGACAGTGGGTTGCTCTGCCCACTCGTTCTGGGCTAACCTGAGTCCTGTGAAAACTACCTGTGTCTTCCTCATGCTCTTCTTTATTCTAACTGACGAAAGGAACGCTGAGGCCGGACTAGCGTGTTTCCTATCTTCTTCTTTTCGTTTTAAAGCAATACACGTTCACAAATGAACATGTGAAAATGCAGAAGACTGGGGGGAGCCCCCCCTGCCACACCTCCGCCGTCGGCAGTTCTGCGGGCACGAGGCCGGGGGCACGGGGGGTCTGCAGAGCACGGCTGGTGATCTTTTCCCTCCAGCTCTTTCTTACCAGTGTGTGGCTTTCTTATGTGCTTGTGACCACACTGTCTGGACAATTTTTACACTTCCTTTTTCACTCAGCATTTCATCTCAGACATTTTCCTGAGTCACTCCGTAGTCTGAATGAAAGCAGTTCTTAATAGCTTTGCTGTATTATGCCACTGTGAAGCACCAAGCTCCGTTATCCCCCCTGGCTGGACATAGTGCTGCCTAACAGATCTCTAAACCCAAAGGAAATTATTTTAAAGGCATAGTCTCATGCCAATATTTTAGGGAAGGCAAGGAAACATTTGGCATCTCTTACTGGTTCCTAGCTTATGACTTTCCAAATTCTCTTGCTATCAACTGAACTGGGCATGGAAACATTTATAACTGGTGGTTTGTGGATAACGGAGTAGTATTTTAGCAGTTAAGTGAATCTCAAGTTTCAGTGCTTCTCAAATGTTGCTTACCCCAAATTTCAATATTATTATTGGTTGGGAATAGAAGGAATTAAAATTACATCTCCATTGTGCCCACCAGAACCACGTCTCTCTTAACCATACTTTTTTTTTACATGACTTTAAGAAAGCAAAATCCAAGTCATAAGGTTTCGAGGTCAAGACATGGGCTGAAAAGATCCTGATTTTTTAAAATATCTATCTGTTCATCCATCTACCTACGCATTGCTTAGAAATACTTCTCAGTCCCATAGAAGGGGAGGAAAGGCTATAATGGGAGATTGAATACCCACATGGTTGAAAGTAACGACAGGGCAGGAAAGGCGGGCTCAGGGCCCTCTCACACTGGGCCGTCCAGGGGACGCGCCAGGCGGAAGTGGCCTCCTGCCTTCCTCTCCCGGGCAGCCCGGCACAGCCAGCCACAGCCAGCCACGCGAAGGGCTGCGGGGAAGCTCTGCCGCGCCTGGTCCCCCCTCACCCACCCCCTCTTCCTGAAAGACACGTGCTACCAGCATTCAGATCTGGAACGTGGACCCGGCACTTACACAGAAAACAATTTCATGTACGGTAACCAGATAAAGTTAAAATGTTTTTATCAGTATTTTAGCTATGTCATATTGGGAAAATAGACGTTGGTTGGCAGGGCTAGGACCTTAATATTATTTAAAACATGCTTTCTGAGATAAAAATGTTTTCAAGTACCAAATCTGTTATGGCACTAAAGATTTCACAAAATAGCCTGCACTTTTACCAGTCATATGGATGATTAAATTTTCTTAAACATTTTCTGGAATAAGGTAAGCCATAAATAAATGAAATAAGAATAAATTAATAAACAAATGCACTGCTCATCCAAATTTCATGGCATGGAAAGGAAACATCCAACAGTACCCAGCGGGAAAGGGGCCCGTCCACACCCTCCTGGGGCACGGGGGGGCCACAAAGAGCGAGCCGCTTGTTCACCATCCACGGAAAAGCGAAACAGAATACGGCTTCTTTATATATCTCAATGGTATCTGTAACTAGAAGGCTGTAACTTTTTCGACACTTGAAACGTCACTGGCTTGCGAGGCAGCATTCCCAGCGAGCAGTGAAGCGTGTCCAGAGAAGCTCCAGGCAGATGCGGAGGACGGAGGGATGGGTGGGAAGTGGGCTTGCAGTTGGAGTCCCCTCGGCGGGGCTGTTAATACTGCAACAGCAACAGGGGCGGACAGGCCACACAGGTGGTCCAAACCCAAACTGCTCATGGATAAATAAGTCATTGTGCATTACAGTATGATCTTAATAATACAGTTTAAGTCCAAAGAAAGTATCAGGGAGAAAGCCTCAATATATCAAATAGCCGGTAGACAGAATGGTTTAGACCCTGGGAAGAGTAGTTTTGGGTTTTCCTCAAACTATGCCTATCATAAACTCATTAGTAAAATATTCCTTTTAAATTAAAATCACATCGTCTCGTCTAAGAAATCCAAGGGCACATGAAGGCCAGGCCAGTGACTGCCACGGGGGCCTTCTGGGCCTTGGCCACACTCCCCTGCGCACAGCTGCCTGAAACGCAAGAGGCCAGCGGCGGTCACCTCTCCCTCTGCTGCATCTCCCAACTTTGGTTTTTCTTTTCAATGCAAACCATAGGCACCTCGATGTGGTAAGTAAATGTGTGCCAATCACACACTTTATAAACGGACACAGAGCCAGTGTCAGGCTGTGTGGTGACACCCTTTAGCTGGGCCCTGACCCTTCCTGCTCCCAGAGAATTCTTCAGAGGCTCCTTGCTTGGTGTCTGCCCCGCTGGGGGAGATGGGCAGCAATGTGCCATGTTGCCTGAGCACGTTTCACACTGCTTCCACTCCGCAGGTCGGCAGGACAGGTTTATGTGCCCTGAAACTAGTGGCGGGTCTCTGACTGCTGGTTTATAGTTTCAGGCCATTAAGTAGGTGCAAACACACCCACTGCAGCAAAGACAAGCTGCACTGTGAAAAGGCAGGGAGGTTCACAGAATCAGAAGTCAGAGGGCCAGCTGCCCTTTCTGTGCTGCAGCTGAGGGCCTGGCTAGAAGAGGCCAAGCGCAGGTTTCCCTGAAGGCCAGGGGGCAGCAGGGCAAAGTTTTCAGGTGACCTAGTGCACATGATCCCAGCAGAAAGAGAGGGAGCTCAGTGGGAAAGCGTAGCCTGGAAACCAGCCGAGCCACTGCCACGCAGTGCCACCTCAGGCAAGTCACTTGGTCTCCTGGTGGCCCAGTTTCCACATCTGCGCTCCATGAGCTGCTGGCGGAAATGACAAAGAGGCTTTGTGCTGGGGAAGTTGCAGAGATGACTGGCAGCAGATGCCTCACGCCCACGAAATGGCGGCAAAAGGCCGACAGCCTGGCAAGGACCAGGGGGAAGCCCTCGATGTTCGGAGCTGATCATCACAGAAGCAAAGAGAAGTGAACCAGCGACGTGGGCCAAGGCCCCGGCTCCTCTCTGTTTCCCAAGGCAAGAGCTCAATTCCTGGCTACCCTCACGCAGCTAGTGAGAGAGGGGCTTACACCAGAGAATAAAGGAAAAGGGGAATTTATTGAGAATTAAGGCTGTAACTAGGATTTAGAGCTGGACTGACAGTTACATTGCAAAACCAGAACTTGACGTGTGGGGAGAAAGAAAGTGTCTTTTCTCTCAATGAACACGATCCTTCAGCTGAGCTAACCCTGCCTGGCTGGACCGGGACAGGGAGCCTGAGAATGGAGACTTTGCACCTCACGCAGCAGCTTCTGGCTTAACTGCAGAATTATTTCTGGAAATGGTCAATAAAAATTACATACGTACATAAACCGATAACATAAAACCCAAAACCATACAAGTATACTTAATGTAAATGACTTCAGATCTTAAAAAATTATTTTTATACGGCCTAAGTCCCTGAAGTCGGAGCCCGTGCTGCAGCTGGATGCGTCCCAAGAATCACTGCTTGTCAACACCACTCCTGCCGCAGGAAGCCTGTTTACCTCCCCTCTGCCTGTCAGGCCGACTCTGTCTCTGAGCGCTCTGCTTTACGTCACCACCCCTACCCCTGGGAAACACGCTGTCTGTGTGTGCATTCCCGAGAAGGTTAACCGCACGGCAGATTTATTCATCAACTCAGTAACGCAAATCAATCACACTGATTGATCAGATGCCCGAAACAGCTAGCTCATTTTCTCTTCCAGGGTTTTCTTTTCCATGTAAATCAGGGAACTCATTCAATCATCAAACCCTCAGTGGCCACCTGCTCTGGGCCTGGCGTGGCAGGGACAGGCACGGGGTCAGATCCCACGGAGCTTCAGCCTGTTGGAGGACCATGTGGGGGCCGTGCCAAGCGAGGCCTCACCACAACACGACCGAAACGCACGTCCACCCAGACACGGCAGCACAAGCCTGTGATGCTCTTGTTGGAAATGGCCCCCTTGGACCTGGGGCTCCCTGAGGATGAGGTTGAGGAAGCCAAGGTCATCTAAGCACAAGACTGACTTTTTATTTCTATCACCAATTTAACTTTAATCAGTAAATAATCTAGTGACGTTGCCTAGTTCAATGTCTAGGTCCTAAGCACACCCGTGAGAGGTGAAAGGCCTTGATGTTCCGTTGCGGAGGGGAAGACGTTAAGTACTTGTTAAGTACTTCCAAAGCACCTATGTGAGTCTGTGGTGAGTTTAACAACAGATTTGAAGGAGTTGACTACGCATGATCAGAAATTATACAAATGAAAGTTTTAATCACTCAAAACAAGCATTTGTAAAATAAGCACACTTACAAAAGGATACTCCAAGCCAAGCTAAACTTGGGACAGGAGAAGAAAGGAACCAGGCTTTGAATTCAGTTTGATTTTCTGAGCATGGATGGCTGGGTAGGCATGATGTTCCCTACAACTGCATTCACATGTTGTATTCTAAGCATTTTCCCCCTGGTAGAATGAGCTTTTGTCTAATTCTCAAAGAGGTTAATGAAACCAAAAACACTGGGGGCAAACTGAACTGTTTGCATCACACCCTGACTACAGACCAAGGGTGTAGCTGCCCTCAACTCTCCGCCAGGCTGAAAGCTGGCCGCCTCAGGGTCCTGCAGAGTCCCGTGTTTCCAGAGACCACTGCTCAGCTGGTTTGAGGATGAGCCCTGGATCACTATATTTTAACAGCTTTCCTGATGAGTCTCATGCACCAGGCTTAACACTCACGGACTATGGTGGCCACCCTTAACAAAATATGCCTGCAGATTTGCTGAGTAGAGATGGGTCTCTGCCCGGGCACAGTAGTTCATGCCTATAGTCCCAACTACTAGGGAAGCTGAGGGGGAAGGTCACTTGGAGCCAGGAGTTTGAGATCAGCCTGGGTGATGTAGTGAGACCTTGTTTCCAAAAAAAGAAAAGAAAAGAAAAGAAAGGAAAAGAAAAAAGAGAAGAGAAGAGAAAAGGAAGGAAGGAAGGGAGGGAGGCAGGGAAAGAAAGAAAGGAAGGAAGGGAGGGAGAAAGAATGAAATGGGTGCCTTTGGTTGCTTCTCTAAGAATGCAATTGGGAAACCCATGTATCCACAGTGACAAATGCAAGGGCTCTGATTTTTACAGGCAGAGTGTACACATTGGTGGGAAATCAGCGGAGAAGCTCATTTTGCCACTGTTTGTACTGGACCTGTCGTGCATGTGGCCCGTGGTTTCGGAGGTATTCCTCTGCCATTTTCATACACATTAAGGTCTGTTTTTCATTGACCTTGCTCATCTCGGCACTATCCATCTGCCTTTGTCTCTAACACCCTGGCTGTCTGAATCCCTCCTTCCCCACCCTTAGGTGACTTGGGAAACTTGTGAAAGCCATCTTTTCAGTCAGGTTCTGTGCAGTGTGGATGAAGTCCCTGCTGTCCACATGGGCAGAGTCAGGTGGAGGGACTGTTTTCTTGGCACAGCAAAGACCCTCTCCCGCCCCCGAGCACTCAGGGCTGACGTGCTGTGCCAGACACCCCGCGCCTGCTAAGAGCTGCACTGCAGTCACCAGCAGAACATGTCCTGAAAACTAGTCCAGTTCCTCACCTGGGCCTTTACTAGCACCTGACACATTTCCTCTGTTTATGATTCTGTGACTGTGACCTACTCTCTAATCCATTGCGACAGCTGGAAACAGGCTCCAGGATCAAGAGAGAAAACTGCAAGAGATTGGAGGTTTGGGGCTTCATGGCAGATATAGAAGATGCTGGATAATTCAGACTCCTTGTTTGAGAAGTTCCTTTCTCTGATACTAATCACATCAGTTTGCAATAATATGGTATCTCTAATCATAAGATCTCAACATGTTTCACAAACACTAATTTAACCTCCCACTACTTTTGTGAAGTTTATCATAATCATCATTCATTTAGGAGATAGGGAAACTGAGATGATGTATAAAGTGGAAGATGTAGATAGCTAAAGGTGGAACTTTCAAACGCTGTGTTCTTCTCTTAACGCCTAATTATTTCAACCAAAGTGTTTTTCCTTGGTTCCTTCAAATGAATAAACTAATATTATTGCCAACGGTTTACATAAATAACAATAACTGCAAAAAACCACATTCCTAACTTACTACCTGTGGCTCATGATGAGACACAAAATGTCACTCACATGGAGAGAAGATGTGGAAGAAATAATGACAGTATCAACTCATGTTCTCAAACAAATATCCGCTTTACTTTGAAGTCTCTGATGCCATCCGCAAAGCATGAGGCTATCGGAAAGTTCAGAAGTTCAGACAGAAGTTCAACTGTCTGAAAAAATTATAAAGGTGGAGAATGGAAGAAAAAAAGAGGTTGAATTCTTAAAAAAAAAAAAATAGTAAGATCATGAGAAAGGCAGGAAAGCAAAGGAGAATCTAGTGAGCAATGGGTTACTCGGCTTGGATTTTGATAGAGGTCGGTAGTGGAACCGTACAGGTATTATTTAGCTGAGACGTGAGTCAAGAAGTCTGACAAACGCACGCGGAGGACGGGGATGACGGCACGGACAGGAGAGGCTGTTTCTGCTGCAGAAAGTGAGAAAGCCACGGCCGTCATACCTGTGTTTATCCCCGCGTGGTCACGCTGTAAACACAAGGCTATACAGCACCCAGCCGCTGACGTGAGCCTGACAATGGGAACAAACGTGGTGGGGCCACGGTGGAGTCTCCCCACGGACAAACAACTCACTCTGTGTTATGTTTTGCCAGATAAACCAAAATGCCAGGGAGCACGCACCAGCCTTTTCATAAATATGTTAAATCAAACCACCATTAAGACCCTCCCTCGGCCACTGTTCTCCAGTGGGCTCTTTCCAGCTCCCTTCTGCGGTGGGAGGGAGGCTGCTCGGCATCACACGTAGCGCCGGGCACAAGGCCCGGCCACGCCCAGCGCCCACCGTCTGCCCACGCCAGGAGCCGGGCTCGGCGCTGTGTCTTGGCGTCTCCACCCTGCGGCTGCCTCCCACTGCCTGCCTCGCCACCTGACAGGAGACAATGCACTGGCACCGCCAGCCACCTTCAGGGCCGGTGGGAGGAGCTGACTCACGGAGATGATATTTCATTTCGCCAACAGCACAGCAGGCTTAAAATCAACGGACTTCCCTCAAGCATACACCCCCCACCCACACACGCACACACACCCACATGCACACACACACGCACACACACCCACATGCACGCGCGCGCGCACACACACACACACACACACACACACACGCTGCCTTCTACGGATGTGCCAAACTTCACAGAAACAGCTTTTCTCACGTCTCATTTTGGCAGCACAAAGCACAAGGATCTCAGAGAAAAGTCAGTACCTGTTTTGATCCACATTCTCTTCACTTTTTCTCATCCTTCTGAACCACAGACCCATTAGCATGCTTATTTCTTCCTATCCTCGCTATAAGTTAACATTTTTGGCAAGAGAGCCATTTCTCTTCATGTGGGAAACATAATATTAAAGAAAACTATATTTTAGATACCTGTTTCCAAAGCCTCTTCCGGGGAATCTGACTGAATTTTTCACCAAAATGAACACGTAAAAAGGAAACCATTGCAAGCCTTATTAGGAAAATCTCTGTAAGCCCAACACTTATTTCAGAAAATTTAAAAACATTGTTCTAAATGACTGTTATCTTACACAATTATATATTTAGGTTATTTGTCTGCACTTAAATAAAAAAAAAAAAAAAACCCAGAAGATTCTAAGTGAGGAAAAGAAGTGGTATCCTGCCATTAGGTTTCTGGCAGACTCTGGCTCCATAGCAAAGACACCAGCCATTACAGCCATTCACTGAGTGATATTTATTTCTCACTTTTTTATCCAGAAAGTTCTAGAGCTAGAGTAGCAGAGGAACACATGCCAGGGACAAAGCCAACAGCATGTTAGGTGATACTTTGCTCCACGAATGCAGTCTCAGAGTGGGTAAAGGAAAGAAAGATGGCAGCTGCCAATGGGACATTTCTTATCGAGGCTCAGAGCTGGAAAAGCCATGTGGCAGGTGCGCTTTCTTCAGACAGAGGCAACCTAGGGTGCCTTTTGCACATGCATTGCTATTGGTGCAAACTTCTAGGACACTGTAAGTTTTTTCATACAGTGTGTACACAGCGTGTGGTGTGGGTGCTGGAGGAACCTGGCTCTATCGGGTCTAAAGGGCAAGCCAGGTGTGCTGCAATACGGCCATCACCAGCCCTTCCTGGAAACTCCTCAGTGCACTGAGCTCGTGAGATGGTTGGGATACATTAACACGAAGTTGCAAGGAGAATTTATGAAAACAAGAGTTTCAGAACAGATGAAGAAAAGAGGAGGGAATACAAGGGAATAATAAAGGAGAAGAAAATGAAAGAGCTAGTAAAAAGAGGTGTATAGAGATAAGGGAATAGAAATGGATTAAGAATTCCTTTCAAGGTTGAACATACAAGTTTACGCTGTGAATGAACTTAACACTCATCTTGCCATAGAATCTCAAATAGAAACAAAAAGAAGAACATTAGCATTATTTTCTTTTCTAGTTAGCATTTACTTATAGCTTAATACATTGGTTTGAGTAATTTGGGTTCCACCAGATCTGGCTGGAAAGCAGGAAAACAATTCTTTGATGATGTGCACATGTCCATTCATTGATCCCCTCCTGCAGGCCAGGTACTCTCCAAGGCCATCGGATGTCATTCTTGCCCCCCAAGCTCCCAGGTGGAAATTACATATCACAGTACAGTGGGACAGGTGGTAAGTGCTGACTTTGCCCAGGGGAATAGGAGCAGGCTTCACCAAAGGGCTGACATTTGTGCAGGGTCTTGAAACTAATAGTTCATCAGTTTCTTCAATATAACCATTGAGATCAGAGGGAAAATATTCACTGTTACGTTACAGTGGGAAAAGCAGAAGTAAGTAGGGGTTAGGAGCTTTAAGAAGACTTGTAAAAGTCTGAGAGCTGGAAATAAAAGGTGTTGAGATTTATCCCTTTTAAATTTACAATGCAAGCCCTTAGGCCACATTCAAATTATCACTGAACTTTTTTTTTTTTTTTTTAAAGATTTTAGAATTTCAATAAGGGAATATAGCACTTTCTAATCTTCCAAAATAAAACCTAATTCAGAAACAAATACATCCTATTAACTTCAACATCTTAGTAACTTGCCTTAGAGAAAACTTGACATATTTTTCAAACAACTGGTTGTAGATGATGATGTTAGGCACATTTTCCCTGTTGACTTATTTTCAAAAAAATAACAGAAACAATCTGAATTTAAAATGTACAGTCTCTTTCTAATACCACTGAGAAACACTTCACAAAAAATTCATTTCATTCTGAACAAAATCTCTGTAAAATAGGGAAACATTTCATTATTAAGTTGAAGAAAATGTAAAAAAATAAAAATGAAAAGCATCTTTAGATTTGTTTTCTCAGACTTGCTGTTAAGGATCCATGTTTATGAGATAAATAAATGTTTCTTATGAAAGTAAGATCCTCCCTACTCCTGACTCTGCCCTCTGATCACTAAAACAGCTGGGAACTGTCTAAGAATTTGTCTCAATCACAAAACTGGTTTAACTAACTTAATGCAACAGGTGAGGAGACACTCTTCCTGCATTTGAACCCACCAGGGGTCAGATGACAGGTATCAGAAAACAGATTAGTGCTCTCAGAATAGCGGCTATGTGGAGTTTAAGGATGATGTATGGCTGGCTTTAAGAATCATGACAGCAAGAAAGGAGAAGGGAAGAAAAGAGGAGGTAAAAATAAAGAAAGGAAAATACTAGAAGGTGAAAATAACAGAAGAGAAGAGAAGAGGAGAAAGGAAGAGCAGCTAAGCCGCTGCTCAGACAGGCTGGAGGTGAGGCAGTGCGGAGCAGAGGGCACTGAAGGCAGCGCCACGCAAGGCCCGGCCAGGCAGGTGGTGACATTGCTCCTGCCATCCGCCATGCTCCTTTCTCAGGGTTCCCCACGGGGCCCGCGCTCTCCAGGACAGGGTCCTTGCCGTATGTCCGTACATGTTGTTGGGCCATTCTCATGGCACCACCTGCCCCACCGGAAACAGCCCCCCCCATCCCTATGCTCTCCCCGCCCCTCCCCAGATCTCTCTTTTAAGCACAAATCTTTCCTAAACCCTACTCCAAAACTCCCCTCCCCTAGGAAGCCTGTTCTCATCCCTCCGCCTGGTGTTTCCTCAGCCCTAAGCATGGTCTGTCCTCGCTTCCAGTTGCCCAAGTGCATGTTAGTGGTGTTTTTTGAGCGTGTACGTGATGAAACTTCAAATAGATGACGAGTCAGAGTCTTCCATTCATTTTTCTCCTCAAAGTGATTAATAACGTGCTTCCCAATTGATAAAGAACACTGTGGTCCAGCATCAGTTCAAAGTGATTAATTCAGTACTCTCTGCCAACAGAATACTTTATAGTCCAAGAACCCTTGAGCCTCCAGAGGGAACGTAGCTCTGCCAACACCTTGATTTTAGCCCAGTGGAACTCAGGTCAGTCCTCTGACCTCCAGAACTGTAAGATGATGAATTTGGGTAATTTTAAGCTGCTAAGTTTGTGATAATTTGTTATAGTAGCAACAGGAAACCAACATAGATTTCAGACTATAAAAGTGGCATCCCGCTGGATCTATGGAACAAGTACAAAGACAGGTTTCTGCAGGAAGATTTCTTAGGCAGGAGCATGGGGTGGGCGGCAGGTAAACAGGGAAGCACATGGCAGCCTGAGGTCTGCTCCTAGGTGGCTGCACTCCAGCCTGCTGGGGGTACTGAGGTTCCAGGAGGAGTCACAGAACATGCTACCTCTTGGGGCCTGTCACAGCCCGTAGGAACATATAGTTGAGGCAGAATCATCAATTCAACACATCTCAAGCTTCCACCATGATCATCATTTCTACCACTGGATCAAGAAGTACAGAGCTGGCAGTACTAAGTGGCAAGTAACTATCTGCATGAAGCTGTATAGGTACAAAACAGTATAAATATTTAAATAAAAGAAAATCTCAGGAGTTGAAGAGCCCAAAGTATCCCTTCAGAAGATGTCTTCTGATAACTAATGATTTCACAGGAGTATATGATGATGCTTATAATTAGTTATGATGACAGTAATAAAAATGATAATATATAGCACAAAGTACCTTATACTTATATAAGCCCTTTCATCTTTAAGAATTCTAAAATGCTTTGCAACCTGACTTCTAGGACACATTAATTTGAAATTGGGTCTCTGCTTGCCCCTGAAACTCAGTTTTGCCTGGATTGAGACGCAGTAATCATCTGCCAGGTAATGTAAACTCTGGTATTAGCCCTTTAAATCTCGAAGAGCCCGAAGGCAGGGAATAATTATCTAGGGTGGGAGACACATTAGTCTGGCCCTAAGGCTCTTGGATATAAGTGCTTAGTTTGTGAATTCTGTGAATTCTTAACCTAGTTTTCCAAAATGTGTTTCTGAGACCTACCTCCTGGAATTCAAATTTGCCTGGTTTGGTGACCAGCTCCCGGTGAGCGCTCTCCCCCTGCGGAAATGTTCTTTTGGGGAGCTCAGCTCAGGGCTTCTGCCCTCACATCTTGCACGTCTGGCCCCGGCCTTGCCCTCTTTCCTCTACACCCGGTGTCCAGCTCCAACTGCCTCCTCGAGATTGCTCCATGGACATCCCCAAGCACCGTGACCATGACGGAACTCCTCAAAACGTCCCCTGCAAAGTCAGTCCTCTCTCTGGATCTCTGATCAGGGCTGTGGCCTCATCACCTCCCCACCACCCTGCAGGTTCAGCCTGTATCCCAGGAGTCACCCTCAGCTGGGGCTTCTCTTCCATATGTCTCTGCCCAATCTGATTCCTAATTCTGTGGTTTTCATCTCTGCAATGTCCTGGCATCTGTCACTGTTTCTCTTGCCTTCATCTGCTGTTCAGTTAGCCCCTCATTACACAGCCCCCCAATGGTCCAGGAGCTCCAGAGCAGTTCCCCTGCCACTTGGTTGAGAGTTACTATTGGACAAAGACCTTAATTTATGCATCTTTCTTTTCTTTTTTTTTTAAATAGAGACAGGGTCTTTCTCTTGCCCAGCCTGGTCTCGAACTCCTGAGCTCAAGCAATCTGCCTGCCTCGGCTTTCCAGAGTGCTAGGATTACAGGTGTGAACCACCACACCCGGCCTCATGCATCTTTCTATTTCTTGGTATTAGACTGGGACTTACCTCCACAGTAATGAAATATTCAATAAACCTTCTGTTCAAACTGAATCTCTAAGACCTCAATCATATATTTTATTTTTATATATACTGATATATTTCCGAGAAGCTGAATGTAAATCAGAATTATATCTTAAGGTACATGGTGAATGTACTATCTAAAGATTCCTTCAATGAATCCTAGCAATTGGAGAATCTTTTAGTACCTACACACCTACTCATTTTCAGTTTAGATATTTTTGTCCCAAGTTTTCATGAAGCTGTGCACATCTGACTTACCCAGGAACCTAGCAAATTTATGACAGTAATACAAACTGTAAACTGGATTTTGCTATTAAGGGCAGTTCCTATTTCTGAACAACAGCTGTTTAGAACCAGGTATTTACCAGCATGCCAAGCACATTAAGCATTAAAAATGACTAGGAGGCAGATCAGAGCTACTACGTTAGGAAGTAAGACCATAAGCTGTGGACATGTCACCTTGGAGGTTTATGACAAAAGTAGCCAGATGAGTTCTCAACTTTTGCTTGTAGATGTCACAGTGAATGAGGAAAGAGGTCTGGCATGAGCTGCTGGTGTGGGCAGTGAGGCAAGAGGTGGTGAGTTTATAAAGGCAAAGCAGAGCCCGGAGGAGATGTACATGGACTGAATTTTGGTAGACCCAGAATATTTTGTGACTAAAGAGCAACTGTGTCCAAGTAAAGAATGTGCTAGGAAAAAAAATCAAATTTGGTAAGGAATAATTAACCTATTGTGAACATGAGGCAGAATCAGGTGAAGGAAGGAAACTACAGACAGTATTGTCTATGAAATCTCCTTGAATAGAGATTTTTGAATTATAGTTATTTTAGAAGATAAGTATGGCTTTATAGAACAGGAAGAACATTGTTGATTTGTTAAAAAACAAACAGCAAATAGAGATTTTAAAAATTATGAATGGGTACGGTGCATACTGTCTGGGGGATGGGCACTCTTATAGCTGTAACTCAGGCAGTGCAAAGGCAATATATGTAACCTAAACATTTGTAGCTACATAATATATGAAATAAAAAAATTAAAAAACAAGATAAAATAAAAATAAATTCAAAGAAAATAAAAAAAAAAATTCCAGAATATAGATCTCATTTATAAGGACGAAAATAAAGATGGAAAAGATAACCACATTGGAGCTGGATGGATTTCTCATAAGTAATTCTATACTTTGGGTATAGAATTATGACCTGCATCAGCACCAGTTTAGGCAGAAGCTGAGCTCAACTACTAATTGTTCTTCCTAGGCAAAATAGCTGCTGATGCTAAAACAAATTTCTAAGATAATAAAAAGATTTTAGAAGTTACTTTGTAGATGTTAAGAGGTCAACACTATGATTATAAATGAGGATAGTTATTACCTGGATAGCTTTTGAAAAAGAGGTATAGATTTTATAGGAATTCCCTATTGGGGCAAGTAATGAAAGCATCTATATTAACAATACCAGAGAGTCTTAAGGCTAAGTACAAAAATATTTTTAAATAAGAGAATGTATATAGCTATGTATATTTATAAAGATTTTTGAGTCTTTAATGACATCATTCTAATTCAGATCTGATCATAAGAGAAGAACCTTCAAGGGAAAAAACAGAAAGAAGTTGCGGGTATTATAATCAGCACACAATTACTATTTCATTAGATGTGAAATGCTCTCAAGGCGGACAGCAGTCAAGGAAAGATCGTAGGCTTCAGGAGAAATGTTATACACCCCTGGGGGTTTCGTATGGGATCCCATGACGTATGGAAAACATACAGCAGAATATTTGAGAATCAACGAAGAGACTGAAACTTAAAGCTCTCTTGGTTAAGTCCAAGGAAGGAAAAGGGCAGGAAAGGCCAATGTGATTAAGGAAGGATATAAAGATTAGTATGAGGAGACTAAGAGGGAGGCTTAAAATTATATAAACAGTGATTTAGAGATATAAACTATTTATAAAATACAAGTAGTAAGAAGTTCAGAGAATAATTACAAAAGAGGAAGCATTATGACCGGGCATTAGTGACAGCATTCCACACCATTGTGGTCTGATGGTTCTGAGAGCAGAGGATGCGAGGGTATCGCAGTTGGAAGGAACCTTACAGAACAAGTAGCCCAGCCGCTCTTTCTGTAGGTCCAGGAGGGCAGGAAGAAAGGCACTCGCCCTCAGTCTGCTCTCTCGGTATCCTCTGACCTCCGCTCCCACCGGCCCCCACCAGACAGAGGAAGGAACAAAGAAGAGCAGGAGTGGAGGGAGGGTTAGAGCCTCAGAGGTCAGAAGGATCAGGATGGGGAGGGACGACTGGCTTCTAACGGAGCCGGCACAGATGCAGCTAGAGCAGGGGATCCAATTTCCTGCTTTGGGAGGGGAAGTAGGAGAAGGCGGTGAGAACAGCTATGAGCGAAAAGGGGGACACTTTGAGGACAAAAGACCAGCCTGGTAAACACATTGAGGGCTTTTCACCCCCAAATACACAGAGACAGTGCTGAGGGAAGCTCTAACTGGTATTTATATAAGTCCTCTGATGACAGATCAGATTCCTGAGGTCTGGAAAGTGTTACATATCATTATTCTAAACAGGGCTATGAGATAGAGCAAGCAATTATAGGCCATTTAGCTTAACATCATTTACAGAAAAATATTAGGAAAAGTTTGCAGGGGGTGAGGAGGACAACTCCACAAGCATATGGTAATTTGATCAGAAACAGGCTACATGTTTTTACCGTAGGAAGGTGTTTTAACTAGCTTGTTGGGCTTCTTTGAAGTTATTGTTGTCTTGCTCTAGATTTTAACCATGATTTTTTTCTAGTATCTATAAAGATTAGGAATATATGTAAGTAAATAAAAGAAAAGCCAATCACAACTGAGGACATTAGAAATAAAATGAGAAGAAAAATGAATGTTAAAGACAAATTGTATAGCAAGAAAAAAACTTAGTAAATATTAGCTAGTAGAGTTTGAGCTATTTTTCATGAAAAATACTTCATTTTGATCAGTGAATGTGTCCCTATACCATTTCCTAAAATGCTCTGCATTAAAAACAGTGGGCTTTTTGTTTGTTTCACTGAAAAAAAAATGCTTAGTGTTTTTTTTTCTTTTGTTCTTTTTTAGTGGATTGATCATTTGATGTGGTTAAACATTTGGCACATTAGGATGAATACTTCATTCGTCTTTCCTTTGTGAATTTTCCAAGTTAAAAATTATTAAAAATACATCTTTGTGGTTATTTTACATTAAGTAACAGGTCAATATCAATTTTCTCATATTTACATGATATTTCTGTACATTGAATAGCTATTGAACCTTCAGAAAGAGGATTAGAAAGAATAAAAACCAAGATCAAACAAACATAAAAAATCAAATTACATATTAATGTTTACTAGAGGCCCGGATTATCCCTTTATTTTCATTTTTGACTGTTACTCTGTGCAATTCACTAGTGATGCTATTCTCCTTCTCCAAAGGTCCTGGGTTCCAGCAGCTGGTATCAACTCTACATTTCCAATCTCCACAAGGGTGGAGACTGTGTCCGTCTTGTTCACCACTGTGTTCTCAGGGTTTAGCACAGTGTTTGATAAATATTTAGTGAATTATTAAGCCCATTTTTAAAGATAAGGAAACAGAGGCACTGAGAAGTTAAGTAACTTGCCTAAGGTCACACAGTTAGTAACTGATAGGTTTTGAACTCAGGCAGTCTGGCCCATACCCCCACGTTTAAGCAGAATACTACTTCCTCCTTCTCCTGGAAGGAATGCACAATGCAATAAATCTGTGCATCATGTATGCATGTACAGAAAACTATACACAAGGCAGGAGTCTTCACTGGCACATCATTCAAGTATTAATACTGTCATCACTAAATACTGAATGGAATTCAGGAGCAAACGGAAATTTAAAGTCTAATTTCCAGGATTAAACTCTCTGCAGTAGCTCCACAGGTAGAGTACCAAAAAATGTTGCTTGATTCAGCTCTAATTGGATGCTTAGTCCTGAACAAAAATTTTCAAGACTTTTCATGTCGATATAGAAGCAATATTTAAGGTTTTGTGGTGGCCATATCGAGGAAAAACACCAGAGGTGCGTGTGGAACTGCGTTCTCTATGGAATCACTGGTGGCCTCTTTCAGGCGAGGACCTGCCTTTGCTGTGTCAAGGGCCTTTCTTAAGACCAGCCTGAGTGTTACTCAAAACACAACATAAAGCTCTATTTTCCTTCAGTCTTGCTTTAGGATATCGATGTTCTGAAACCTGATATGGCCTCATCACTTTTATTTTTCCAAATTTTCTTTTTGGTTTTCTTTTCCCTGTTAGTCATTCTGGAATCATTTGACTCTAAGATTTAGTTTTTGGCTTCAAGTGTTCCTATGTGCTGCAGATCTTGTGGGATACATGGCCAAGGCTGATCAGGAGATTGCACTTTTCTGGAATCCTGGAAATCCTATGGAATTCTATGGACTGAGAAGCAGCCTCTGGCAGGCTGGCCTGACACCGAGAAGAGAAGGATGCAGGTTGGGTGTGGGAGAATGCCACATCTACGCTGCGCCAAGGGCTGACAAACCTCAGAGAAGCTCTGTGCCTTTGAGGACTCCTACAGAACGACTCTCTAGATGCTACTGGCTGTTAGAACCCCGCACCCACAAAAAGCTCATTTACAACGTGGTCTCCAGTTCTGGTCACCTTTCAGCTGGAAGAATATTCTCACCCCTCAGGCAACTCAACAGAAGACTGTCAAGTTGATCCAAGTTTTGGGAAAACTGCTTGTTCTGAGGAATGAGGTTAAAAGTTTAGTCTCACTATACAAGGAAAGCTTGCCCAGGTGGAATATTAAGTTGAAGTAGAGTGAACAAAATTAATGCAGCCTAGAGGCTCAGAAAGATGAAATCCAGTTCAAGATCCAAAATCTGACAGTAAAGGGAATCCCAGGGGAGAGCTTGATCGGTGGAAAAATAAAGCAAGCACATGAAATTAGACACCACTCTCACATTCAAGCAATGCTGGTGTCCACAGACTCGCAGAACAGGTATGATGATACCACTTGAATGAACAAAGAAACGGGAGGGATGCAGTGTCGGTTTGGCAGGAAAGGGGGTCGATAAGGATTCAAGAACAGTCTCGTTAGTCCGAGGGTCCTTTTCCTGTTCAGCGAATTCTTTTGTTCTGTGTCCTTATCAATCCCACACCTTGCCTAAGTAAGAATGACAGACAAGCCATTCTTAATGACTTCCTAGCTTTTGAAACTATTTTGGTGTTGGAGAGGGAAAGAGCCACATTTTAGCTGTTGGAAGAACTGAGGTTTCTGTTGGCTTAGTAAATTTTCCACTCTGAGAGGACCATTTTTGCTTGGGAGCACAGAAATGCATTTGCCCATATAAGTCATCTGAGCAATGTTCCAGAAAAATGACACCCCTGTGGTATCTCGTCAGGCCTCGGAAACAAATGGCGGCATGGCCTGGGGCTCCCGCGGCAGCCCCTGCTGTGTCAGCAGTGTGGCTGGCACCTTCCTCCCCCAGGGCCAGCGCACATCCTCTCCTGGGCACACCCACTCCCCATAAGCTCGGGAACAATGGTTGGCTGTGTCAGAGCCCCGGCCACGCCCTGTGTGGGGACAATGCACAGCCCCACAGCCCTGCCTCTCCCAAGCACTGGCTACTTCCTTTCCTTCTTATTCCCTCCTGTGTGTGAGAGTGCCCAAAACACATTCTTTCCTTCTGTTTGGAACCAGACATTTTAAAGGGTGGTTAATGATGACCTATTCACTTTTCAATCTCTCTTCACTGGGGGTTTCCTAATCTCTGAAAGATCGTACAACAGATAAGAATTTGGTTCAGGACTCGGGGAAAACAGGTTCAAAAGGATTCTGTTTTCACAGTTAATGTGCACTTCATTAGGTAACCGTCGTGTCTGAACATTTCTCTTTAAAGATGATGCCTTCTATTATTTTTAGGTGTATTTAATCTGTTGAGTTTTGTCACCATAGTGAGGGTGGACCACATTAAAGTAATAACACCAAGGGGGCGGTTCGGTTCTAACAATCTACAGGTCATTTTTAAATATAGGAACTTCTGTACTTAGAAATTCATCCATTTATCTACCAATCACTCAATATTTATTAAGCATCTACCTTGTTATAATCTAAGATATTTTTAAAAGATCCCTGCTTTCAAAGAGCTCCCAGTTTGGTAATGGTAGAATGACACATAACAATGATAATAAATTGTAATAGGTATTATAATAGAATTATGTAGAGCATACAATACGGATATAAGGAAGGAGTGGAAATTTCAGTGGTAGTGGCACATTGGCCAAGGAAGGGTTCCTGGACACGGTGGTTCCTGAGCTGAGTCTTAAAAAATGTAGGCGAGACGCTGTGTGGCTTAGGTGTGTGTGAGCGTGCACCCACGAACGGGCTGTGTGTGCACAGGCCGAGCTGGCGAGGTAGGCAGGCCCTCCGGGTCCCGGAGGTCTGCGGCTCTGGGAGGTGTCAGGAGTCGGACACCCTGTGGGTATCAGGGACCAGGCACCAGAACAGGAGACTAGCATGATGCGATCTGCCTACGACATGAGTCTCCATTTCTGAAATCACCAACTTCCTTGGGTGTGTTTTACTATTTTTTTCCTTTATAGAGCAATGAATTTTGTGGTGAGAATAACATCTCAAATCTAATTCACCGTGTTCTGGTTTGGGAGCTGCCAGAGAGCGAAACAACTCGGCAGGCTGCAGCCGGCATTCTGCGAGAGCCCTTTCCCAGCCAGCCGCGGGGGGTCCTTACCACTTCAGTTGGCCGGTAGTACTTGAGATCCACAGTCACGTGAACTTTGCCGGTCTCTTTACATCTGCCCACTTCGTTTTCATTCTTTCCTTCCCACCTGTAAAGAGGACAAACACCTAATCAGCTCCTAATTGCTTGGGAGCGTTTGGCACCTCAGGATGGCTCCGCCTTCTCCCTGCAGAAGCCCAAGCTTATTAACCGGCAGCACAGGCTGACAGGTAACTTTATCATTCCTGCAACAGGGACTTTCACAGCCTCTCTGGATCTGTTTTGGAGGGGTAGGGTTCTTTCCCCTGTCTTTTTAAGAAAATCATGATGAATTCAGAAGTGAGGCATTAGAAATGAACAGATTAGCCAGTAAAAGGAATTGGACAACTTTCAGAGATTTCACAGATTTTGCATTTCTTTAGACTATTCTTGATACAGTCAATTATTGTGAATTCATTAATGAATGTCCTTTGTCCTTCCCTTTCTTTCTTTCTTCCTTTTGTAGTTTTAGGGATATTTAGTGTTAATTCAATGCATTCCATTTGAGAGTTTCATGCCCTAATTAACCATTCAATTCATCCCTAGATTACGTACACGTTCCCCTGTTCTCCCCAGTCAGGGTGGGTCTCGTTAATAAATATCAAGTGATGAAACCTCCAAAAAGTACACAACTTATTGTTCATATCTTGCTAAGAGAGGGCATATCAGCATCTCTCTACCATAACCTCCTGTGACTTAGCTAATATGTTAAGGAAACTTGAGTTTCCTTTCCTGAACATCCACAGGTGACATCAGTGAGGGTACCAGGATTGACTCCTCAAGTTTACACAGTGCAGGATACACTCGTGTGCCTTAAGACCAGCTTCTCGCTAAAATTCGACTTCTCCATTTTATGTTCTCATTTTTTATAAATCAAGCCACTGGCTTAATGTTGACTTCTGGATCTCTACAATCTAATATCCAAATGATAGCCTATACTATATAATTGGAAGTACTTATTTTTACAAATGAAATCTTTTGGCAAAGAAAGAAAAGAAATTAAAAAGTATGACTTATATTTGACCTCAATGTTTGTCCTTAGAAGGACTTTGCTTTATCAGCTGGAGACAAATCCTAGAACACAGGACAGTTCTGTGTGCTCCCTGGATCCCAGTCACCATGGGGGACCAAAGGGAAGAACAGAACACTAGACTCGTTACTGAACTATGGAAGTCACAGGTGCCATTGAAGATGAACATTAAATTTTGATCACAGTTATATTTTGGAATAGGTTGAGAGACATAAACTGGCCTCACAAGTTTATTTCTGATTAATCATCTGAATGTTCTGTCAAATCACTTCTTGACAGCAAAGGCAACTATTTCATGGTTGGAAGAATAATCAGTTTATTAGTGTGCTGAATTTTCCAGTGGACTCAAGGCAAATATGAGAAATGTCCCATGACACAGAGATTATACCAGAATATGTCAAACAATATAAAACTGCACAACTAGTCATTTTCCCAGGCTTTTATATTAATTAATTAACTTAAAAAGGCGTGTTTGTTAATTTATTTATTTGGTTCAACTTCTTTCTAAGTGTTGATTAGATCAATTCAACAGATCATGTAGGTCTGAGAATTTCAAAGCAAAGGGACTGGTAGGATTAGAGCTAAATTTTTGGAAGATTCACCTGAAAATGATAAGTGAATTTTTGGAGCATAGAGATCGAAAACGTTTTAAAATGAGATAACCTAAAGTAGTGATGACCCTTGCCCATCATTATGGGCAAAGACCATAATGAACAAAGACCAAATGTTGGCTCATGTGGCCAATACCCACAGCAAAGGAGGATAATTGGTTAAATCATGATTTAAAACAAGTTACAAATTTAATTCTAAAAATTGTTTAAGTAGAACTTTTCTTTGGTTAGGCTTTCAGTAAGTGAAAGGATATCTGTATTTCTTAGGCATGTTTTAACTTTATTTTTGTTCGCATTTCATACTTCACAAAGAGAAAGGAGCTCGGCAGAGACCTTCGCTACAGTGTCTCCACCTGAGCCACAGGGCGAACAGGATCACTATTTGCAGCTGGCTGACCGGCTTCTCCATTTGCAGCAGGTGTTTAGTCCACGATGGGCCATGCTGACTTACGTGCACAAATATATCCCACTGTCCTTCGTATTGGCAAATCTCCTCAGATGCCACAGATTTGAGACCTGGTGATTCAAATCTATTTATGATCCGGTTTTTAAAAATCACACACAAACACACACACATTTAAATTGATAACGCCTTGGTAAAGACGTGGAGAGCTGTCCCTTTGTGGGAGGGAGTGGCGGGTCAGGAAAGGACTGAGGCCGTGCCAGTGGGCTCTCCGACTTCAGTGGGGTCTGCAGGCTTTCTGTGAAGAGCCAGACAGGAAATACTTCACGCTTGTCAGGTCACATACAGTCCCTGTTATATATCTTTCCTTTTTCCTTCTTCATCATTGTCATCTTCTTTTTTCTTAACTATTCTTTTAAACTGTAAAACCCATCTTTACCTCTAGGACAGCAAAAAAACCAGGTCTCAGCTGGGATCTGGCCTGCAGGCCACAGGTGCCCACCCCGACTCTGGCCCATTAGGTTAAGGGTGCCCCCTCACCCTCAACTGCAGGAAAGTATTTAATTCCTGTTTATACCAACAGGATGCAAGGTTGGACCGCTTCACTGTGTCTTCTACTGGTTCTCTGATTGTTTTGCTAGTCACAGGCTAACACTTGGGGTTTGTAACACTAGCTGAAATGGGAAAAGGCTGAAGGAAGGACATTTCCCCTCTCAGGGGCTTATATAAGTACAGCCTGCAAGTCAGACTTGGGTTTCATGCTACTTTGGCACTTACAGGCACGAGCTCCCAGCAAGCCTTTTTTGCTGCTGTCTGAATGCTGCTTGCCATCTTGCAAATGCTTGTCCTCGGTCAAAACAGTCTCTGAGGGCATGGCATTGCCCCCTACAGTTAGTATAGCTACACTGAGTAATCAAATGTAACCAGGAGATGGCTCAAAGCAGAACTGAGTTGGCAAAAACCACTTTCTAATTTACACCAGGTCTGCATGAGGGCAGTAAGCAAAAGTTTCTGCCAAGGGCCAAAAACCACTCAGTTACAACAATACATGAAACACTTGTATTAACAAATAAAAGGTAACAGCTAACTTGTCCTAACAAGTAGTGTTATGACTCAGGGCAGAGCTGCAATGTTAATGAAATTACGGTGGCTTGACAGAGAGGAGAGGATTCGACTAATTAACAGGAATTACTGCCCCTAATTTAGATCAACAGCTCGCTGAGCAGGGATCCTATATAATTCCATTTTTAAAATAAATTGTTGGCTCCTAGTAAGCACTAAACAGCAATAGAAAGCACTGAAGAATAACAGAATCAAGCACAATAAGGCAAGATAAGGTGCTATTAAAATCTACTCCACTAGGAATCCCTTTAACGGAACAACAAAAGCAAAGTCAATCGCTTACTTAAGTCAAGTTTGGGGAACTACTGGACCTAAGTGGGAGGCGGGCAATGCACTCCTTGCAGTGAGCCAAATATCACAAAACCTCTCGGGAATTAGTCTTAAGAAAGCCTACTTTATTAGGGCGTGGATATGGAAGTAGGAGGCTGAAGTAGGTGAAATTTAGTAAACGGCATAAACTGGTCCTGGAAGAAGCATCAGCTTCTGGATGAAGACAGTGGTTTGCACACTTTTGCTCCCTCCGCAGACCCCTTTCAAAAAAGGAATAAACTCACAAGGGCTAATAGAACAGGAAGGAGATGAGAGACGCCAAATTCTGGAAGCTTGAAAGCAGATGGATGAGTGTTGAAGGACTTAGCAGAAGCCCTAGAAAAGCCTCCTAAGCCAACAGTGGGAGAGCTGAGACTGGGCCCAATTTACATTTGCAGAAGCCCCCAAATGTTCAGGAAGTGAGGGCTGATTGCAAGTCTCCTTGGGAAGCAGTCTGGTGCCCAAACCCCTTCCTGACTTCTCATTTGGCAACTGTCTCACCCTTGCTGGGGTAGAAGGTCGCTGGACTGAAGGCTGCAGGCCCAGTGAAGACGGGTCACCATGCTGAAGATGGCGGAATTCAGGGAATGTATGCATGCTGAATGCTGAGACCACCCCCAGCCCCAGCCCCTGGTGGGCTGGCAGGCCTACCTCCCTCCAGCCAGGACACTGGGGCGTCTCCTCTGGGCATCAGAGATTCTTCACCTCAATGGCCCTCTCTGGTCATCCTACAATGACATAGTCAACAAGCTCTAACTATGCTCTCAAAGCTCCTAATTAGCTTTTTAGGCCCCCACCTTTAACCATAAGCAGAAAACCAAGTATTACCAGATAGATGAGGAAAACTGCGTACATGAAAGATAGAAATCAAAACAAACAAATTGAAAAAAGGCAACTTGAAGGAAACAGAACAAGCAGGGGGAAGAGAACTAAAAACCAAAACAAACTGAAAGCCACCACACAAGCCACCTTTAATATCCCCACGCGAGCGATCAGGAATGATATCAAAGAAACAAGAATAGGATGTTACATAAAAAAAGACAATGTGAAACAAGAGACTTTAGAAATTTAAAAAGGAAAACCAGAGAGCTGCTTGGATGGCGTGTCCGAAGCTGAACAGGGAAGGCAGGCAACACGGGGAGGTGGCTCCTGGATGCCTTTTAGCAGAGCAGGGGGGGAGAGAGCCGGGCAGTGCCCAAGGGGGCATCTGCAAGGGAGGGAGGACGCTATGGAGGCTGGGTGACAGCTCTCTTGAGAGGAAAGAGGGCTGGAGCCACAGGTCAGGAGGAGGCTCTGCCCCGAGGGTGTCAGGAGCAACCTGCTGTTGAGCCAGGAGGGTGAGGAGTGGGCAATCTTTATGCCCAGGGACCACTGTTTAGTCATAAACCCTGCTCCAACGTTGACAAGACATCACTAGTCTAAAGGGTGTACCCTGGACCTAGGAGCATCAGTTTGTACGGCGCCCTTGTACTGCTGTTGAGATGGGGACTGGTTTGCCTCTCCCCATGCTCAGAATTCTGCCATTTTATTTATATTAGTGATGATAATAGTTCTGGCAGCAACAAGCCCAGCTGTTATGTTGTGGTTAATGAATAATCAACTACAACAACAACAACAAAAATGTAAAATTTCAGTCCACTATACAGCTGTTCACATAGAAGGCACTTCTTAAGATTGACATCTGCATTAACTGTGTGCTTCCAGATCATGGGCCCTTATAAACGCTAATCGCCGAATCTGGATGCCAGGAGTCAGGCAGGCAGCATAACCTGCAGTTTATGACGGGAAAGAAGAAGTGTGGCGGGCACAGCAACTCACAGCCCCATGGGAGGGGGCTGCAGCCGACACTGCCAGGCAAGGCCCCAGGCGGCACCGCTGTTTCACACTGGACGTGAGCCCAGGGGTGTGGTATCCTCTCCAAAGGGTGCTGCCATTGTTATGGGGAAGCCCCTCCCAACATAAGTTTCGGTAAGAACCGTCCACGGGTCAGTGTTTCCCCGGCTTTCTTCTCTGTGTCACTATCACGGAGACACTAACAGAGAGGCTCTACTGGCAAACAGTCTTTTCTTACGCGTTGTCTCTAGGAAATCAACTGGCGAAATGAACGGAACGGAAAAAGCCTTGTGTGGTGGTGCCTACTGAGGGTGGCTCAAGGGATCAAAATGAAAAAAAAAGAAAAGACTGGAGGTGCCTCTCAGCTGTGGAAATGGCAGTGAAAGAATTTTCAGATGCACAGCCTGTGTTTCAATGAGCCCCGGTCTCCCTAGGCTACCCTTACATGGATTGCCAGATGTGCTTCCCCCGCCTCCTTTGTCTTTATTTACTTCAATGCAACTGGGCATACTATCCACCCCCAAAGGACATGGGTGGAGCGTCTCCTGCTTTGCAGGAGAGGGTGAAAGGTATGGGGGCCTCACTCCAGGGCTGCAGTCAGGAGGCAGCGCTTTGGGCTGCACTCAAGCCCCTGCGGAGTGGGGAGTGGCAGCCACGCGCTGGGCCTGCGGCAGCTCCTCCACCTGGACAGCCGTGTCCGTCCTCCTCCCTCCCTTCCACTCCCATAGTCTCCACCGAGCACCCACCAAGTGCCAGCCAGTAAGCCAAGCCAGGTGCTAAGGACACAGGCATGAGTCAGCTAGACGTGGTCTCTGTCCCTAAGAAGCTTAAAGTCTGTGGCCCCCACAATCTTGTGGGGGGACGATGCAGAGAGCCAGGGTGCTGTCAGAGCCCGGGGACTCAGTTGAGGGAGGGTGCTGGCCGGAGGCAGGATGCCAGAGCTAAGACCTGCAGGAAGTGGGAAGTGGTAGTGGAACTGCAGGCGTCTCTGGATGAGCCCAGTGTGGTCAGGCTGGTCCACCCCAGCTCGTCAGCTTGCCCAGCGCCCACACAGTCCCCTAACTCCCGCCTCCAGCCTCCCACCTGGGATGCTTTCCTTCTTCCTGACTATCTCGGTCTCCCACTTCAGGCAAGGGCCAGCCTGCATCTACCTTTCTGCAGACGCCACTCGAGTCTTCAGCGTGGCACTTCTGCTTTGGTACGGATACAATCAACGTGCACAGTGCCATCATCTATGTGCAGATGGTTGTGAATGATGTGTTCTTATTAATTATCATCCAGTTAGACTCTATACTTCTCAAGGGCAAGGAAATGTCTTTTGAGTCTCTTCAGTGAGTTTAGCTTTGAGATAAAACGAGGTGGGCAGAGAGCACACTTACTGAGCATCTGCTAGGTGTCAGGTACGAGGTGTCAGGCTGCTTAATTACGTGATTATGAAGCCAGCAGTTATTTTGAGGCTCTGCTAGATCCTTAGCTAAGAACTAAAGCGGACCTGCTACCTAGTGAGTTCATCAGCTGCGTCTGAGACGGAATGAGGGCTGCCTCGGACGCCACAGGCCAGCACGACGCCCGGGCTCGCACGGGATCCTATGCGTGCTAATAATTCACAGCCTGCTGCTTCCCCAGAGGCACACATCACCCAGCTTACTGTAGTCGTTTCGTTCTTAAGGGTTGAACATTCAAGTATCTTAGAATTTCATAAATGTAAATGACAGTAGGGCTTAGATTTCCAGGGGGACAGGAGAGAGGGTAGGAGGGAGGGAGACAGAGAAAGCGAGAGGCGAAAGGGGCAGAAAGGGACCCCCTTTAAATGGTGACTTGACGCTTATGTGATAAGTCCAACCTCTTTACTATGACTAAATAGAACGTGAATACTCTTGAAGGTCTAAGTCTACTTAGAGTCTCTCCAGAAAGCTCTCATGGTACCTACACTCAAGAGTCGGCTTTACTGTGCAGGTTTTCTCACCAGGACTGATTTCTGTAGCTCGAATGGCAGACTCCGAGAGGAGAGTGCAGGCGAGTTACTTTTCTACCACGAAGTCGCGCAGGTTTCACTCAGCCCATCACACAGCACAGACATCAAAGGAAGGCTCAGCAAGAGATTGAGGTGGGAGTTAAAGCCATCAGCGGGCTCAGAGGTGGCTGAAATTTCCTACAAGGAGAGTGCAAAGCCACAGTGATCGTCCCTCTCCTGACGTTCCCCCTGCAGAGGCCCCCTTGGACGTGCTGCACATTGTGGGAAAATCCTGTCTGTCCACAGTGGCTGACCGGAAGGACCTGTTTTCCCACAGTGCAGCGTCCAAGCCCCACAGACGCTCAAGGAACGCCTTCTAGCAGCTGTGCTGGCCACGGGGATGCTGGATTCCTGTCCTACCCTGGGGCCTGCATCCAGTGGCTGTCCTTTCATACCGTGTTTTCAGGATCAGCCTCCAAGGGCTCAGGCGCAGGTGCCGGGTCCAGAAATCCCACCCACCAGGAAACAACATCAAGTGAGGGAGGATCGTGCATGAGCACAAAATGGCTTGTTATCTACGCCAGCAGGATTTTAGAAATGAGCTTCTTTCTTAAAGTATAATAAGTTTACCCTTCTTGTTTTTACTGAAAATGTAAATACAATACCACAAACTATACTAAATATTTCCACCATCTGAAACATGTCCCCCTCCCTGCAAGCGGCAGATGTGGGTTCTCACATGGTTGCAGGCTATTCTTACAACTCTCTTCTTAAAATTTAACTAGATTAATGACAGAAAATTAGTCAAGACAAGTATTTGCCTGTTTGGCTTATCCTACTGTCACTCTAATTGTAGTGGAAAAGTGTTTCCTTTGCACATTTTGTATTTAGCAATAAACTGGTGGGAAAGTGAGAAACAAAACAGATCCTCAACAATGCAACCTCCTTCAAACAGCCGACTGGCAATGCTCTTAGAAGAACACAGCTGTTGTCATGAGGCTGCCTTCTCGATACACACGACTGCATGAGAATTTAATTAACAAACACTACCTTAAATTTTATCAGGATTGTATGTGGTACTGACCTATTCCCTTGAATATCTTCTACTGACCCAAACTCAAATTAATTAATGTACTGTTTTCTGATAAATTCAAAGCAAATATTACTCAAATTATGTCAAGACTTCAAGAGGGAATATTTGTGCAGATTCTAAATATATAGATGGCAACACATTTGTCAAGCCTTTTCGGTGAACATTACAACAGATATTTTTAAAAATAGTCGCAGAAATGGGAAGAGACAACAGATCTTAAAACAGCAAAAGTGAGACTGTTTCAGATATCGACTTGCCTGTCTCATAAAGCAGGTAAAAACTATGACAGGACAGAAAGCTTTCTATCTTAATGGCACCACTAATGAGCTAGAAACCTTGGTGCTCCTTCACCTTCTATTAATAAGTCCAATTGTTCACCAAATCCTGTTGATTCTAAGTCTCTCTTGAATCAATGCCTCTGTTTTCCATGCCCTTTGCTGAATTTAGGTCCTCGTCATCCCTTCTTAGTAGGACAGCTGACAGCCCTCTAGGGAGGAAGCATGGTGGCTTCTCTCTAGCTGTCACCGCCATGCTAACTGTGAAACCGAGGGAAATCAGGGTGACAGTGGGCATTCTTGGAAGGACTTTCTGGACCAGCTGGCTTTGGGGATAGCCACTTGTGCTCACTTGAGTGTTTACGGAACACCCACCGTGGACAGACCGGGAACGAGACGCTGTTTCTATCTCAACTGCTCACAGCTGCAGACCTGCAGCCCCAAAGGGGTGGCAGGCGCTCAGGGAGCTGAGAGGTGCTGTGGTTTAGGAGAGAATTTGTTTCTGACAGGGCTTAAGACCGTTATAGTGAAAATTATCACTGGCAAAATCCTTCAAATCTTGCTTTATTTCATCAGAACTTGGGTTTTTGAAAGCTCAAAAGCCAAGATTTAGGTGCTTTTGTTCTCTTTGCATTTGGTTATGGCTTCCCTCTCCCCAGGCATGCAGGCCTGGGTCTGTTTTCACTGCAAATGCCACATCACAAAGGTTTTTGAAAGGATATGAATGAGAAGGATGAAAAGTGCAACATAAAGGAACGAGGGGCCTCTTGGGTCAGAAAACACTCATTTCAGATCCTGGCTCTACTCCTCTCTGGCTTAGTGATCTGGGGAAGACACTGAACTGCACTGTGCCTCAGTTTCCTCCTCAGTGCAACAGTGCCCCAGACGTGGAATGAAACTGGGTAGGCGCACGGCTCCTGGCACGCTTCCGGGCCCACACTGCATACTGCAGGCCGCGGGGAGCTCGTGCTGTCTGCCTGCCTCACAGCCCATTTGCAGGGGCGTCCCGGGGTGGTGGGGACCCTGCTCCTCCCCCAACGCACCCCCATTCAAACTGGAGACTTCCAGCTGCGCCTCCCCGCCCCAGAGGTCTCTCTCCCCGACAACAGGCCCGCGGCTGGGGATACCGCCACACTAGCTACAGTGGCCGGTCTGGACATGACGACAGGTCTCCCACGGGGCCAGTCACAGTCCTTCCTCAGGGTCTTCTAAATGGATTGCTCTCAGAGGCTCTATCCTCTCTGACTGTGCCAGGCTGTGTCCCCAGAAACGCAGTCAATGATGCCCTCCGCCCCGAGGAGCAGCTGCAGGACGGAGGCGACGCTGCAGGCGCAGGGGAGCCCAGGAGGAGAGGGCCCGACGGAGGCCATCCCAGACCCCGGTCCCCGAGGCCACTCTGACTACCGAAAATGTCCACTCACTTTTCTTCCTTTCTTAATATAAAAACTTTCATTATGTTTAAATCTTTGTTTTATTAGCATAATAACATGTCACACATTTAAAAATCATTCATATATATCATCCTTCACAACTTTTGGAGCTTAATAGAATACTCCTAATAATAAAATACCATGTTTGATTCCTAAAGAAAACACAAACAAAAATGCACATATTTTTAAAGAATAAGATGTTATGCTTCCTACATCTTATTTTTCTCATTAGACTAGCTTAACTATAAACTGTGATAGTTACATATATAATATAAATTTGTTAAATTATCTTTGGGAGTTTCTTCATTTAAAAAAGTGATTACTATAGAGTATTGGATGTTAATTTCTGTTAAACTATACATTTTAATAAAAATTTGGGGGGTTATTTAGAAGCAACATAAATTTTAATAAAAATATGTAAAAAATCTCAATCACAAACACAATCAATCCAGCAATATGTTTTTAAGTCCACAAAAGCATATGGACAATATTTTTGAAACATGAAATAGTTTCTTCAAAAAATAAAGGGCCTAAACATAATCTTCATGACCAAATTACACTGCAAAGATTATTTTACATCCTCTTGGTTTTTATTTTTATGCCATTTTTCAACTCCCCATATTGTATTTAACGTTTGAAAAAAAAAAAGCTTATTTTTGCCTTCCCACTCTTTATTTTCTCTAATATAGTTTCCTGAATGATGTTTTTATGCCAAACAAATTTATTTATTTTTAGGCCATGAATTGATAACATTTATTCATAAACTTGGATCTATATTGGGACAAAATGTCACAAAATAATAATTGGGCAGTATCTCTTTTTATCCTGAGTATTCTTATTTTAGTTTCCTTAATTTTTTATGTGACACATTATAATTATATATTTATGGAGTATAATTTGATATTTTGTTATATATGTATATTGTATAATGATCAAATCAGGGTATTTTATCCATCACCTCATGCATTTATCACTTCTTTGTGGTGGCAACATTCAAAATCCTCCCTTCTAGCTATTTTGACGTGTACCACACAGTACTGTCAGTTTTAGTCACTCTGCTGTGCAACAGAGCACCAGCACTTCTCTCTGCTGTCTCATCGTAACTTCTTGGACATTGAGCAGTGTCTCCCCATCCTCGGCTCCCCTCCCCCCACAGTCTCTGGTAGTCACCACTGTACTCTCTGCTTATATGATATCATCTTTTTGTTTAAGATTTCGTAAGTGATATCATAGAGTATTTCTCTTTCTGTGTCTGGCTTATTTCACTTCACATGATATCCTCCAGATTCATCCATGTTATGACAAAGGACAGGACTTTATTCTTTGTTATGGTAGAATAGTATTCCATTGTGTATATATTACCACATCTTCTTTACCCATTCATCATTATTGGCCACTTAGATTGATTCCATATCTTGGCTGTTGTAAATAGTGCCACAATAACATGAATGTGCAGAGACATCTCTTTGAGGCACTGATTTCATTTCCTTTGGATACACATCCACAAGTGGGATTGCTGGATCGTACGGTAATTCTATTTTCAATATTTTGAGGAATCTCCATACGTTTTCCACAACGGCTGCACTAATTTACCTTTCCACCTGCAGTGTGCGAGGGTTCCCTTTTCTCCACACCCTCGCCAACAGGTTTCCTAATTTGTGAGTCAGCTGGCTCAGTAAGGAAGAAAATGTAGGTGAATGAAAAATGACTTTTATAAATTGATTCTAATTAAAAGTATTTGCTGTACCTAATTACAATTCAGAAACAAAATTACCTTAAGACTACTAGAAACAAGGATACCAGCTGTGGCTTTATGGACTTTCACTTATTGTTGGGATTTAAGCAATGTCAAAGATTTTAACATGCAAAACATTATAGGAAAGCATGTTAAATGTTTTCCCCAAAATAAGCTTTTGGACATTCTCTCATTTCCAAGGCCATTTTTGACAGATTGCCTACTGTAATTTTTGAAGTAAGCAAACTACTCAATAAATTAAATAGTTGATTTGAAAACACCTGGCTCATCAAGACCTGGTGGGATTGGGTACTTAATGATTGCTGAATAAACCACGTGGTTCCTCCAGCTCTGGGTGACTTGCCTTATCAGAGCGTAGCATCTCTTCTCACATTAGAGACCAGTTCAGTCATGGATGACAGAAGAATTTCTGGAAACTGTGGCTGTGTACTTGGGAACTCCCAGTTATCTTTTAGCCTGTCTCTCTCCAAACCACAGGAGGAGAGGGGAGGTGCCACTCTTGCTTTTGTGGGTCTCTTTGTCTTGCCCGAGAGCATTCCTTACTGATTAATGACAGAGACAGGAAGTCCAGAGAACTCTTCTTACCTCTATTTATCAGATGATAAATTCAATTCAACTGCAATTAAATTCAATTAGCACTTAAATAATCTTATGAATACTGGAGATGTGAGGAACAGACACAAAACAAGGGAAGGGAACTAAGCCAGTTGCAGATGCCCCCTGACCTGTTCTCACAGGAAGCCCTAGAATTTGTAAGTCTTTTCATTTTTGAGCAACATTTCCCCCACCAGAAAAAACCTCAAATCACATTTCCCAACTTCCAAAAATTCTATTTCCATTATTGATTCACTGAAGTCTCTATTTAATTACCATATGTCTGACACTGTGCTAGGCACAATAAAAGGTACAGAAAGGAATCAGACACCAAATTCTGCCCGAAAGAGCCTATTTTCTAGTCTACCAGGAAAGGTAAAATCCCAAGTGACAAAAATAAGGTAGAACAAGAAAAAGGTAACTGTCAAGGTTCATTTCGAACTTGAGGCTCTATAACTCTCTCAGGCCTGGCTCCTCAAAACATGGTCCCCAGACCTGCAGTGTCTGCATCACCCTGGATTTTGTTAGAACTGTGGAGTCTCAGCCCCACCCAGACCTGACTCAGCACCCGCATCTTAACAAGATCCCAAGTGATTCACAGCATACTGAGGTTTGAGAAACCCTGCTCTGCGGGAGATGGATTCGCACAAAGGTGTTCTAACTCTAATAAATGGCCAAGTCTTCTCCGAAGGAGTCAGCTGTTACAGAGGAAGAGAAGTCTCACCAGATCCACCACATTTACACAACAAAATCCAAACAAGCTTGTTCCTCCTCCTGCAATTGCCTATCTTTCCTAAGTGTGTTAAATTTCTTCTGGTCATGCAGGCATGAAATGCTAGTCTGATTTTTTTTTTTTTTACACTGTTTCTTGTCCCGAAACATAATCAGTTGCCCAAATTTATTGTTTCTGTATTTTCTTGACCACTTGAATTCACTGTTGACAAATGTTTTCAATCAATCACCCACTTCATTAATAGCAAATACTTATAGAGAGCTTACGATGTGTCAGGTGCTGTTTTAAAAGTGATTACATATAGTTACCTATCTAATCTTCACCCCATTCCTGGGGGTAGGGACTCTTCTATCGCCCATTTTAAAGTTGGGAAAGTGGAGAAACAGAGAGGATACGTAAATACCCTAATAAGAAGTTACAGAGCTGGGATTCAGGCCCAGGAAGGGTGGCGCTGGACGTGTGCTTTTAACCACGGTATTATACCATATGGTATAGAGGACGGAATTGGCCAAGTCAGGAAATAAAGAAATTAAAGGAGTGTCCTTGGGAGAATGAAGCATGTGCTCCTGAAGTTCTATAAAAGTGTGTTTCCCCAAATGGTCATAAAACTGAGTTTCACTGTAAATAATTATTTTTCTTTTCTGGCTGCTTTTAAGATTTTCAGAATTTTGAGTATGAGGCATACTGGTGTGACTTTCTTTGTGCTTATTCTGCTTGAAGTTTATTATGCCTCTTAGATCTATGATTTTATTGTTTTCATTAAATTTGGGAAAAATTTGGCTATTATTTAATTCTTTTTCTGTGTCCCTCCCCTGCTTCCCCTGGGACTCCAATTACACATGTTAAGTTGTTTGGTAATTGTCCCATAGGTCAGTGAAACTGCTCTTTCTGTGCTTCATCTTAAATCATTTCTAGTATTCTGTCTCCCTTCACTAGTCTCTTCTTCTACAGTATCTAATCTTCTCTCAATGCCAACAGTGAATTTTTCATTTCAGATACTTCATTTTTCATCTCTATAAGTTCCAGCTGGTTCTTTTTAAAATATATGTTCCCTCTCTCTCTTCAATATATTATTGTCTTTCTTAAAATACTTGAACATAGTTATAATAGTTATTTTAACATCCTCATGTGCTCAAATCATCTTTATTATTTCTCAGTCTGTTCTTATTGATTGATTTTTCTCTTGGTTATAGGTCATGTTTTCCTGCTTCTTGACATGCCTCTTAATTTTTGACTGAATGCTGAACATTGCAGATTTTACATTGTTGAGTGACTAGATTTTCTGTCTTCTCTTGAAGAATATTGGGCTTTGTCATGGCAGGAAGCTAAGTTATTTGTGCCCAGTTTGATCCTTTTGAAACTTATATTTAGCCCCATTACTGAGGCACAGCCCTTCCAGAGTCTATATTGCAATCTCTGAGAAATCAACAAGGCCTCCCCATCACGGCTGGCTGAAACCTGGATGCCTTCCAGTTTGGGGCGAGCTCTAGGAAACACTCAACCCCCAGCTCCCAGGTGATTCTCTGTCCAAGCTTGGGGAGTTTCTTGCATACATGCATCTTACTATTTTGTAAAGACTCAAGGGTACCCCTATGCAGATTTCTGGAGCTCTTTTTCTTTGCAGAGCCCATCTTTCTAGAACTCTGCCCCACAAAGTCCAGGTACCTCAGACTTGACCCCTGAATTCTGGTTGCTGCCTCTTTAACTCAGCAAGACAGTAGTTGTTCTCTGCTTGATGGCCTCTTCCCTGCTACAGGGTCCAGACTGTGCCCACAGGAAGAAAGCCAAGGTGATTGCAGGGTTCCCTTGTTTCTTTCTTTTCTGTCAGGGAACACAGTCCTGTACTGCCTGTTGTTCTATGTCTAAAACAGTTGCTTCATGTATTTTGTCTAGTTTCCTAGTTTTTTAAAATAGAAGGTTAAATCTGGTTTCTCTTATTCCATCATGGCCAGAAGTGAAAGTCCTTTTTATGTTTTTAAAATGAATCCTGGAAAATAATTTGGTAGTTCCTCAAAATGTTAAGCTATAGAATTACCACATGATCCAGTAATTTCACTTTTTTTTTTTTTGAGACAGAGTCTCACTCTGTTGCCCCGGCTAGAGTGAGTGCCATGGCATCAGCCTAGCTCACAGCAACCTCAAATTCCTGGGCTCAGGGGATCCTCCTGCCTCAGCCTCCCGAGTAGCTGGGACTGCAGGCATGCGCCACCATGCCCAGCTAATTTTTCAATATATATATATATTTTAGCTGTGCATATAATTTCTTTCTATTTTTAGTAGAGACGGGGTCTCGCTCTTGCTCAGGCTGGTCTCGAACTCCTGAGCTCAAACAATCCACCTGCCTCGGCCTCTCCAGAGTGCTAGGATTACAGGCGTGAGCCACCGCGCCCGGCTAGTAATTTCACTTTGAAGTATATATCCCAAAGAACTCAAAGTGGGAATTCAAACAGGTATCTGTACATGCATGGACACAGCAGAATTATTTACATTAGACAAAAGGAGGAAACAATCCAGTGTCCATCACCAGATGAATGGATAACCAAAATGTACATGGTATACACATACAATAGAATATTGTTCAACCTTTAAGAAAGGAAAGAAATGCTGAAATATGAACTATAAAAACATTATGGTAAATGAAGTAAGCCAGACACAAAAGGACAAATATTATATAATTCCACTTATATGAAGTATAAGTGGACGAATTCATTGAAACAGCAAGTGGAACAGAGGTTACCAGGTGCTGGGGGAAGGGAGAATGAGGAATTATTATTTAATGGGCACACAGTTTCTGCTTGAAATCATTTTTAAAAGATATGGAAATGGATAGTAATGATGGTTGCATAACACTGTGAATGTACTTAATACTACTGAATTATATACTTAAAAATGGTTCAACTGGTAAATTTTATGTAATCTGTATTTTACCACAATGAAAAAAATCACCAAAAATGAAAAAGAATCTTTTATCTATAATCAAGGATTTCCCACAAATCTTTCAAATATTTCAATAAAAATCTGACTTCAAAATTCATATACTGTAACAAAACAAGTAAATGTAGTGCATGATTATAAACTGGATCATTTCAATATAAAGTATAACATTGGCCCAACTGCCAAATCTCAAATAGAATCTGTGGATTAGACGATAATAATTTATCTCTGTGAATTTCCTGAGTTTGATGGTGCATTGAGTTTCTGTAGGAGAATGTCCCTGTTTGTAGGAAATAAGTCACAGAAGTTCAGGGTGACGGGACATTAGGTAGGCAAATGAGTCTCAGTGGTTCAGAGAAAAAAGATTACAATGTCTCTGAAACTTTTTTGTAAGTTTTTGATGATTTCAAATTTTAAAAATATCAAGTGAAGGTATTAAAAAGATTGTTTAATGTTATGATATTGATCTGGTAAGAGTAGAATGAGCCACAGTAAAATCACAGAAGATGGTATTTACACCAAGATAAAAAAATTTAAAACTTAAGAAACAAAAATAAAATTTAAAAGTAAATAAAAATTTAAAAATATTTTAAAAATAAGAAAGATAAAAGAAATTTTAATAAGACATGGTTTAGACGCTGACCAACATTTAACATATAATGTAAGTGGGGTTGGATGCAGCGAAGAACCAAGTCCCTTTTCCGCACTGGAACTCCCTGTATTGCTTTACAAAGGAAGGAACCGGGAAGAAGACGAACAGAACCAAGGCAGAACAGCAAGCATCTGGCCATCAAGCAGCAATCAACTCTCAGGTATACTTACACGATGGTTTTTCCAATGTGCAAGAATGATTTCTCGACAAATTCCCGGACACTGTGGACTTCCCCAGTAGCTATGACAAAGTCCTCTGGCTCATCATTCTGCAACATCAGCCACATTGCCTAGGGACAAAAAGAGGCAAATTCATGTCAAAGTTGCATTCAGCAGCCACTTTGGAAATACAATGTTATCCACTGCACGTAACTGGATATGGACGTGTAGCTAGAAAATAAGTGTGATTTTATTACAGTATTCTAACCACTGTCACAACAGTTCTCAAACTATCATGTGCATCAGAATCATGTGGGGAACATGTTTGTTCCTAAAAATCAACGAGGCAGAGGAGTGAACTCAGAGACCTGGGAAATGGGTCTTAGGAATCTTTATCTTTAACATCCCAGGGGATTCTCATGCAGCAGATCCTCAGACCACAATCTGGAGGAATGTGATGTCAAGCAGCATCTCTGGCTAATAACCTTTTTATGGTATTATTTACAAAAAGAACAGTTTTAAAAGTATTGTCTAATTTTTTTTATATAATATATGGGAGGCAAGGAAAAATCATTTAAAGACAGATGTTTGTCCTCAAAAGTTAACCTAATTTTGAACAGTAAATTTGAAAATTTACCAATCAAAAAGCAAAATAAACAAGATTAATAGAAAAAGGATCATGCAATGAATAGTACTAGTATTTTTAAAAAGTTGTCTGAGAATGAAAACATTTACACCAGAGTTAAGGGTTTCATACGGCAGCATTTCAGGGTAAGGTACTCAGTCTCCACACTGTGATCTAAATCAGTGGTCCCCAACCCCCGGGCTGGAGCCTGTTAGGAACTGGGCCACACATCACCATCACCACCTGAACTCTGCCCTTCCCCCCCTGCACCCTTCCACCCCACCTCCCCCTGCCCTCCATGGAAAAATTATCTTCCATGAAACTTAGGAACACGGCTGCCCAGCAGGAGGTGAGCAGTGGGCTAGCAAGCGAAGCTTCAAAGCTTCATCTGTATTTACTGCCACTCCCCATCACTTGCATCACCGCTGGAGCTCTGCCGACCCCCTCCATGGAAAATTGTCTTCTACGAAACCAATCCCTGGTACCAAAAAGGTTGGGGATCACTGATCTAAATGGATGTATCATACAGGTATACGTTCTCCACAAGAACCAGGAATCCGGTTGGGTAAAAATGCAGCTGTGTGTCCAAGACACAAACTGGTGGTACCGTCACAGCCTGGCTCCCCCTGGTTAGAAGACTGTTATCAATAGCACACAGGTGTATTGTTTCTGTATCTTGGAATTTCACATTAATTATGAAGATTTTTTTAATGGATAGGAGATACAGATTTTAAAAAATTAAGTGCAGCAGCCATCCAACAGGAACACGTCTCTAAGAAAAATCCAAGCCAAATTGAAAAAAAAGTCAATATTTTTTATCACTGGCACCCACTTCTCAAAATAAAAAAGGTAAAAAGAATACACACTTCATTATAACACAGACCCTAATGTTATATGCATTGAACTGTTGTCCTAACATTTAAACGAAACTATTTTGGTTGGTGTCTGCCTAGCTGCTACTGGATAAGTTGAAAACAGGTTGCTAAAATCAATGAGGCAGCCTATTTTCTCCTAGAAAATGCCACCAAAAAAGTTTAATCCTGCTTTATTCATTTGAATTTGTGGCAGCTTTCTAAAAAAGAAAAATAAATCTTTTTTACTTGAAGTTACTTCTTATAGATATTTTTGGCCTGTTACAAGACTGTTTTAAATTATATTTTTTTCTGTAGAAGATGAGATCTTAGGCAATTTTACATGCCTTGAAGATATGGCACGCTGCTTGGGACAATGACAATAGCTTCAAGTTTAGTGATATACTGTAAAGTAACTGACAGATGAAATTATCTTGGCTGGGAGAAAGTTTTGCTCATATTAGTGAAATATCTATAGTTTCATTTTGCATTAAGAGATCATGGTTGATGAATTAAGTCACAGCACTCTTTAAATGTTATACCACTACTACCACTGTTACTAATAAAGTTTGAGCAGTTTTTAAAAGGCACATAATACAAGCTGCTCTCTTTCTTGGGACAGGCCACCCAGCAGGAGTCTACAATGGCTTGGTAGCTTCCTGAATGCCGTTAAATGCTGGGGGCCAAGAGGAGGAGCCGGGCCTGGAATGCAGCGCAGGCCCTGCTGCCAAAGCCCCTGGCCAACACCACATGTCACGAAGCCCCTCAGAGGGGTGCTTTTTTGGAAGGGGCGCCAAGGCCTGAGCACTAGCGGGGGCCCAGTGGGGTGGCTGCTCCGCAGGTCTGTGCCTGCGTGTGAAGTTCCCGCGGCCTGGCGCGCCCCATCCCCTCATCTGTCTGGGAATGCCGATCTCGCGACTCCGCACCGGAGTCCCAAGTCTAGCCATTGGAATGAATTCCTGCCGTCTCGCCGGGTTTCCCTGTGACCAGCAGCACACAGCATGGTGGCTTCCCTGGGACCCAGCCTGCCCTCCGGCTACCCTTCCCAACTAAGGCAACCTTCCCACCGCACCGGCGAGAGCGCATGCGTGTGCCCATGCGCGCGCATACACAGGCACGTGTGCGTGCACACTCACACAAACTGATTTTACCAAAATACTTTCAGAGTTTTTAGGAAAAATTAAATTATGCGTCTGGCTAGAATTTCTATTTGAACATTCTTCTGCAGGGATTAGATGCAAGGGGGTAAATACACTTAAATGTGTTTGACTCAAATTTCCATTCTAAAAATAACATTTCAAATAGGTCTTTCAGGACCACTCAGCTTATTTTATTTCTTTAGAAACACTCTGCTGTGCTAGAATGGTCTCAAAAAATAAAAATCCTATTTTTAGTCATGCGAAAGAAAGCAAGGATTTGCTAAAAAGTGAAAGGAGAAAATATGATTGCTGGTTAATGGTGGACCACTTTAAACATGGGCATCGGGCCCCTGGTGCTTGTCGTGTTCCCGGCAGGAATCTGGGGATCAGTAAGGAGCCTCTCTTTGCAGGACAGCAAGAGCCAAGAATCTGCTCTTTTCTTCTCCATCAGACTATCTGTGGCCTTTGACCTATCAATTTCTAGGCATTTCCTCTCAAGTTCATATTGTACCAGACTCCAGTCTGGGAATGGGAAGGGAAAGGATATACAACTCCAGATTTATTTGTTATTACTGAATAGTTTACTGGTTTTAACAGAGGGAAAGGGCTTTGTTTAAATTTCCACTGAGCATAATTAATGGTTATTGACTGGTAAATGAAGAACAGGTGACACTCTGGATTAGAAGATAAATGATCCTGTGTTCTGGTGTGATAATGGGTTAGTAATTTGCCACAAAGCCCAGGCCGAGTACATCCCGCCGTAATGCTAGATCATGTCCCGGAGACAAAGGCCCCTGTGTGAGAAGGACGCAGCCGTCGCCGCCTCATACAGCTGCACCCTCGGATCTGCTCCATTTATCCTCTGATGGATGGCACAACTGAGGCAAAAGTTGCCCTGCTCTCACCTTCCTGTTCACAGGCTGGACCACATGACCCATGACTCGGCCAGACCACGATCTGTGATCACATCGCCACCCAGCTCTGGCTTCTGACAGAAGAGCAATTTTGAGGTTACATGTTTTAGATGTCAGTCTTCTCTCTTTGTCTCTGAAGGAATGAAGGAGGAAAAAGACAGAGTCTTCCCGCATTCCTTCAGTGCCCTCTGAGGATGTGCCTGGCTTATCCACTTCCTCAGATACTTATTTACTTTTAGTCCTGACCTGATTACCACTGCACATGAAAAAACTCTCCTGCTTTTTAATCCAGCTCACAGGGAGGAAAGAAAATCAGTGAAGGAATGTACTAGGGCTTCAGATTCTTTCTGCAACATAAAAATGTCCCTTAATGGCCAACGAACAGTGCAGTTTTTAAATCATGTCTTACATTCATTTTGCTTTTAAGGCACATGAAGTTTAAGGAAAATGTGACTCCACACTATCGACATTTGACAGCCACGTCGAGATGGGCATAAATATTAAATTTGGACGTGTGCTCTCCTGTAACTATATAATTGACCTGTCTGCTTTACAAATCGAATTTAGAGAAGTCAAAATAAAATTTTAATTAAAAAATTTTCAAATAAAAATACTCCTCTCTCACAGTCTCCCATTTGGCCATTCAAATGTTGAATGCGGAAATGCCACGGAGGTTCACGGTGAAGTTCCTCTTTGCTTGACAAGTCGCCAGCTCTGGAGGCTGTTCACAGCTGGACCAGTGAAGGAGAACACCCAAAGTACATCACCACAGCCGACTGACTACACCTGATTCCATGCATGCCTTTCGTGGCGTGATGTGTGTTTGTCTTAAAAATCTGGATTCTACAATTGCTTATACCTTGCCATTAACCTCCAGTTCAGCATCCAAGCCACAAACACTTATTAACTGAGCTGGCATCCATGAATAACAAGAAATGTTAATCAAGGTTATGTTTAACTCTGTGTATTTGACTGCTGCTGCTTTTTCAGCCTTGTGCTTTTGTGCTTTACATGCTACTGTCATAAAAATCTTAGAATAGTAGCTCTATATATGTTTTCTTCCAGAGGAGAAAGTCCATGAAATAATTCCAATAAAAATTATGGGAATTTGTTTATTGGCCATTAGTCTATCTTCTTCTGAAAAGCTTCTGTTCATGTCTTTTGCTCACTTTTTAATGGGGTTGTTTGATGTTTTCCTGCTGATTTACTTGAATTCTTTGTAGATTCTGGTTATTAGCCCTTTATCAGATGTGTAGCATGCAAATATTTTCTCCCATTCTGTAGGTTGTCTATTCGCTCTATTGATTGTTTCTTGGCTGTGCAGAAGCCTTTTAATTTAATCAAGTCCCATTTATTCATTTTTGTTGTTGTGATTGTCTTTGGTGTCTTCTTCAAAAATTCTTTGCCTAGGTGGATATCTATAAGAGTTTTTCCAATCTCTTCCTCTAGAGTTCTTATTGTTTCATGCCTTAGGTTTAAGTCTTTTATCCATCGTGAATTAATTTTTGTGAGTGGTGAGAGGGGCAGATCCTGTTTCAGTCTTCTACATGTTGTAATCCAATTTTCCCACACCATTTATTGAATAGGAATTCTTTTCCCCATTGTTTTTGTCTGCTTTGTCAAAGATCATATGGCAATATGAAAATGGTTTTATATCTGGGTTCTCTGTTCTGATCCATTGGTCTATGTCTCTGTTCTTGTGCCAGTACCATGCTGTTTTAGTTACTATACACTTGTAGTATAGCTTGAAGTCTGGTAAAGCGATGCCTCCCGATTTGTTCTTTTTCCTTAAGGTTGCTATTCGGGGTCTTTTCTGGTTTCATATGAAGCATAGAACTATTTTTTCTTATTTTTTCTAGATCTACAAAAAAATGACATTGGTATTTTTGCTTAACGTCTCTAATCGTCAGGGAAATGCAAATGAAAACCACAATGAGATATCACCTATCTCCAGTTAGAATGGCTTTTATCAAAAAGTCCCAAAACAACAGTTGCTGGCGTGGATGCAGAGAGAAAGGAACACCTATACACTGTTGGTGGGACTGCAAACTAGTTCAATCTCTATGGAAAGTAGTATGGAGATACTTCAAAGAACTATTAATAAAAGTAGACCTACCATTTGATCCACCAATCCCACTACTGGGTATTTACCCAAAGGAAAAAAAAGACATTTTATAAAAAAAGACACACGCACTTGAATGTTTATAACAGCACAATTCACAATCACAAAGATGTGGAAACAACCCAAGTGCCCATCAATACATGAGTGGATTAATAAAATACGGTATATGTATACCATGGAGTATTAATCAGCCATAAAAAAGGTGAACTAGGCCCCGTGCGGTGGCTCACGCCTGTAATCCTAGCACTCTGGGAGGCCGAGGCAGGTGGATCGCTTGAGGTCAGGAGTTTGAGACCAGCCTGAGCATGGGTGAGACCTCGTCTCTACTAAAAATAGAAGGAAATTATCTGGCCAACTAAAAATATATAGAAAAAATTAGCCGGGCATGGTGGCGCATGCCTGTAGTCTCAGCTACTCGGGAGGCTGAGGCAGTAGGATCGCTTAAAGCCCAGCAGTTTGAGGTTGCTGTGAGCTAGGCTGATGCCACGGCACTCACTCTAGCCTGGGCAACAAAGTGAGACTCTGTCTCAAAAAAAAAAAAAAAAAAAGTGAACTAATATCTTTTGTAACAACCTGGATAGAACTGGAGACCAGCTTCCTAAGTGAAGTCTCAGAAGAGTGGAAAAACAAACACCACATGAACTCACTGTTAAATTGGAACTAAATGATCAACACTCACATGTACATATGGTAGTAAAATTCAACAGAAATCAAGCAGGTGGGAGGGGAGTGGAGGGGATGAGTAAATTCACACATAACGGGTACAATGCACATTATCTGGGTGATAGACACACTTATAAAATTATATTAACAAAATCAAATGGCATAAAACCAAAGTCTAGCTTTATGGCCCTCTCAGTCTATTAGTTTTCTTCACTGGCAAAAATGCTGTGGCATGTGGACTCCTTAGTTTAAGGATGTTTCAGACATTTTAATGATATAAAGTTACTGAACAGAAAAAAATTAGGTAAGAAAAACACCAAAAATAGAACACAATATAGAAAGCTATAATAGCTCTTTGCTTCTTTTTTTGAGGCTAACATATTCTTCTGCATTGACACCACATGTACTGACAGAGGCTATGTCAAAATCCGCCTTGCCCTTTATCTTGTTATTCTCGCCAGGTACTCTCAGCTACAAGCTCCAAAGCTGGGGTTAACTTTTCTCTTTCCTGGAACAATACAAAACCTAAAAGCTCCTAGTCTTGTATTACTCTGAGTCAACTTTTCTGAGATATCATCTGTTCTTTCAATATGCAGATTCTAACTATGAATTTATTTCTTAAATTTATCTTCGAATATATTTTATCTCTTTGTTCCATTTCTGTTTCAGGCACACCAATTATACATATGTTGTACCTCTTTTTGTTCTATCTTCTCCATCATCTCCTATTTAATCTTTTTTGTTTATTTTTTCCCATATGATTTTATGTGATTTCCTCCAGCCTGTTCAACTGATTGTTTTAGTAACATTTACTTTAAATTTTGGTGCCAATGTGGCTTCAATTTCTGTAATGATTTTCTTTTTCTCTTCCATACTTTTCATTATCACTACCAACTTACTTTTTATCTCTTTCAGTTATTTTATTTAAGCGAGGGTGACAGTAAAGTTTTTTCTTACCGGGCCAGATAGTAAATATTTAGACTTGTGAACCATATGGTCTCTGTTGTAACTACTCAGCTCTGCTGTCAATAGCACGAAACAGCCATGGACAATATGGAATCAAATGGCTATCACTGTGCTCCAGTAAAACAGTTACAAAGCCCATGGACTGCAATTTGTCCGCCTTTGCTTTAAGTAAACCTAAAAAAAAAAAAATGCTGCCTGTAATTTCTTTGAATATGTGGAGGACAATTATCTGAGCTCCAGCTACTTACTCTATTTGAATGATACCCTCCATGATACATACTGTTCATCTGCTTCACTTATTCTCCTTTTCTTCTCCTGGCAATCCTCGCCCCACTCCCATCCGGGCGTAGGTTCTGCGGCAGTGCCTTTCTTATGGTACTATGCTTGAACCAGGCTGGCTGTTTGCTCAAGAATCTCAGGAGGAGGATCAGGAAAGTGCACTGAGGGAAGCCTACAGCTTCAATTCAGACTGCTCTAAACCCTCCCAGCAAATTCATGACGTGCTTTGCCCCAGGACATAGCTGCCATAACCTCAGCATTTCGCTAGGTAGTGTGGCTCACAGAAGAGCCCATTAATCACAGGGCGCTTTCATGCCATCTGGCGATGTTTGCTTTCCCTCCAGATCACAATCTGCAGTGTCCCTCACCTAGGAGGCTGTGCTAGTGACAATAAAATAGGCTTCTCCTTCAGCAACACCTTCCTGCCATTCTGCAGTGTAGAAGTAGATGTCGCCACTTCAATGTGGCATTATTTTGTGGGCCTTTTAGGATTGAAATTATTTTGAGCAAAATCCACAGCAGAGACTCTCCCCTTTATGAGGGGAGGGAGTGGTACAGTCATACTGAAAAGGGCATGCAGCATGGGAGAGGTTACTGCTGCCGCAATCTACCACAAAGCACTATCTTGTGACGACTACCACATCAGCTGATTGTTTCAACATAGCAATGAAACTACTATATTTGTCTTTAATATAAGCATTATTGCTTCCTCTTGCAGTTTCTATGCAAAGCTCCATCTGTCTTTAACACTGTGCAGTGACAGGTTTACATGAGGGCAAAAATAATTCACTGGCTGACACCTGGGATATAGAAGCTCACTTTCAAGTCACTATAATTTAACAAACGCTCTAACTGGCGCTAACATCACCCTCTGTCACAACATACTTCCCAGAAGTGGTTGTTTCCTGGAGCGTGCCCAGCCACCCACCTCCACCAGGTGTTTTCAATTACCTGCTCCCACTCAAGTGCCCAGGTAAGCCATTCTAGAATCAGTTCCTGGCCCAGCAGGAACAATGTAAATGCTCTGGGTAGGCAGGAGGAAGTTTCTTTACACTCATGACCACCTGATGGTCCATCTCCTGCTCTTGGTTCCTGGTCATGCTGCCTAAACCTGTTCCTGGGAAGCCAGTTCTGACCTTTGGATGACTTTATTCTTCAAGCTTGTCATCCTGACCACCTGATTCTGCCTCTTGGTCTGACTCTGACCTTGAGAATCTAACTTCTAGGCTGGTTGTGGGCTCTTTTGAATAGCAGGTCCTAGCCTTGCCACAGGTCTCTCGAATCTAATGCTGACAATCATTGTTACCAGTAAATAAAACCTACATACACATCGTATTACATGCATTAAGGCAGATGTAAACAGGACCTTACAGGATTAGTCTAGAACAGCACCATGCAAATACAATGCAAACCACATATGTAATTTAAAATTTCCTGTTAGCCACACTAAAAAAACAAAAAGAAAAGATGAAGCTAATTTTGGTATGTTTTACTTAACCCAATATATCCAGTATGTTATCGTTTCAATATAAAATATTATTCAGATACTTCACATTCCTTTTCTATGTACTAAGTCTTTGAAGTCCAGCGTGTATTTTGTCTTTACAGCGCATCTCAATTCAGAAGAGTTACACTTTGAGTGCTCAGTAGCCACATGAGGCTGTGGCTACTGCATTGGGCCATGCAGGGCTAAAGAACCAGCCTTGTGTTCAAGAGGGAGACTAGACCTTGCCAGGTGACACACCACCCCAGTCCTGTTCGCTCGACCTGCTGGGAGGCTCTCTGGTGCTTCATGGAGGAGGCCTCCTCGTCTTCTCCTCCGTGTTTGCAGTTATCTCCACCACCTGACTTCGTCCATAGTGCTTTCAGCAGTGATGACAATGGGCAGAGAGAGCTTGATCAGTACAACTAGCTCCTAACTTACAGGCATTTGACATCTGAATGCCTGCCTCATTCTTCCATGGGCCGCCACATCACACCCTCTCCCCAGTTGGAATACCTGGGGGCAAACACCTAAGAAGTACTTAAGGATTTGGTGAAATGTAGCGCTGAAGAGAGGAGGCAGGCATTTTCAAATTTTAGCATGCATTAGAATCATCTGGAAGGTTAGAACACAGATTGCCAGCACCTTTTTAGCCCCAGAGTTTCTGATTCAATAGGCCTAGGTGGAGCCAGAGAGTGTGCCTTTGTCACAGGTTCCAGGCTGAAGCTGGGGCTGCCGGTCTGGGAATCATTCTGAGAACTACTCAGTGGCCAGGGCTCAGGCTTGGCATCAGACACCTGTGTGTAAACCCCAGCCCCACTACCTACTGGGTACCTTCTGGAGCATTACTGACTCTTCTATTGCCTCATTAAAATGAGAATAATAATAATACCTCGTGGGGCTGTTTTTAAGATTAAATTAGTTAACATATGTAAAGTGCCTGCGACATAGGAAGTGCTCAGGAACTATAATTTATCATCAGGTTGATGACGGCAGTGATGATTACATATCTTGAGAGAGTTATTGGTGCCTGGGAGAATGTAGTTCATCTCCATGACCAAGCCTCGCACCCATAAATAGCATGGGGAAGGAAGACTGATAGGGTGGGGTGAATTAAGTCCTGATCTGTTAGTCAGAGCCACAGAACTTTATAGCTGGAAGGGGCCTCAGAGATGCTCTTATTCAATTCAACTCATTTTAAAGATGAAGCAACTGAAACTAGAGAAATTAAGTGGCTTGCCTAGTCACACACCTACTAAGAAAGTGCCAGAGCTAGGGCTAGAACCCAGACTCCCTTTCTGGTGGTCCTCCTACTGCATCATGGTAACAGGCATTTTCCTGATGGCTGGGTCTAGGAATGCATTTTCCTGTAGAAACTCTGTTGTACATGGTGGTTAGGAATAGCCGCATAGACTCCCGTAAGCTAGCCTGGGGGCCTGGCCAGGCAGTTGGTAAATATTCAGGGTGTGCCTACTAGGTGCCAGGCACAGTGCTAGAGTCTGGGCATATACTATGTAGGGACAGATAAAGAAGACACCGTGCCTGGCCTAGGGACTTCCAACATTTATATAGGAAAAAGGGTTTTAAAAGTTCAACATGTGATTTAAGAAAGAACTTCTGGGACAGAGCCACCAGGTAGTATCAGGGAGCCATCAAGCGTGGTTCCATTCTAAAACCTTCCTCCCAATAAGTAAGACTATCTCTGCCCGCCCCACCCACCACTCTTGCTAAAGGGGTGAGTCACGGCAAGTGGATTTCAAACAGGTGATCTGTCCCTGTGCCTGCTGCTCCCTGGTCCCTCAACTCCTTGTCACAGATGGAGACCTGACACATTCTGGATCAGTCAGAGTCTCAGGGCATTTGCAGTAAGAGACACAGACTGAACCAGCAGGACAGTGCTGAGCACTGGAGCTGTGGGCCTGTCAGCAGGGTCAGAGCCGGCCAGAGCCCAGTCCCCGCCGATGCTAATGAGAGGCACGCAGGGCCCAGCCCGAAGGAGACCCTGTGTGGGGAGAGGAGTGGGGGGAGTAAGCCCACAGAGAGGGGTAGTGAGGGGAGAGACATAGAGGAAAGCAGATCTCACGCCCTCATTCCTGTGAAGTATCCTGATGCTCCTTATGGTAAATCCCATTTTCCTTGAATTTCTTTTAGTTAGTTTCTGCTCCTTGTGCCAACAAGCTCGGATGAAGACAGCTAAAGACCAAAGAAGACTGGCCCACAGGCCTATGGGACCAGTCCTGCACCAGCTCTGTGCCCGTGCGGAGGAGGCAGTTCCAAGGGGGATTGGCACCACCTGTGGCATCAGGATCCAGTGGGAAAGACTGCCGCGGGCCCAGCCAGCCGCCAAAATAAGCTCGGCCCATGGGAGAGGCGACAGCATGAAAGGAGGGTGGAGCGCAGAGAAGACAATCAAAGCACAGCAGAGGTGGAGCACCCAGAGATTCCCCACCAGGGGCCGTTAATCCTCGGCCTCCCTCAGTCCCTGCCACCTAAGACCACCCACCCTTCGGTGCCTCTGAGGACAGAAGGCCAGGGCAGGCGCCACCTCTGTTATTGTAACCCAGTGTCCCACGCAGCTTGCTCGTTGAGACACATTTCAAATGTGTTTCCCCAGGTTCTCATTCACAAAATCAGGATGGCAAGTTAAACATCACCCTTCCACTTGGTACTCCTTAAAAATATACTTGAACAGAATTAGATTTAATCATTCTTCCTTTAATTTTTGTTTGCTAAATGTAAAAATATCCCACTATAAAGAGCATATGAGCTTTGTTCTTTTGGGCAGTCAAATCGCTTTTACTGACTTGATCTTACCCATGACTGTGATGTTTCTGTCGTCACGGTGATTTCCTAGATGCTGACTCTGCAATGTCCTTGATCAACACAGATTAAAAAGGAAGCTGGTTACATTTAAGAAAACATCAATTTTAACAGTAATATTTGAGTGGAGACGTACAGGAGGAAAGAAATTCTACTGTATGTGTGAGTACACACACACACACACACACACACAAGCAGTGATCTCGAGAGAACTCCCCCGTCCCCACAGGGGCCTGTCCACACTACTGAAAACCAAGCAAAAGCCCCTTTGTCTGCTTTAAGATTTAAAATAAAAATCAAGAGTGTCCTAGAAGTTCAATTATTTTAAAAGCACATAGATGGTCAAAGGAGATTTTTTTTTATTAAGTTTATTTAACTCTAGATGAAATCTAGAAAAACAAGTAGAAAAACAAGCCTATGATTAACAGTTTCAAAATATTTAACTTATCACGTATTTAAAAACTCTCAAATATCCAAAAACATTTTTAAAAAGTCTTTAGAGAAACTTAAATTATCAGACTCTGAGAATGAACATTTATATTTTGGTGACTAAAATTTTCAATAGTCCGACAAGTATCAACAACTGCTCAAGATTGTTAACAAAAAAACTTGTCTATTGCTGTACAACGCCATAAGTAATGTCATCTAGGCAAATGCTAAAGGTCGAGTTCTGAGGAGCAACCTTTCCTGTTAATATAACACTACATTTTCCACATTCATTTCATGTGAATGAACAATGTCTTCATTGTTTTCCTGAACACTAATTTAGTGTTGTATTTTTTGCTTGTGTCAATGAGTGTCAAAATATTGTTCTTTTAATACATGAAAGTATTTGCATAGAGCTTTATTACTGATCTTCAGATGTTAGCCAGAGGCAAAATAAGACAGACGCTCCAGTTGGGAAATCTCACAGGCAACGAAAAGCAAGAGTCCGTCGCATACTCTGCTTTCCTGCCAATTCTTCTCCCAAGTACAAAATTCTTTATTTACCTCACAACTGGTGAAATTAAAAGCAACGTTCCAGACAACAAAACTATAAAAATCCCTTTCCTTAAAAATGAAACAAAACATTAGCAAGAAGGAATATAAAGACTCTAAGAGGAAGTTATAAGATCTCAGTTCCTGACACGAATTAAAAGATAGTATGATATAAACTAATTACAGAATAGCCAAGAAGCGTGATATGTTTTAATAATGAACTGAGAAACATGGGGGCAATTTTTATTAACTTACGCTTTCCTGTATCAGCTCATCATTAAATGCTTAATTGCTTATGATTGTTTGCATTTATCCCAATTATTCAGAAAAAGAAAGCCAGCACATTTTCTGTCTCCTCAAAGCTGAAGAAGAGTCCACAGCCAGGTATTGGATGTGGTTTTCAATTCTGTTTTTTCCCTCCCTGACACTAATTATCCTGCCATGTGGTACTGTCTGAAAAGACAAAATGCCCTTTCAGAGAAGCGCGGCTCCAGCGGATGGGTTACTCACAACGAAACTCAAGGGCTGTACCCAGGTTGCGGTCAGGAGCGAGCAGTCCCAGCGCCGGCTGCCAGGCGGGCTGGAAAGGCCACGCTCGCACGGCAAGCAACCAGACCAGCCCTTCAAGTCAAGTGTTGGCTTGTAGACATATAAGTTAATCAGCTATGAAATAACCACCACAATGTACTTATTGATCACACAGGGCTTATGACGCAACTTTTGGCCCCGAGAGGATTTGTGCTTCATTCTTTCAGCCTCCAACCTTCAGAGAAAGAGCGCTTTGAGGACGGTGTTTATGAAAAGGCAGATGTTAACTTCGTGACTGGAGCCTTCCTAGGGAGATGAGCAACGTGCTGGGTCTTCAAAATAAAGCACAGCAAGCTCATCACATTCACATCCCTGCTCGTTTTTCAAAGAACGTGATAGTGCTTTCACTGCTCTGTACTTAGTGAGAGTATTTAGAAAGCCTCAAACTGATAAATTTCGAAACTAAATTTAAAATGTAGTCCCCTAACTTTTTTCTTTGCTTTGAAACCCTCTGGAATGTTAATCATCTTGCTTGTAAATCAATAACATCAAAGAACAGCTATTGAATATTTGCTACACAGATCATAAATTAATATTTTAAGATGCTGGTATTAGTAGCTTTAAAATACTGCTATGTGTGCAGGCAGAATATTTAGTGCACTTTCACTGCTTCTGACAATGAGTGGGGAACACACGGGGTAATCAGGCTTTCTGCTCCATCTTCGGTTCCCATTTCTACTAAATTCTTTCTAAGATCACCGAGGGAACAAGGTGGGTGAGCGTGACTTGTGCTTCTGGAGCTTGAGGACTTGTTCTAAGACGCTGGCCAATGTGAGCCACGGGTCATCCAGACACGTGACAGTAAATGAGTCTTTTCCTATTAGGCCAGCTTCTCTGCCTGAGCTGTCCTCTAGAGTGTGTCCTCTTAACCAAAAATGAAAAAGAACAAATTCGGTTCTGAGTTCAGTGAGAGGACTACACAAGTGGGCGGAAGAATCAGTGAATTAAGTCTTTGAGAGAAATATTCAGGAAATCAATTCTCCAAGGGCACAAAGATAAAACCCCAGTGTCTCCCCGAGAGTAAACCGCCTGCCAAGTGATAAATCCCCCACTCCCAAGGCGCTATCTGGCTAGGCCCACAGACTGCGTGTGGACAGATATTCGAGAGCTCGGTCAGTGTGAGAATGAACACACGTGATGGTATGACAGTTACATAATTTCTCCTTCCTTTCTTTTTTCTTTGACATAGATTGCCCTGTGTGTGACTGACTCCAGAAAAAACAGGGATGAAAAAAAAATCCAGTATTGTATTTCTAACAGTGGAATGGACCGCAGGTTTGCCTAGAGGGAATAATGGGACGTCCCAGTCATCATGGTGGCAGGAAGATCCAGAAGGCAGTAAGAACCAGTTTCTTAGTTTGAATGACTCTTTCTGTCTCCCACTCCATAGATTAGTGTAAAACTTTGCTAGGCCCACTAGCAAAACAATGAGTACTGAATATCTGCTCCCAAGAGTGAACAGTACCCCCAGCTGGGGGCACAGGTGTGCGGCTCGCCTGGAGCAAACAGCGCCACCTGCCGAAGCTGCAGTTCACTAGAGCTGAGACACCCACGCTTGCCAGGCTCCCCCCTTCCAGTTTGGAGGGTCTGTAGGGGACAGTGGGGCACTGCAGACCTTCCTGATTCTCATCTGGTCCAAATCCTCACAGCTCTACTGGGGCTGAGGGTTAAGAGTGAAGGAGTGAAGGAAAAAAAAGTTGGGTTTGTTTGTTTGAAACGATCTTGTTCCCAGCAGTAAAAACAGTGCTGGTAACTTAGGAGGTCTTTCTGTGATCACATGTATACTTTTATACAACATGGGAGACAACTCTTTAAAGCTGGGAGTGTGCTGTGAGGGTGAATAAGAAAACACATCCAGAATGAGAAGCTGTATGTAGGACATGAGAGCTGAGAGACTCACAAAGGCAAGAGATTAAGGCCTTAGGTGTTTATTTATATTTCCAGATGAATTATTTTTACAGGAAAATAGGCAACGATAAAAGACAGTCTTAATGTTATATAGTGAATAGAACTCAGATTGAAGTCCTAAGAATCTGTGCCCTGCCACCAAATAGGCTTGTCACTTTAGACAACTTACTTATTTCATCCTTGATTTTCTTACACAGGCTCCAGGGTTTTAGGTATACCATCAGATAATATATTGAAAGCACTTTGTGATCTACAGAATGTTATTGCTATTATAAATGATGGTGTTATTGGAGAAAATTCCTGGGTCAATGCCTACAAGATCAGTGTTCCAGAATGATCATTGAGACACGACGTGATAATTCCATGGGCTGTTATCATACTAAACATAAAAATGCAACATTTTTCAGAGCACTAATTCTTTTTTAGAAAGGTGTTTTAGGATGGAATCTGGGGTTTCAACATTTCTCTCCTTAAGAATTTCTGATTTCCTGCCCAATATTCAAGTTTTGAAAGAGTATAAAAATTCTGGGAATTTATATATTTGTCTTATGTGTGGGTTTTTGTCATTTTGAGAAAATTAATTTGTATTATATAAGTAGATATTTCAGAGGAGCTGTCTTTTTTTCCCCAAATAGTTAGCTTCATGGGAGTGTTCCTTTGTTTAATAGTGTTGCTAAATAGTAAATAGCCGTGGGCAATTTTTTTTCCAACATGACTTCTCAATGAAGAAGGAAAACCCATCAGTGGAGCCTAAACTGAAGAGTGATCAGAGATTGAAACAAATTAAATCTTTCAAAAAACAAAACAAAACCAAAAAGAAAAAAACTTTTAAAATGGATCAGTTAACTGGAGGATTGTGCTTTTGGGAATCAGATTCTAACTTAAGCATAATAGTAATACTAATGCAGTCCTTTATTCAACATCATTTTCCTAATTATTTTAATCTACGTGTTTCCAAATTTTATTGTTTATTTTGGCATAGAGAGCTCCCAACTCCGCAGCCTCTCTTCCTAGAGCGGGGGATGGTATTAACAGAAAGGCTGGGTGGGAACACACCCAGTAACAGGCAGCAAGAAACCCCCTCCAGCAGGTAAGGCAGTAGACAAGAGTGAACCCAGGCAGAACCCCATGAAAATATTCATTTGCCATAGTTTCGGTGAAAATAATCAGAAGGATTTCCCCAGCATTTCTTATAAACAGCATTCATTTCATTGTCTAATTTTACAGATGGAGAAACTGAGACATGCTTGGAGGACTGACCTGCAACGGGGTCACACGGCGGCTGAGCAGGAACAGAAGTCAAATTTCCTGGTCCCTGAGCCAGTTTTCCACCCAATCCACCTCGTCTAAATGAAACGGCAGAAGCTTAGTTTTGATAAGCAGTTCCATGAAAACACATCCTGTGCCAGATTCTCTCCGGTGCCCAAGACACTCCCCGATGGTGGGTGAGGGCTCGGGCCCTTTAACTCCTTCGGAAACAGCAGAAAAACAAGGCCTTGGGAAGGCACTTCCGAGACCCGACACGGGACCTTTCTCTCTGTCCCACCTTTCACCCCTGATGCCAAGGGGTGAGGGTGTGGAAGCCTCATGCATAGGCCCCCAAAACATGCCTGGTGCCCCTCTTAACTTCTCTACTTCAGACATGGACTGCACGCCTCCTAACGGTGGTCAGACTGGCCGCACTACGGAAACTAGGTACGTGAAATGGGAGGTGAGTATATAAGTACAGAATGATCCTTATCTCTGCAAAGAGAGTCTCTGCCCGGTCTGTTTAAATATAATGTTTCTTCAGTGCATCAAAATGCTTGGTTCTATGCTTAATGCTTTTGTGTGACCGGGAAGCAACGGGGAGCTGGGACGCCGAAGCCGACGTGTGCTCAGTCGCTGTAAACTGAACAGCAGCAAAGGGCACAGGACTCCTGAGAGCTGGCAGGTTCCTTTGGGTTTTAGAGATAAATAAGGAAACTGGGGTCCCAAGAGTTAGTCGTTCCAGATGGCTGGAGACGGGCCCCTCATTAGAACCCACTCGTTCCATCTTCTGGGCCAAGTCTCTTCCCAGGTTCACCACGGAGAAGAAAAGCATCTTAAGAATCATAATGTAAGCAAACAAAGACATGAGTGCCATATATTTATATATCTGCTATAACTAACTTTCTAATGAACAAAGTACCGTACTTGGAAAAGTGATTTTTCTCTTCTATATGGTACCAGGAAGAGGGTCTAAGACAGGCCTCACTACGTGGGTGCCGCCAGGGCCCGCTGGGCTCACCTTAGTGGCCTGTAGGGTCTCTCCCCGTCCGGAAGGCACAGTGAGCCCCGCACTCCAGCAGACGGCCCCCCACGTGGGGATGTGGGACCCGTCTCACTAGATCACCTGGCTACACAGGGGAGCTGCACATCGAACATGCTAAAAATTGAGAGTTACGTTCAAAAAACCCCCCCAAAACTCTAAAAATTCTAACTATTGGCTGAAACATTGACAGGACGAAACAAAGCCAACCAATGGGCCAGATCTGGGCTGGTAGGGGTCCCTGCTTCGCAATATTACCCAAAAGAGTACTCTGATAAGAGTTATTTTTTTCCTTGAGGAATCTGACAAGTGTAAAAATTGAAAAGGGACCCAAAACCTTCTTCTCACGCCACCACTGCAGGGCACACTGAACTTGATTCACTTCAGTAGAAAATAAAATGGACAAATTATAAAATGTGGCTTCTTGGATTTGTTTACAATATAAATCCAGTATGTAATAATACTCTTGTTTTCTTGCTTTTCTGAAATTCTTCATACAGAAAATGTAAACCACAAAGGGAATATGATTTTAAAACCGGAAACATATTTTCCAACCCCCTCCCCCAATTTCATTAAATGTGCAAGAGAAAACATCCTTTGTAAAATAGCTAATATAATTATAAAATAATTAGGCACAGAGGTCCTATATAATAAAAACAACCACCACCACCCTTAAATTTCAGTCATCAAGAATCAGGGAACTCATTATTTGAGAAATAAAAATACCAGTTCACCTAAAGCAAATGTTTTTAGTAGTAAAAAAGACAGTCAAACAAAATCAAGTATTAGTTCAACTTTATGCTCTCTCCGTCTTTTTGAATGTTCTTCAGATGACAACAAATGACAAAAACAGAACGTGCTATTGCTGAGCCTCCCTTGAATTCTTTTCTGAGCTGCCACCTCTCCCCAGTCCCCAGACTGACCTCTGAGTCAAGCCAGATGGGACTGAGAGAGACGTCAGGCAAGTGCTGAAAAGGTGACTTGAGTCTCTGGCAGCCAAGTCTGGAGCGAGTTTCTCTGCAAATTCTCAGGGGGTTGCTGCTTTCCAATTTCTCAGGAATGTTTAATTCTCCTCATCCCTTTGCTGAATCTCTCTCTGGAGAGGTCAGGGAAGCCTGTGACATCCCCGGAGGGCACTGCCTAACTAAATTAGCATGAGATAACTTTGGACTCTGTCCCAAACATGAAAATACAAGGGAGAGAATTTCATTAAAAGCAGAAGACTAGGTGATCCAAGTTAATCCCGGCTCTAAGCTGCTGTAGAAAGGTTCGGTGTTTATATTTTGACTCTCCTCTCTGGGACAGTTCACTGACTATAATGCCAGCTATGTTATGTGTACAACTTGACCTCAGCTGACCAAACCTTAGTTTCATAATAAAGGTAAAAAGTGGGTTTGGTGGTATTAAAATAAGTATTTAGCTTGTTTATGTGTTACTATATGAAGCAGAGGATCCAGAGGACAAAAACAAACATTTTAGTACTCTGGCCTTTAAATATCTTTTAAATTAGGAAACAGGAAACTTTAATAGGTAACATGAGTCACTAACCATATATATGTGTGTAAACAGGGGTTATATCTAATATCAATTTAGTAAGGCATATAATGTCATGGAGCCATGCTTTCTATTATATCTACAAATATTTGAAAGAATACATTGTAAATATTTAGAATGACAGTATAATTAATGAGATATGTTCAAAATGTGCAAGAATGATGATGTCATCATTTGCTTCTAAAAAATGTAATTGGAAGGATAGCTCCAGAAAAGGTGTCAATGTAGCCAGCTGTCTACAAAATATGATAGATAAAATATTAAAGAATTCAAACTGCAGTGCATATCTTAGAACTCTTCTGCTTCAACCAAGGAAGTACTATATTACTAATTCTTTGATGAATAAATATTTCTTGTTAGCCACCATCCCATGATGTACAGGCTGAGTATCCCTAATCCCCAAATTTGAAATCTGAAATACTACAAAACCTGAAACTTTCTGAGTGCCAACTTAACACCCAAAGATGTTTTAGATTTGGGATACTCAACCCATAAGTATAGAATAAGTATTCAGAGATCCAAAACATTTCTATTCCCAAGTATTTTAGATAAGGGATACTCAACCCATGTGTTAGGTTTTGCTTTGATTAAAAAATCTCTTTTTCTTTTGAATAGTAATAATTTGTAAAAATTGGCACTTCATTAACTATTGTAACTGTTATTCATCTATTTATACTTTACAGACTAAGAGTTAAACTTGTATTACTAATTTTTGTGTACATTTTTCATTTTGGATTCCTTTTAATATTCCTTGCTTATCATTAGAGATAAAAAATACAGAATAGTATGCCCAGGATGAGGGATCATGATAGACTCTGTCAGATTATATTCATATTACATTCCACAATGTAATATTGTAAATATAATAAAGTATTTTGTGATAAAAGTTATTTGCTAGCATATTATACTTTAAATTAGGTTATCTATTGATGTAATTAGTTTCCTAAAAAGTCCTCTGTTTTGACTTGGTGGTTCTGTGTAATATGCCCCCAACTATTTCACTAAAGCTTCACAATAATAACTGGCACTAACTGAACACATGCTATACACTGGCATTGGGTTTATAGAGACAAAGAGGAAATGGACCTGTCTCTCAGAAGCACCCAGTGTGGTAGAAGGTATGCACTCTAACCTGTGGGCAAAGAAAATTCCTGAATGTCATACATTAGGTTCAGAAACTCCAAGCTGGGGGATATAAAGAAAATGATATTTTAGCCTGTGGTGAGTTACTTCCTAGCTAAAATACCAGTTATATTCAGACTGAAGCCATGAAAACACAAACTATACAGGAAACACAGTGATGGAACTGATTGGCATACTGTAATTTCTTGCCTTTTTTTTTTTAAACTTTCATGGGCATTTTCAAGACGGCTGGTGGGCCTCACTGAAATCCCCCTGTAGAACTCGGCTCTGCTATTACTTTGCCTATAGGAAGACTGAAGTCCAAGCTTCAACCTCAAAAGTTTTAAGCTCTAAGAAACCAAAATCAATTAGCTCAGACATAAAATGTTGATACCCTTTAGGTAATACAGAGGTTAATCTAACTTTTTAATGATTTCTATCTTTTGTTATGAATGCTAAATATAATCTTAAAACAGTTTGTGGCTATCTGTTTAATTTTTTAAAGCAGTCATTATTAACTTTACATGAGTCATGGAACCCCCCTTTGAGAATCTGATGAAAAATAAACAGGATATCTTCCTCCCTGAGAAATACACACGTACATAAGCCTGCACTTGGACATATTTTTGACTAAGATTTCAGTAGATTCACATACATTTTTAGACCCCGGGTTAGGAAATTTTGATTTTCAGAGATAAGGCCACAATTTCTACTGATCCCTCACTCATCCATGCTTCCGTCTTGTACGTGTTTACTGAACGCCATGTTTAAGACACTGTACTAAAAGCTGTGTGGGACACCAGGGAATACCGAATCTAGCCCTGCAGTAGCGATTCTGCCCGGGGAGCAGACACAGGGTGACGCTGCAGCAGGGCTGCACGGCTACTGCCCCTGGGACGGCAGTTTCTTCCTGGGTGATCTGGAGTCCTCTGACACAGGACAGGCAGCGAGACAATGAGAGTGAACAGGGCTTGCTTTGTAAATGGGAAATCACTGTGCAAATGTTAGTTGTTGGTTTTACAAAGTCAAACTTGCCTTCCTGTTTTGAGAGCCAACCACTGAGTAGTAAAGCAACAACATATACCAGGAAAGTGAGAGCAAGATGGCCGAGAATTGCTCAGATGCACCCATAAGGGCCTTCTTGATGAGAAGATCCTTCACTCCAGGAGTCTAAACACCAAGAGTATCCAGCTAACAGTCCTGAAAAGATCGTTCAAAATGATTATCCAATAAGAAAAAAACTGCCAAGGTAATAATGGAAGAAGTATTTGCTAGAGAGTGTAGCATGGAGCTCTGCTTGTGATTTTACATAAAGTGTTATTTTTGTTTCCATTTTTAGGCAATCCCAGCCATTTCTGGCCTATGTAAAATAATGAGTTATTTATGTATTCTTCATTTGTTTCATAGGATATATAAACTAAAATTAAATAAATTAAATAAGTGAAATATTTATAAGACACAGTCACTTTTGAAGTCAACTTATTTCTTGTACCTTATATGCTAAAACACCAGCCCTTCCCTGGTACTCAAATATCATATTTTTTGGAGCTAAGACATCTCAGCCCGAAAGCATGATTTATCTGGAGCATGTCAGCTACTAGACAGTGAAGCAAATCATACTCAGCTCCAGCTGCAACCAACTGAGGACGGCTGTGCTGGGGGCTTCTTTTGCCTTCTGTTCCTCCTAACTCAAGATGCGGACAGAGGCCGTGAGGAAAGCCTGGGCCTCAACAGACCCTGGTTTGAATCCCAGCTCTGCTACTTAATGACTAGGATGCTGGGCCAGTCAAATCAGCTTTAAAATAAAAATAACAATGTCTCCTTTGCAGGCTTAAACACAAATGAGAAAATGAGTGTAAAGTGCCCATAACAGTGGCAGGCACATGGCGGTGGCTAAATAAAACGGTAGCTGCCATAATGCACACTAATGATGCCATTCACTCTGAACAAATCAGTTGCAAATAGCCTACAGTTATATAGCACTATATGTTTTGCAAAACACCCTCACAATATGTCATTTGCTCTTCAAGACAAAACGCTTGAGTTTTATGCAGGTCTTACTGTTTCTCTTTTACCTGTGAAAAAACAATGAAGGAGAGATGATCGCTGATTTGCTGAAGTCACAGAGTGTAGAAATAAGAAGTGGTCCAACTGAAAACTGATGGTTTTATAATATCTGATATGCCCAGGCAAGAGAGCATCCTATGTTAGCAGCATCTACTGGTACAGTCTGATATCCGAGCCCAGCTCAATGAATATTGTAAAAATTCAAGAAAAGGAAAAAGAGAAGAGCTACCTGGGAAATGTGACTGTATAATAAAGAGGCAGTTAGTCTCGAGAAACTTCTTAAGAGTGTAGGAAAGAAATAAAAGAGCAGGCAAAGAGGGTTTTGCTGACTTTCAACAGCAATGGAAAGGACAGTTCTGCCCGTGGAAACCTGTGGGGTTTCCTGCAAGCGCTGGGCTCACAGAAACTAAAGGAATGATATTTATGAAGACAGTATAATAATGTGTCCAAGTACACACTGCCCTTTTGTAAGCTCCAGAATCTCATGCTATGTTCAGTTACTGTTACAAGGAAAATGAAGTAGGAGACAATGAATTGAAGACCACAATCAAAACCCAGTGCTCTTTCTTTTTTATACTCTCGAGGGTGGGGCAAGGAAGAAATACACAAAGGAACAAGAAAAATATGCCCTTTATAATTGGAAAGTGCTTATAGTATATATAGAGAAATTTTGATGTACATAATTTCCCAAATCTCTCTTTCCATCCCCAGTGAAAAGCAAGGCACGCCTGTTGATGATTTGAATCTGTGTGTAAAGAGAAAAGGCAATTTTCATATGCAAAGAGGGCTGTTAAAGAATTTCAGCGGTTGAGTATTGGGACTGCATCCCGAGAGACAGACGTTTTACAAATTCTATACAGCTCTTCCATTAAAATGAACACAGCTTGAACAGAGATGCACAGCAGACAGACACGCATTTGGGGTCCACAGTCTACCATCACATTCCAGCTGATGTAGACTGAACGAAGCACAGAGGATTGCACATCCCTGGGACCAGGTTATAAGAACTTTGAAAACAAGCTGGTGACTGTGGAAGAGCCTGAGAGAACAGTTGGTAGAGGCCTGTGATGACACCAAAGGCAAAAGCTGAAAAGAGCGTGGACTCGGGTCCCCTTCGTTTCCTCTCCGCCACTCTGCAGGTGGCAGCTTGTCAGCCACAACTAGTTTCTGGAGGGAGAGTTTTACTGAAAACATGACCTCTGTGTTCCTATTTGATATTCCTCACGTTTAAGCTGGGATGTATGTTTCAGGGCGAAATAGAAGGTAAAGAGATCACACAGGGAAGCTTTTGATTGTCACTAGCTGGGACTAATACTGCAAAATCACATTCTTCCTCCTTTGTGAATGGCAGCGCCTGCTGACCCCTAATTGCAAACATTAGGCTCCAACAGCAGGGTTAAAGCAAACCACAAGGGCGAAGGAGGCTCTCAGCAAGGAGGGTTTAAGACTATCTCACTGGAAAATGGAAAAATGCAGGAAAAATTCAAGGGAAAAAAGAGTGTGGGCTTTAAACTTTATATGAATTCAGGGCAGTTAGAGAACAGAGGGTCTTCTATTTTAACTTCAAGGGAAGTATACAATTTGAGAGAAATATCTAAGTTATTTGGTTAACCAAGGTCTTTCTCAATACTTATGATATCCCTTGAAAGTATTAGCATCAACTGAAGTAATAGTTCCTCCAATACAACTCTCTTAACAAAATAATTAATGAAAGCTCTGTCCATTGCTCAGAATATGTAGCACTCAACAATGTCAAACTGTTGGGCAGGAAATACGTATCTGCGCTCAACCGTTTCACAAAGGTTATGGGTGCCTGGGACTACAGTAGGCAGGGCGGTACTACCGGAGAAACAGGGCAGGTGTGCGCACCGCAGAGGGAAATCCGAGTCTCTCTGGGGGACACCTGTGCAGTGTGGGCAAGAGGAGCATGCGACTCCCTCGGACACGGGCCAGCCGTGGACCGGGGACCTGTGCTGCGCAGCTCAGGCTGCCGTCTGAAGGGCTGGCCCAGCTCTGCATCAGCAACGTCTGGCGGAGGAATCGTCACCATTTGTTTCAATCTTCTTGAGAAAACGTGGGGAAGAAACGACTATGCAGGTTGTCACATCTTATTCCAAGAAGGAAAGAGTTAGACTTCGTTCTCCTTGGGAAGCACAGAAGAGAGTTTAACATAAAAGAGTGCAGGCTTGTTTTGAAGAAATATCAAATCCATTAACAGTTTATAAGTGTCTCAGACTTCAAATATTCATTGTTGGGTCAAAAGTTCAAACCACTATACACTGTACATTTTTGAAAAATAGAAACCCTAAACTGAATTTTGGAGTAGTAGCTTCACTTTAAAGCACAGAAATGACTACGACTATTTGAAATCAACATTAGAATGACATACAAAAAATTAATTAAAGGAAATCTTGAAAGAAGGCAGCCATGGCCGTTGTTGCTTTTTGCAAAATTCCCAGAGAGCACTGAATATATCAGAAGAAAAGCCTTATAAATAAATGAATCAAAACTGTAAGAGTTTTCCTTCCCCATCTCTTCCCTCAGCTGTGCTGCCAGTGCAGACGCAGCTGCAGGATCAGGGTCGTCTACCATTTGGTGTGGAGACATGTGCTGTCTTCTCTGCTCACTGGAGCCTCATCACTCACGTGCTGCGGGCCTCACTGCCCGCTGTGGGAATGACATCCTTGTTTCGCAGCATCTGTCATGCGATCTTTCTGCATCCGCGGGGCACACACAAAGCAAAGAGCTGAGATGAGATACGGAGGATATCTCACAAGTAACAGAGGCAGGCTCTCTGATGAATTATGAGGGTTATTCCTTCACAGCTGCAGATAGTTTTCATATTTTGTAAAACAAAACATGATGCAATCTCTCACTATGTTATTAAAGTGGATTAGGGCCCATCAGCATCCCCAAATGATGGCTGTGTGTAAATGTGCAGACACAGACAAACACGCATGTGAACACACACACTCAGTCCTTCCGTCTCGCCAAAAATCTAGGAAAGATGTTTCAGGCTGTGATCACATTGGAAACACACGTGTGCAGCAATTTCTGGTTCAGAAAGACGAGCTAACTCATGTCAGGGTGGAAATGAATTGACCCAAACTAAAAAAGGAATAGCTTCCAAAGTTCTCCTTTGTGATTATAAAGAAGCCAAACTTTCATATTTCATCACTGCAGCTATCTTTACCTGCCACTCTGATTGAATCAGTGATGCGTAATAATTCCAAAGGATGGAAAGACCTTAGAAGACTATAGACTGAGGAAGGGAAACTGAGTTTCAGCGAGCTGAGGTGAACAGCCCATCAGAGGCACAGCCGGGCTGACTGATGAAGAAGGCCTCTGGGACTAGACGAATGACTCCCTGTTCCCTGAGGAAGTCGAAGGGGACGAGGGATTTGCAAGTTTAGGCCACTCAACGGCCTCTTGTCCCTCTTGTCTTTGGCTCCTTCCAAAGGACAGTCTGTTAGAGGCAACTGCTTAATTCCACCACTGCACAACTACTACCAAAGACATAGGGTGCTGCCAGCTCAAAGGGCATCTTTGTGTGCATTAGAAAAAGGTGCCTTTTCCTTCTACTCTGTTGAAAAATTGTCTTACTATGTTGATAGTTACAATAAAATGCTTTACTGTCACTTGCTAGAAAATATACAAGCATACAAATCGAAGAGGTAAGAGTGGCACCCATACTAGACACGATGTGCTTGAACCTATTGTATTCTGAAGCCTCCTTGCCCTCATGTTTAGCAGGGTCAAAGCACATCACTTTGAAGCCTGTGTATATGGAGCGAGTCACAGCTGGCCCGATGCCCTTCCAGGAATCCAGGGACAGAAGACAGCAGTGCCTGTCAGATCTTCTCCATGTTGCTGTGAAATGAGATGCAAGTTGTTTTTTTTTTCTTTCCCTCTAGAAACTTTTGTGGATTGCAGTTTAAAATGGTGTTCTTTAGATTCAACAATTTTCAAAAATATGAGTGACAGATGGCTACCTTTAAGTAATGGGTATTTTCTTCAACTTATCTAAATCTTCTAAAAAGAATGTGTACTCTTTTCTGTCTTTATAGTGTAAAAGAAAAGTTTATTTTTAAGAAATAAAAAGGGGAGTCATGAGGTATGTGGGGTTTTATGGCCATATTCTACTGAGCAATACAGTGTGCGTTTTGTCACCTCCCTTGTGCTTGCATAGGCCTTTGTGCCGCCACCATCATGGAAATACACAGGCAGCCAGGAAGCAAACCAGCTGGACTCCGAGGCTCAGTACCTGCATTCAAAATCTGGAGTTGCTATGCGCCAGGATCAAGACGACAGAGACTTTTCTTAGCCATTTACGGCAGGGCAATGAATAAATACTATTTCTCTGTTTCCTTTAAGTTTTGAAAGTCATGGGACAATTGTTGCCTCTTTAGACAAATTACGCTAAAATGCATAGAATTTCCATTTAAATCTAAGGCATTCCTATTGTTACGAAGACTTAGGTCCCACACAGAACTTGCAGAATCTTATATCCTTGGTACTCAAAGAATGGTCTGTGGCCCAGCAGTGCTGGCATCGCCCGAGAGCAAATATGTGGAACCTCAGGCTTTGCTTTGAATTTACAAAATTGAAACCTGCACTTAAATAAATCTTTGAAGCACTGTCTTATTTCTTTTCTGTCTGGGCATTCAACCTGCCCGCCCATTTCAAAGGAAATACATAGATATACAGGTGAAGGCTGACTCTCTTTTCCATCAAGACCTGCCAAGTAAATCCTGGGGGACATGAACCAAACCTCATCAACTGAGGAAGCAACAATAAGAACATCTGTGGGCAGTGATCTGTCAGTGGGCCACAGATGACAGATGAGGTGACGGACAACCACCAGTGTGAAAACAAATGGCTTCAGACACTAATTCTGGGCACCTTTTTCCCCAGAAGCCCCTCACTGATGAACGCCTGCCCTGGGCTAGGAACCACACAGGCATTTTCCATACCCTCTAGTCCTCACACCAGCACTGAAACAGGTTGTGCTGCTCCTGCTGGGTGGAAGAAGAAACGGAGGTGAGACGCGGCTCTGCGCTGACATCACACGACTCCCATCAGCCAGGGACCCTGCCCGCTCCAAGGCCAGGTCTGCTCCTCCAAGCTGCCCCCTTAGGGTTCACGCTGCCTTGGGGGGATGGGTAGAACTTCTTTCTTTTTTTAACATGGCAATTCTAGAAAGAAAAATAACCTGCTTGCATTTCTATTTTATATTATTTCTGTATTTCTTCTTGATGTACTTCCAAATTTATTGCTGAAGGCTGAAGTCACTTTGTTTTGAGAAATTAAAAAAAAATAACACACACATGTACACCATCAGCTTCATGCGGGAGACGCTGCTTCAACAGTGTATCTTATACCATCACTCTCATAAGAGTTTTCTAAGACTGTAATGACATTAATACTTCTAGAAAAAAGGGGAACGTTGAGCAAGTCTCTGCTTCTGAAATGCAATAATGTGCATTCAGCAGCCATGCGCAGGGGACAGAACTTGAGTTTAATTAGATGTTCTTTGGATGAAATTTACATTTTAGGACTTTCTTCTTTGGGGGATGAAGGAGGGATAGCAAGAGAGTATAAAATGCCTTCTTCATTATAAAACACAAACTGTTCTCATCAGATGGCTCACCGTGAATAATGAACCAGGGAATTAAAAGCTTTAAACCTGTTAAAGAAGCAATATTAAGTTTGGTATAAATATAGCCGAAATAATCCAGACAGTTTTATGATCTTACACCCCAAATAAAGGTGAAATGCTGAATTCTTTCTCTAGAAATAGAGGTAAACACAGCTAACAGATGGAAGAGCTGAATGGAAATTTCAATAAAGAAGGCCACAAAGAAGCATTTGTAAGCTCAGGGGTGCACGCATTAAAAAAAGAAGCTGAAAAATGGAACTTTGTTTTATTTTGATAGAGTGCCAAAACAGTGCTGCATTCCTTAAAGAGCTGAATAAAGGATTGAGTTAGACTGGCCTTCTCAACACCTCACCAAAAGCCCCCTTGGGTCTCATTTTGCTGGGATGACTATTTATATGACAGGTAAGGGAATAATTTTGGTGGATTCTGTTACACTAGGGCCTCTGTGACCCCTGGGTCAAAAGAGCAAATGCAAAAGTGACAATGTGGATAATTGCCTGTTTAGGATAATGGAATACTGATTGAAGTCAATTATTATAACACCTGAAAGATAAATGAGCTGATGTGAAAGGTTCAGTGGAGATAGCGGCCGGGTGGAACAGCGGGCCTGGCGCGGAGCAGTGGCCGAGGAGCTCTGGAATGCAAGAGGGGGGCAGCTTTCCTGACCTGGAGCTCACTCCAGCCTGGAGCGTTCCAAGATCTAAAATAGGTTAGTTTGTAAAACATGCCATAAAACAGAAATTTAGCCCAATGTCCCAAACTGCAGGATTAGAGTAACATTAGTTAACGTGGCCCTCCATTAATTTTCACTATAACCTCTGAAGGCCTAGACTTGCCCCAAATCCATTATTTTTGTCTGTCACTGGAGGAACTTTCCCTTCCTGCCAGCCAGGAAAAAGCCTGCTGACGTTTGCAGCTCAGACCTCAAAGTGCGTGGACAGCAGCGGCCTGATCAGTGTGGGCCAGGGCTGTACCAGCTCCGCAGTCAGAACCTGGTCCCTTGGATTTTCTCGTTTTTTCTCTTACGGCCAAAAAATGCCTGAAAATGTTTTTCCAACCCCAACAGCCCCGCTGCCCTCCTGGTTCAGGTTTCTTGTTGCTGCGCCTGGCCCCTCAGAGGTCTGCCCCGTCACCTTCCTTAGGTGGCACGGCCTCCCAGGCTGTTCCCTGGGCTGGCCCTGGCTGAGTGGGAGTGAGGGGTGAGGAGGGGCGCTCACTGGGGCCTTCCAGGGAAGAGCTACATTCTGTTTACAGATCACACCAGAGGAGTCACCACCATCGCCATGCTGCTGGGCACAGAGATGGCCCTCTCCCAGCAGCCCTCCCTTGGTGTCATGCTGGGGCCCCGTCTGTGCAAGACCCGAGGTTCCACTTGCTAGAAACCTTCAGAGGTGGGTCTCTTATCCCCCGGTGCTCCCTTCTGACCTAGGCCCAGTTTGGACCCTTTTTGCCCAGGCCTGATGATACGGTCTCCTGACCAAGGGCGGTCACAGTGCTTCCGAGCTGGACACCCTCCCGTGGCTCCTGGGTCCCAGGTTTGGTGAGTCAGCACTTTGGAATCTACCCGCGCCCTCTGCCTCCAACCCTTCTCCAAGAGCCAACAAACATAAAGGTACTTTTACTACTGAGTGGAACCATGAGCGACTTGAGAAGCTTCTGGAGGTGATGGCTCTGGAAGGAGACCGCAATTTTCCAGTGAGAGACAATGCAGCTTACCCCCACAGAGACATTCCATCTCCTCTGTGTAAAAGGAACGTCCCCTGACGGGAAGCGTCCCGAAAGTGCTCTTTGGTTTCTCGCCGCCCTGAGAACCGCGAGTGAGCCGCTGGGCGAGCCTAATGCCTGCTGCTCTGCTTCTCGTCTACACTGGCAAAGTAAACACCACGGATCAAATTCGGTCTCTTTAATTCATTGAGGGCCACAGATTTAATTAAACTAAGTATCAGTGTTAACTGCCGGAACCCTGAGGGGGCGCCGGCCCTATAACTGTAACATCAGGCATATTCAACGAACAGCAGACGCAGCCAGGCTGGTTCCGAAGCCGCTGGATAGAACCACATTTCCCAGAGAGTCCTGTGCGGTTGGTTCAAGGCCACCATAGGCACGGTGTGACTGCAATTCTCAGTTTAGTTTTTTGAGGACACATTCCACCAAACAGCTCCCTCAGGCCAGGAGCCACAGATAAGCATGCCTGAAGAAGAGCTGGTGATGGGTGCCAAACATAAAAGGATTTGATACACTCCCTCCATTTGCAGCCCACTGTTGGCATATATGAAAAGGTATGTTTTGGTAACAGCATTGGGCATATATGAGTAAAAGCTTTGTTTTCCAAATAATGATTTCTAATCCTTTGGAAGTGCGTGACTTTGGGCGAATCACTTCTCTGAGTCCTTAGTCTCATCATCTGTGAAATGGCGATGATACCATGCAGTCAGTACCACAGAGATTCTTATTAGGATTAAATCACAGTACTTAGCATGGCAGGAGACACACAGAATGTATTCAATAAATGGCAACGATGGTTGTTACCATGAACCCGCAGCCTCCTAGGAGTACCGCCACTGGCCTGTGAGAGGGACAAAGGTCTCCACCCCTCTGCCCCATGGCTCCCTGCAACATTCAGCCTGTCTGCAGCACCAAGAGCCTGTACTGGTCAGCCATAAACCCCTCCTTTTCCTCCTGCTCCCCAGCCCATGGCAGCGGGGCGTCCCTGCCTGCCTGCTTGACGGGAGCAGTGCGCTGCACGCCAGGCCCAGGAGCTGGCTGCCTTTGCTGCGCTGCCCGTGTGCACTCAGCATCAACGTGGAACCATTCCCTGCCATCTCCCGAAGCTGTGTGTCTTGCTTGTGCCATGACAGTAGTCCAGGTGCTCAGTGGTATGTCAGACGCAGAAGGACCTTGCCGTCTTTTTTTTGCATGATTACACACCAACGTGACGTTTCCATTTGATCAGAGACTGAATAGCAAGCCAAGATTTACAAGCACAAAGCCCGTGAACAGATCTGGAGTGGTGCAGACGTTATGAGGTAGCATCGCTTCTCCACATCTTTTTTTTCCATGTATAAATTTAAAACCATCATATCAAGGAACCACACTCTAAGGTTTAAAGACTACAACCAGATTTTCCTTTTTCTTTCACAACTCATTCCAAACACAATTTGAGTTCAAAGAATTATCTGTGGGAATTGAGTTTTTCTCTGCAACTGTTGCAGTTGGACAAAAACTGATTTGTGCTGTAAAACCATCAGGTTCACAAGTACTGCCTCGAGTGGGAAATCACATGATCTGAGAGATGCAGGAATCAGAGAAGGCATTCGACAACTTGCCGGCTAGAAGAAGCCCTTTGCTAACCGACAGTAAGAACATGGGCCATGGTGCGGGCACCAAGGCAGTCCCTCAGAAAGGGGTCTCTCCGGGTGCCCGGCTCCCTGCCTTTGTGGGCCTTCCTCTAGGTATACTTGCTGCCGACTCCAGTCCCTGGCAAAGGACAGAGCTCGGAATGGGCTCTGTTCCTGCTGCTGGTCCTTGCCTGGTACGCAGGCCTGCCCCCGGCTCCTGACTTGCTGCGTGTTCTCTCTGGCGTGGGCTCCCGGTGTTGTGTTACGCTGGAGCTTGGCGTGGGCTCCTAACCCTTTGCTCCTCATGCTTACTCTGCAGAAACTTTTGCCTCTTCCTTGAGAGCTTTGCTCCCACAGGGCTTTGGGTGGCTTGAGTGCCCCTGTGGGAAGACCGAGCTCCAGCCTCGTCCCCTCTGCTGTCCCCTGCCCTCTCATTCCCAGGCGGGGCTGCCTCATTTAGAATGTGGTGGTGGCTCTTCCACGGGGACTTGAACCCTCTGAATTGTCAGCTGGGAGAATAACATCCCACGGTGAATATCCTCTGGAATAAACCCTCCTGGTCATAACTTCCTTTCCTTTCAACTTAGTACTGAAAGATGAGTCACCAGATTCCAATATTCTTAATGGTTGTGGGACTTTTCTACAATTTTATAGTATTGTAGAAATAAAATAATAATTTAGAAGTGGTGCAATCCTCTCAAACCAATTTTATTTTATTTATTTATTTTTTTGGCAAAAGCTGATTTTCAGAGAATCCCAGCTGTCCTGAAATACTGATGAGCAGGGGTAAAATGGGCCAACTTCAAACACAAACGCTGGTCCCTACGCTTTGCCGCCAAGTTCAATAGACTGCCCAGCAACAGCCTGTTGTGCTTGGATCAAAAGCATCTGAGAGTCTTGAGGCAGGTTGGAAATACAACGGATTTGATTATGAGTAAAATTAATTCAATGGAATTCTATTGAAACTGCATGGGGGAAAGAGAATTTGGCCCAGTTTTTTCCAGGCTCACAGAATTTGATCTAATTCCTTCACTTATTTCCTTATTCCAACTTAGCCCCAAAGAAATTTCTAGCAAAAGACCTAGTTACATATCTAAAAAGCAAAGAGAAAAAATAAGAACACCCAAACCAACACACTTAAACCTAGGTGTGCTCTAAGAGTCACTGTTTTGAGATGCACATACCAAATACACTAATCTTCAATCAAGCTTTGTGAACGTTGATTTTTCTTACTTATCTTGAGTGAGGACAAATAGATAACTTTTTTTATTATCTCACCAGAGGGCATAAAAAGCCCCAAAACCTTAATCTTCTAATAATGTCTTTCAAGTCCAAGCCTTAAGACCAACTTTGTTAGGACCAATAAAAACCTGATTTCAGAGCAAATAGGATCATCATCAAATACAAATTTTGTATCAACCATAGGAGGATGAACGTTCTTTATCAAGAGTCTTTGGATAGGAATGCTCCATGGCTAAATGTCTGATTCTTAGAACTTACTAATTTTAATTCAATTTTGGCAAGAACAAATATTAGGAGTTGTTAGGAAGGAATGAACAAGGGTGAAACGGCCATGTATTAATATATCAAAATGAAGAACACAGAACAATTTGCCTTACTGCCTGCAGTAGGCCAGACACCATCTATACCCACATGACAACCTGTCTGACTCTCAGAACAACACTGCAAAGGAGGCATTATTAATCCTGTCAAGAAAGGATCAGAAACTGGCTTAATTGGCGGAGTAACTGGGAAGTTGCTTTAACAAGTCTTTTTAACATCAAACTTCAAACAGGACTTGGTCACTCAACTCAAAGTGCTTCAACATCCCCGCCTTTAGGAAGTTTTGCCCCTGAGTTTGCATGGGTGCTGGTGCAACTCTTACGGGACTCTGATGTTTTAATCATCTATTTACTTGGGTATGCCCCACAAAACTGTCTGTGCCCTGAGGATAGCATGTGTGTTGTTGACCATGGTATCCCTAATGCCTGACTCAAGAAAAACCGGATGAACAACGAATACTGAAGTCAGGATCCACATATCCAAAAGAATCCAAATGAAGGGGCACGTTTCTCTTACTCTTTAGAATACAAAATCTGAATAAAGTTTGTGAATCAAAATAACAAAATGCATATTGAATAAACTTAACTTTTCCTTGTTGCTTAAGAGAAGCCATGATATTTTACACAGCTAATGAGCAGAGTCTGGGCCCGAGATGAATAAACAGAACCAGGAAACATTTGGGGAGATGGATGGTGAAGAGGGACTTTCAGACTCACTGCTCTTTGCCACTTCTTCTAGAGACTACCGCAAAGAATAAAACCATTTTTCCATGTTTCTATGGAGTGGGGTTTATGCGTCTTTTGGATGCGACACCAGACTAAGACTGACCACGCAGCAGCTGAGCCTCCCTTGCTCACGGGTAAAGTGGCCAATTACATTCTCTGATCTGTTAGATATGCCTCTGCAGGCCTAAATAATGAATCGCTGCAGCATACCAACAATTAAAATTGAACAATTAAAACTTTACAAATCTATTTTGAACTTTAATTTAGAGAGCATGCAAAAAGAAAAAGTTACTTAGAAAGTTTTCCAGAGCAGTTCTGATATAGAAATAATCTGTGTTATAACATACATTTTTGTCTAAAAAAGCATAAAGGATGGCTTTTTAGTCTAATAAGGCAAGGATCAACATAAAAATGTGCTGGGAAAGCTGCAGTAATACCTCAAAGTCCTAAGAAGTTGACCCATTATTTTCTAGCTGAGAGTTATATTAGCCAAACAGGGTTAGGGGTTTTATTCATGAAGCTCTTTGTCTGGCTCTAACAAATCCAGATGGTTAATAATTGAAAAACAAGATTAAAACATGTTTTTATTTGTACTCCTAATAAATCTTCAGCATGGAGTACAAAAATATAAAAAAAAGCTACAGATGACGGGTTACGAAAAATTCTAATAAGTAGCAAGCACAAATTTCCCCAAAACTTAGTGGCCATTTTTTATGGTCCTGAATTCTTTGGGTCGGCAACTTGGACAGAGCTGTCGCCTGGGGCCCGAGCTGGAAGACGCTGGCGGTCAGGCTCATTTGAAAGACAGTTCACTCCTGTTTCTGGAGGTCAATGCTGACTTCTGGTTGGGAGCCCCAGGCCCTCTCCAGGTGGCCCTCTCCATGTGACCTACTGTGGGCTCCCTCCCAGGACAGTGGCCGGATCACATGGGAGAAGCCAGGTTGGGCCCCACCGCCTCCACGACCTGTCTCAGCACTGGCCCTGCCATGTTTTCTTCATGGAGACAGCCATAACGTTTCACCCAGTATCCAGGGCAGGGGACAGAGGCTCTACCTTTTGATACGGGGATGGCAAGGCTCTGGAAGAGCATGTGGGACTGCCCATACGGCTGTGGCCATTTTTAGAACCACACTCTGCCGTGGTGACTTGGCCAAGCTGATATCTCTGGGAGCTTCAGAAGGGCTCTGCTCTCTGCTCCTTGCTCAGCGCCCACTTAATCCCAAGAAAGGATGAATTATCCTTTGTAAAAGTATTCCTGGAAATAAAGCCAAATGCAAGTGCTGATGGAGGAGGTGAAGAGGTGCAGCAGAGATGGTTCTTAGTAAAAAACCTGAAATATTCTAAAGAGTGAGATGTTAAATATGATGGTGGTAAAGGAAAAAAATCCACCTAAAACCAGTGTGCTGCTATTTCAGCATGATGTTACGGTGCTGTCTGATAATTTGGAGACCGAAAAAGTCTTAGAAAGTCTCTCTAGTGATGCTCAAGGTCATACCATCTATCCTACACAGAATATTATTTTAATAACTTTACAAAAATGGTAAAATGATGAGGCGATAGTACAGTTCAATTCAGTTCACCAAAATTCATTAAACCACAGCCATCAATGAGGTTCATAAATATGGTCCAGAAAGATAGAAATGGCAATGCCTCGGCAAAAAGCATCCAGTTGGTCTATAGCCCCGGCTGAGGGCAAGTAGTGCAAAAGTAGAGTCGGCTGCCAGCAAGCCCTGATAAGAACCCAAGCCCAGCAAGCCATGGAAAGCGCAGGGCTCTCGCCTGGAATGCAAAGCCTCAAGACAGAGGTCAGGCGAGCAGCCACGGCAAGTGCAGTGGAGGATTCGTGTGCAGGAGGGGCCTCAGCATCCACACTCGCCGCCACGCACTGGGGCGGAAGGGACCCAAGCCTGGCCCTTGCCTGTTGGTGCGTGTGTGATCGCTTAGGCACTGCCTGAAGTGGGAGCTGGGCAGGCTTCTTCCTGCAGCCTGGGCACAGCAGAGGCCAGCAGCCTCTGGGCCCAGGAGCGCAGAGAAGTGCCACCCAGCGCCCCAGGAGACTGGTTTTGTTGTAAGAGCAGGGCTGGCATCTCCCAGATGAGAGAGTTACACAGTGAAATTACTACAATTAAGGAAATTTTTCAAGAATTTGTGGCATTTTTATCATTACAATAAGTTGAAAATTATGATTACATTGGAAAAGAAAAAAGAACAAAAGAATAAGTACCAACTATTCAAGAAATAAGATGGAACGGGGTGCGCTGTCATGGCCCGCTGTGGGACACGTCTCCCATTATTCCACCACCTGCACCCCCGCAGCAATGTGCCCATCGGCAGACACAATCCTGCAGTCATTCGCGACTCTCCAAACTCATTTGTGTCAAAACAAAACTAAAGTTTCCCACTTAATAAAAGCGCAAGGCTAATAGACTTGAACATTTACTGCATGTGTTTTGGGTCTGCCTTAATCTCCCCCTTGGCTAGGTTGCCATCATATAAATCAGAGCCTTAAGTTATCATTGTTATAGTAGCAATAAAAATAATAATAAAAGTACTGTGAGGTCAGAAAATGTCAAGAACAGTCAGAAAAATGAGAGAGACATAAAACAAAGTTAAAAGACCAGCTAGGATTGGAAAAATTCAGGTACTGTACCTCCAAGTGTACTCCAGCAGGAGGTAGCTGCCACTGCTGTTTTATTTAATGAGGCTCCACATAAATCCCAGCTGCTAACCATGTGATAAGTCCATCTCGGAACACGAGAGGCCCCGTTCTCTATCGCGTTCAGTCCTGGCTGCCACTAATGGGAATTTCACTCATAATAAGGGAAGAAACAGATCTTGTGTTGTTCCTTCGGATTTAAGTTGGTTTTTTAAAATTTTTATTTTAATATTTTTTTTTTTTTTCTCCCCAGCAAAACCAATATGCAAAGTCTCTCAGTCCAAATACATGAAAAAGGAAGGAGAGCAAGCCCTAGATATTTGGAATATTTTTAATGTGGAGAAGGCAGAAAGACATTTTCCTGGATACCAGAGAGAGAATTTAGACTCTAGAGTAGAAATAAATTTCATAAGCTGCCTGAAATGAGTGAATAAAGAGGGAATTTTGTTTGGAATATCTTTTGTGGGGCACATACACTTTTGTAAACTTCTTAATCCTAAGGCTTCGGTGGCCAATGCATCATTTTTCCCAGGGAAGTGTGTAGGGGACCGAAATGTGGGCTTCCAGCTGGAAAGCGAGGCGCGGCGGTGGGAGGCGCGTGGTTGAGAGGAGAAGGCGGCCCGGGGGTGCGGGGAGCCCAGCCTGCAGCCTGCGTGCCCGAGGCTCAGTCGCCCCGGTGACAGATCGGAGCGTTATGCACAGGAGTTAGGACAGGCAGCGAGGAAAGGCCTGGCGCGCAAGGCAGAGCAGGCACAGGGGGGCCGCCGTGAGTCACAAGTAAGGGAGGCAGCAGCAAGGACTGAGCCGACCGAGGCCACAGTCGGGAGGGCGAGCCAGAGTTCAGACAGGGAGGTGGAGGAACAGGGCAGGCTGGAAGGACCCAGAGCAGAATTACAGATAGAGGATGCCTTACGTGTACTGTGTAGTCCAACAGATTCTTCTGTTTCTTCAAAATTAAAAAGCAGTGGGGGGAGGAGAGGCAGTAGCACAAGAATGGCCTCATCTGGGGGCTTTTTGTTGGTTCCTAAGAGGTGCGGCATGTTTCTGGGGATTCTTGGCAGAAACGCCTGAGAAGATGTGATTAGAAATGATGGGAGAAAGGAAGAGGCCGTTTCTGATACTAACCAGCAACGGAGGGAACAAAGCCTGCAGGTGATGACTTCACTACGTCAGAGAAGAGAGCAAGAGCTTCTGCCAGAATTCCCCTCTTTTACCAACCTCTAATTTGGGGCCAAACTTCAATTTAGCTCATTAAGAAGTATCCAAGTTCTTTAAATGCTAAAATTTGGTTCAAATGCTGTTAGTGGAAATGAGTACTCTATATTTTAGGTCAAATAGTTTTAACTCTTTCAAAAACCATGCGTTTCATTTTAATTAAAATCAAATTAAAATTAAAATTAATTGATTGTTTTAGATTTCTGGACATCCTTTCATTTGCCTCAATGTGTTAGTGTCATGCTGCAACGCAACTCTGATGCTAACCACCTGCAGTTAGTGTCCGATTCCACACATGAAAGGACACAGTCCCCACCAGACAGCCCTCATTTCTGACACCAGCCACACGTTCGGGGGTTCCCAGGTCATCTGTACAAACAACTAACTGGCCACAAACTTAGTGGGGAGGGTCCCTACAACTGTCTCAGGTTTGATAACTATCTAGAATGACTCACAGAACTCAGGAAAGCGCTACATGAATGGAGACTGTTTTATTATAAAGGACACAAGTCAGGACCAACTAAATGAAGCAACACCAGGGCGTAGTCTGGGAGGCTTCCAAAGGCACAGCTTCCAATTACTTGAGACGTGTCACCGTCTTATTACATCATGTGTTCTCCAACTAGGAAGCGTGACTGAGCATCGTGTTCAGTTATTTTTGAGGTTTCATTCTGCAGTCGTGATTGGTTGAAACGCTGGCCATGGGGCTGAACTCAGTCTCCACCCTAGCCCCTCCCTGGAGGTCAGGAGGCTGGGCTGACCTCACACGCTCAAAGCCCTGACCCTCTAAGCACCTGCTTGGTCTGTCTTTCTGGCATGACCAGCCCTTACTCCAAAGGGCCCACCATGAATAGCAGAGACACTCCTATTATTCGGGAAATTCCAAGGATTTGGTCTCCCTCCCAGGAACCAGGACAAAGGCCAAATTCTTTATCATACAAGTGAGACAGAACTGGATAAAAAATATTTTCTAATTGTATCTTACTGCTGGTAACATAGCTAAATATGCCAGAATTTAAAAGAGTGGCATGTAATTCCACTGCTGTTTAAATAATATCACCCAATGTTATTAGCTTCTTATCATTAAGATAATTTGTGATCTATTCTGGTATATTTTATCATTCTTACCCCATCATTTTTGTTCATAAAGATACATTTTTCTGTTCACAAATATATGATTTTGCATTTGTTGCTGTTGAAGTTCTTATTATTTTTGATGAAATGTTTCTCCCATTTTCAAGGTCATTCTAAAAACCTCACTCTTTCTGTCAACATTCTTATTAATCCTATTCACTTAGTGACAGATCCAGACATAAACAGCTTCACTCCAGCGTGACAGCTCAGGAATAAACTTTCAGGGTTTAGGGGTTATTAGATAAGCTCCTCTTGTCAAAAAGAAGATGAGCCAATAATAATAATGATAACAAAATGAGTAAATTAGAGCTCACATTTTTGAACGCCTCCAATGTGTCAATGTGTTAGGCATGGTGTTATAACAACCAGCGAGACAGATACTATTATTTTCTTTGTTTTACCAAGAAGTAAACTGAGATTTAGAGAAGTTGAGTAAATTATCCAAACTCACATAGAAAGTGATAGAGTTAGCTTTTAAACTCAGTTGTTTGACTCTAGCACCTAAACTCTTAAGTGCCATTGACTTATCTACCTCTAAAGAAGATAATTTATCATTTCATAAGGCAATTTTTCCATGAAGTTTCCTAATTTTCCAAAATATCAAGGTTTTCTATAGTAGTTATGACTGAAATTAAATTTGAATTTTCATTTACATCCAAATACAACAAGGAACATTTGGTTTTAAACTAATTTCAATTCATTGACAACAATCCTGATTCTTTGGGACTAAGTGTAAAGAAGTTCTCCCGATGCCTCCTGTTATCTCTTGTAGTAGGCTGAATAATGCCTCCCCAAAGATGTTCCTCCCCTAATCCCCTAATCACTCGATATATGACCTTACATGGCAAAAGGGGTATTGCAGATGTGACGACAGATCTTGAGTTGGGGAGATGATCCTGGTTGTCTAGGTGGGTCCAGTGTCATCACAAGGCTGTAAGAGAGGTGAGAAGTCAGAGGAGGCAGAGAAGATGAAGTGATGATGGAAGCAGAGGACGGAGGAAGGAACAAGTCAACGAATGCTCTAGAAGCTGGAAAAAACAAGGAAACATATTCTCCTCTAGAGCCTCCAGAAGAGACGGAGCTCTGCTGGATACCTTGATTTCAGCCTTAAGGCTTATTTGGACTTCTGACTTCCAGAATTATAAGACAGTAAATTCTTGTTTGTCTTAGTTTGCTTGGGCTGCCATAACAAAATACCTTATACTGGGTGGCTGAAACACAAAAAAATTTATTTCTTTTCTCAGTTTTGGAGGCAGGAATTCTGGGAGATCAGGGTGCCAGCATGGTCGTTTTGTAGTGAGAATCCTCTTCCTGGTTTGTAGACAGTGGCTGTCTTCTCACTGTGTCCTCGCAGGGTAGGAGGTGGGAGGTGGAGCTCTGGTGTGTGTCTTCCTGTTCCTATAGGGATGCTAATCCCATTATGGAGCCTCAACCTTCTCAACTCACCTAAACCTAATGATCTCCCAAAGACCCCATCTCCAAATACCATCACACTGGGAGTTAAGACTTCAACATGCAAATTTTGGGGAGACATAATTCAGTTCACAGCAGTGATGTTTTAAGTCACTAGGTTTGTGACAATTTGTCACAGCAGCAATAAAAACCTAATATGACTCTTTCCCTTTTTCTTTCTCTAGATAAATTAAATTAAAATCTTATTTTCTATTCCTAGAATACACTGTGCATGTTGCTGTTTTTAGTAAAGATGAATGCTTAGTATATTTTTTAACTTTACTACTATCTATAATAGTCAAATTCATTTTTACATTTTTAACCTAATCAAAAATATTACATGTAAATAATATAAAAAGTCAAACAGTGATGAAAGACTTACAGTAATAAAAACCAGAAATCCCTTGTTCCCTGTTCCTCCTACCTTGTCAGACTCTCCAAAGTCCCCTTTCAGCACTTATAACAGCTTGCTAAATGATGTGTCTATTCTGTTATCTCCTGATTGATCAATTTGAGGCATTAACTATTAACTTCCTATTATAGCACTAGGGGATTTTTGATATATTTATACACTTTTTTATTCTACTTCTGCTGTATAATTACTTCTCAATTTTGGGGTAAAACTATATTCATAGTAGCCATTATTAATTTCTAATTAAGTATTAGTCATGCCTGAATCAACTAGTATATCATGATTTCATTCCTTTCTTTAAAAACCATCCCCTTCTCCCCCACCAGACTTAGTAACTATTGTTGTTTTTTATTTGACTAGTTTTCCTTGTATATCAGTTTTCTCACACCCTCCTACTCTCTATAACACATTGCAATATAATTTCCAATGTCCTCAAACCTGTCAGAGAACTTGCTCCTTTTTTTATCTCCTGGAGATGTCCCGCACAAAGCCCTCCACCTTTGATACTGATTTTTTGACCTAAACTTTATACTGTTGTCTTTTTGGGACTATCTTTACTGGAATCCCAAGAATTCCCTTCTTTTCTCTGTGTTGGATCCCCTATTCTTAAATACTATACTTTCATCTTTCTTGGATAATTATGTTAAAAACGATGCATGTCTGAAATTGTCTGTAATATTTTGACTCATTCTAGAATTTCAAATTAAAAACCATTTTCAAAATTTAGACTTTGTTTCACTGGCTTCTCATTTTAATATTGATAGAATGCTGTATTTATTACTGATCATTTATCTGAAATCTGTACTCCTGGAAGTTTTTAGGATTTTTTCTTTAACCCAATGTTGAAACTTCACAATAATGGTATTTGTTCATACACTGAGCTGGACATTCACACAGTCTTTGCAATATCAAGATTCATATTCTTTGGTTCTGGGAAACTTTCTTCAAATATTCATTTGATAATTTCCTTCTATTTTCCATCTCCTCTCATTATGAAGTTCTTATCAGGAGCTTTCACTCTTTGATGGATCCCCTAGTCCTCTGTAATCTTTATCCCTTTCTGGATGCCCTTTCTCTCTCTCTCTCTCTCTCTCTTTTTTTTTTTTCTCTGAGATAGAGTCTCACTCTGTTGCCTGGGCTAGAGTGCCATGGCATCAGCCTAACTCACAGCAACCTCAAATGCCTGGGCTCAAGCAATCCTACTGCCTCAGCCTCCCGAGTAGCTGGGACTATGAACATGCACTATCATGCCCGGCTAATTTTTTTTCTATATATTTTTAGTTGTCCAGATAATTTCTTTCTTTCTTTTTTTTTTTTTTTAGTAGAGATGGGGTCTCTCTCTTGCTCAGGCTGGTCTCGAACTCTTGAGCTCAAACAATCCACCCGCCTCAGCCTCCCAGAGTGCTAAGATTACAGGCGTGAACCCCCGCGCCTGGTAGATGCCGTTTCTCTACTTACACTCACCCCAGTGGTGATCTCTTCCAGTCTCAACAAATGATTACTGGAGGTTTCCTCTGGAGGCACTGTGGGGCATTTTTCTGGGTCATTATAAATTCCCAGATGCCCTGTGTTTTATGAAAGCCTCAGAACCCATGATAAAATGACTATGAATTTGTGATGCACTTCTCTACTCTAGAGTGGCTTTAGGAACCCATGAGGCTGTTCTAGGGATACAGATATGGGTTAAGGATGACCCTAAGAGTTCCAGCTCACTTCAGAACAGTTATAAGAAAATCAGATGAATGAATAAATTCCTATGTTCTTTTACAGTGGGTCTGATCTAGGGTGGAAAAGTATAAAGATGACCTCTTTCTAGAAGTTCATGAAATGAAAATCTGACTTATGACCTTAAGTTGTCCTTGGACTTGAGTCTGCTCTTACGTCAAGTGAATGACATCAGCTCCAGGTCATCTGGGTGATTCTGAACCACTCCAGGTAGAGGCTGGGGTATCTCGTGCAGAGGTGATAGATGCAGTTTATTGTGAAGGCAGCTAATCTTCCTACTGTCAAATGCCAAAGGGAAGTCAAAAGCCCTGTGGGGGATAATAACTATCATTTCTCTTCATGCTCAGCCATTTTATGGTCACCTGGAATTCTCGTCTCTCATTTTACTTAGTATTCCTGAATGCACACAAATTCTCCGCCAGTATATCTCAAGTCTCAGTGCTTCTCTCCAACGGCCAAGTCTTAAAAGAATAGTTTGATAGTTCAGGACCCAAAATGAAGACGTCTCTGCTCAGCTTGAAGTAAAATGTGCCTGAGTCTAGCAGGACAAGGAGTCCCCAGTGATGGCAGAAAGTGAAATAATGGAAAAGGCTTTAAATGCTTGAGTGGGAATGGCTTAGTTTTAAAAGGATGGGAGACGGAGGTAGATACTTCTAAACAAAGGGTAAGGCAGTGAACAACGATCCTCAGAGGGCATGTATGATGAGAAGAAAGAAGAAACAAGAACACAAAACCCCCCCCACAGAATTTAGATTGATATGAGTTTATCCTAACCCTCTAAAATGAATTTATCAGCCACTTTCCCAATGCTGTATCAACACCTAGCGGGTTCTTTCTTCTTTTATGATAAACCCATGGAGATTTCCACAATTAAATAACTGCATTCCAAACCCCACTTCTTTATATTCATATCTACTACTGTACTCCAAGGATTTCTCAATCTCAAATATTCTCTAAGACTAGTACATTGAGGAAAAACTTGGAAAACTGCAGCACAATATAAACCGCTGAGGTGGTGCAAAACATTTAAATAAACAAAGACACATGTATATCAGCAAAAATCACAGGGAAAGGAAATTGTGGCATTATATAGAGAGCTGGGTGTTTGGTGGTTAAAACCATGGAATGTTCTATGTCTAGGGATAGAATTAGAGGTCAGGTCTGGTACCAAGAAGCTGCAGGAAATGTACTAGCCTTGGGAGAATTTGGCCTCAGTTTGACTTTATAAAAGAGTAGGATTAACACTGTTGTCTTGGGTTGAAGGAATGATTACATATCACTTTCAAAGCTTATCAACTCTGAAGATTAACAATACAACCAAATCATTTTATAGATTGATTAAAAGCTGTATGTATTTAGTGAAAGAATCTTTATGTGTGTACTATTTGGGACATGTCATTCTTACCATGGAGACATAAAATTCATTTGGAACTTCTGAAAAGGAGACAGAAATTTCCTATTCTAGACTAACTGTATTTAGACATTCATAATATCCTAGTCTAAAATGTATTTTCATACACAGATTTCTATATGCTACCAAAGACTCTGAGGTAGAAACTTTTTATATTTTAAGGAACTCTCAGTTATACCTAAAATCTACAAGGCATCAAAATTACAAGAATGCACACAATGTTGGTTTCATGGGTAAAATGACTATGTGGAGTCTAACTATTGATTTTCCTTTGGAAGATCTCGATTTCTTTTTCTATATAAGTGCATGTATGTATATGTGTATATACACACACATACATGTATATATGTATATCTTTTAAATCAGCTGTTAGAAAGAGGGATCCATATACACTTCATAAACTATATTTCCTCACTGGAGAACAAGTAAAAGCTGAACAAAAACCTTATACATTTTAAAAAAAAGAATCATGCAGTGACAAATGGATAAATCAGTAGGAACTATGCCTTGGATTCAAATAAAATTTAAAGATCAAGTATGTCAAAATATGAAATTCACATGAAATGCTTTAATGGTGGAATGAACTTTGTGATTTAAGGAACACGTAAACAGATGCTCTTAGTCTGAAAGCAGTTCATTCACATTAACAGCCATCTATTAGACATTTAAACAACTCTTTAATTTAAAGATATTCAAGAAATATTTGCAACATGACCCTAAGGAAGCACTCAGATAGATGTTACTGATTTATCATAAGTATATAATCTGTATTTCCAATGATCTAATAGCCAGTGGAGCCAGAGGTGGGACAAAGGCAGGGCCTGGCCAGTTCGCTTCTCTCTATGTACCCTACCAAATGAGCAGGATGTCTGTTCCCCAGAGAGAAAGTGGTGGGCAGAGCTGTGGCTTCTGCAGTTCCTCTCCCCGTATTGAGCACAGGCGTGCACGTCTGCTTCCCTATGTATGAGAAACAATCCCCTAAAGACCCGGGAGGGCTCTGGGGAGGGAACGCTGGCTCTGGAAGTCCACCCAACCTCATCGTTCCTCCTTGTAGGTGTTCGGAGAACAGGGATCCCCGGTCACTTTATCTTATGTAAGAAGATATGTAGGGAAAAAAAAAACTTATGAAATTTGTTATTTTTCAATAAGATCTATTGATCTTCAAAAAATAGAATGAAAAACAAAGCTGGTCTGGGTTATAAACTATACTCTTACCATGTGTGTTTTAAATCCCTTCTGGTGCTTTTAAAAAATACAAATTCTCAGGCTTCACTCCTGCAGATTGCAATTAGGTAAGCTGGAGAGGGGCCTAGGAACCTGTAATTTTATAAAGCTCCCCAAATGCTCTTAATAATCAAGGCATGTTTATTTCAGATTTGAGGCTGTTTTGAAAAATTTCCTTGGGATAATACGACTTACCAAATCACAACCTTCAAGTTTTATTTCAGTTTTGAAATACTGAACTCCTACATATACTTGCTCCTCTAGCAATGTAGTAACTCACTGATTTATCCTCCCTCACTTCAGTTAAAATTAACAAATATATTAACTTGCTGTGCCTTCCATACAAGTGATTACTTTGTTTTAGCAGTAAAAAACTTGAGAATGCAGAACAAGTTTTTCCCTTTCTCAGCACTTAGTGCAGATCTTGCTCCCTCAAAATGTAGTGATTTTTACTGATTTGATATGCTCATCCGATTCTTTGCCCATTCATGCATAAGTCAGAAAAAGTTATCTTGTTTCTGATAAGAAATGTTTATTCATATGGCTCAAAAAAGTAGGAAGAATGGTATTTCTAAACATACAACAAATGACCCCTAGATCATGATTCTGCTGTGAAGGATTTAAAATTTAAATTTTACAGGTAGCATGATAAATGCATAGGTGTATCTAGTAAATTCCATATGCGATAGAAAGGCAAAAAGAATTCTGTCACTTCCCTCTTTAGCGTAGGTCATGAACAGTATAATAGACTTGTCTCTATCTTTGCTGACTTTCTATGAGATTAAAAGCTCCTCTTGAGGAAGTATTTTATGATGTTCTGATTTGTACAATGCAAAACACAGTGGCAAGGCCATGGCAACATTGTCCCCATTATCATCATCATAGTTGCTAACATTTAAGAATATTACTAGTTCCAAGCATTTTACATACATTAATGTGCTTAATCCCCCATTGGAGTCCTGTGAGTTATGTACTAATATTATCTTCATTTTACAAGTGGAGAAACTGAGGCACAAAGACCTTAATAGACTTGGCCAGCATTTCACAGCTAGGAAGTGGCAGTGCTGGTCTCTGAACCTAGGAAGTCTGGTTCCTGAGTTGATACTCTGAAATTATGCTCCAAGGGACATCATTTACATAGAGTACAAAAGAAGTTGTGCAACTGGGGCCCCAGGGAGCACTGCCTGGAGCGTCCTTTATAATCACCGGACCCCATGCCCTGGTGTTTACCAGGACGGGTTTGCTAACATGTCAAGGTACTTGTGCTTTGACGACAGGCAGGGCACTCTAATTTTCTGTTTGAACTTTGTCTCTAACTCAATATTTGGTTCTAATTCTAGGAATGTCACATAGTTATTTCCTGGTTTTATATACTCAAAAGCACTCCTAGAAAACACCTTCCTGCAATTCTTGAGCAAAGTCGTCAAAGGAGAGAAAGTTTTCACATTTTCCAAGTTTTGGTTTCAATCTTCGTTTGTACCAGCTTCAGACAAGCACTCATTCCATAATTCTAGAAATTTCATTAACGGTGACTGCACACTGAAGGAGATCAACCTTGCCTCAATTTTGATTTATGAGTTGACTTCGAATTACACAGCAATCACCACCCCCCTCCCACAAACATACACGCACACCCCTGCCTTAAGGTAAAAGTTTTAAGGATTTAGAAGCTATCATTGCAAAATGCAGCTCCGCATTTTGTTATGATTTTCAAATAAGTGACTGTAACGGCTCATTTTAAAAGAAACCAGATTTTTAAGGAAGTATTAAGAAACCTTTTCTGTACTTAGTGCTTCTCGGGTGAGAGTAGAACCTGTAGAGCCACTGAGTCTTGTGCAAGCCCTTTGTGTGGGAGGCTCTGCAACAGCATCCGGGCTCTCTCGCAGCTGGAATGCGAGCGGGGCACCTGGGAGGTAGGAGCCTGAGTCTCCTTTTGATCAGAAGGGCCCCATAATTCTCCCCCAAGCCAGCAACCCACTGAATCTCCAAGAGAAGGCGTTCCTTCTCTTGGCATACTATGAGTTTGGGAGTCCTCCAAGTGAATGTCCCCTAAATGTCAAACAGAACCAAGCACTATAAAGTTCTGTTTTGCCAGCGCCTTCCTTGCAACCAGATCCCATTTTCTGGTTTTGGCACCGCATACCACTGGGGAGCACAAGACAGCTTTGTTGACACCTACACTGGGGGTGTGAACTGCAGGCTATGACACATATGTGGCAACACAAACCTGCATTTTGCTTGCTTCAAAATATGCCTCTTACTTATAGGAAGTAGTCATAAGAATTTAGTAATGCAGGAAGCTGGATACAAATAACTTAGAAATCTCCAAATTTACTTCTGTCAAATGTATGGTTGTTCTGGGCCTGGTCAATACTGGATAAGCCAGCAAAGAGGCATTTCAATCACCACTACTTATTTTTAAGTACAAACTTTCAAAACCTACTCCTCCCAATTCCCAGGATACCTTGTAGGTCAAAGACAAGTGAAGGGAGCATCTAGAGCCAGGGTGGCCGGCCCTGCACTTCCCTCTGGTCGAGGAGTCTGCTGTTCCCTCTTTCTTCCCCTCAAAGTTTAGATAATTAAAAACAGGTTCTGTTTAAAATGTCGAATTTATCACAGATTTAAGCCCCAGTGAGAAAAGTGAGTGGCCTTGCTATGCTGGAGCAGACAGTGTGTACTACGAGGGCCAAGCTTCGGCAGCCCAGTCCTCTGCGGAAGGGTAAGGTGTCACACACGAACCCAGCCACTTACCTTCAGTCTAGTTTTCATTTTCAAATGGTTGTACCTCTGATGGGAGAATTTTTTAATTAGGAAAGTTGTAATCAAGATACAGTTTTAAGGCTGAAGGTCTTCATTATTATCAAAATAGCCTAAAGAAGGTAAGAAAATAGGGCTGTGGTTCTCCTTCCTCACTTTCTAGTCACATTCTAGAATAAGACAAGTCATGTCCCCCTAACAGGAAAAGAAGGAGGCAGGCAAAGTAGAAACACCAACAGCAACTGGCTGGGGAGGTGGGCAGGATGGAGAATGGAATTAGAGAGCGACACCAGAGAAGAGGGTTCGTGGACGTATGTGCATGCTACCCACTTAATGCCGTATCATTATTAACACACACCGTTGATTTCAGGGTTATATCCTACCAAGCAAACTCCATGTACTTTATTCCTAGACACACTGATTTTGGGACTTTCTCTCTGAACAGACAAGAAAACCCAACCACTACTTCAAATACTTCCCTACACATTTATATGAGTCGGGAGATTTATTTGGATAACAAACTCTCCATCCAAGGCATAAGCTTGTAGGACATTCATACATTAGTGTCTCTTTTATTTTTTTTTTAAATAAAAATCACAGCTAGCTGAGATGGGCTCAGCCATTCAGAGCTTTGTGCCAGGGAAGAGAGCAGAAGGCGGAGGGGCGAAGAGAAGGATGGAGAACTGCCCTGTGAGGGGCCGCCGTCCTGCCCACCTGGAGCAGGCGGCCTGTGCCCCTGTAGAGGCTGGCCTCCACGCCATTCCTTCTTAACAACAAGGTCTCCCGAAATAAAGTCTAGGTTTTAAAGGTAAATAAAGTCTAGTTTAAGTAAAGTGATATATGGAAATAAAAAGGCTCCTGATTCTGAGAACTCTGTGTGACTCCTAGCAACCCCAGGTACAGAATAGTATTGATATTGGTGAATTCCTTAAACTCTCTAAGTTTCAGTTTACTCATTTGTAAAAAGTGGATAATAATACCAACCCTTCTCAGGAGGGCTGGCCATCTGTATCATCTATAAAGGCCCACACAGCGCTCTTACAGTTCCTACTAACGCTCATTTCTTTATGGCACTGCAAGACGGTCATCAACTCCTCGGAACCTGGGCAAAGCAGGCACAGCCATATAAACAACTGCAAGGAGCAGATGACTTTGCATCTGAATGCACAGGCTTGGGTTTGGGCCTTCAAGAACACAGTCTCACCAAAAAAGGTCAAGCATTGGACCTTCTGGGAAGAACTGCTGAAGGAGGGAGCTCTGAGGACTGGTGATGCCCTAAGGGTGTGTCCTGGTTTAGGGCTGTGAATGACACAGATCTCTGCAGCAGGCAGCTGCCACTTCATCCTTGCTCCTGAAAAGTGATGCTCTGGGGACAAAATCTGCTTCCAAGTGCTCCTTGGAACAGTTGGAACCATGAGAACCAGCGTGGTTAGAATAGCCTGTCCTGAGCTGTAAAATATCCTCATTCTTTGAGACCAATGTTGAAATTAGCTTTCAGGAATGGAGAAATATTCTTTCTGTGAGGAAGTCATGCAAGGTAGCCTTTGGGCTAAGGGGACAAGTATACATTTCCAGTGTGTTCCTTTGAGTTTTAAAAATGCAAGCTATGCTCTTTACAGGAATGAGAATAATGCCTTGTTGAAGAATACTAAGTATATAGATTTTGTTGTTGTTATTCAAGTTGCCGATCCTAGTAGCTATTCAGTAGATAAGTAATTAGTAACAGTTTTGTTGGACTATGACTATCAGAGATTCATAGCCTTTGCGTAGAACTGTAACACAGCAGTAAAGGTTTATAGCTGCATAAAGCTGTCCAGCTGGAGTGGAAGCAACCCACAACATTTTCCATGCAAAACCCACTCACATGATGCATTCCCCGCCCCACCTCGCTCCCATCCGAGAGGGAGGGCAAATGAAGCAGATGTTTGCACGGGAATTTTCCCAGGGCTTAATTCAAGAAGCTAAAACAGTGAGCACACCTGAGCAAATGAGGCCTGGCTCTGGCGGGCAGCCCTGGGCAGAAACCCCACATTTCTCTAAGACTATGGTTCACGCACACAGAGAGCCACAGAGAGTAGGAAAGAAAGGTGTTTTCAACCTTTAAAGTTGGAATTCTATCCACTTGCTATAGTTATGTTTAACTTTATCAGCTTTCACGAGGGGACAATGAAGACCTATAGTACTTTTTAGCTTGCCAAATTGTGTAATATGTGTTTATACTAATACATCTCAGAGAAAACACCTCGTCCAGTGTCACCCCTCCCACATACGACACTGGCTACTATATGCTGACATGGGCACTGACCTTAAAAAGCAGTGTCTCTAGCAGTGCCCACAGCAAACTCTGGAGTTGGATATTTAAGCAAATTGTGTTTAAAAAGGCCATCTTGGCCTAAATAGAAAAACTGAGATAGAGTACCATATAAGGAGGGTAATAAACAAAATGCTGAAACAGTTTCTGTAGATTATTTGAATGCAAAATAAAATCTACTTTCTAAAATATTCAAGCAAAGGATAACTTATCACTTGAGAATTTAAATTGCATATAGGTTAATATTATCTTAATGACGTACAAATATGCAGACACCAATTAGCCCCAAGCCTTGCATACGGTCGGTACTCAATAGATGTCACCTGAACTGAAGGACAAGACAGCATTCTGTGAGATCAAAAGGAGAAAAAGAAAGTTTCTGCAAAGCAAGCGTTTTCTATAATAGGCATATCTCAAACTAATAGGCAGGAAGTATATTTAAAAAAATGTTTTTGCTTTAGGTCTAAAAGATTTTCGTTTCCAACTATAAAACAGCTGAAATCATGTATCCTCAGCCCAACATAATTTCACGCCTAATTTACGGAAATAGAATACCAAAGGCCTCTGAGAGGGAGAGGGCAGGCAGGAGGGAGAGGATAGTGTGACTTTAACACAGGGACCTGCTCCGTTGTTGTTTGGCAGGAGAGAGGCCTGGGCGAGTCTGCCCTACAGGGCGGCAGAGTGAGATTCCAGCAAAAACATGTGTTATGAGGGGAGGAGGGGGCGCTCTGCTGAATGAACTTACTGTTACCTTTTTCCCCCTCTAACATAAGTCTTCTTTTTCCTGATACTGTCTGAATTTGAAACATCTAATTTAATCCATTGGAGGGCCAGTCTTCCTTTTATTTCCTGTCTGTACTGCAGCAGTCGCCTGTTTCAATTACGACTTTCTCCAGCTCCTACAGTTCTCCTGCTCCAGCTGGCTCAAAGTGCACTTCCTTGGAAGGTAAAATGCACTAACTGTGCTGATCGGAGACTGATAGCTGGAAAGCCACAATATTTAATAGCTGCACTGATAAGAAGGTTTAAAAAAATCCATTTTTGAGCCTAAACAAAAGGATATTATGTAGCTGTATGTTCAATTAAGATCTAGTTAAATTCTTTTTTCCCATAATGTGGAACCTCATGCAGGCAGCCGACATAATTCATAGTGTTATGGCAAATTTCATCGGCACTGTATGTTTGAGAAATGTTACCCTCCTGCTTTTCAGTTAGTTACTGCTGATTTGGGACCAGCTTGGTGCAATTATTTCAAAGAACAGAACTGTGGGATTGATACGGCATTCTTGCAAAACCTTGGCTGGCTAAAAATAAGACTGTTTTGTAGTTGAGAAGGCAAAAAAAGGTCTCTGGGCTGTAAACACCAGTCAATGTATTTCTTTTCTGCTTTACGAAAACCACAATTTTTTTCCTTTTTCCATCTCTCCTTACTCATAGTGTAGTTTAATTACAGTTTAATCTCTTTCAGCAAGCAGCCTTTGAGACCTTATTGTTCAACCACAGTATTATCAAGGCTATAGCTACAATTTATGGCAAAAGGTAGAGGCTCCCTTTAGAAAAACCAAAACGCTCCCTCTTGGCCCCAAATAAATAAATAATAAATAAATAAATAAATAGTTACTTTATTACTAACTCACATTACAAATTTTTATTAGGCCCCAGAGATGCCAGGCCAATAATTAAAGAAATACCTGAGAGGTGTTGATCAACACTTACCCTGTTTAACTCTGCTGGGTCAATAAATCTGCAGGAAAACTTTTAAGTTAACAAGATTGTTTGGGCCTCCAGTTGCTGAAAGTATTTGGTTACACTGAGGGGAAATGAGGTGGGAGAGAGTGGAGGAGAGGTTCAGAGGTAAAAAAACGAACTCTCCACACGCCTTAGGTACAGGAAACAGACAGTCAAGAGTTTGCTGCAACTGAAGGGGTGAATAAGGTCAGTAAATAATTTTTGCTGCTTTAAGCTCACAGGTGTAATTTAGTGTCTCTGAGTTTTAGTACATATTTTGAAAGAGTGGCTAAAATCCTGGGGGTTTCAATTAAAGGAAAGGTAAAAGTTGACTGTTTACCAGGAGAAGAAAAGAGATTATAAGCATAAGGTGATGATGAACGAAGTTCAAGATGGAACTTTAACCATCACTTTGTCTGTTGTTTCTTCTATTGTCTTCATCATATTTGATTTATGAATTCATTTGTTCTAAAGAAGCAAGAACAATCAAAACCCTGTATGCAGTTTGCCAGTGCTCACCCGGACGTGGACAGTTTAACCTTTTGCACACTCACTTGGCTGTAGTAGAAGCCTTTGGAATGCCACGTGCTCCCCTTCGGTCTGAAACCAGGGCTGGCAACACAGGGCACACCCGGGCACACTGCAGCCATCTCTGAGGCTTGTCCCCACCATTGGTAACTGTGGCCTCTGCCACCTCCACTGCTACTGTCATTCTTTGCTTTTCTCTCCAGTGCTCAGATTTTGGGTACAAACCACAGGCTTTATGCTAATTTTGCCGGTGAGTCAGAAGTGCAGTGCATGCTGGTCCTCTCAGCTGATGACACCAGGCTGCCAGGTTCCCCTGCTGCCACAGAACACTTATCTCTCTTATTGATCATGAATTGTAGATATTTTCATTTCAAATGTAGAACTTCATTATAGACTAGCCTTTATGGAAAGAACCCTACAAACAGAAAATTCTAAAAACTTACTAAACTCCCTTTGAATCCTTATCAACAGAAATGTGTTTATTCTATTTTGTGTTTTCTAAAAATCTTTAGCATCCTACACTCATTTCAAAGGTAGCCGAAATAGTTTATATTTTCTAGGCTAAAGTCATCTCTGCCAAACTTTAAGGCACAGAACCCTAGGATCTCAAAGGAATATTTTTCCCAGTGCTTCAAAAGAATCAAAGCTTTTGTCTGAGGAAAAACACTGGTCTCCAGGTATCGCTATTTCAAAAATAGAACCATAAATACCACTCAACTTTAAGAATCAGCTAATGGTTCTCCCCTTGAGTTGACGGATACTGTTCAGTTTGCATACAAGTTGTCATGTTTAGGACAAAGAAATCTCATTGTTCAAGCACATCAGCTTTGTGAATTACTGTAGCCAATTTTCTAAAGAAGGTGAGTGGCTTTCTAGTTCAAAGAGAAATTAAGACAGGTATCTTAAGGTCCACAATAGAGTGTCAACTTTCCTCCCTGTTTTATCTTGTTTTGGGAGCTGATGGCTCTCTTCAGTAACATAGAACTTATAGCACTATCTTTATATTGTTAGATTTCCATAAGGTAACTTATTGGTTTAGCTCTTTGAGACGGCTCAATGCTAAGCTGTTTGATTTTTTTAAGTACTGATATAAGAAGGGCTCTGATATGTATACTTTATCTTTATTTTCCCTGTTGTGGTCTATATGCATTTAAATATATACTATGTATGGTTTGTTTACTGAGAAGGAAGAACATGCATTATTAAAAGTTAATTTTGACATAATGGCAGGTTCCACATACCTGCCATTTTACAGGGTCATATGGCATTCTGTTGGACTGCTCCAGGCAGTTCACATAAACATTCCAATAGCAGAGGGCAGCAGTTCTCAAAGTGTGGTCCGGGGATCCCTGGAGGTCCCTGAGACCCTTTCATTTGCAAGAGCAAAACTATCTTTATAATAATACTAGGACCTCATGCCTTTGCCATTCTCATGGGAGTTCTCTAAACACTACCTGAGTCATGACACTGCAGGAGACTGAATATTGAAGCAGATAAGAGAATCCAACTGTCTTCTATTAACGTAGACATTAATGAGATTTTCAAAATTGTGAAACAATGCCACTTTTCTTACTAATTCTTTTGTCTTGGAAAATACAGGTGTTTTTCATAAAAATATTATTTATGTTATGCTATTTTTAAGTGAATTAATAAATGTCTTTTAAATATTACAGTTTTATTTGTTAATATGGTTGGTAGATATAACTCACATAAGCAAAAGTGCTTTGGGATAGCAGTAATTTTTAAGAGTGTAAAGGGGGGTTCTGGGACAAAAAAATGGTTTGAGAAACTCTGGTTTAAGGTATTTAGGTTGTTTCTAATTTTGGGCTACTCTATTGTGCAGCTTCATTGTATATGACAATGCAGATACATGTAATGTGGTGTGTATAAAAACGTATCTGGGTAATCCACTTTTCTCCAAGTCCAAATTAGTCCCTCACACAGTGGAGAATTTAGCTATTCGAAAATCAACTTTAGGAGTTTGAAATAGAGTTATTCCCATTTAAAAAATAGGTGGTCCTAGTATTTGTTTACCATAGACTAGTTAAAATATTGACTATTACAAAATTACTTATAAATTGAGGACTCAGTTTTACACTAGAGAGGCAGATTCCTTTTGATTAGCGTTTATGCTGTCAAGGTAATTCAAGTCAGAAAAAGACTGAATTTGGGGATGGTGCTCTAGCCATCGTCAAAAGACCTTGTACACGTGGACACACACATGCAGCCGCACACACATTTACACAAAATCCTAAGTGAGACCTGAGTCTGGCAGGCACTTGTGTAACTGAACAAATTTTGGACTTTGGAAACATTATTTCTAGCTCTCTCCATTTTATTATTTGGCACCAAAGCCTTCTGTTGTTACAGCCATTAGTCAGTGACATATACTGGATTTGCATTTGCCTAGGTTAGAATTTAGGATTCTTACATTTCAAAACAGGAAAGAGGCTCTTCTGATATTTTCACACACTGATACCTATCATCGAAGCACAGGGTTTTATTTAAGCAATGGTTATCTTTCAAAAATAGAACCACAAATACCACTCAACTTTAAGAATTAGCTAATGGTTCTCCCTTTGAGTTGACAGCCACTGTTAAGTTTCTATACAAGTTTAGGACAAAGAAATCTCATTGTTCAACCACATCAGCCTTCTCAATTACTGATATATTCTGTCCCTATGATATAAATATAATCTGCATACCTGTCTTAATTCAGACCAGTACATTTCAATATGGGTGGGGGGAGAAAGGCAGTTTGGAAAAGCATTTTCAGAAGTATAATGTTTTGTCTTAGTCACAATATTTAGTTTAAAAATATAAAGAACAGATTAGAGGCAGTGAGATGTAGTGACAGGCATCTTATGCCTACAATGATAGATTTTTTACTCTCCTACACAATCCCCTCCCTGCTTCAATCTTAATAAAAGGGCAGAACCATGGACTGTGAACCCACAAGGGCAAGGAACCGTGTCTGGTTTTCACCCTTGTTTTGACAATGACCATACCAAGAACTCATTAAAATTCATTAGAAGAATTTATGAATGAAAGAAGAAATTTTAATCATGGAACTAGTATGCTGATTTTTAACCGAGCAAAAGTACCAAAGCAATTCATTGGTGGAAAGGAAGGTATTTTCAGTAAGGTCCTAGAGCAATTGGATGTCCATATGGAAAGGAATGAATCTTCATCCCTACCTCACATCATAGACAAAATCAACTTGAGGTGGATAATGGAGGTATATGTGAAACTGAAGCTATAAAGCTTCTCGAAGAAATAATATCTTCATCACCATGGGGATAGGCCCACGTGCCCGTCCCTGCGTGCCGCTGTGTGGGCGGCCGGTCTCTCTCCTCCGCACCCTTGGCTACACTGAGTGAAGTTTTGGGTCCTTGTCTTCTTCTTTCTCAAAGATGATTTTACATCAGTATTTTCCACAAACACATCTGGTGTTTCTTTATAACCTGAATTTACTAAATGTCATATCTAATGAAAGAGGGATTTATGTTTTTTTGGCATAAATTCATTTTATTTTCTCCAGGCTCCTCCCTCACTACTCAAAGCTGCTGACTTCTTAAACCAAAATGGTTGGTCAGAATCCAATCAGGAATATAAAGGCAACTGAATAAATAAAACCATGAAGTAAGTGTAAAATATTCGTGTGCAGACATCCGAGATGTATGTGGCTCCTATGAAACTTCCACAGCTGTAGCAGCCTGGAGCTCACGTGGTTCCTCAGATTTAACAGAACCCATTACCAGTAAGAGTTTTATTTGCTTAATAAATTACATTCTAAAGCACAATAGCCTAGGTTCATAGCTGCAAAATTGCCAAATATTGTCAATGACCACTCTGGTCATAAATAACAAAATAATCTATGACTCACTGGATTTTTGATTCCCAGGGCAATTCTTTCTCGCCATTACTCAAAAAATGTAAAAAAGCACTTCTACGTGGCATTTTATGGAGGTTATAAATTACTCAAAGGAGATGACATAGGACAGATTTGTAGGCCGAGTAACAGGAACCAGCCAACCAAATGTGTAAATTAAAGAACTAGTGACAAAGAAGAGTTTTAGTAGAAGAATTCTGAAAGCCTAAGAATAGATCAGGATTAAGACCCTGAAGAGAGAATCTCTTCTCTTTTCAGGGGAGGGGAAGGAAAGTGATGCAACAACCACTCACGCAACATTTATGTTGATTGGTAGAGCAACATATTAAATAATTGAGCTATCACCTGGTGATTTCAAAAGGCAAAACTCAGGTTAACCTTGAAATATATTTTACGTTCGGTCTTATCTGAACTCATCAAAGGGAAAACACTGGTAAACTAACAGGTGCCACAGAGATAAACCTTGGGAGGTTATTTTTTAATAACTGATATAAATTCTTAAATATGGTTAATAGTTTTTTCATTTATGCAACTAAACCATACTGCGAAGTTGCGGCATGCTAGCCCCTTGGCCCGGGGCACAGAAATTAATAAGGCATAGTCCCGCCCTCCCTGGAGGAGCTCACATTCCAGAGAGGAGGGAGCTGGTTAAATCAGCTTGTCACAGTGTGTCACTGTGCACTGTCACCGGGCAGTCCCCCCAGGCATGGGATGGTGTACGCTAGAGGCTTCAGGCTCAGCTGGAGACAGGTGGACAGGACAAGTGGGAGGAAATCAGGGGGAAAAGGAACAGATGAAGAGTTTTCCTGGCAGATGGAACAGGGTGGGTAAAAGAGGCATGAAGAGCCTACTCTGTCTGGGAACAGACGGGGAGAAGGGAAGGTGGGGGAATCACCAAGGGTCTCCTTAGCTACAGGAGGCGGTGAACATCACCTTGCAGGCAAGCGGGCCAATGACAGGATCAGACTGGCATTTAGAAAGATTATTCTTTCAGCACTGTGGCTAATTTCATTAGAATGCCATTTAATGATCAAAGTCTAACATTTTTAGCTTTTAAATAGTATAATCATGGAAACTAAAAATGTATTTTTGCAGCAATTATGGCATTTTCTGTGGAAATGGAAGGCATCTGTCTCACAATGATAATTAGGCAAGAGCTTGCCCTCTCTCTTCTTTCATTGTGGTTTTCTAGGGTTTTTTTTTTCCTCCACCAGTATTCCGTAGAATGATTTATAACAGTTTTAGGAAGAATCTGACAACATGAGATAGAATCTTGCTGATTAGTTGGTTGCATGTTGAGAGGATAGATTTTTTAAATCGTCTTTTAGTCTCTTGATTACTTAATTGACTGCAAAAGACAATGCTGTGCCAGGTAAACTTTCATTTCTCTCTAAGGTTGAAATGTCAAAGTAGTTATTTAAAATCTTTTACCTTTGTCAAAGAGAAATATGTTCTCTTTCATAGAAACCATCTAAGAACATAGACTTGAGGTCTTTTCTATTTTAATAATATTCAGTATGATGTTATGAAATTTGAACTCCCATGAACAGATACTCTGACAAACAAATCATGTGTTGTCAGCTAAGTTTTATACATGTTTATGTTACCATTATCCATAATATTATGTACAGAGTAGGTGATTAAAAACACCTTCAATAAATAAAGAAATGAGTACTGCTTTTAATTGTAGTAGATTCTTACATTTTGATATAGCTTTAATATATACAATTTTATTTGTACAATCACTAAAAATATTTTGATTGTCCAAACATTTTTTTTTTTTAAACTGAAGACCTTCACAGCGCTTTTGGGGGGCTTACTGGAAAGAGGAGTGTTGCTTCTTGTTACAACAAACATTTGAAACAGCTATGGGCACGATCTTTGTGCCTCACTAAAGATGCAAATACTGCAAATCCTCTACTGTCATTGCACACAGTGGGCACTCATTTCTTAATGATAGTGACACACTGGCATTCTCTGAGTGACTTTGATGGTCCATTAAAGTAAGGACTTTGTCCATAGAATTCAATTTGAATATTTAACACAAACGCACTGTAAATTAAGCACCTAATTTTAAAATGCTCTGTTTCCATAATTTTAGAATTGGAAACTCTGATATTCATTAAACTAACCTTTATTGTGAACCTACTATTTTGTAGGTACCATGCTGGAAATATAAAAATAATGATACCATCTACTGTCCTGGGAATCATAGTCAAGTAGAGGAAGAGAATTATAATTAAGATCTGATAAATGTTAAAATACAGATCTGCTCATAATGTCATGGAAGCACAGTGAAGAAAGAAATTAGTTTTGAATTCTATAAAAGGTGGGTTGGAGCTAAGCTCACAGAAGTAAAATTTCAGGACCTTGTAGAAGGAAGAGGAGTTCACAAGGCAGAGAGAGGCTGTGCAGTGCAGGCAATATAAAAAGGACCAGCAAAGATTTACAGGACTGAGAGCACAGAGTAAGGTTGAGGAGCACCAAGTTCTCCTGATGGTTTATATGAAGGGTACATGAGAAGGGAGATCTGAGTCAATAAGCTGGGACCAGAAGATTACGAAGGCTCTTGACTTTTGTTACTAATAGTTAATTTAGAAAGGTACAGCAAACTGGAGGCTCCTGGCATTGGCAGCTACAGAACATTTTAGGAAATTCAGGAGGAGGATACAAGGGAGAAAAAGAAGAAAGGGCAGAGGAAAGGGAGGGAAGGGGGAGAGGGTGAGATGGGGGCATAGGGGGACAGAGAGGAGAGGGCAGAGGAGGAAGACAGCAGATCAGAGGCAGGAGAACAGGAGGAGGACAACCAGATCCTAGGCCCCAATCCCCAGGGACTGAACCAGGATTTGCAAGCCAGGGGCCAAGGAGGCTGCAGTCCCCGTGTACCCGAGCAGCCAAGTTTAGGGTCTGTTGGTATAAATCTCCAGTCTCATCGGGAGGGAGGCAGTCTTCTTTCTAAATTTGTTTTTGAAAAGCAAAAAAGAAAGGCCCAGTTTGATGTAGATTTGTTGGACTCTAGTACGAAAAGAATGTACACTGAAAATAGAATTTTATTTTTGTTAGAGCTTTCCTTGCTTTATGTCTTTGATAATTCTCTGCATCTATGTGTTTCTAAAATGAGATATTAAGGATCAATATATGTTTTCAAGAATCTTGGGAAAGAATACAAAACCATTTTCTAAGCTAATCATTTTAAAGGGTTCTTTAGATAAAGGTTCAGAAGGGAAACCCAGAGCTCTACAGCCAAAGTGAGGTTATTTTAGAAACTGCTATTTCTGAGCCAATCCTATCTTCATCTGACTTGAGAAAAATAAAGAATTTTGGGGGGCTTCATTTTTCATCTGAAAACTTTACATGATGTCCCAGGAGACAGAGGGAATCATAAAATCCCTAAAGTGGGGCCTGGAGAGTAACTAGTTCTAGACAGCTAGTAGTGAGTGGCGGAGAAAGCAGGGCGGGCTCCAGAGGATTCAGTAAGAGCATCTTTCCAAGGATTACAGCATCCCCATGAGACACTTACGATCTTTAAGTAAGAGAGAAAAGGCAATTCACTGACTTTTCTTTTTGTAATGAAACCTCTACTAATTATGCTCGTCATGTATGATTTAAAACAAAAACTCCTTTTAGATTTGTCTTAGCACAGGTCAACCAAATACAGAATTGTTCATCCTGTTGTTTTATAATCAGAAACCGAAACATTAGAGGGAGGAATCAGAATAAATTCCATACATTGCTTAACATCAACAATACTATTTGGTTTCAAATAAAGAAATGCAGAGACAATGATAAAGCCTGCTTGCTGCCTGCGAACACACTGTGAGCTCCGGCGCGTGGAAGCCGTGCGTGCGGACTTCAACACCAAGCTTGGGGCTCCACGGCGCCCTGGCACCTACTCATCCTTTTTGTGTTCGTTTCATTTCAGCAGATTCTGACATGTTGATAAGAGAAACAAACACTGACCACACAATTTTAAACCAAATCAGAATGTCCATCCTGGCATCCGAGTCTGAGGAAATCCACCGCCGCTACAGAGAGGCTTTGCTAGCAAACTGGGGAGGTTTCCATTCTCCTCGGCCGCAGGACTGCCCCTGGCAGAGAGGAACTTTCTCCACAACAGGAAAGAGCACTCCACACTCAAAGGACCACAGCTAGAATGGGGTGTTTTGTTCTTTCTTTCGAACGGAGGTGTGCATTTTGGGACCAGAAAGCCCATCAGAACATTCTGAGAAGTCTTACAATGTTTTCAGCCCAAGATAAGGGTACCCAGAGGATGAAAGAGGGAAGCTGCCTTTGGAAGCTTTAGGGACCACACAAGCTGCATTTTTCTAAGTTTGTGATTATACCACATGAGTCAAAAGAGCAATTTAAACATGTGTGGGATATTAAGAAGACTTAAATAATGTAAGATTTAATATAAAAGAGCAACTTAATGTCTATCGTTTTAAAGAACTCGGAAGTGGAAGATGAACAGATATAATTTGAAGGCATTTTATGTTTTTATAGAGGAATAGCGCATGAATGTGATATATATATTTAATTAATGATAATCTAAAATTATATATTCACATTTAATTTAATTATACTAAATCTTTAGATGCCACATATAAACACACAGATATATTCAAAATTAACTCATATGAAACAATTCTCTAAACTTTGTTATCCAAGCCAATTAAACTACTGGCATTTATTTCATGATTTTGTAAAATTTCCTGATATTTCAGTTTCCAATTAAAAATGATAGTAGTAACAGTTCCGTATTTAACTGACTTGTACTAAGAAAAATAGGTGTTTCTTTTAATTCAATGAGAAAAGAAAACAGGTCACATTTGGGGACAATAGGCCTACAAGGAAACATCATAAATTCTAAAATAAAACAAATAACTATGTTCTAAAATACCCCTCTTTGAGATGAAATAAATTTTGTTGCGGGCAAATCCCTCATGTACATAGTACGTCTTTTTCACATAGAAAGCTAGGGATCCTCTGTAGGCTGAGTCATTTAAGATTTTTTTCTACAGTCCATGTTTTGTCTGCAATAAAAAAGCAACTCATCTACTGAAAACATTCAGCAATTCACCTTAGGTTTGAGGCAAGCTTAGAGTCTCAGTCAGCCCTATAAATAACATCTTTACTTTAACAAGTTATATGCAAACGTGTAAAATAAGCAATACTTTCACAAAGTAAACATCAGATAACTTCTTTAATTCTGGAGAAAAATAGTTATGGCAAAAATTTTCAATGCCTTTATTTTTGCTGTTAAATTCTAAAAGCAGGCTACTTGTGGTCCCAGCCTTATTGATCACAAATGAATAGGTACCTGGACAAGGGCAACAGCTCTATGTGGACATGAAGGGGAACCTTCCACTCAGTGAACAAGGCCAGGCAATAATTCGTTTCTTGGAAAACCAGAAGAAAAAATAGTCTGTATTTTTGTTTTTCTCCTTTGTGATATGCCACATGTTTGCAAACATCTTATGTTAAAAAGAATCTGTAAGGCTGTCCCAGTGAGATTTTAAAAATGAACCCACTCCCATTCACACAGGCAAAGGATGAGCCTGTCTTCCTTTCTTTTTTCTTTCTTTTTTAATGGAAAGGAGCACCAGTAGTAAGAAGGCCAAAACACACTACATAGACAGCTTGCTGTGATGAGCTCACCTGTTTCTCATGGCCCTCCACCTGCTTTACACCTGTCAAGTCCTGTCTTCAGATTTGGTTCACGAGAAAACACTGGCCAACAGAGTATTGCAAAATAGAGTCAAAAAGAAAGAACTTCAGATGGGAAAAAAGTCTTCATCTATGACACCAAATACATTTCCCACCTCTGATCCGCTATGTTCACTAACAATCCTGGCTATTTGTGATGAGAAGTAAATGAGTAAGATCAGTAAAGAAGATGGCTCACTGTGCCACCAGTGAGGGCCCTGAGCCATGTGGCGGGCTGGGCCTCCTGCCGTGATCTGACCCTGTAGGCAGTAGGACCGGGCAGGCGGAGTAGGGTGGGAGGAGAAGTCACCACCCACTCATCTATTCACTCAGTATTTAGGGGAGCCTACTATGTGCTTGGCAACAACCCAGCTGATATTTTTGGAAGATCTGCTATGTGATAGCAGCTTTAATTATCTCCATTCATCTTGTATGACCTTACAGAAATGATATTTTTATGACTAGTAGATAAGGAAACAGGTTCAGAGAGCTTATTTACTAATAGCTGTCTTAAATCACATCAAATAAGGACTGAGCTGTGACTGGATCCCAATTCTGTCTCGTTCCAAAGCTCAGGTGTTTTCTATACCATGGGGGGGCCCATGAAATACCATTAGCTTTATTCATATACAATAACAGCACCTTCTTTTAAAATACAGATATTATCAAGAGAGGCAGACTGTTGGTCATTTATAGTATGTTGTAAACCATTTCAACATGTTTTTAATGTTTTACAAATTTAATATAACATAATACATATTCACTGTAATTAATCAAAGTAAACAGAAGTGTAAATAGAGTTAACAAGTTTTCTTTGCCCCTTTCAACCAATGTTCAATTGAACTATTAACCAACATCTAAAGTTTGGTGTATTTTTTGTTGTTGTTGTTCCATATCTTTCACTCTGCTTATAAACTGCAACACAGATACATACAGATTTGGGATTTTTATAATAAGTTGTGGAAGTTTTTCTTTTTGCCTCTTGACCATAAGGTGCTGCTTGGATAGGCGTTTCAACGGGAGGGTGGTGATAGTGTTTTGGAGGTCTGGGGAAACCTCGGGAGGAAAGCAGATCTGGGTGGGGTTATCAGAGTTCAACATTTCATCAAGAAAATATATTTTTCCTGTCTTCTAAAGCAGTACTTAGAAAATTAGTCATTAGTAAATTAGCAGTGACCATATCTAAGAAAAGCAGCACTACTATAAGCTGGAATTTACATGTATATATTTAATATATCATGCTCCTTTGTACGCATACACACGTACACAAGATGCTAGTGATAGATTGCAATCTAGAACATGCCTTCCTGTTCTAATACAAATGGGTCTGAATTTTCTTTTAACTTGGCAGGGTTAAAAAACAGACTCGTCATAAGTGTGTAATGTCTTGAACCAAAATAGACTTCCTTAATGATTTGTTTTCTCCAATTTCACCACAAAATGTAATGCAGCCAACAAAAGAACTATTCTTCCCCCACGTATAATAACATGTTATTCAACAATCATGTAAGAAAGCCTATACATAAGACTGCCAAGGATCTGAAATTGAGTTTCTAACTGAAATGTTTGGGAAGAAATCTTTTTTTTTTTTTTAAGTTTTACTCCAAGGGTTTGAGTGAAGTGATATAAATATCTAGGAATATACAGTTTTGCTTTACTACTGTAACATGCTTACAGAAGTAGTTATGGTTTACTTTATAACATGGGTCACTGAAAACATTAACCATAAAAACATATAAAAGTACAAACAAGTTCTCAGTAGGCCATTTACTCTGTAGCAGAACAAACAATTTAATTGCTTCTGTCCTTGTCAGGGCAAACAGCTCCTGATGAAGCTGGGTCTGGAGCACCCCTTGAATTTGTGGCCTCTAAAACCTGCATGCTTTTCACCCTGACTCTCAACACATCAAAGGGGCTACAACTTGGGACAGAGGTAAAAAGCCTGGTTAACAGGAGAAAAAGCAACCCATGCCTAGTATACTGTAAAGGAGATTATAACAGAATGACAAACTATTTTTCTTTTTCTTTCTTTCTTTTATTAAAGGAGAACTGCAAAAGAAAGAAAAATTTTAATGCTGTAAAAAGCTAAAAAAGGGAAAAAAGCGAATCTACTATTTAGCTTTCTGAAATACAGAGTTGGTTTTAAAAGTATACCTCATAATCACTAGCTCAACAGAATACTATAGAAACTACATAAGACTCAAGAATGTAAACACATCATCTGAATATACCTTGATGCATGTGTATTCAGATGCATATTGCACATTGATGGTATCAAAATGATGATGGGTATAAATATTACAAAAAATGAATGTGTCCTATATCTGTTATATTTCTGGGAAATAACTGGGTAAATTAAAACATGTTAGCCAAGACAAGGCATAGCTAATGGATTGAAAAAATTAGGATATCAAGGACAGATTGTTGTAACAACTGAAAGTTAAGCTTCTCTAAATAGAAGTTTTCTTCCTTGAGCAAGTGGGAGAAGGAATGCTGACTATCTGGGGAGAAAAATACTAGTACAGCACATATATGTGTACGTCTGTACATAAATACACATGCACATATATACTATCACATATCATATGTCATACATATAAACATACACTAGATCATCAAAATAAGTGGTATATTTTGCATTTTGGAGTTAGGTGGGCAGCCTGGATTTAAATCCCAGGTACACTATTTATCATTTATGTGGCCTTGGGTAAATCACTTCATTTCTCTTTGTCTCAAACTAGGATAAATGCCACTCACCTTACAGGGCTACTGAGAGAAAAAGTTAATGTAGGCAAGGCCCTAGTGTTGTACCCTACAATGAGCAGGTATTTATTTTAATAAACTCAAGATGGAATAATTCAATGGATTTCATTATTTTATGTGAAAAGTATCAAGATGTACCTTGTCATATCAGGAAAGTCACTTGGAAAAGTTCTGCTCCTTGAAAGATATTTCTTTATTTCCATTTAAAAATCTGTACTTTGGGTTAGGTTTCTCATACAGACAGCATATTTTGGGGTTAATCTTATTGCTCCACTGTGATAATAAAGATATTAAAGAAACAAAATAGTATGATACAAAATAGGAATCTTCATGCTAAGCAAAAAGTATTACTATAACTTTGAGTGTTTATTTTGGCAATCTGCACAACAATAAATATATATATCACATAAAAATTTGTGTCTGGTACTAATCTGTTGTTATAGTTTATAAACTACATATCTTTGACTCAACATTAATGAAATGAAACTTAATATCTTTAAACATTTAGTATAAATTGTAAATACAGGAAAAGTACTTAGGGTAGTTAGCTACTATTCATATGTTACTAAAAGAAGAGGAATCAACGGTATTATGCAAAAATAAAATGTGGATAAAGAATCCTTTGGTAATAAAAACACACATACAAAAAGTGTTGGATTTCACAATCAAAATCCAATGAGAATTTCCCCCTTTGGCAGTCAAACAAAAATTCCAGGAAAATAGTTTAAATTCCCTTCACAAAGTTCAAATGTAGCTGTTGGTTATTAACTTGCAAAAACAAGAAATAACATTTTGGTATGGAGATCTGACCAATGATTGCTTATGCAACCTATAAAATTTAGAATAATTTTTACATTTGATATATTTAATATGCAATTATTGATTGTTATAGTACTCCAAGATCTACTTACTTAAAGCAATTCCATACAGATGTAATTCCATACAAATGTATTATAATTCTAAATAGAATCCTAAAATTCTATTTAAATTTTAGGGTAGACAATTTGCCTAGAGGAATAAGCAGTGTTCATGATTTTTCTACAGAAGAACAATGTTTTAAAGAGGGGTAACAACTCATTTATGCAATGAAGAATAAGTTCATTTAATTTTTAAAATTCTGATACTATAATTTTACATAATGCTTTATAAAAGCAATCCTGCAGGTTTTTAAAAAATCATGCATTTCCCTAAATTCGTATCTTACAAATATGAATTATCAATTAAGATTTCTCTGCCTGTAAGCCTCATGAACACAGAGATCTGGTCACCTGGTCACTGGGTGGTTCTAGCTCAGATCTGACTGTCATTAACTTTTTTGTAACTTCAGGGAAAGTCACAGAGCTAATATGTTCTAAATAAGATTTTTAAAAAAAAAGTTATGGAAAGTGCTTACAAAATGCCACTTCATTGTGTCTTATATATGTGGACTCTATATATGGACACATATATTGTGCCCAATTATAGCTATCCCAGAGCAAAAGGATATTTGAGAAGCAATTATTACAGCAAATGAGACTGGAAACATCCTTTTTCATTGCTCAAGGAACACAGACATTTGTTTCTTGTCTCCCAGCAAAAATGGGAAAACTCTCTAGCATTTCAGAAGTTAATAGGTCTCCCCAGAGGTTCTGAGAAGGGTCTATGCTAAATAATCCTAACCTGAGTAAACCCTCCTGGCTCCTTTTGAGCTGGGAGACGCCATTCAATATGAGTCTTGCATACTGCCAAGAGCCACCGCTGGTGAGTGGTGGACAGGGACAGCCCGCTGCAGGCTTCAGGGAGCCAGCTCCACCAGGCTGGGACAGGCAGGGATGAGGAGGGAGAGACGGCATTTCTTTGGTAATAAAAATGCAGTTTAAATAAACTATAGGAGACTTGGTGAGAAAGTAAAAGAGGTAATTGTTCGCATTCCAAATGTTTTAATGTATAAACTGTGTAACCATCACTCATGAACAGCGCAGCTGCTAACAATTTATTTCTTTTTTTTTTTTTTTTCCCCAGGATAAAAATCATGCTAAAGCCAAGAGATGTTTCTCTAGTGAATGATATTTTGAAACTCTGGTCAAAACATAACTGTGACATAATAAATTTTTTACGAAGTCGTGAAAGCTTATAGTCTGAAATTTGAAAGAAGACTCAGTTTTTTCTCCAATTAAGAAGGACCACATTTCAGCTTTCAATACAGTGGCAGCCTCAGTCTTCGGAGGGGGAAAAAAAGGCCAATTCTGCGTGCACATCTGTTTCCAGTGTGATGTTGGTATGCAAACTATTGTCTATTGGAAGTGTGTTGTGGTAACGTTTGCCAGGGTTAAAGGCTGGGTCAATTTGATCAAGAAGCTAAAATTAGCTTCTGTGTGTTTTCCTGAAAAGAAAAAAAAAATACTGTAAAGCTCTTTGTTTTCCTTCAAGTGCCATTCTCAGATTTCAGTTTCTGGTGTGTAAACTACTAGGAAACAGACAGCTATGACAACTGACTTCTTGTTCATTGAGTTCTGCATAATGAAGTGGTGCCCACGTCACCAAGCTGGAGGACACAGGGAAAGAGCAACCCTTCTGACCCAACTCGCATTTTCTCATTTAAAAAAATATTAACAATATAAAATTATTTAATGTGAATGTATTTAGAAATTCAAAACCATAGCTATATTTTAAAGTGTGTGGATGGCTTGGCAAAGCCCAAACTCATTAAGAAACTCATCATTCTGAGAAGTATTGGGGTAAGATTTAGGTCACATATTCCTGGTAGTCTTGACAGTGCTCTGATTATTTTCACAGGAAGTGAGTTCCTTAAGACAAAAAAAGAGAGAAAAGATACATACAAAAATTCCAAAGCAGTAATAATCTGACGAATTCAAAGCGCAGAAGGGAATCGTGGAAACAATGCACATAGTCATGAGATAGTTCAAGAAAAGTATCACTACATTTCTAGATGAGCAAAATTACTTAGAAAATTACTTAATAGTTAATGTTCCAACAGATATGAGATGAAAAAAGGAGAAACAGAATTATTTGTTTAAGCCTTTCTGATGAGTATATACATAAATCAAAAACAGAAGCATGTTTAAAATTTATTTGCATTCTCAGAGACTTGCTTTTTGTTATATTAAATGCTATGTTAGATTACTATGACATGTTTTTTATTTCAGCAAAATGCCTCTTTAAAAGTATTTTTATGTGTTTTACTACATATACTTCCCTGATAAAGTCTGAGTGAAGAAATAAATAGGTTTTCCCCAAAATATAAAATATGATAGAAAAATACTTCACCCTAGTTACAGCATGGTGAAATATTGTGTATTTGGGTCATTTATACCACAGGATTTCCTTCCTTCCAAACATCCTCTCAATTTCGGTGACTTTTTGTACTTTTGATATTTAGAGTTCATTAAAAAGATCTGGTATGGATACTAGAAGTGTGTAAAGTATTTGGCAAAACTCATTTACAAATAAAATTTACTTATTTGTAGAATATATATAAAATTACCCAATTTTTCTATTTAATGCCCTCTAGAACCTAACACAGCATGGTAGGTACCTACTAATTGCTTGATTTTTTTCTTGGGTCAGAAATTAGTGGAAAAATCTATTCACCATATATTTTGACATCAACTTAATAAGATTCTGTTTTTTCTCAAATTTCATCTCATATTTATTGGAACATTAGGTAATTTTCTAAATAATTTTGCTTATCTAGAAATATAGCAATATTTTTCTTAAACTGTCTCATGACCAGGATCCTGGGGCTCCTAAGACACCACTGAGTGAGGGTCTGTCCTCTGCCACCTCCTCCGCGCTCCCAGTGATTCCCCCACCTGGTACCTTAATTTCCTAAAGTTGTGACCTTATGTCCCATTCTTTTCCTTTTACATACTGTTTTTCAGTCAATTTGTCTACTAATATGGCTTCAAATTATCTATGTTTCTAGCCAGGGATCTATAACCTAGGCACAGAAGGCCCATGAATAGACTTTAGGGGATTCATTAGACCCCTGAAATGTTAAAATGTATGAGTAAATAGGTGCATTATTTTATAGGGACTATAAAATTGTCGTTGAAAGTTGTCCATGACTCAAAAACAAACAAACAAACAAACCAACCACACAAACCAAAATCTAACACTCCTACCATTTTTCCACAGCAGAATGGCTATTTCTAATAGCCTAATTGAACCCTTGGGTGTTCCCAGCGTCACCAGCACTTCAAAGGCAAGCCCTTTCCCCCATCTGCCTTCTCCTGTCTCCTATTTGGTTACAACATTACCATCCTACCATCTCTCAGACTCTCCTTTCTCCCTCATCCACTCTAGTTAGCTGTAAGTCCAGAGGATTCTCTGCAATATTCTTGCCTGTTCCCACCACCACCCTTTACTTCAGCACCCTTGAAGTATAGTAAGTGATGATTTTGTCCCCTGTCTCCCTGTCCAGGGTGGCCACGTTGCACAAGTTGCAGGGGCTGCAATTCAGGTCACACTCTGTCAATTCAACACATCTTCATGCAAATGTGACAGATGCTCCAAGGCTGTGTGCACTGCCAGTAAATCCAGGAGTATATGTCTATACTTTCCAAAACATCAGTCTCACTTTCCTCTGCAGCCTATTTTCAGCTACACCCCCTCCTCAATCCACAATTAACTATTCACATTCCCTGAATATGTCCACACCTTTAAAAAAAAAAAAAAAATCCTTTGTGCCACTTCTCCCGCTGATCTCAGTGTTTTGGAAAAACCCACCAAATCCCCACCTCTCATAACGCCCCGTGTTCTTTCTTCTCTTCGTCTCTCCCACGAGGCTTTCAGCAGGGCAGAGTGTAAGAGTGTGGGTGATCTGAACCCCAGCTCTAGCATGGATGACGCAAGTAGCCTTCTGTAAACTATTTAACACATTGACTGCCACACTAGAAAAAAATTTTTCCCTGGGGCCATGGTGTCTAATTACAAAAATAGAATAAAAACTTTGAAAACAAAATGATCCTTTCTAATTTGATGAAAAATTTGTTACTTTTTATTTTCTGCGCGTGAGTTATATGCAACTTGAAAAATAGTTCACGTGGCTCAAGGTAAAGAGACGTGTGAGTTACATACGCTTCACGAGGCCCGGGTCTCCAAAACTAGCGTGAGTTAAATACAACTCACATGGTAGTTAATGTGTTAAATTCTCCACACTGAGGGTCTCCTTTCAAAGTACAGATAAAATTTAACAGTCAGGATGTGAGTATTAAATGGAATAATGCATGTTAAGTGTCTGGTACATTTTAGGCTTGAAATTTTTTACTTATTATTTTAAAATCCTCACTCCCAGTAATGATTTCATTCTCCTCTATCCTCTGCTTTAGACTCTGGTACTATACACATGTTTTCTCATCTTCCAAATATGACTTTGGATGTCAGGGGCATGTATTATTATATTAAATATTTAAATCACCTTGACCATCAAGCACGGTGCCTTACACATAGTGGGTGCTTACCAAATACGTGGTTGTTTTTCTAAAGTCACTCTTTCTTGGGCCAGAAGCTACTAGAGGGCAAAGGAGCAAAAGGATAGGAGAATTACTACATGGGGTTTTTGAAAACTTTTTTTTTTTTTTTTTTTTTTTTTTTTTACTTTTTGTTGTTTTACATCTAAATTCTTTACTTGCAAATAAATAAATCCCCGTGTGGAAGTCAGTCACAATTTCAGAGTTGCACGTAAGACAGAATGCCTGGGGGTCTCTACATGTACCAAAGCAAAGCATCAGCTGAGAATATGGCTGACGCAGTTTAACTTGTACAGCATCCTTCGAAACATCCTGATTTTGTGAGGACACGTTCATAGGAGGTACAGAAAACCTTAAAATTTCACAAAACATTTATTAACTTAAAAAAAAAGTACCAAACCAAATGCATTACAAAACATCAGGTTTGCAAAATAGCAGACAAATAAATTAAAAATTGGCCTAATTAAGCTATGTTGAATAAATAAAGCCAGTTTAATTTGAGGAACTAGTTTGAACACAGTCATGCATCACTTAACAACGGGGATATGTTCTGAGAAATGCCTTGTTAGGTGACTTTGTTGTGCCCACCTCATGGAGTGTACTAACACACCTAGATGGCATAGCCTCCTACACACCTGGGCTATATGGTATGGCCTGTTGGTCCTAGGTTACAAACTTGTCCAGCTTCTTGCTGTACTGAATTCCATAGGCAACTGTAACACAATGGTAAGTATTTATGTATCTAAACATAGCAAAGGTACAATAAAAATATAATATAAAAAATAAACAAGGCTACACCTGTATGGGGGCACTTACCGTGAATAGAGCTTTCAGGACTGGGAGTTGCTCTGGCTGAGTCAGTGAGTGAGCGGTGAGTGAATGTGAAGGCTTAGGACATTCCTGTGCACTACTACAGGCTTTATAAACACTGTACACTTAGGCTACACTAAATTTATGAAAAAAAAAAAAAAAAAAAAAAAAAAACCCAAGGTAATTGTACTACGATGTTATGATGGCTACGACATCACTGGGTGATAGGATGTTTTCAGCTCCATTATAATCTTATGGAATCACCATTATATTCGCAGTCTGCCATTGACCGAGATGTCACTATGCAGCACATAACGGTATCGGTAGTAAGTGGATCATGGAATGTTTCTAAGTAGAGACCCTGTGACATCTACCTTTATAAACAGACATAACATTTATATTAGCAGATTGTTTTCATGAAAATGGAAGTTCCTAAAATTATTTTAGATGCTTAAAAGTTTGTTGTGGGTATGCATTATTTGTACTTTGTTTAAATTGTTAATATGCTAAACAAATCCTTTCTACAGATATTGTAAAGGTATAGTTATAAACTCCAAGTTAATGAGGTAAGGTAAATAGCCTGGCTTTAATTATATGTAATATCTGACTGCATTTTCAATTCTGAAGTCTTATCAAGAATGACCTAAGGCCCTATATGACCTTCAAATTGCTATCTGAAATCAAACCTAATATGTACAAAATGAAGAGTTTGTAGAGCTATTGTTTACTATAATTTAACAAATATCTACTGAATACACACTGGCTTCAAGGAACTGTAGTATATGTTTTGGAAAAGAGTCCTAAGGTAGAATCCTTGGCTTTAACAACCTTGTAAGTTAGTTTTATTAAAAGATAAGGCTTTGTCACCACTGTTTCAACCTCCACTGGCTGATTCAGCTTCTAGGGGATTCGAAAGAACTGCACCTGTTTTTTTAGTTATTCAAAAACAACTACATACATGAAGGGATTTAGAAATCCACTATACACAGCCAGGGAAACATGCAGGCTGAGAAAAGACCTCAGAAGACCTTAAGGTTTCACCGCAGGATGGTCCCCAGCACAGACACAGACATACCCTATAATAATACAGAAAAAAATCCAGGCAAATCCCAGAAAAGGGGAAGAATATGATTTCCAGAACTATTATATTATGAGATTAAAATGTTCAGGTTTCAACAATGACAAAAATCATAAGACATAAAAATAAACAGGAAAGTATGGCCTACTCAAAGGAACAAAATGACAGAAAACATACCTGACAAAGCCTGCACTTTGGACTTATTAGACTCAACAACTATCTTAAAGAGCTATGATCTAAAGAAAGTCATGGAAAAAGACAAGAAAACAATATATGAACAAAATAAGAATATTGACAGAGATAGAAATTTTAAAAAAGGAACCAAAGAAATTCTGGAGCTAAAAAATAACTGAAATGAAAAATACAGTAGAGAGGTTCAAAAGCAGATCTGAGCAAGCAAAAGAATCAGCAAACTTGAAGATAGGACAATGGAATTTTTGAATTTGAAAAACAGAAAGATAAAAGGATGAAGAAAAGTGAATAGAGCTAAGGGGACCTGTGGGACACCATCAAATGGACTGACATACACATGGTGGGAGTCAGAGAAGCAGCAGCAGAAAAGGGGCCAGAAAGAATATTTGAAGAAATAATGGCTGAAAATTTCCCAAATTTGATGAAAGAGATTACAAATCCAAGAAGCAAAATGAACAAATAGGATAAACTCAAAGGTAACTAGCCTGAGACCTAATCAAACTGTTGAAAGACAAAGACAGAGAATCTTGAAAGTCGCAAGACAGAAGCAATTCATCACATACAAGAGATCCTCAATAAGATTATCAGCCAATTTCTTATTAGATATCTTGGAAATAAGAAGATGTTTCTGGCTTTGACTATATCAGCACTTGGCTGAAAGAAAAACATTGTTAATCAAGAATTCTATATCTAGCAAAATTGTCCTAGGAAATGAGGGAGAAATTAGGGCATTCCCAGATAAATAAAAGCTAAGTTCATTATCACTAAACCTGTTCTACAAGAAATGCTAAAGGTAGTTCCTTCAGGTTGAAATGCAAAAAAAAGCAGTAAAGGTTACCCTTAACACAGGGGGTTTAGGGGTACCAATCCCCTGCAGAGTTGAAAATTCATATTCAGCTTCAAAAACTTAACTACTAATAGCTACTGCTAATTGGAAGCCTTCCTGATAACATAAATGTCAATTAACGCACATTTTGTATGTTGTATGTATTATATACTGTATTCTTACAATAAAGTAAGCTACAGGAAAGAAAATGTTATTAAGGAAATCATAAGGAAGAGATAATATATTTGCTATTTATTAAGTGGAAGTGGATTATCATAAAAGTCATCGTCTTCTCTGTCATCTTCACATTGAGTAGGCATAGGGGGAGGAGAAAGAAGGGTTGGTCTTGCTGTCTCAGGAATGGCAGAAGTGGAAGGAAATCCATGTATAAGTCAACCTGCACAATTCAAACCCATGTTGATCAAGGGTAAACTATATATATATATATATATGTGTCTAAATGTATATGTGCACATATGTATATATGCAGGTGCATATATATTTTAAATGTGTATACAACTAAAATTTAAAAAGTTAAATATTACAAGTAGACATTTTCCTCTAAAAGTTTATTTATTCATGTTGTCCCTCCACCCAATCATTTTAGTGATTCTTCTCATTAGGTAATTAGGAAAATCATCTTACATCATCTTTTATTCCGAATCATTTTTATGTATAGTCATGCATGGTACTTTTAAATTCTTCAATATTCAGCTCAAGAATCACTCCCTGTATGATACGTTCCTAAAAAGCCACCTCTTGCTTCGGCCTTATTCAGATTTCTTTTTTTCTGTGTTCTCATAACTCCTCTCACGAGCCTTGGTTTTAAGAGTTATCTGACACAGAGCTATGATCGCTGGTCAACTCATTAGTCTCTTCTTTTAGATTGGTTGTCCAATATGGTAGACATTAGTAGCATTTTAAGTTGAAATTAATCAAAATTAAATAAATTTAAAAATTCGATTCCTTAGTTATACTAGCCGCATTTCAAGTGCTTGAAATCTGCATGCAGCCAGTGGCTGCCATCTGGGACAGTGCAGATATAGAACATACCCATCATCAGGTAAAGTTCTATTCAATATAGCTGTTCTAGATCAAGGTTGGTCAGCCTTGGTACTACTGACATTTTGTGCCAAATAATTTTTATGGTGGGGTCTGTCCTATGTATTTAGGATGCTTAGCAGCTTCTACCCACTAGATGTCAATAGCATTCCCTAATAGTGACAACCAAGATGTCTCCAGACATTGCCCCTGACTGAGAACCACTGTTTTAGACTCTAACATCTTAACAAGAGAGAATATGTTTATTCAGCTTTGTATTCCATATAACCAACCACACAGGGGTTCAATGAATGTCTAGGAAGAAAGAAAAAAAGGGGAGGAGCTGGGCACAGTGGTTCACTCCCCTAAGCCTAATAACTCAGGAGGCTGAGGGGGGAGGATCACTTGAGGCCAGGCGTTCAAAACCAGCCTAGGCAACACAGTGAGGCTCAGTTTCTTTAAAAAAAAAGGTGCGACAGAAAGCAAGCCAGAGAAATTAGTATTTTTTACTCTAGCAAAAACTCTAGTTAAAAAAAAAGCCAACAATAAATACACTTTGATATAGTTATTTTTGCCTTGAACATAAGCAAATGATAAACTATAACTGGTGCCTGTTCAGAAATCTATACTGGATAATTATTAATATTATTAATAAGATACTAAAGTCTGATATTGATATAAAATCAAATCCTCTGCACTATACCAGGGCATTTGAGGGATAAGAAAATAGAGATAACTCTTGTAGCCTCTTTGAGCATATGCCTACTTTTTATGCTGATATATGAAAATTTACCCAAACACTCCACAAAATATAGTCCCTTTCTCTCATATCTAGGAAACTATTTGCCAAAATCATTATAATTTTTAAATTGTTCTTCAAAAGCAATTCCACAAACATAAATGTGTTGATCCTATTGGCTTTATTTTGCCAATGTAGATGCAGGTTTCATGTTTACAAATCAGAATGATCTAGCAGAGTATTGTGTCATGGCCATTTGTAAATTGTTTCCTGATTGGCTACAAAGGTAATACTGCCACTGTAGGATTAGAGTAGGTCAGCGTCTTTCTTCCCTCTAAATCATTCCACTGGTCACACTGGCCTCCTACACATTATGCAAAGCCTTCCCATTCTAAAGTCAAGGAGAATTCAGTGGCTCTGTTCCTTCTGCCATTTGTGACAAGTGATAAAAGCAAGAAGGCCTTATATTCTGGATCTGCCACTCACCACTGTGCCATTTCTCAGTTTCTTTAGTAATATGAGGAATTGAGATAATTCCCTCTTTACATGGGTGGGTAAAGGGAAAGTCTGTATGAACGGCAAAACACTAAATACATGCAGATTTTCATTTTATTTTAGTATTTCAGGTATGGTTATAAAGTTTTTCAGATAGGAACTAGAAAAGAGCACTTCTCAATGAGAATTACAAATCCCAGAGGCAGTTTTTAGAGAAGCATGATATAGTAAAATAAAACAAACAATGTAGAATGCCATCATATAGCAAAAGAAAGTTTTTTTATTCCAGCTTTCTGAGGATCCATCTGAACAAAGATATTCCTACCCTTTTTAAGCTTTTGATGAAATTTTGAAAGCTCCTTAAGCATCTGTAGGGATTATTTATTTGAGGCGTTGAAGCCTGCTTCTGGAGGCACTTGCCGCAGCAAGCTTGCACGTCGAAAAATCAGATGTTCCATCTGTAGAAGCCCAGTTCAGGCCCACCCTAACCATCTATCCCCAGGTCTCTACACAGCCCAGGCACGAGGGCCACAGGGTTGTTTTGGCTACATTTACCCTCCCCCTGAGAGTTTTTATAAATAAGTAATTTGAAGGAAGAGTTTCTTCATGGTTGCAGTTGATCTGTCCCAAAACAAGTAACTACACGGTGGTTTTGAAAATGTGTTCAGAAATTTAATAAATATATGAAAACTACCATCTTACATGGTTAGGCTAGAACTAAGTGAAGGTTGGGGTGCAGAATATAAAAACTACTTAGCAGTTAGTTTTTATTTATAGCATTTTGATGCAATGGTCTAAGTGGTGACTTTGTGTTGTTTTGAAGAACGTGCAGATGTGCTGACATTCATGAAGTGGCCATCTACTGCCTTTTGTGCAGACTACGCGAGCAATACCTGGCTGTTCAGGACTCACTGGCTGTTCAGAATGAAAAAACGGAAAACTGGAAAAGGATAGGTAAAGCTAAGAGAGAGCCAAAGACTCTCTGGTCTTAAAAATAGTCCCCCACGTGAATTGTTAGCTTGACTATAAACATTCAATAAGAAAAAGAACTAACAAAGGGAGGCCATCACATTTCAGAGAGCACTTTTGTAAAAAGCCTGCAAGGGAAAAGTGAACTTTTCATTTTCTCTCTTTTAAGTTGAGCTTTGTCTGCAATAGACCTGACGAGTTTCAGCAGAACAGTCCGCAGTGGACTGTGAGCACACAACGGACTTTATCAGGCTGTGTCTCTGTGGCGACTTTCCAAATCACACATTTACCCAGCAAAAATGTTCAGGCTGCACGAGGAAGGAAGTCTTCGGCTACTGAAGATCATTAGTAGCACTGAGCGCAGCCACTGTCAGTTTCTTGGGGTTGGCCTCTGATCACTCATACAAAGGACGGAAAATCGCTGGCGCCGCTGGACCTGTGCCCAGCTCACCCGGCAGCGGAGCGTATGAAAGCCTCCTTTTTTATAAGTAACGCACTAGAAGGGGGCAAAGGGTGGCATGGACCCTCAGGCACATTAATCATCGGGGGAATCGGCCAAATGTCACCTCCTGCTGGGCTTCAATGCCAAAACTACACATGTCAGTGACTCCCAGAACGGGGGAGGCCCCAGAACAACACTGGACGCATCAAATGTCCTCCCTTTCTTCATATGGAAAGCTCATCTCGGAGGCGTTAGGATAAAACATGAGAACAGCATCTGTCCTCAGAGACCAACAAGAGTGATTCACTGTTTCATGGCACAACGAGGGGAGGAGGACACTGTAATAAAAACTTTATAAGGTGAAATCTAAATCTTGAGTGCAGTCAGTACACATTTTAAAAACCTTTTATTTTTTGCCTTTTCTTCCTTTCACTTCTCCTCCCCTTCCTGAGGGAATATAATACAATGTAATTAAACAGTAAATTACTTGAGAGAGAAATGTTTAGACTCATGACAAATCTTTGCGCAGAATACAACCTTCATGCCCAAGACATATTTTAGATGACCTAGTTCTTCTAGCAAAGTTTAAAACTATAGCCCAGGTTGTTTAAAAAATCATTTTCGGAGGGAAGGGCAGCGAGCTGAAAGATCTTCATTATTCAAGAGTAAGGTAATTTATGGAGCCAGAAAACAACACCAAACCCAAGCTACTATCAAATAAAGTAAATTAAGAAGCCGTTGGTTAGCTTTTCTCTAGTTCTAGTCAATGTCAAAATACTCTGTCCTTAAAATCACAATGCATATATCCCGTCAAATCCTTAGATCCATTCCAGCATTCTTATTCATTCAAAAATGAAGACTTGTATATACGAACATGACTAAAATCAAGGCAGAATTTAGGTTTTGGCTAAAATTTAAATAGAAATTATTAAGGATTAGTATTTTAAAATCCAGTAGTTAAAACTGCAACCAAGAAAGTTGCAGATACGCAAGTTAAAATGTTTGAAATTAAACTAGATGATATTAATTTCATCAATTAGCAAGAAACTGGAAGATATTCTACAAGGTTTCATTAAGTATCCCTTGAAGGTTAAAAAATATTTAAATCTAAAAGAGATTCCATTTAAAATGTTCTCAGTGCTGGGGGAAAAAGTTGGGCTATTTTAAGATACCAATTTCCATCTAGCAGAACAGATCCAGACCTACAGTGTTGCATTTCCCTGAGCAATTGCTCTGAGGTCCCGAGGGCTCCAGGGGGTTACGAAATGTCAGAGGCACCATGATACATCTTCTGCCTCTTGGCTCCAGTTGGGATCCATCTTTTCTTAGTGCATGACATCTATGTGGAGAGTCAGCAACTCCCTCTTTCATTAAATAACCAAACACAACAAAACCCTTTATTTACAGTGCTTTTGTAGGATTTGGTTTAAGCACTAGCGTTTGGTTTTGAATATACTTCTAATTTATACATACTAGATTAATCTGTTCTTAAAGAGAATTGATTGAAGGACAATTTTTTTATTAAACTGTATCATGCAATAATTCCAGAATACCTCATTTTTAAAGTATATATACATAATGACCGCAATGCGCACCGTCTAGGGGATGGACATGCTTGAAGCTCTGATTCGGGGGTGGGGGGGGGGAAGGGCAATATATGTAACCTAAACTTTTGTACCCCCATAATATGCTGAAATAAAAAAAAAAAGAAAAAAAAATCAGATATCGCATTCATATGGTCAAAATCTCAGAAATGAACAAAGCATACGCTGCATTGTCCCTATGCAGTCCCTGCGAACCCCCTTCTGCTCAGTCCCCTGTCCTCCCCCAACCAAGCAACCACAGTAACATTCTTATCTCCCTCCGTCCACCCTTTTACTACTATGCTAGAGACACTAGACTGATCTTGTTTCTTCAACTTAGCATCTCTTCAAGGTGTTTCTCCAGTTTCATGGAGAATGTTCTTGTACTCTTCTACAGCTGCAAGCAAATCATATTATAGATTTATCAAAATTTACTGAATTATGTTTTATTTAGACATTAACTATTCCTCCACTGACAGAGAGGGAAGGAGGGAGGGAATACCAAGTGCGCGCTAAGTGCTAAGATGGGGTGAATGCTATGGGCAGGAGGGGTGCAGAGCCTGTGTTGAGTAGGGGGGTCTGTCAGGGAAATTGCCCTGACAGTTGACACATTTCAACTGGCTGAAGACTAAGGAAGGAGTCGGCCATGCAAAGAGTACACAGGGCCAACAAATGGGGACAGGGTAGAGAAGCTTGCGCTGACGCAGCTTGGAATCTAGCGTGGCGGTGGACAAGCTCCATCCTGTGGAAGTAAATTCCTACCTGGGAGGGCAGCAGCATTCTTTGTGGAGGGTTATTATATCAAATTTGGGGAATTTTTACTCTGCTTTTATAGGAAATAATGTGAAACAAAGTTTAAATAAAAGAAGATATGTTACTACGAAATAGTAATAATAAACCTAGTAATAGTCACATTTAAATTACTAAATTAGATTTACGTCATTTTAGGCTCGATGAATCCAACTATTTTATAAATTCTTAGACATTTTTTATATTTCTAATTCAAAAACTAAGTGCAGGTAGGTGGGCATGTATCATCTGAATAGTTAATTGTGAGGAACCATGAATAAAATTAAATGTAACAGGTGCTTTTTGATGACAACAATTATTTAAGGTATCAATTTGCTAATATGGTTAAAAAAATACCTATCATATCAAGGAAAGAAGAGACTTTCAATTTAATGTTCATGAGGATCATTAGGAATATTTTCATTTGCTTTATTTTTTAATATATTTTTTCATTCCCTAGTGTCCTGTCATGGCGTAATAGATTCAAGTCTCTTTTCTGAGTGGTTTTGTTGTGTCAATGAAAGAACAATGCGTAAACCTGAACTCAAATTTTTATATATGAAAGCTAGTAGAGGCCAAATAAAATACTTACAGATTGGCATATGTATCTTACCACACCATCATCAACTTAACAACTGCTACGCTATCTTGCTAAACTGAAGAAAGCATCTTGCTCTAATTCTGCTTATGGCTAGATATCTGTCACTGTATTTTCTATGATGTTTCCAGGTAAAGACATTTTAGAATTTCACTGAATCCTCAAAGCATTTGGAGAGTGCTGCTATGTATTTTATGATAAAACAGCTGATGTCCTTTCATTAGTACAATGAAATCTATTAGCTATTCCAGTTTGCAGAGAAATATTCTTAGGAAAGTACCTATAAAAGGGAGTTTGAGTAAAAGTGGTGGATGAACTGGTTATGTTAACATGTGTTTCTTCAATGAATTTTGTAGCATTTGCCCGTTTCTTCTTATAAAATTCTATGGACTCTTGCAAACTCTTCATTCTTTGCAGCCAAGCTCTCATTCAGGATAGGGGACACCTGAATTACATAAATCTCTATCACAAAGTTACATTTTCCGCGCAGAGCAAGAGCTGTCAGGAAAAAGGTAATGAAGAAGAATAGCTTAGACAGAGGGATTTAATGATATCCAGCTGCTACTCCATGTTACTTGCTGATAAGACTTTACGTTTACAATAGAGAAAAGTTTGGGAAAAGGCTAAAAATTCATATACAGGAAGTGGAAGTCTTTATATTTCATTTGTTCAATTTCCGCTAACTCTTGCAGTTATGTTCATAAAAGTTTTAATTTTCAGAATGTTCAAATGTGCCACTGTAAGACTTTGAAAATAAAATTTAAATTGTATTGAAAATGTAGAAATATTGCACCTTAGGGGACAACCTTTTTGAGCTCACCACGTGTTAGGAGGATAACATAAACTGGGAAAGCTCATGATTGTTAAATGTTTACTATAATTGTATGCCATTATTGTGGTGAGTTTTCTGCATTTACAAATGAGCATGAGGTGGGTGAAGAGAGACAGAGAGCTCTTTTTCAATGGAGGGCACATGGCCATTTCTTTATAACATACAATTAATATAAAATTAGACAAATGCAGTCTTTGCAGAATATAAAACCCCAAATAAATTATATTTTATTCAGGATTCAGATCCCAGTAATAATGTGGCCTTTTAGTTTCCTAATTTATTATTTGCATGCACAATGCTTAATGGTATTACTCAAAGTGCTGATCAGTGTGATAGACTCTTGTACTGAAACTTGAATTTTCTATGGACAGGAATGCATTATGGTAAACCTTTGTCCAGTAAAGGAAGTCACTGGGAAAATTCTCTGTGGGAGCTGAGCAAGGATGACTCTCTTAAGAACTTCAATGTATTAAATGCAAATACTGCACTCAATGGACTGGCTGCCTGCCATAGGAGCCAAAGAGTTAAAGCGAAGGCTAATGAAGCTTTCCTGTGGGGAGTTCCTTCCCCAGTGAGTGGGAAAGACAAGGGATGAATGGCTGGGGCTTTGTGCGCTTTCCCACAGGTCTGGACAGGATCTCCAGCTCAGCATCTACACTCAGAGAGGAAGGAGACCCAGGCCTCACAGGGAGCAGACGAGAGGACTGGGGGGATGCAGCTGCCCAGGCTCAGGCTGCCCAGAGGCTCCACTGCCCGCTAAGCACTCTGAAAGGCTTCACAAAGTAAAGCACTGCTCTTTCTTTCTTTCTTTCTTTTTTTTTTAAAGGGCAAAAGGTGCATGAAGGTCAGTGGCAGGTACCTGTCTGGAGGCATTTTATGCTATTGGTGCAAACCTCCCACGAGTTGAACTTAAAGGAATGTTCCATCCGTGCAGGAAGTCTCCAGATACAGGAAAAGCTAATAAAAGGAAAAGGGAGGAGGCTTTGCTCTCCTTCCCCAACTCAGCTCCTACAAAATCTCACATTACAAATTTGCAAACTAATTACTCAGAGCCAGACGTATTAAAAAATTTCCCTTTACAACCAAGTGAATACAGAGAGATTCAAAATAGGGTATTTGGCTCCAGACTTAGATAGGGCTGTGAATTTAAAAGTCTAATTAAGGCGAATCATGTTTGCTATGTAGTTCTCTCAAACACTAGCATTACTGAAATTACTCCTAACAACTTAATTGATTTAACCAATACCTCAAGTAAAGATTATGCAGTAATTAGTTCAGCCTGCAGAAGCTGAAATATTAGAGATGACGAGGTTTTCTATAATGGCTTTGGCTATTTTTTTTCCACATTAATTTATCTCTGTGAAATTCTGGGTTAGACAATTTTACTTTAAACAGAATTAGCGATGGAAATAAAATATCAAAAACAGCTGAAATGATAATGTAGATGGGATGATTTCTTGGTTAGTATTAAGAGGAGTGGTGGAATTCCGTTTCTGTCTCTTCCCCTTGGAGCTCTCTTTTGGAAGGAGATAGAGGAGATGGCAGTATTTTGTGACTCATTCTTTGGAACAGCATCCCAAGTGTGATTTACTCAATATAGTCCTATAAATCACCTAATGCAGAAATAATCTCAAGATCTGCATGTAAACATAGCTATTAAAATATTACAATTACTTTGTTTGCTTAGTGCTCATGAGGTATATCTCATCTTAAGGTAAATAGCTTTTTCCCTGAGGTGGGGCATCCAAAGTAGCGTCCAAAATACGCACTCATCTAAGAATGCTGAACTTAAGTAAAATATGGTAATGCCTAAGTACAGGACAAGTGCGTGGCTAGGAAAGGTACTAATAAACCCTGAGCTGACATTTTTCTGCCTTTAATTTGCTGTACCGGTTTGGAAATCCAATTCATCTAATTTCATAGTTTACTACAGCACCGGTTGGTAATTATTAATCACAGAGAAAATTTTCAGCTCAAGGAAAAAAAGTGAGCCTGTCTTTTGACTACATTTGTTTTAGTGATTTGCTCTGCAACAGCCAGAGGGCATTTATTTTTAAACAAAAAGTGAGCCAGGGGACCCAAATATATATTCCTTTTGGTAATACTTATTTTTGGCTCACAAGACTTAACTTTGTTTAGTGTGGTAATCTGTAACTGTAAGCAATCATCCTCCCGATTAGTACTGGGTTAAAAACTGTAAACCACCTACAATTACTAGCATGATCCCTAACCTCTGTAAGGTGGTAATCCAGTATTGGTTGTTAGCTGTCAAATTTATTTCCCTTTGGTGAAATATACCCTGGATTTAATTAGCAGTCATTCTTGATACTTTATGGAGCTGAGCCCAAGTACTGTGGCTTTGACATTTAACCCCTGACCCTTAAATATTTACCAGCTTTTAAACTGGTTGTGTACAATTATCCCTTCAAGGATATCTCAGATCCATCATTCTGACCACTCTGGTCAATTCCAAGTCAGATGTACTCTTCCAACTGATGCTGTAATTTTCACCCTGGAAGGGGAAATAAACTCATGTTGTTCCATGGTGAGCTCTGTCGGGCAGAGCTGGAAGCGCTTGTCGCTAGACACTGCCCACGGAGGGGACAGGCTGCTACACTGCTGTCAGGAGCCACGATGACAGCCAGACAGGCAGGCAGCGGGCAGAGGCGGACGTGGGCTGCTCTGTTGGCTCTGGCCAGCCCTCGGAGCCTCTGCGGGGTTGCTTTAGAACCAATTTCATCTTCAGCTCACAATAGGGAAAGCAGTATTTTAGAAACTGTTTTTGTTTGTTTGAAATCCACTTTCAAACTCACTTTGGTTGGGTTTTACCCAACCAAACAGTGATTGTTGGGTAAAATGCCTTAGTGGCAGTTTGGTGCTCACCGGATCTGGAAGCCACTTACTGCTTTATTGAGGTAGAATTTGGGGGTGTATTTTTAAAAATTTCCCTGAGTTTTACTAGTCAGAAGATGCCCGCATGGAAGCAATGTGAGGCTAGGACTGTGTTTTTTCTACCATGGTGTAAACCTCCTATGGCATCTAATATACAAAAGGATGCTAGAATTTTAGAAATGGTCTTTAACCCAGAAGACTGGGGAAGAAAGGACCTTCATTAGGCAATATCCGATGTAAACAGATAAATGGATGCTGTTCTGTTGAGGACTTTGCAAGACCTTCCACCTGGAAAGTGCACCCAGGCCTTTACTTCAGGAATGACGATGCTGCTCCCATGCTCCGCCTGCCCTAGCTGCTTCCAGAACATACACAATGTGCCCGGCACATAGTATGTCCTCAATAACCTTTTGAATGTGTGTTAAATAAACATGGCAGTCATAAAAACAGCTTACAAAGGCAAATGTGACAACCAGAAATGTCAACTAGGCTCGTGCAAGTAGAAAGAAGAACCCTGGAAGTGAGAGAGACGTAGCTAGAAAAACAGGAGCATGTATCACTGATACCGTCCCCCCTCCACCACCTCCTGGCAGAGAGAGAGAAGGAAGAGAACAGGAGATGTATTTGCTGCTAGTGGGGAGCCCATAAGCTGAGTCTAAATTAGGGCCAGATGCTAGTTTTTGGCTACTTTAAGAAACCAAAGTCTGGGTCAGCTGCACTTCCAAGTAGAACACACAGCGGAGACGCTGGGCTCTGGTGGCCAGCTGATCCAGAGCTCTGTTTTCTGAAAGGAGCCAAAACCAGCATGTGAATCAGCCGGATTTAAGAAAAAGAAAAATCTGTAGAATAGCCGTAATGTGTGGTCTTGAGTGTAATCTCAATAAACAGTGATCTGGTTGGGTAAAATGCCTTAGTGGCAGTTTGGTGCTCACCGGATCTGGCAGCCACTTACCGCTTTATAAGCTTGGACTGCTGCATCCTTAAGCTACACGGTATGCATAATACAAGTTAAAAACGAATAGTGTGGAGTGAGGCTTAAGAGTCAGCGCCCTTTTACATTTCTGGCTGACACACTGGATAGACAGTTACAGAATTTAGGTATCAGAAATGAGCAGGCTAGACATTTTAAATTCTCTGGAATTTTTTCAAGCTTTGTTGACTAATGTTTTGGTGATATAAAAAGATCCTAAGTAGTAAAAGAATAAAGCTGATAAGTCATGGGCATTTATGTTTAAGTAGTGCTAAAGTGCTAAAAATCCAATGAACTCCCCCTCCTATAATCCTTTGCTTTCAGAACATCCCGAAATATTTCAAGGCGTTCCTTGTTTCCAGTTTGGTCTTAGTTCAAAGGTGAACTTTATAAAGGGAGGAGGTTGGCTAAGCATATTTCAGCCATTTGTAAGAAACATGATACCAGAAAGTAGTATGTTTCCTCCCAAACTCTAAGTGCAAAGTGAAACTTCCATGGAACCCAACAAATTCACAAGTAGCTGATAACCAAATGCTGAGAGTTTTGAAATGATTGATTCTTACTAAGATCAGTGTCATAGCTAATTAGAAATCACCACATCCTTTTTTTTAAAGGAGCCTCCTTTTTGTATCCTCACATAAGTACAATTGTTCATTTAAAATATTTCCAAAAATTGGGAAAGGGGAAGCTGTTAATACTAGAATGGGGAGAACAAACTAACAATTAATATTTTGCACATATGTCCCTATTTTTGCTGTTATTCACTGACATAGAAATTCATTCTGACTATACAGGTACAGGTACAGGTGTGGGTGTGTGTGTAAGACAGAGAGAGAGAGACAGAGAGGGAGGAAGGAAGACCATGGGCATGAGGAAGGATGCTGGCACAGGTGGGTACAGTGGCTGGAGGACCTACGACTTATTCAGATCCATCACCTGACTCCTTTCTTCTCACTCATATCCTAACACCTATTTCCCTAAATACACTTCTTCTCCATTTCCCCACCATTGTCTTAATTAAGGACCTGTCTCCTATTTGAATTTTCAAATTTAACACTTGGCATATTTCTTACATTTAGCTTGAGATTTCCTAGAATCAATGACAGATAGCCTTCATTATCATAAAAAATATTTTAAAACTTTGTATCAAGGTATATAATAACCTATACTTTTTTCTTGAGGGATCTAAAAAAAGTCAGACTTTAGCAGTGTCTTTTGTTGCTGTTTAAAATATACTTTGGCCTATAATTATGGCAAAGAAAATGGATGTACAAGCTGCCTATATTATATCTATCTATCAACTTTTAGTGGCATTAGTACATGACAATACATTGCAAAATAACTTATGGCCTAAGTCCAAACATATACTTCTATGAATAGGGTAGCTTCTTTCTCAGAAAACTTTAAGTAGAAGAAATTAACAATAGAGAGTTGCATTTATAATCTTAAGGTAATTTTTCTTTATGTGAATGGAAAATAACTAAACTAAGTGGCCCTCTTCAAACAAAAGGGAAATTTGGCCTCAAAAGAAATCTTTAGGTTTTACGGTACCAGTAAGTAAATGCTGCTAATGCTCAATGCATTTAAATCATGTATTCTTAATATTTTGCTCATGTTCAAACTGATTATGAAATGTGACTCCGGTTATAAGAGAAAAGTAGAAACATCTGAAATAATGGCAAGACAAATTGTTTTCATGTCACATAGCATTTTACATTTGAGGTTGAAGCAATTTGTCAATGTCATGATCTGACTCTTTAATGATTTCGCTATTATACATTAAAAGTAAAATAAGTGACTTATATAATGTCACAGACTGAGTTAATGGTGCAAAGTATAATAGATTTTACATTCATAGTTTATTACCCCATACTCAAGATTGTACTTAAGGCTTTTAGGAGAAGAAAAGTATATCTAGATTCTCTTTGCATTGTTCCTCGATGATAAACATAGCTACATACACATATATACATGTATATACATAAATAACATAGATCTCACAGAAAATGCACATAAAAGATTATAGAAGAATAATGCTCTGGCCCATAATTTTGTTTATTAGCCAACCACTTCATTGCTTATAAACAGTACCTGCATATCTAACATATTTGAGACCTTCTCAGATAGCTCTCTATTGTTTTAAACTGTTCATAGGATATCCTTCTTTTGAATGCTCTAAGTCATCACAGTGATATTCATGCATGATGACACAGTGGAGTGAGTTTGAACCCCAGGCTTACAGTGTGTGAATCCCTGGGAAGCCACTTGTCCTGTGGTCTCCTTGATAATATTAGGTGGGAGTCAGGGTATATGGCCAGATACCATGATTTCTAATGCCCCTTTAGCTCCAAAATTCTCAAAACCAATAAAAAGAAACAAAACTACTACAACACTGGGTTAAAGTGAACCATAGTTTATAAAAAAATAATGAATACATTTCTATCCATAGAGAGTAGGAAAGATGGGAAAACTCTGAGTCTGGAAGGGATGGGGAAACAGAACTTAGAAGGAAAGGGAACACAGACAGAGAAGACAGTTTCTATAGTCCTCAAAATCCTAGATTGTGAACCACTATTTTCTCCACAGAATCATTGAAATTGCAACCTGTAATCTGAAAACCTAAGGCTGGGCAAGGCCGAGCTCTGAGGAGGGACGCGCTCAGTGAGAGTCGGAGACGTGCCCAGCAGCAAGACCACATCTGCAGCAGAGCAAAGGCCCAGCTAGAGCACCTGAGCAGATAGTTTTAAAAACTTAGAACATTTACAACTCATATCTTTTAGGACATATCAAATTTATCAGTGTGGACTCAGCTAAACCAAGAAGGCAAAAACTCAGGCAAAATAAATGATGACAAGCATTAAAGTGGAAAAGACTCTTCGTAATGGTTAAGATCCAGGAAAAAATAAAGCGTATGAAATCATGCTTGATCTTTCAGATGTATTCAATAAGCATTACCAAGTAACTTTTATTGGAGAGAGGGTAAATAATCTTGAAGAAATATAGAAGATGGTGAAAAAGATCATAGGGGCAGCAATGAAATCTCCATTCTTGGCAATGTTCAGAAGATCAAAATAGCAGACACCTACCTGCTCATTTTGTCTTGGAGCGGTTTGAAATACCACCACCTCAGTGGATTTTCACATCTAAGTCTGCATCTCTAGTTCCCTTGGACATATCCTACGCTTGCTAAATCTCTCCAAACTAATACTAACCAGCACTTCAATCTCAGCATGTCCAATACGGAACTCAGCTTCCTTCCTGCTGAACATGTATCAACTCATGTTTCCTAGATAGGAATATTAATGTTAATATTACTAATGCACCACACGCTCGCTGTTAGGAGGGCTTAAAACCTTGGAGTCAATCTTAATTCATTCTTGTACTTTGACCCAATATCAATTAGTTGGTAATTTCTACAGCATCTACCAAGGCACCATCTCTGTCAACCACGGCTAAAATTCTGGTTTGCGCAGGTCAGAGTATTTGGGCATATCAAGACGGACCTGCTGGGTGTACAGTCTAAGGGGAAGATCAGTACTTTAGGAGGGGGAACGTGTGAGACAAGAGTTATGGAAGAGCAGCGAAAGACACCATGGGAGTGCACAGCAAGGGCACTGAGCCAAGCCTTGGGTGCTGGGGAAGCCTCTCTGAGGAAGCGACATTGAAATGGAACTTGAAGGACGCAAGGTGGGAGGCAGGGGGTGGTCCAGGCACTGCTGTGAGTTTAAGCCTCCTGAAATCCACAAATCATGTCGACTTCCAATCTTTGTGGCTCCCCACTGCCTACAGAGTGACTTGCAGACTTCTTACCTTTGTATTTAAATCCCCCACAATGAGACGCCAGCGTTTGCCCCCCATTTCATCATCCACTGTGCTTCCTTTAAGTATAGCATGCTGCAGTCAGCATGCTCCATTGTAGTCCCTGCTCACCACCCAATTTCCAGGCTCTGTGCCTCTGTTCATCAGTCCTCCACCCAGAATCCCACGTGTCTAAATGCTACATATCCTTCATGCCCAGATCATAGGGCACCTTCTCTACAAAATCCTCATGCATCCCTGGCCTCCCACAGCACCCCGGCTCCCCACTGCCCTTAAAGTGAAAAGTGCTTTATCTTTACCCTGAACTCCTAGTATCTCCCTTGACACTGACTACTCTGCCCTGGGTCCCTTATACAATTTGATATAACAGAGCTTTCTTTTTCTTTTCTTGTAAGTACCAACCATGTGTCCAGCAGAGCTCTGTAAACAAATGTTTGGGGGAAAGATGGTGAATTCCATTTTAGTTGCTCCGTGCTTGAGAAAGCCTTTGAAGAAACCAGGGTGGGATGTCCGGAGGGCAGGGCTATACAAGGCTGGACTCAGGGAGAGGTCTGGGCTGGAGACAAAAATCTGGAAATGACTAGAGTGCATACGGCTGTTGAAACCCCCAGAAGTAGAGGAATCACCTACGAGGCTGTGTGAAGTATGGCAAAGACGGCTGATGGGTGGACAGGGGTGAGTACATGTTGTCTGTTCTAGTAGAGCAGACTCTTCCAGCAGCAGCAAGCACTACTGACATTTGGGGGCGTACGGCTCTTTGTGGGGGAGGCCGTCCTGTGCAGTGCAGGATGTTTTCAGCAGCATCCCTGACCTCAACCCACAGATGCCAGTAGCACCTACTCCTCCCTGCACCACCCCCACCCCTCAATTCCCCAGTTAAAATAATCAAAACTGTCTCCAGACACTGCCAGTTGTCCTCTGGGAGGCAAAACTGCCACCAATTGAGAACTACTGGCCTAGACCTATAAGTGCAGGTTCTAATTATGTTTTTTTTCTTCCAGTGACTTAGTCACACATCGACTGAGTTAATTATTAAGCAAATACTCATTGTCTATTATGCATAGGGCACACTGGAGGCCTATGCTAGTTGTTAATAAATATTTGGTAAATAAACGAAAAAATGTTCCATTTCAGGAAAAAAATCTGATAATATAAATCTGGGGTTTCATAAAGGAATATGACCACCATAAGCATTTAAATCAAACTGTTTCATATTCACGCATCTATAGGCCACACGTCCTAAAGAATGAACAGCATGGGGGGTTGGACTAAGTGGCAAGTATATAATGACCTTTCTTAAAGGAGGTGACAGGGTGAAACAGCAAACGACACTGCTATTCCTTCTACTCTCCAGATACAAAAAGTTTATTGACTTGCTAATAAGCACACAAAATATGAAGGCTTTTAATTTGTGAATACTCGGTAAATGTTCTCAAGTTATATGGAATAAAATAATTTGTCATTGCAAAACAAATCCTAGAATTACTGTTACTGTAGCTTTCCCTGAATTTGACTTTCCTAAATCTTTATTATAACCTCCTTATTCTGAAGAGTATAAGAATTACCCTATTATGTCCAGAGAATCAACAGTGCAGATTGAAGCTCTTTGCCATATTATGTAAAACAGCAACACGTCAGTATTATTATGACACAGTTTTGCAATCCCTTCTATCTAACAAAGAACTTTTCAAAACCCTTTCGTGGAGCTAGAATTGCTCAGAAAAAGTGGGTATTCTTTGCAAAATATGAAGTTCATTTTTCACAATAAGGAAGCTAGGTCTTAAAGAGCTTTTTGTACCTAAAGATATTCATTGCATGTAAAATACCATTTGTTTCCCTCTAAATGATCCTTATGTGTCCCAGTGTAGAGTATCAGAGACATCCTCTTTCTCCCGGTGCCTTTTCTTCCTAACCCTCCTCGTGCAGGTTTATGGTTCTTCTGCTAACTACCTCCAAATAAGGGCATAAACTGGCAGCAAACAGATGGCCAAACTTCTGAATAGTTTCTTCCTTGTGCCAAGCTGCAGTATCGGATGTAAATACATTCGCAGACTGTGTTAAGAGCCTGAAAGCGGGCTCTTTTTGGCTGAGCTTCAGTGTCTGTTATCTAGGTTCTGTTCATTAGAAACTCATTACTATGGAAGCAAGTGTCAGACTATGTGTTGTAGTGAGGCTCTCTGCATGCACACAGTAAAACTTTTATCTCGGCCACTAAATATTGCTTTTTATCTTTGTCAGTTTTCAATTAATTTACAATGCTCACTTGTTTATCAGAACTGGAAAGAGGCCAGGCGTTCAGTGTATTTGATGAGCGTTACAATAACCCTGAATGCACCTGTTAATTTTGCCTCTGGGTAAACAGTTGAAAACTCCTCAGCTATTTCCTCAAATTGGGTGGAAACAAAGAAACATGAGATTAAAAAAAAAAAGTCTAGATTAGGGAATTGGAGATGCATTAATTTAAAAAGGGAACAGGGTCAAACGAGGGCTAGGAGGCTAATAAGCACAGAGCACACAGCAAAAAAGCTCCCAGCAGGGTAAGAGTTCACTCAATTTATCCTGCGATCTATTCCAGACGCAGGCAATGATACGTTATTGGATCCAGACCTACAACCGCTTCCCAAGACCAACCTCACTTAAGTGTCACTGCCCTCCCTTTCAGAAATATTGCTATTACCCAAATCCATTCGCAGGGCGGCTGGCTCAGCTGGCAGCCCACTGACTTTTGTTCTTTATGATGCGCCCTCTAACTCCCCTCTCTGCTGTGGGAATTAGGCATAACAACCAGCATGCAAACCGCAGAACACCCAAGTTGATCCTACTCTAAGAGATTTTCAGTACTTTATTACACGGAAAGCCAATCCCAGGGATAACAGACTATAAACAACAGCAAATGCTCTATCAGGCAGCCTGTGCAAGGTTAAGGACTTTGAGAGATTTACTGGAGGAGTTGTGGACGAGGATGGCCCATCAATCAAACATGCTTTCTTACACATTAGATAAACTTTAAAAAAAAAAAAAAGAAGAAGAAGAAGAATGGAATTTAAGACATTCTGGTTAAGATACTTAGAAAACTGTGTGTGTTTGTTGCAAAAATGAGGGGAAAGGCCGAGTGATTAGTTGTAATTAAAGCTGTCTTCTAACCTTTTAATTATTATTAATATGCAGAGTTGTAAGACTGAGAAACCGTATTTTATTGCAACAGGAAATAAGTTTTAGGTGTTTGCTGATATCATTTAAACATTTGAATATTTAAATGCATTTGGCATACTATATAATAATATCCTCATATTAAAGGGGTTTATTGGAAGTAACATACTACATTAAAGTTAGTTCTTTGGGGCAGGAATTCACTTCTTGCCTATGCTATCTAACTGTTTGAAAACACACACACTGTACCACAGACCCCACAGTGAATGGCAGAACACAGGCATTTAATAAGGGACCGTGTTTGTAGGGCTATAAATACGGGTCAGCTAGTGAGGAACTGATCAACAGTACTCAAGTGCTGGGGAGCTTCCCTTCACCCTGGATTTTGCCACTAAACACCATATTTAAAAAAAAAAAAATTAAACAAAAGAAAACCTGGAATCGAGAACTGTTTGCAGAACATGGGATGGCAATCCGAGACGACTGTGTTTCTTATTCAGAACAAGTGCCTTGTATGTGTTGAGATGAACCCTGAAGCACGTGCACGCATGGGCATCCCATTGTCGCCTGGGCTTCTTCTATTAACGCACAGCACCACCGTCTCCCTGCCCTTGTCCACAGCAGGCAACAGGGAAGAAGAGAAGCTTCCAGACACTAAATTAGGTAGCACCTCAGAAGGGAACCAGAGATGTGCTTCTGCATACTGTCACCTACTCTGCTGTGGGCCATGGCATAGGCTCTAAGATATGTCACTTCCATAATGGTCACTCCACCCACCACAGTTTTGGAGGCAACTGGAATTCAAAGATTCGCGCTGGCTCTGCAGTAGCAGAGGAAGACTCCGGGCATTCTGCACTTCCTGCAAAGCCATGGGCCTCAAGAGCTCAAAAACACCTTTCGAATGAAGGAATAGTAGTAGGTATGACAAGAACTTAAAATCAAACAACAAATTTACCTTCCTTTTGGTCAAAGCCTTTCAAGTGCATTTTCTCTAACAATAAAAGTTTTTGCTTAATAAGTAAACTAAAAAATGGAAGTCAATATTCATACGGAAAAGCTTTAGTAGTCTTTCCATTCTCGACACAGTGATACATTTTCTGCCCCGTGCCTGACAGTAAACCGCTTTAAAAGGACTATTTCACTAATTCTTTTATTTTCCACAAGCTTCCTCCTTCATTAAAAAGATGTGTTTCCTCATAATTCTTGCTTTGATAATTTAGCATTTTATTTTTCTTATCCTCATTTTTTTTCTCTTAACTTTTGCTAACTACCCTGAATTATTGCTATTATTTTTTTGTCCCCGGGAATGGTGGAAGGATGGTGTGAAGTGGGATAAGCCATACAGTCTGTTATGTCCTGGAGAATGTTCTCATTTCTGCCCTAGTTGAGAGAACAGGGAAATGCAGGTGGGCCCTGCTAGGATAATTCCTTCCGTTTTTTTCCTTTCTTCCTCACTAAGTGCACATAGGAAACTCTGAAAAGTATCTGAGACCTGCAATGTTGCCAACACTAAGCACAAAACATGGTGCTTTTTTTGTAAAAGGATGTCTCAAGATTGCACAAGTAGGGGTTTGTGTGTGTGCGCATATGCACACACTTGGATGACACATGTATGGGGCAAGACGAAAAACATTATTTCAATCTGTTTAGAGCTATAGAGCCTGCCAAAATGTCAAATATTAAGTTAGACTACAATAAAGTGATTAGTTTACTGATGGGAACTCTCATAACTGGGCAGTCATTTTAGCAACTCACGACTTAGCTAAGATAGTCTGGAAGATGTAACCAAAAGGCATTATTATCAGTTTGGGTTACCCACATGTGGTGAAACATATAAATCCTATGTGGATCAAGCCTACTTATTCATTCTAGAAAATCCCCTGAGTTGAATGAATGAGTCATACATGCAAGGTGTATTTTTTATTTTAAGTTATTTCCCCACTCTGATATCAGTGCCAAATCCTTCCCCTCCTTGCTCCTTCAGCACTATTCAGAGGCAGACAATGCTACCACTGTTTTCAGAACACGGACACGGGCAAGAGTGGAATAATATAATGATGCCATTTGAAGCAGGGCAGCTAAGGCTGTGTCAGCATTTCCATTATAAAAATCTCTTTTTAAGGATTAATATCTCAGTTGTAAAAATTCACACCCAGGCAAAATGTGGTAGCAGAAATGATTTCATTTTGTTTAATAAAACTGGAAAATGTGTTTGTCTTAAAAGTCGTATTTTTAATGTGCACCAATATTCCACCTTCAGATATGTGATCGCAGAGCTTAGAGAAAGACAAGTGTGTGTCTGTGTGTATGGATGAGGCCACTGGTGCTGAGGCTACCTTGATGGTATTAATTTACCAAAATCAAGGGCAGAAATACCATGTACGAAATTGGAATTTTAGACTTAAAAACTCAGATTTTGTTGTAAAAATCAAAATACAAGTCTAATGACAAACTTCCAATATCTTCTGTTAACATCATCCTCCAGCACTATCTTGTCCCTACTGGTCCTTCTAGAACAGTGGTTCTCAACTGGGAGTGATTTTATCGCCCAAGAGACATTTGGCAATATCTGGAGACATCTGTGATTGTCACAACTGGGGTGCTCTGGGTGCTACTAGTGGGTGGAAGCCAGGGATCCTTCTGGACAGAACAGCTCAAATTGTTCAGCACAGCCTGTCAGGGCCTGCCCGCAGGGCCACCCTCGCTCTGCTGCGGGCACACCAGGGAGCTTCGTCCCCGATGTCCTGACATGGTCATTTGTTTTCTGTTTTCCTTTTTAAGTTTAGAGAGGAGATACTTCAAAATCTCAGATTAATTATCCTGGAATATTTCCTTTATTATTGTACTTTCTTGCTAAGGGATGACTTCTTCTAAAGTACAGAGATAATTAGAAAAAGGAAAGAAAAAGAAAATGAGAAACAAGTGACCCTGTGCTGGGAACTGATGGGTATTTCTGTGTTTTCCTCAGAGAAAGAGGGAAACGCTGAGGGGCTGGAGTGTGTAGCTGTCTGAAAAAAGCAAAAGTTCCTGGTTTACAGTTGGCACACATTTGGCATTTAAAATCCCTTCTGCATTCACTTTGTCTACAACAAATAGATAGCTACATCCCATACTTTATGTGTTAGTCAAGCACACAGTCTGTCTCCCCACACTGTGTCAGTACAGATGGCAGGGGGTCCCGGGCACCTGGAAGCTCTACCCTGGAGAAGCAGGTAGAGGAACAGGGGGCTGCAGACAGGAACACTCAGGGGAGACCCCAACCGTCAGGCACTATCGCGGGCATCTTCTCTAGGCGCCACCCATTTGCTCAAACCAGTAATCGAGAAACAAATTTTGGTGACTTAAATTTCAACTCATTTTCTTTCTTACTTCTGAAAGCAAGAAGCTGCAGGCTGGGCAAGGATTTTTCAGTTAACGCTAAACAGAATAGAGTTGTCTTCCGGAATAGAGACCGTTGTAGACTCCAGAATTCAAATGTTCAGAGGTAGCTGGCACCATTCTTCAAAAGTGTCAAGATGGTGCATGATTCATTTGTTATCTAGACAGTTGGCATGAGGGAGTGGCAAATACTGTCCCATATCAGAGAAAAAAAGAACTGAAGGATCTGTTGAGAAAAATATTCAACTGGATGAAGCAATAAAAAATTACTTTCATTAAGCAAAATACAGTCGGAGAGCAGGAGGCTGATGAGTACATTGACAAACAATATTTTTCGGGGAAAAATGTTCGCAAATTCATCCTTCTAGAAACAGAAATATTTGAAAACGGAATTTAAATTTACCTTCTAAACAAATCTTAGGCACCGTATCTCCTATCCTTCTCCTTTCCCTTACTATAAATATACACAAACACACAAATGTATGGATAGAACGTGTGCATGTACATTATGGGAAAGTTTTGGAGGTGAGAATTTGGATTTATAAACATATATTCACACATACCGTGTGCTTGTGTATCTAGTCCCTCAACTCCAAAATCTCCCCATGTTGGTTTCAACATCCTCCAGAATTCTGAACGTCTGAACAATGAACAGCTGGGTATCTTGGGAACTCTAAACCCTCCTGGAAGGGCATAGACTGCCTTGGGGGTCAGTTTTGTATTTTGGAGTCATGGCTAGTGAGGATCAAACACGTTAGCTGTCAGTGGTCATGGTGATAATGATGGCATATGTGTGTTTAACTTTTTCATCTCCTAATTTTGGTGAATAAAGTTGCTGAAAATGAAAACCTTTTTTATAATTCACTTGGGCCTGCTATCACGTTACAGAAAACAGCACCTTAACCTACCTACGAGAGGGTGCCTATACCTGTTCCTACTTACAACTCAGCACCTACACTCTCTCCCATAAATCAGAAAACTCCTCCTGGCCCTAAAAACATTAGCTACCATATGGAGTGCCAAGTTCTGCCACCGAGGTAGACATTAGCTCTTTAAATGGCTGAGAGCTAACCTATGTGTGCAATTTGCATTTTAACAGTCTGCAGCTGCACTTGACTCCATTCGCTTTATGACGGGGATGTCCCAGGTTTGCTCAGGATAGGCTGTCCTGGCATGCTGCCCAGAGCAGGAAAGCTGTAGCTCACTTGGACAAAATGCAAACGAGTATAGTGCCTCTCATGTACAAAAGAGTTCAACAGGTAGGGGGCTCCACTGTGGACCCAACAGCTAGCATAGAATAGCTTAGAGTAGAAAACCTTATTAGACTGCATAGTTTTGATAGTGCTTCCTAGATATCCTACCCTTGTGACCAACCATTTCATTCTCTACAGAGCCATGTGGCAGTGAGCAGACACATTCCTTAAGTCTATCGTGGAGGCGAGGGATATCAATTCTTAAGTGAGGGCAAAATATTGAAAACCCTTCCTGGGAAGACACCCTGTGAGTTCATGAGTTGTTTTTTCTTTTTTTTAGAGAAAGGGTTTCACTTTGTTGTCCCAGCTGGAGTGCAGCAGTGCGATCATAGCTCACTGCAGCCTTGAACTCCTGGGCTCAAGCGATCCTCCTACCTCAGCCACCTGAGTAGCTGGGACTACAGGTGTACACCACCACAGCCAGCTAATTTTTTTATATTTTGTAGAGACAAGGTCTCGCTACGTTGTCCAGGCTGGTCTTGAATTCCTGGCCTCAAACAATCCTCCTGCCTCAGTCTCCCAAAGTGCTGGGATTATAGGTATTAGCCACTGCACCTGGCCAGTTTATGAGTTTTTAAGCACACTCATAATCTGAGGAACTAAACAAACTTAGTCCCAAAATGCATGGAGTTGCCCCACATGCTAATAGATTTCTGCCTCTCTTAAAGGAGTTCCCTGTGCTTTCCAGAAGGAATGAGCACACCATGCACACACACCACAGCATCAGCACTTGCCATTCTAATTTGTCCTGGACATGCCCCAAGGCTTTTGTCTTAGAAAATATTGACTCCATTACCAAGTTACAAAGTATAAACAGACTGGGTTTTAGAAATGGTACAGAGGAAAATGCTGGCGAAACATACATGGTAGTGAATGTAACTGAGTCTTGCTGTTTTCACGTGTCAAGAAATCACTTGAGGGCTGGTCGAGGTGGCTCACGCCTGTAATCCTAGCATTCTGGGAGGCCGAGGTGGGCAGATCGTTTGAGCTCAGGAGTTCGAGACCAGCCTGAGCAAGAGCGAGACCCCCGTCTCTACTAAAAATAGAAAGAAATTATCTGGCCAACTAAAAAATATATATAGAAAAAATTAGCCAGGCATGGTGGCGCATGCCTGTAGTCCCAGCTACTCGGGAGGCTGAGGCAGGAGGATCGCTTGAGCCCAGGAGTTTGAGGTTGCTGTGAGCTAGGCTGACGCCACGGCACTCACTCTAGCCTGGGCAACAGAGTGAGACTCTGTTTCAAAAAAAAAAAAAAAGAAATCACTTGACACTCTATATGCTGAGTTTAGTTCCAGCCATCATAACGGGAAGCACAGGATGGGGCAGCAGCTTCCAATGCCCATGAACAATAAATGAGGCTGGGGATTCGCAGAGACAGCAGACTCTGTGGTGTGCTTATGCTGGATCTGGGCTGAGGGTGGTTGTCCATTCCAGTATCTTTAGCTCTTCACACCTCGGAAATTACCATTTGGCTCTGGCTAATAGTTCACAGACTTTAGGGTCACAGTGGGGGCTAATTTGGAAAGTGCTCCTAAAATCCTTTTTATCAGGATGCCTACTAAGGTTAAATATATTTGCTGCCTGTTTGTGAGTCTGAGGACAGTCAAGCAGAATGCAAATGTCCCTAAGCCTTGAGAAGATGGATGTCTCTACCTTTTTTGTATTCCCACCGATAAGATAAAATGTATTTGTGTTATTCAGTATATTTTATAGCAGGAGTGAGCCATGGTCCATGTGCAGACTTTTGGTTTTATTTATTAATAAAAGTCATAAATACGGCTGCAACTATTCTGATACTCTAGAAGTTGCCACTATTGTTATGAATTGCATTTCTGTGATTACAACCAAATATGCTAAGGCCATCATTTATAATCATCATCTTGGAAAATTCATCAGACCCATTCTAAGATAAAGTACTGCCATATCCACCATCAGTTTGTGCTGTGCTGATGAACATCCGTCACACCACGTAAGAGTAAAGTGCATACATTTAAGAAGATCAATGTCACCCTATATGAGCAAGGTGTGTATTATTATGCTTATGAAAACCTATGTCATACTACGTAAGAGTAAAGTTACAGAGCTGAGAGTTGGGAGTATTATATCCAATTAGCCTACAACTCCAAGTATCTCAGTGCCTTAAATAAAACATATAAAAACAGACAAAAAGGAGCCATAATGTAAAATCTTAGAAGAATAATAAAATCTAGAGAAAAGCGCTTAGACGTTACCCCTCATTTCTTGCAAAGTAAGCTCATATTTAAGTTCAGATGGACCGGGTTAACAATCACTATTTTTAATGTTAAAATGCCCTAGGGAAGTTATAAACGCACCAAATATGCTGTTAACCTTACTTTATATTGTGTGCAGCTGTATGGCTTTGTACCAGGGACCAAACTTCCTAACTGAGCCAGCAAAGTGAAAGAGGCTTTTTTTCCAAAATCTTTCAATAACAATGCTTTGCTTGTCACTAGATTTCCATTTCATTTTTTCTACTACTTCACACTAGTATTTGGTTTAGATTTTATTAATATTTATTTCCAATTACTTTCACTGGTTGTCATTTTCACTGAGAAGTGCATACTTTATATTACTGAATAAGGATAAAAACAGGCAAAGAAACATATAGGAGGGAGGGAAGAAAATTCAAATCAACACCCAGAGTCAACGCTTTTTTAACTCCTGAGATCATTCTACCGGCAAGTCTAAAAAGACATTTTAACATTTCTATAGCCCTTCCTGGGACTATTAATATTGAGAATCATCTATTGATCTAAAGATGATAATTTTTTCTTTTTCCTTACTGTTTACATGAGAAGTTAAAATCTATTCAACTCTTAAAAAGAGAACTTTAATGGTTTTAGATCATTTACAAGTGCCGGCAGCATATATTAAAGGGACAAATCTTAGCCATATCTCAGTGCTAAGATGAAATCAGAAGCGCTGTGGTCAGGTTCTCAGGTCTGAGCCGACGGAGCCTGCCCTACGGGTCTGCACTTCGTGAACCTTGTACTCCGACCTGTACAGAGATGGCGCTTCCGGCCAGCCCTGGCTCCCTGGCAGTGATTAATTGACTAGCACACTTCGCATGATTCTTGTTGACATCCAGACACAGTACTTCCCTAGGAGACTGACTGTAGATATTGATACCTCATCAGAAAATAGGATTCCAACTAAAAACCCTTGGCCTATTTTTGTGCTGCTGACAGAAATGATATCTTCAAATGCTCCTGCTTGGACGATGGCCCCCTACAAACTATTTATTAAAATGTCTTTCATGAGAGAACAATTAAAACAAAAATCTTCTAGACAGAAGATCAAATTGGGCTAAGCTGTAGTTTGTTGAATGAAAAAAATTAATACAATAAATTAACTCAACATAAAACTACAACATTTTAGTTGTAATGGCTGTCAAAAGTGCAATGAAATAAATGCAATTACCTTAACAAGTCTATGCCTCATTATGATGCTGAACTTAAAACTTTGCCTTTTTTGTTTTTGATTTTTTTAAGTCAAGGAGAAATGATCCTAAAGCTCTTGTTTCTAAATGGTCTGTCAAAACACCGGCAGCCTGGGAGAGAGCTGAAGAGCATCTGGACGAGGCAATCTGGACGAGGCAGCCTGGACTGGCAGCCTGGATGGGGTCTGCCCTCCCCGAGCGACGGCTGCGTGGCCCTGGCATCCCCGGAGATTCACTCCTGCAAAAACGGGGGACTGACCAGGAGATTTCTTCAGCCTTTATAACAGTCACATTTCAATTGTCAATCAGAACACTCGACTGTATCCAGCGAACAAAGGTCATAATTTACTTAGTAAATTCAAACACATTCAGTCCTTATTTTAAGAACATAATACTTAAGTAAAAAAATTTAAAAAATTAGAAAATCTTACTTTAATACTATTGGACCAGAAGCCTGTAATACAGATTGACCTATACGTTGACCTGAAGTCTGTCTTGTTCCCCTCCCCCCTGCCCCATGGCCTTCAGGACTTCAGATTGTAGTGAGGAAGTACTGAGAAAATAAAACAAAGCAGTAAAACAAAATAAAACAGTGAAACCAAACAAAACAAAATTCTACATAACAATGGTGTTAAGAAAAGGAATACAGGAATTATAAACTAACCATTGTATCTCAGCTTTTAATTGTATGTAATTTAAAATGTTGAAAATATATACGAATTTGATATAAAAGTTATATAACGGAGTTCTGCAATTCTGGTTTTTCAGTTTAAAAAAGTTGATCCACACAACAGATTACTACTGAGCAATAAAAAAGGAATGAACTACTGATATACACAACATGGATGAATCTCAGATGCTCATGCTAAGTGAAAGAAATCAGACTCCAAAAGGTACCTGCTGGATAATTCCACCTCTATGACATTCTGTAAAAGGGAAAACTGTAGGAACAGAAAACAGATCAGAGATTGAAAGGGAAGAGGGGAGAAAACCGAATATGAAGAGGCTCAGAGGAATTCTGTGGGTGATGGACTGTTCTACATCTTGATTATGGTGGTGGTTGCACGCCTACATGCAGGTTTTTTTTTTTTTTTTTAGACAGAGTCTCCCTTTGTTGCCCGGGCTAGAGTGCCGTGGCATCAGCCTAGCTCACAGCAACCTCACACTCCTGGGCTCAAGGGATCCTCCTGCCTCAGCCTCCTGAGTAGCTGGGACTACAGACATGCGCCATCATGCCCGGCTAATTTTTTGTATATATATATTTTAGTTGTCCATATAATTTCTTTCTATTTTTAGTAGAGACGGGGTCTCGCTCTTGCTCAGGCTGGGCTCGAACTCCTGACCTCGAGCGATCCACCCGCCTCGGCCTCCCAGAGTGCTAGGATTACAGGCGTCAGCCCCCACGCCTGGCCTACATGGAGTTTTAAGATCATAGAACTAGTGTACTAAAAAGCGTAAATTTAACTGCATATAAGTTACACCTCAATAGACCTGACTTTAAAAACAAAAAAGCTGATATTTTTCACTAATAGATGTATAGTGCCCCAGAAAAGGGACAAAAAGAGTCTTCCTTCTTATGTTGTCAGCTGGGAAGGAAGAGAGGGCCTGATCCACAGGTTTGGATTTTAGAAACTTGATGAGGAAGGCAAAAGCCAATGGTACTTTTAGAAGATTAAATAAGTTAAGAAGTTCTCCGACTAGCTGAGTTACACGGCAAGCAAACCCCATGAGAGGGAGATCGGAATCTGCGTCCATGACGCCTGCCCACGTGGGCAAGGCCTTTCCGCAACCTGCTCTGCTAGCGGTTGGTCAGTTAGCAGCACACTTGCACGCACACACCTGGGCCCCGACGCCACAGTGGGAGCAATGAAACACCATGTTTCTCGATTCAAGAACATGACTTACAGAAACAAGATCTGTCTTTTCTCTGCCTTCCAGGTAGTGTACTGTTAAGACGACTGCTTCTGAGCTAGATCACTGGAGGAAAGTTTTACAAATCACCTGGAGGGTGACATGCACACACGGTGAAGGCACCCTTAGTGAGTGAAGGACCGGGACACCAGACTGATGACACTGAAGTTCTGGGCTCACATTCCTGTGTTGAGTTATTGTTTACTCTAGAAGGATATATGCACATAAAAATGGGAAGAGATGATGAAACAAATTTAAACAAAACCAAAAAATAATGAACAAACAGGCTTGAGAATCACAGGGTCTACGGGGCGGTGCAACTGGGGATGGTGGGGAGGTTTCATTTTACCCCATAGCCAGTGGAGAAGCATTTTGGGTCCTGCATTTTGGGGGGAAATCAGGAGAGCCTGATCCTGTGGGAATGCCAGCCTACAGGGTCAGATTGCTAGCACTAACCAGGCTGATCAAATTCCTCTAATTTCAGGGCATGAAGCAGAAATGTCAGTGGCTAAAGGTCATTACTGCTTTTTTCTCCTCTAAAAAAAGTTAAAAACCAGGAGGTATCCCACAGGTCACAGGGAAATTGGCTAATTGGCCAAGAGTGGTCTGGCCTTCCATCGTTCTCCTGACTTGCTGTTGTGGCCTCTCCTACGGAGAAGCCAACAGAAGAGAATTTGAACAGACACACTTTAGTTCCCAGTCACAGGTGAGTCTAGCGGTCTTATAAACATACTCTGTCCCTTTCTGACTTCACTTTGGAAAAAGTTAGTCTAGATTACAAAGACAAAATACATATTATCTATTGCATGAAAATTATTTTTGCTAAAATCCAAACTGAAAGCAGGTTATTATTGAATAGGAACAGAGAACAATGAAATTACACAAACCTTAAAATAATAAAAGAACTTCAGAGAGACTATCCACCTCAACCACTTTCCCAACCATATAAGTTTTAGTCACACTTTAAACTTTCAAGTATTTAACTGGGATTTACAGAAAATAACTTGAACAGGAAGGCAGATAATGATGATGAAAGAACAGATACTTCTACACTAGGACTTCTCATCCTTCATAAACCAGACCAACAAAAACAATGTTTTGTTTGATGACTTAAACTCATTTATTTATCTTTGAGGCTGTGGGTGATCCATCAGTACTGAAATAGAAATAAAAATTATTTTGTTTAATATTTTAAACTAAAATAATTGTTCTCCCTTTATAAAAACACACCTTGAACAAGAAGCAATAGGAAAGACAAAGGATCCTGCCGGCACAGCTTTGGATCCCAGCACAACAGCAGCAAAGTACAATGTATCAGCAACACACACCATTGCTGTAGTAAGTGCTGGGTGCATCACATCAAGCTATTAAAAAGAATTCGCAGAATATACCAAAAGTGTGTCTCAAATTCTTTGTGTTAGCAAGAACAAGATTAAGAAATATTAAAAGCTTTCATAAAAGGATTCTGTGATTGATATATTTCCACAACTTGCTAGAGCTTGCATTGATTAATCTCTGCCAAAGAATCTTTCCCAGCTGTACTCAGTGATATCCTGAATTGACAACCCTGTCAACTTAACTTGAAAGCACCTAACATTTTATTCATATAATATTTCCCTAAGTAAAAAATATCTGGATTTATCAGTTTGTACTTGTTAGCTATATTCTTCTTCTTTGTCTTTTTTTTTTTTTTTTTGAGACAGAGTCTCACTCTGTTGCCTGGGCTAGAGTGCCATGGCGTCAGCCTAGCTCACAGCAACCTCAAACTCCTAGGCTCAAGCGATCCTCCTGCCTCAGCCTCCCGAGTAGCTGGGACTACAGGCATGCGCCACCATGCCCAGCTAATTTTTTCCATATATTTTTAGTTGTCCATATAATTTCTTTCTATTTTTAGTAGAGATGGGGTCTCGCTCTTGCTCAGGCTGGTCTCGAACTCCTGAGCTCAAACAATCCGCCCGCCTCGGTCTCCCAGAGTGCTAAGATTACAGGCGTGAGCCACCGTGCCCGGCCCTATATTCTTCTTTAGGATAAATAAAAGGCATAACATAAAAGCTATTGGTGGAAAGCTATAATTTTTATGCATACAATATTTATAACACTGTTAAGAATAAGTCTTTCCAAGCAGGAATATCTCTTCCAAATATAAAACCTGCATAAACAACTTACATAAAACACTGAAAAAAATCCCTAAAATTAGAGTAGTTAAATATTGAAGGTACAGATAATTCATTGAGTAATAACTGTTTAGAAGCTAAATTAACTGCATTATTCTATTTTTTAACATGTAAAAAAAGTTTGCATTCTTACCTGTAGAACAGGAAGAAAGATTTGTTTAGGAAATCTGATTTTAAACATTAAATTCAAAAGCTTCTCACTGTTGTCTGCTGCTTCAATAATCTTTATTATCTGTTTGACTGTAAGGGAGGCGGTGGGGATCTTAACAAATTGATGATATCGATTAGCTCCCAGGAGGTGTTAAAATCATACACAACCATTAGTTTCTTCTACATGTTAGGAAAACTCACCATAGGGAAAATTCTAGCAAGCAAGAAAGAAAATGTCTTAGGATTTCACCTTAGAGGGTATATTTTTCCCTATTTAAGTGCATATTTGTGTATAAGAGTGGGAGTGGAAACAGTACCCACAAATGCTTGGCTGCAAAACTCTACGGCATTATGTAATGTGTCCACATATTAATCCTTATATAATATTTCTAAACACAGAAAAACATTTGTGTGTGTGTGTGTGTGTTTTCCAATATAAATAGGAGGGAAAAAGTCTCCTACTAATTTTATTCAACACCTCTAAATTTATATGAAGTACCCAGCTTTTTTTTTAATGGAATGAGAATAAGATATTTTATTTTATTTGTAGTAATTTAAAGATTCTGACACCTCCTAAAAGCTTCTTTTAAATCTTATAAGTTAAATTCATCTTTAAGTTAAAAATTTAGACAGGTTTACATGTTGTTTCATATGTAATAAGAACATCTTAATATACATGTCAACAGTGTAACAGTTTGATAATCTGGAGATCACTTTATCTTTGCCACTATTACAAAGCCAATGAAATGCAAACACCTCACATACATATACATTTCTTCATATCTGTGCATTTTAGTAAACCTCAAATTACCAAACTTTAAAGTTATCACATATTTATCTCAAATTAAAAAACAAGTTTGAGAATATATTTTCTATTGTGTCATTTAAAGAGACAATTAAGTGATTTCAAACAAATTAGCCAATATACCAGCAAAACATACAAATATCAAAAGAGTTATTTCAATAAACTTTTCCCATTAGTTACTGGTACTACTACATAGGAATGACACTTGAATTAATGTTTCAAAGCAGGGATTTGAGAAGCTACTGTTAACTTCTGCACTGGAAAAAAAAGAATTTCAATACCATGCATTTCTACATATTGTAGATCCTAACGGCGCTTTTCAAAACAGAAGAATAAATTTAAAGAACCATGACAAAAGAAAAATGATGAATTAATAAAACAGCACTCAATTCTTACTTTCAAACATTAAAATTATTAAATTATTTACTTTAACTATAAATAAGAAATAACTGGACATTTTAATTACCAGACTACTTATCAACACTATGAAGCAAGGGCCACTGCTCAATGACATGAACTTTTCTTTCCAGGTACGGATGCTCTCGCATAACCAGGAAGGCAAACAAACCCATGATCCCATTTCTGGTCTTCATTCATTTGCTAGTGTTGACTAAATGCGACAAAGGCAGATTTGCTGGTGAGGAACTCAGGATAAAATGGGAAAAATCTGACCCCTGACCTTTTTAACACCACCTAAAAATCAGAACCAGATCCGTCAGAGCACCCCCCATTTGCCTACAGCCTAACAAACTGCAAAGCTGACTTCCCCTCATCCAAGCAGAAAGTGCGCTTGCCAGACGCTAGGCTGGTGACGCTGGCTCGCTGTTGGCTGCGTCCTCCAGACCAACAGCACAGAGACAGCTTGAATAAAGCTGAATTCCATTTGGTATCTAGAATTTCCAACAATGTTGAATGCAAAAAAATAGTTTTGAACTCACTGTTTCCTTTGCTTTGTTTTCATATTTCACTTGTAAAGCATAATATAAAAGATAGAAATTTTGATTGAACATGAAAGAATGTTTAAATTTTTATTGCTGGCGCACAGAAACTGCATCCTCTGTGCTTACTAGCTGCACTCTTCAATCTCACTCTCTTCACAGCATCTCTTTTGGTCCATTATTTTAAATGGACCAAAATATCCTAACTTAATCGGGCGGCACTTGCCACAGACATCAACCGCTTTCTGTAAGAAATATTCGTCCCCATTTGTCCTTGAATATAGAATCTTTTATTGTATATCTCCTTTTCACTTCTCTGACCTGGTAGATTTATAATAGCAGAAAAAGTACTACTAGAAAGATTAAAACTAATTGGTATAAAGTCTAGTACAGAATTGTGTTTGTGTTTATTTCAAGGAAAAACAAAGACTGCTGAAAATACCTGATGTCCTCTATTTTTTCAAACTGCAAAACCTGGTACTAGGCAAAAAGGGTGTGCAATTTTACAACAAATTAAGCTAGAGTGATAAAAATCTGTGGGGAAGAGGAGGGAAAAGCAAATTAAACGACATTAAAAAATATCCAAGTCTTCATTTGATTAACTTTAATCTAATTATAGAAAGTCACTGCTCAGTTCCCCATCAAACAAGGAGACTTCAGAACATTTAGGTGAAAGAAAAGAAAGAAAGAAAGGAAAAGAGAGGCTAGAGAAGCAAAAATAATGTTGAATTAAAGCACTTGGAGGCCAATGGCTTTGAACCTGGTCTCCACCAGTCATTCCAACCAGCCACGCAGCCTGCAGAAGTTTGGGCTCTTGCTAACAGAGCCCTCATTGTTTTCAAAGGCAGTTAGAAAAATGCTGCTTTATATCTCCTCACACCACAGGCTCTGCTCGCAGCCCCGAGAAAATGCGGCTGAGAGTATACAATCCACAGGAAGAAAAAAAAAATGCATGGCTATATATACACAACCCCCAATCTCCCCTCCACCACACCAATACAGAAAAACACATTTTTCTGCTATAAACTACCCAAAACTCAATTCCTGGCTGGCAAACTGTGGTAAAGGATGTTATGGTGGTGCATAATTTATAACTGGAAATTTCTGATTCATGTGGGACTTGGGGCATTTCTTTGCCCTCTACCCACCGCCTCTCCATTTCCACCTCAAGCGCAGGGAGGTGAGAGCTGTCAGGCGCTGGGGCCGATGCCATCAGGCAGTGAGGAGATAAACACTGCATTTTTGAGAGTGCAGTTATTCCACACCTGTTTAAAATGTTTATATAGTAATTAAAGATTAATGCTTATTCCAGACCAGATAAATATTAGACAGTGCATGTGTGTATATACATATATGAATCTGCAATGCTGCAGAGAACAAAGATTTTATTGTATCAAGCTTACTTAGTGAATGGTGTACGTTTTTAAAAAGCCTGAGCTTCACAAAGTTTACATTACAGAGGGGAAAAAAGGCTTAAAAATGTTAAGTGGTTGGAACTACCGAGTGCCATACAGAAAGCAGGTAGTTAGTAGTGACTATGAGCTAATTCTGCTGCTAATCATTTGGTTTTCTATTTATTGAGGGGTGGGCCTCAGTTCACTCCTACAGGGCAGTTAGTTCAATGGGTCACTAGGAATTGCTTACTGAAGTTCAACGCTTAAACCTGCTGACCAAGAAAAAGAAAATATTTAAGCTTTAGAATAATTAGTAATTATGTGTTTTTTATTTTTAATTTTTGAAAAGGTAATGCATGAACTGTGTTCAGTTAAGAGGTCTGGGCCATACTACAGCGTCATCATCGTCCCAGAAAACAGAAGCCTGGTGCCCCAGGGCGCCTCTAAATTCCTACGGGCAGCATGTCTTGGGCAGTATGACCTGCTCATGTCCCTTCCGGGAAGGAAAATCCGCCAACACACACCACACTCATTGAATGATAACATAAATATATTTCTTAGTTTATAATATATTGATTGTTTTGTTAACTTTTTAATTAACAACAACAAAAAAGTTAAAAGAATCAATCAGTGTTGTCTTTCGGTTTATGCAAAAAATAAGTCTCTGACAAATTGCAGGGATATATTTTGCTATATTTCCCAATTTACTTACAATAATTTACAGATTCTTTGCATTCCCTTCTGGTGATATTAATTCTGGTAAAGTCCTTAATAAATGCAAAAATTACTTTGAACTTAAAACACTTGTCAATTATTAATAATTTTGTAAAGTTAAAATATTCACATACAGCATTTTCTTAAAGAACATGCTAGGCAGATCAACGAAGGATGACTTTAAAAAGTGATTAAATAAATCCCATAAAATAACCTTCAAATGTTTTCTATAGCGAAAAGAGGTTTTTCTCCCCTCATGAAATGTTAACCAAGACATATTTTACTTATACTATTATATGGCAACACAAGCAATTAGGCATGAGTTTAAAAAGGTATCAATAAGGTTATGTCTGACAAATTTGATAGAGTTTGCCGGCAAATACAGACAGAATAATTCTGCCAAACCTAGAATCCATTCATCTGGATTTTAACACATCGTGGACACAGACCACCAGAACACTTTACATCCTAACATCCATCACTTACTGACACTCAGCCAGCCCCTAACTGGAACTCTGAAAGCTCCCTGAGCATTGAACAAGAAGGTCCTGCCACAGAGGTCTCTAGGAATAAGTGGACACGTATGGTGGAGGATGGGGAGACAAGAGGAAATTTCCCTCTATTGCTTGAGTAATTGTGAATTATTCATAAGCATGACTAAGATGTTTAATAAAAATAAGTCAGTAAATCAAAAGACAAATCTGAGAAAACAAATCAGAATACAGGTTAAAATTGGCTGAGAGGTGAAATGATGAAGAAAACACACATTCAGGAACACTGGCAACAGAAAACAGAATTTGCGCAGGTGCAAGAAACATATCGCTCTGTTATTTGTTGGTGTCCCTCCCTCATGTCTGTGGATTGATGTTTCCTCCTGCAAGACAGCCTTGGGAAGGGAGGCTCCTCAATGCTCTCTCCTTCTCAACAGCTGTTCTGCCATCTTAGATGTTTACCTCCTAACTATGTTTATTCACCAGTCTACTCTAAATGGTTAATCAGGTAACCTGGGGAATGTCTTCCTGTACTGATGAAGTACATATAGGGTGGATGCATGGAGGACCTAAGCCAGACAGCAGTGATTTGCACTGATGGCACTTGGTTTCACAGACTGAGTATACTTCATCACAAGACTTCCTCTAGCCCAGGGAGCAAAAAAGGGTGGAAGAAAATTGAGAGCCACTATTTTGCAGAGCACTGAGGTAGGCATTTCTATATTCCTTATCTCATTTAATAATTTTTAAGATTCTTTGACTTTAAGAATTTTACAGATGACAAATTATATCTCCGAGGTGTCAAAAGTGACAGAGTTGGGAATTCATTCCTAAATCTTTGAATTCAAGTTTAGGGCTCTTTTCTAGTATATTGTGCTGCAACGGTTACAAATAAATGCTTAATAACTCTAGAATGTGCAGGATATAATATGTATAATTGTGAATTCAGAGGCTCAATATCCATGTAAAGTAGCTCTATAACTCAGAATCTTACAAAGCAATATTTGTGTATTATTTAAAATCATGAGATTCTTTATGGATATTTTAAGTTTAAAATGTTCATTTTTAATTACTCATAATTTATATCCATTTTCCTTCTAAAGCTGATTTATGACATCTTACAATGTGTATGCCTACAACAAAATAATAAAGTGCAAAAGAAATGTTAAAATAGGGATCTGGAGCCCCACCGTGACTGGGAAAACGTAACAGGGCTTCGAGTACTCTCTGAGCAGATGAGGCAACTGAAGCAAGAAGGGAGCCCTGCTGGGTTGTATAGTTCACACTGCTTGGATAAAAGAAAAACACTAGTTCTCCAAGAGTGCTTTCCTCTGGTACTAAGTGCATGAGTTGTCATACACGGACTCTGAGTAACACAAATGGGAAGGTTTTCAAAGGTGTGCTATAGATGCAAGTGTTGGTTTGTTTGTGTTTTGTTTTTGTTTTTTAAGTAACATCCCTAAATAAAAGACAAAGGCTTAAATTACACTCTAGGCAGGCCATTCTAAAGGGAAGAGCTAACGCAGCTATGGATCAGGTATGCTTCTCTATCTTAATCTACTTTGAAGCAGGTAGAGGGATTAGAAAGCAAAGAAGATGTTGGTATGGTATCATTCTTTCATCAGCAATGACTGCAGGCTCACATTTGGCATAAGGGCCGTCAAGGTCTTGCTCCCTGGTGAATGTCTGGTATTTAGGTATTCGGAATTGTTGATCTACGTGCAAGCCATAGCTTTTATAATAGATGTTCATGCAGTGATGTTTCTGACAATGGTTACCAACAATGAAAACCCTGGGACCATCTTACCCCTGCTTTCTTAGCAGGGGAGGAAAGGAGATAGCAGAAATGCTTATAGGCAGAAAAAACTTTTAAAGTTTTTTTTTTTTTTTTAAGCTGAGGATTTATAGAAAAAGAAACTGGCACAGAACCCAGTGTTTGGGATCACACTGCAGAAAAGGAACACTTTTAGTGGGTGATTTCCCCTTCACACTCTGTGGAGGACTCACTAAGGACAGGAGGGAGTCTTTAGATTTGGGGAGCCCCACTGTTCCCTGGATCTTTCTCCTGGATGTGCTACTGTCATAAGTACAAGCAGACTGATTTCTTGGGACATTTTCGCTCACTCAGACATAGGTGCAGGCAGCCAAGTCGCCCTGCATGCCCTGGAGGAGTCCTGCTGCTGCAGGGTGGGCTGGGATGCAGGGACAATGACCAGCTTATCTGCCGCCCACTGCCCCTAAGGAAGTGGTGCTTGCTCTCTCCCAGGTCATGCCTGGCACCTGCTTTCTTGGACAGAGGGGAGGACAAGGCCATGGCAAGCAGCCACATGTGGCTGGGTGTCTGCCAGCATGCTGTCTCTGGCTCTCGAGTTGGAAGGTTTTAATTCAGTGGCCACTTTAAGATAATTTTTCTTGAGGAATAAGCAGTGAAATCAGCACTGATTTCTTTCTGTCCCTCCTGGCTGCTCAGTGCCGGATGACAGCTGGTGGTTGGTAGGGCAGGTTTGTACAGAGACATGCACTTTGCAGTGACTACTATGTCAATGGACAATGAAAAAGAAAACTAGGACTTCCGTGAGAAGAGCTAAGGATGGGCACTTCATCCAGTTTGTACCTTCACCAGTGATGCTACACCCAACCCTTAGAAGCAGGATATATACGTGTGCCGATCAATCCATAATCTCCATCTTTCTCTGCCCCACCATCCCTGTTCCCAAACAACCCCCACACGTATACACAGCACAGCAGCAAAACGACCCAAGCCAAAATCATCATAGTGGCTCTTTGCTTGTGATTTAGAAAGTCTCAGATTGGCTGTGTGAGTACAATCTCAGCACATTTTATCTTTTAAGGGAGGTAACTATTTAGTTCAGTGCCAGTTACCTTGAGATAAATATCTTTAAATATACTTCCTTACACAGACTCCTTTTAATAAAATAATTATTTTCGTTACACCCAAGACACACCTATGAAGTTTAAGAAGTCACTTAGAAATAGTATTCAAAACAAATGCAAAACACATACTATTCAGAGTTTTATTTTTTTATATATTGCTTCTCACAGAAGGCAGAAATGATACATTTGCACCAACTGATTAACTTATATAAGCAAAAATAAACATGAATAGGGTCCAGAGAACTAAGAATGTCACCTCTTCCACAAGCTGAATAAGCCTCTGGCCTGGCTGAAGACATTCACTATTTTGCATATGAAACAAATCCATGCTTGGGTGGCTTCCCCTAATTAGAGTAAATGTTTCCCTTTTCTAAACTGAATACACCCATCCACATCCCATCCCCTCCACCCCAAACCATTATCTAATCACACTGAGCATCCGCAAGGAGAGTTAACAGGTATCAAGGGGTAAAAGAAGCGGGCCAGGATGGGGGAGGGGGAGGGAGAGCACGCTGGGGACCCTCCAGCTGGGATCTGTTGGTGACTTCTGGGCCTCACTGTTTGAGACTTTCTGGCATTTTTATTGCCTGTTGTCTCAGTGATAATGTGCAAGCATAGAGATATATTAAAATCCTAAGTAAATATATTCAAAGAGAGAAAAAGAATAGGTCATTAGAGAAAATAGCAAAAAAAAAAAAACCCATTAATTTTGAAGTGACATGTACAGAGAATGCAATATTTTAATTTTAAAAATTGCCATAAAAAGTATTAGTTAAGGCCATTATTATTTCAACTGAGTACTTTGGGGAGCACAACCAAATAAATAATTATAAATGATGTCCCCTGAAATGAAAAGCAGGAAGAAACATTTGGTTAAGCTGGACTTTTCCTATTCTTCTTTGTTACAGAAATTACTTTTCTCAAGAAATTGTAAAAGGCTTCCTCTACCAATTTTACAAAAGCATAATTATCCTTGTTTTAGACATACTTGTTCCATGCTAAACACAATAAAATTGCTGTTCTAAGCTGCTGTTGCTAATAATAAGGAAAGCCAATTGCAATGTATTCTTTAAAAACAAATACAAACAGTTCAATTCTTTTATTAGTCACATAATAGTACTTTCTACAAGAACACAGTCCAGATTAACAGCACGGTAAGCTACTTGCCTTTTTTTTCTTTTTCTTTTCCTGAATGGAGATAAATATATCATACTGACGCCAAAGCCAGCCCGCCCAGATGTGCTGGCACCATCCTCTTTCCGTGAGATGCTCTGAGCACCTTTAGGCAACAGATTATTTATTGTGCAAATGAAGCAATTAATTCTAACTAGCATCCTCCCTCCCCTATGACTAGACAATTACCTTTCCAGATCCCTTCTTACAAATCATTCTCTCCCTGATCCGTGGTCCTGTCTCTCCCAGTTAGCACCCTCTGTCTTCTGACAGCAGAAAGCAATGCCCTCCCCTGGCACAGCTCACAGCCCAAACGCCGCCGCCACTGGCTGGATGCTGAGCTGAGCTGAGGACATCCACCAGGATGGCTAGCAGGGATTGATTATTTTCAAAAAAGGAATAAACACTATTTAAACTGTAATAATTCAGCCCATATTAACTAGAATAATTCAATACTTATTATTTATATTCTTTCATCTATGACTTGCATGACGTGTGATGTATGTGCCTAATATCCAAAAAAATGATGATTCATGCTTTATGGAAAGGCTGAAGTAGTGAACACATCTGCCTGTAACTGGACTCCTTTTAACATTTCCCCCCCAGTTGCTCTGTCAGAACTTACTCTTTTTGCAGGGATATGATAGTCCTATGGATAAAACAGCCCACATTAGCTGGCTACATGTGACAACATCCAAACAAGGTACAATATATCACCGAAACAGCTCACAAACTGGCTAGTCACATTATTTATTACGAGCCACACATGTGACAAATTATTTAACTCAGTTGATCCTAATAAGTCAAAGAGCAAGCAATTAGCTAACTCAGTCAGAGGGCTGTTTGTGGCAATTTATAGATGCGCTCAAGCTGTCCCAGCACTTCAAAGCCCCATTAAGGGGAAACCTTTTAATGACTCACTTGAGATGACAAGTATTACACAGCACATATGGCAGTCAGGAATTTGGCAGCCTATTCTGTTACACTGCACCCGCCCCAGCCCCCAGCAGCTGTTTACAAGTCTCCAGTCCCTGCCTGGCCTTGTAAGCAGCCACAGAGCTTGCGAGCAGGAGAGCAACAAGTGGCGTTAGATTCTCGCAGCACGCAGGTTTCTGGGAACCAGTGGAATCCCCACACCTTCGTGGGTTTGCGCAGTTGTTTCGCAGCAGGGGAAAGGCAGAGGCACCTAGACAGGGAGGGATGGCTCCGGCACTTTCGGCACGTGGCTCACTGCTACGCTGTCCTAAGGTCTCACGGGCAGTGCGAAGACAATAAAACCTACTGCACGGGGGTGTTGGCAGAATCAGCTGCACAGTAAGATGCTCCGAAGATGAAAGGCTCATCTGTGCGAGTCCTAAGGACTATCATGTATTATGGCACTGACTGTGCCTGTCAGAGGTGTTTTGCATTTTGACCTCCTCCTCCTACTTTTCCTTAAGAAAATTTTCACTTGGGCTGAGCAACAACTTCCCAGAGGTATGCCAATATTGGGGTCACCTTTTCCCTAGAAACAGGGCACGCAACAAGCTTAGACACTGAGACATGAAAGACCAGCTGACACACTCGTTAAATTTATAACACAATATTCAGACAACACTGAAGAAATTAATGCTAAGAGAGAAGAGCAGAAAAAGACAGGAGGTTAAAGATGTTTACTATGTAAAAAGCTGAGAGACCCAAACACCAAAGCAGTATACTTCATTTTTTAAGGGGTAAAAATCTGTGGTTATCTGTGGTTTCAAGTACTTCTGTAAGGCCAGCTTGGTGAAAGACAAGCTTAATTGACAGAAGCTGGTGACAGCAGGAAAACACAACACCCTGCCTTGTTTGGATGGGACCACAATTTCCTGAGAAAAGACAAGTCTCAACCTCTTCCAAAGTATCGACAACCACCAGAACTCATCAAATCCTTACACCATGCACTCCAGGTATTCACATGTAACAATCGATTGTGCTTTTGCATTCCCCAAGAGCCACAGCTGTACAAGAGCCACGCTGTAATTACAGCTTACAGGAGGCAGACGGACCAGCAAGAGGAAGGGTGACCACTGTCTCTGACGGGGCACCAGGCCCCTCGTGACAGCATGCTTGGGGGTGTGCCACCCACAGGGGCTGCCCAGCACGCAGCTTCCAGTGCTGGGAGTCACTTTGTTCTTGAGTTAGATTTAGTTTTTCACTTTGGCTTGATAGAGTTCCAATTTTATTAATTTCATGATATAGAAAAGCTTTGTGATAAAAGAATTGTGAAAATCCACAGGGGATATAGAAAAAAACAGCTGAGAGGTGAACATTTTTTCTAAGTTGTAATTGAAACTTTCAAGTCTCTCTCCCAAAACTCCTTAACAAAAAGAGAGTCACCTTATATTCAAGTACTAACAAATTCCCATGTATTATGGGGTAGTCTCTCAATCATATTATTTTGAACAACTAAGTCCTGCGTTTGGGTGGTGGAGAGGGAGGGTGGACATGTGAGTTTGAAATGACATCCATCAATATTAGTTTCCCTGCTTCCAGGGTCACGTGAGAGAATCCGCTGAAAGCAAGAGGTAAAAATTTAGCTGTAATTATTATGGGTATGACCTCATAATTAGAAGAGTTTCATGTCAACAACTCTTTAAAAATCACTTTGAAAAGCAACATATTAGGAGGCTGGAGGAGCATAACTGTGTATGTATATAGTTTATACACATAAAAGCATGCACTGAATGAAGTAGCAGATGTCCTCAAGTTACACACTGGAGAATCCTGGCTTGGGACAGACATCCCTGTGGCAGCACCGGCAAGGGATTCAGAAATTGCATGAAAATGTGCTCTGGAAAACAGACGACTCGAGAAAGCGCCTGGCAGTAACAGAGACATCGATGTCAAAGGTCTGTTAAAGGATATTGAATGAAATTGTTTTAAAAAATGTGAGTAGGAACAAACCCCGATACTTGGAAATATTTTAATGTTATTTAAAAAATATATGTGCTTAACTAATTTAGTAAATTAAACATTTATAGTCACTTGACCATTTTGTCCACATTCCTAAATGTTTAAATATTCAGTTGGCTTAGAACATTTTTTGTTTCTTCTCAACTGGAAAACATGGGGCTGCTTCATTATTTGAGGATACCTATTCTTGGGCATATAAAATTCAAAATACAAGGAATACTGAACTATGAAATAGTGTAAGAATATCCAATAAAATTTTATTCAAAGAAGTCCTTTGAAGTTAATACATTTAAAGAGAACATCAATTTTGATGTTTATGATTGAAATTTTAGTTACAGAAAATATTTAAACAACTTTGATTTAACCAAATGTAGTTTATATTCCAGTAGCTTTTCTATTTGCACATACACACATACACACAGACTGTAAGGATATGTACCAATCCTCTCTGAATGTTAGGATTAAAAAGATTTTTAAGTGTAAATAAGTGCCATAAGATATGTTGTAGAAAAATCTGTCATTAACACACATACATACACGCACAATAAAACCCACAGCACTCTATTACTGTTTCAAAACCTTTAAATATCAGAATTGCAGGGGTAAATTTAAAATCTTAAGAAATAGAAATTGTCAGAATATAGTATCCTTGTCATCTTTCTTTTTTTTTTTTTTTAAGAGATGAGGATCTTGCTCTGTCACCCAGTCTGGAGTGCAGTGGCATGATCATAGCTCACGGTAGCCTCAAACTCCTGGGCTCAAGCGATTTGTCATTATTCTTAAAGTCCCTATGTGGTATTTCAAGATGTTTTCAATGATTTCTTTCCTTGTAATATTGCCAAATATTTTCATAATTTCTATTATCAAATATTATGCCAAAGTAAAATTTGCACAAAACAAGAATATCACATTATTAATCGCATGTTTTAAAATATGTGAGCATAAATAACTTTATGCAGTCTTCTACTATATCTTCATTTAAAAAAATAAAAAGAATTCTGTTAGTAAGGCTAATTAACTGTGCTTTCTGTTGTGCTCAAGAACGGACGGTTCTTTCTTTATGAGAAAAGATGTTTAAAGTGAAACACAGAAGAGATGATGTATTGATTTATACATTCTTTAACCTAAGGATCTTTAACCTCATGACATAAGAAGTAGATTCTCAAAATAAATGTGATGATTTGTTAAAGAAACAAACCTATACTCAGATTGTTGGGAGGCTGTGGTGTCAGGCCATAGAAAACAGAGGAGGTTGGAGTAGTAAGTTATTCATAGGAAAGATTTCTGGAAACTCTGACACACAATATAAATCCTAGGTATTACATTTCCATTTGTTCATTCAGCAAACTTTTATTTGGTATATATCATAAAATCAAATAGTTTCCTTCTTTTTAAATTTTTTAGTAAAAAAGAAGATAATTCTCCTACGTGAAGAGGTTCTCTGAACATCTTTGCCTCTCCCTGTGGTGGGCAAACCAGGAGAAAGTGACTGTTCTGTAGGAAAAATGCCCTGGGGAACAGAAATGGCTCAAAGGCCAGTGTGATTCACTGTTCTGCTCCTACTTTGTTTCAGAACCATGGTCCTCTTAGAAGCTCCAGCTCTGGTTTCTGCAATGCTGATAGCCAGCAGAGCGAGACTTTCTTCCCTCTTAAAGGCTGCTTTTGCTCCCGCCCGTGGAGGGAAGGGCTGAGTTCATGTAACTTTTCTTATGTCTTCCAGCCAGAGCCACAGAAGAGTGGTCTCAGCCTGCAGTAGATTCCCAGGCGTTCAGCAGAACTACTGATGGAAAGTATTATATGGGGGCCTAAAAAACGGGAAGGATGGAAGGTAGACTTCTTCTGTCAAGTCTCCAGTTTCCCTCTCTAGACCCTGGATACTCTGTATAAAGTACATTTTGGAGGGGGAAAAGCAGAATTAAGACACATCCATTATAGGTCATTTGTAATATACAGAGAGATTTAAAGACTAAAAAGGTTGGCAGGTGTACTGTTTCTTTGGCCACACGGTATGAGGGATCTTTATCAAGTACATCCTAGGATGTGGGATTTAGAGGAATTTCACATTTTCTGAAGGATGCTTCATTTGGGGAATAAAATTATACAAACTATATGATCTCTAAGCAAAAAACTTTTGCTTTTTGGAACAAACTTTTACGATTTAGAGGTTAGCCACACCTATTTGCTCCCCTCAGCTCTCCTGGGCATGTGATTGGCTACATCCCTATTCCCAGGAGCTGTAACATACAACTATATGCAGAAATGTCATCTCTTTAAAATGTGCATAAATTAGCTAGGCAAAATAATCTACATTAATTTATTCCCCAGAGATATCCTTCCATTTTTATAACCATGGATGTTCTAATGGATTATTGTGATGTGTTAACCCTCAGAAATGTAACTAGCAACCAAGGGAGAATTCTTGGCTCTACAGATGTACCCTGGGGTACACAGATGTAGACATGTGATTTTGATTCCTGTAGGCTAGTTCAAACATTTCTGCTGGCCATGTGGGACTTTGCTTGTGTGAAAAAAGAAAGTTACATTTAAGGAAATGCAAATGTACACATGTTAATATTCTTAACAGATATTATTTAATCCTTAAAAATATGAAGTATAGGCAAACAGAGTATATTTTCTGCAGAATCAAGTGGGGTAAATGATTAGATATATGGAAAATAGCACTTAACAATATAATTTAAAAGACTTTAAGATGGTGAAGATTTTCCCAGCAGATATATACTGAAGAGGGCAAATGATAAAAACTAGGGTTTGAAAAAGGCCTAACCTTTTCTAAACATGCCTGGGCCCAGAGCTATCATCATCCTGCCCACCCCTTATTATGCTGGTTTGGGTGAGCATGTTCTGTGCTACGCAGGGGCCTCGTCAGGTCAGAGGCTCTGTTGTATTTACCTTGTCATCGACTCCAGCGCAAGGCAGTAAAGTCTCTAAAATGGCTGGTATTTTAGTTGCTAAATAGATAATTATACAAAGTCATGAATAAAGAAAAAGAGGAAGAAGAATAATTCAAGCATTATTTCTAAAATTTCATTATAGACATAGAAAACAATTAAGTGGTTATTTTCTATTTAAAGAGAAATTGGGTATAAAATTTAGATATAAGTGAAAAGGACTTCTTGACTCCAGGAAGGGCAAAACACAAAATAGGCTACCAAGAAAGGTAATGAGATTTCTCAGAATCCTCAGCACCTTTTGAAGTGCATACCTTGGACAGGCTGGATATTGACCTGCTAAGGAAGCTTGCTGGGAGGGTAAACTTCAAGGGACTTAGAGCCAAATGTGGGCCAATATGAGCCAATGTGGGCATTTTTCTGATGAATAAAACTCAATTACAAGCCAATATGTGCATTTTTATGTTAAATTAAAAAACTAAATATTTCTTAAAGACAGAAATTTCTTCCTATTTCTCAGCATATTACCAGATTCTTTTTTTAAAATATTGAGATAATATAGAGAAGTTCCTTCCGCTATAGACTTCCTCTCATTTTTACCTTTCTGTGTTTAAGCAGCAAAATCCCTAGTACTGGATGACAAACGAATCCAGATCCATCCACTGGCTCTTGCCAGACGAGGCGGTGTCAGTGTCTCAATTCAGAAATCTGCTGTATTTTTAAAACATCTGTAAAAACTGTCCCCACACTGAGTGAGCTCTGATCTGAATATTGTATATGAGACCTCAATAGTGCTCTGAGACATGGAAAAGTACCATAGGCATCAGGTTCATTTCTAAACCCTAATACTATATTTAAGGGTCCGGAGAAGTACTACTTATTTTGCGTCAAGAACATATGGCCTTGTTCCACATACGAGATGTGGAGAGAACTTCGTAAACATGAGGAGAAAGATAATGAATTGATTTTATTATTCAATATATATTTGATTTGTCATGTGGGAGAAGAGTGAATAACAATGAGCGATGATGTATGTTCTTTTTTTTTTTTTTTTTTTGAGACAGAGTCTCACTCTGTTGCCCAGGCTAGAGTGAGTGCCGTGGCATCAGCCTAGCTCACAGCAACCTCAAACTCCTGAGCTCAAGCAATCCTCCTGCCTCAGCCTCCCGAGTAGCTGGGACTACAGGTATGCACCACCATGCCCGGCTAATTTTTTTCTATATATATTTTTAGCTGTCCATATAATTTCTTTCTATTTTTAGTAGAGATGGGGTCTCACTCTTGCTCAGGCTGGTCTCGAACTCCTGAGCTCAAATGATCCGCCACCTCGGCCTCCCAGAGTGCTAGGATTACAGGCGTGAGCCACCGCGCCCGGCCGATGTATGTTCTTAAACAGAGTTTATATCACAGGGGTAGAAAGGCACAGCATGAAAATAAAAAGGAGGGGAAGGAAAAGTTGCTGAAGTATTTTACTGCTATAGGAAATTTTTTAAAACTTAACTGGACTAAGTTGGGGGCTCAGAACTCTTATTTAATCCCACATTGCTCAGTATTCTTGCTCTACCTAATACTGTAAGTGTACTGCTTTGGATCCTAGCCATTTTGGTTAACATCCAAGTAGCTGCTAGAGTTGGTTATTTCTGCCAGGATAACCAGCAAGCGTGCACTTATATGGTATCTTTCAATGCAAAGGCAAAAGGCAATATAATGGGTTCTAGTATTTTCCCAATTCCAACAAAACACCGTGAATATACTTTGCAAATATTCAGAAACAAAGATAACTTTCAGCGGAAGCAATGCCCATAGCCAGTTGGAAATCTCAAACACTGCCTACCCACAACCTTTGTCTGTATTCAGGTGAACATTAAAATAAATAAGTAAATATATATCACTATCAGACAGAGATGGGTATTTGGTGGAAAATTAAACTAGAAAGAATAATATGAATTGTTGATGAAACATGGAAGTAGAAATCAAGAAAAAAGAACCAAAAAAGGAACATCCTGTTATCTTGAAAATACTAGACTGCACCAAAAGTAGTATCATTCCTGAAGTATATTTCTGAGATGGAAAAAGAGGAAAGTTTAGAAATGAATATTTTTTCTGTTCTTGGTAAAGAAGGCATTCAACTATTAATTTAAAAAGTAGGCAGGAGGGCCATAGAGAAATAAAAATTACTAAACACAATTAGAAAAGCAGCCTTTACCTACAGAAATAGAACCACTGATACAGAAAATAAACTTGGGATGTATACCCAAAACATGGGAGAAACAAATAAGCAGATGAGATTTAAAAAAGAGAAGCTATAATATTCCACACTGTATTTTAACCCATCTGTAGCCAACCCTTTGTCTTGAAAAAAAAAAAATCTAACTCATAAGAACTATCCTCCCCCTGCTAAAAAAATCATTAAGAGATTAAAAAGAGAGAGATTGAAAATTAAAATGAGTTACTTTCTAGGAAAAAAGAAGGCTGAATATAGGTTTAAATAAAGTGACTTTGAAGAACTGCCTAAAGTATGTCATCATACATCTCTGTCACGCAGCCTTGCAAAGGCAATATTAATATAGTCAAAAGAAGTGAATCTGAAGAAACAATGTGTTCTACCTAAAACTGCAAAGATGTGATTAAAATAAGAGCCAGATAAAAGAGACAAATTAATTTACGAAAAAAAGCCTGTTCTGTTTTCAGCAAACCTCTCATCTCTCATCCCAGTTTTCGGCAGGACTGCTCCAACTCTCATCCCAGAAATCCTACTGAGTTTACTGGAAATAACAGGATTCAGGTTACTCAAATGATCAAGAGCATCTGCTTTCCTGCAAGATGCACAGCGGGATGAAGCAAAAGACATCACTCAAGATCTGGCAAGTCAACCAACAGTCAGCGAGAGATCTGGTAAGAATTACCAGTGGAAGGAGGCAGACAAAACCTTCCCGAACCACAGGCAGCAGTGCGATTCAAAGTCTTGCAAACTAGGGTAAAAGTTATACAACTTTTTCCCAGACAAGGTCCTATGTCAATGAACCTCTGTTCACAAAAGATCATCAAAATGATTGTTTTTGAATACACATATAAGTAGGTTTATTTATGGTGAGTATTTTATTTTTAGAACTTCTTTTCTAACACAAAGGAAGGCATGAGCTTAAAAACATGGTATGGCATTTTCAAACTGGAACAGATAGTTTATGCTGTCTAAATTAAGCATATTTACCAGCAGCAGGGGTCTGAGAATTCTTCATAGCCCTTGATCCCTTAGAACTGGAGGGAGAGAAAACTCATGTGCAGTGGTCTCAGTACGGTTGACCAAAAAGCTATTTATCTTTTTAAAGTAAAGATAAAATACTGCTTAGAAATATAAATATTGGTTATAATTTAAAATCATCTCCAGTTTCCATGAAGATGTATGAGGAAATACATATGTATGTGCACAGATAAGCATATACATGTACAATCAAATATGAATAAATGGCTAAAATGAAATAAACCAAAATATAATCAGGGATGCTCTTAGAATAGGATGGCAAGTTAACTAAAAGATTCACATTTTGCAATTAGAATGATCATGAAATAGAAGCAATTAAAAGAGAGGAAAATAATGAAATGAAAGGATTCTATGTTTTGGGTTAGGAGGAGACAAAAACTCTAAAATTCAATCTTAAAAAACTGAACACCAATACACGACCTAGCTGGAAGCCAGTGATCAAGAGAAAACTAACACAATTCTTGCTGCTGATTATTTAATAAGCACTAACATGGCTACCAATAGGATCTTTAAATTCTTCATCATATTCTTGTGAGGTTGTTATTTGATCATGTCCAAGAATGGATTTATAAGGACAAGGCAACCTGATAAATAATAGAAAAATCACAGCCTATCTAAGTTCAGAATTCCCGTTTTTATACTTTTTGGGTTTAGCTCCATTTTTTTCTAACTGTAAAACAGAGCTAATGATAATCTATCATGAGGGATTGCTGTAAGGATAAGATGAAATGGTGTACATAATTTGCCCTGGTTCCTTCTAGGAGCTGGCAGTAGCAGTGCTCTATTATATAGAGAAAAGAATTACTCTTTCCACACATATGAAATCTATGATAGTAAAATAAATACATATGTAGGGACTTAATTTAAAATCATAATTTGGCTGGACACAGCGGCTCATGCCTGTAATCCTAGCACTCTGGGAGGCCAAGATCGGAGGATCGCTTGAGCTCAGGAGTTCGAGACCAGCCTGAGTGAGAGTGAGACCCTGTATCCAGTAAAAATAGAAAAATTAGCCGGGCATAATGGTGTGAGTCTGTAGTCCCAGCTACTCAGGAGGCTGAGACAGGAGGATCACTTGAGCCCAGGAGTTTGAGGTAACTGTGAGCTAGGCTGACACCACGACACTCTACCCAGGGCAACAGGGTGAGACTGTTGTCTCAAAAAAAAAAAAAAAAAAAATTAATTCAACCAACCGCCCTCCTCACTCCCCCACTTCATATTCTTAAAGAAAAATCATAATTTTATGGAAATCACAATTGTCCATTGACCTAAATTTTTCATACATTTATCAATAGGTTTTAGAGGTTAGCAATAAAAAATTAAATATCTTAAAGACTATTTGAATAAAAAGAACTTTCAACATATATTACAAAATCATAGATTTTAAAAGCTAGAAAGACTCTCAGATATATGATCTGTTACTCTAAAACCCTGTTTTACCGAAGCACATTTAGGTAAGTTTTTCACTTGCACAAAGACACATATATACTCAAGGGGCATACATAGGACAAGTTAGCTCTGCGGCACCTAAAGAGAGACTTTTCCTCTTACTTAAATACATACAAATTATTTTGTATACTGAGCCAAGTGATAAAAAAAACCTTCATTAAAATATCAACATTAAAATTTGAACATTAATTTAAATAGACCAAAAAGGAATTTTGACCCCATGTTTTATGTTTCATTATTAACCAAATACAATTTGTGAGACTCAAATATATTATTACATGTTTATTTAATCAAAACTAAGTATTTTCCAATCATAATAAAATTTACTACCTAGTTTTCATTCCAGTTCATCTAGAATTGATGGATAGAACGTGGTCACCTAAATAATATTTAGTACGCAATTTTCAACTAACAAAGATTTTGATTTAATGGAGCTATAATTAGAGTGAGAGCCTCAATTAAGAAAAAGAGCTGTGATCAAACTACATATAGGAACTTGAATTACTCATTTTCCTTCCACCCCATGCATCTTACTTTTCCCACCAACTGGTCCCAAGTATCAATCAAATATTTATGTGAAAAACAGATCAATACAACCATTCATTACACTTACATAGTTGAGGACTTCCTTTGGGAGAATTATCCAAAGATCAGAACACTCCCAACAAAGGAAATATAAATGATATAAGAGGACAATTTATATATAACTCAAATGATCACATTTAATAAAAAGCACAAATCCCAGCGTTCTGGGGGAGGAAATGATGCGGCATCAACTAGGGAAAGTCTACAAATAGGACTGGTGGGCAGTTATGTCTTCACCAAAGTGGCATTTTTGCCAGCAAGACTCTTGGCAGCCCTTAAGGGGCTAAGCTAGTACAATTTGCCAAATATGGTGGGGAATGTGAAAACTTCCCAGATATTAACATTTATTTTTGAGGCTAACATAATGCAGTCCACAGGCCTGCCACCAAAGCCTGCAGCCATTAAGTGATAACTGAAGCAGAGGAATGCAAATAATCCATTGGTTCACATTAGTGTCATGCTCATTTGTAAATGTTCTCCCAGTCCCCTTCTGGCCCACAGGGTACCTCACTTGCTTTTTAGGGGCATAACCCATGGGCAGTATATTAAAAAAGGAGTTAAATTACAAGCACACCAGTTAGCAATGATTTACTCATTAAAAAGTGCATTAGGCTACAGTGCCCTGAGCTGCTCGACCTTGTAGCTGATCACTTCCAAACTGCTTGAATAGAAGGTATTTATCTACTGACAGTGGCCCAAGATTTATCTATTTAAGTCACAAAGTTCTACAATTTATCTATAAGGTGCCTACTCAATGTTAAATTCTGAAAAGCTGATTTAACTATAGGAAGAAACTATATTGAAATGAGTGAAAAATGAATGTAGAACTCTGATAAAACAGGAAATATTTAAGCAATCTGGCACCTCTCCTCTGAGAAGTTAAAAGGATGTTTCAAATAATTTATGGATTTAAGGGGATAAAGCCTTTGTTATAAAGAAATAAGGTCAGAAGGCTCAGAGCACTTGACCCAGAGATACCATATTGGACTTCTGATTCTGGAAAAGAGTAAAACTCTGTAATTTATTAGAAAAGCATGCACGGAAATTAATTTACAGCCTAGTTATCTCCATTCTACAGAGATAAATATAATTATTTCTCATTTTGAAGTTGAAAAAGAAAAGCTATCTTAAAATAAGTGGATTCTCCCACTCACTCTCTGGTTCTACTTGTTTATCTTCATCATATATCAAATTAATGTGTCTGCAAATCCAAGTAAAGAAGTGAAATGTTTAATCTGAACTTTATGTCACTTTCTCATACCAAGGAAGGAAGAGTAGGAGAAATGCTAGGATACATCTAAACTGATATTGACTGGAGACTACACAGGCAAAAGGACAAAGCAGTGTTTCCACAGTGTTAAGGCACTATGTTTCAGTTTATAAAGATCACAGTGGAAAGTGAGGAGACAATGTCGTGATTGTTTCCTGGTCTCTGGGCTCCCCCAGGGTGTCCAAGGGCAAATAGTTCATGGGCTGCCAGGTTCCCTGCAATGTTTCCCATCCTTTTTGTCCTCCTATGTTACCATCCACCTGCCATTCCAGGAGACACTGCTCCTCCTTTGGGATAGAGAGCAAAGACTGCAGACCTTGTTTAAACCATGGCATCAGCGGGCTGGCCTGGGGCGCTGTGCCACATCCAACCACAGCAAAGGGGCCAGTTTCACTCTTTCCTCCTGTTCTGCATCCCAAAACAAAGGAGACTTCTGAACCCACTAGGCTATACTGACACAGACTGTGAGTGGCTCCCATACTGCTCTGATCACTGCTGTCTGCAGAAATACGAAAGGCAGGGTGTAATAAAGTGACGGGGCCGGAAATCACAGTATGCTATTCAAACTAAATGTTTCTATAATTTACAAAAAAATTTCCCAGTTGGTCATTTGTCTGAGAAAAAAAGAAAAATTTTGATCTTCCTCCTTCTCCCTGCAAAAGGTAAAAGCAATGCCAAGAATGTCCCCTAAAAATATAACATTAATTTTTAACTTCAAGAAGTTAGCATACTGCTTTCAAGTTCAATCTCCATCAGAAATCCATTAGGGTATATACTTCTAGGACCTACCAGCTCATTCTTTCTCAGTTGTGTAATTCTGTTGGAATTTAACTGTAACAACTAAAATATCAATGGAAAAATGATAATGAGCAGAAATGGCACAGATTTTTTTCTGTGATAAATCAAATAATTTCACTGGATATCAGAGTTGGAAACATACATAGAGACCCTGTTGTTGCAAACACAAGTAGGCTTTATGTTATTAAGACATATCATTTACAGAGGTCTATAAATGTGATAGTTACTTTATTAATAGCATCCTAAGTAAGAAATGTACCATTAGGATTACTTGTTAGTGCATCTTACCTTCCCTGATCCAGGCATTTTGCAGCAAACAATGACCACTTTACTAACTTCATTTTAATTAATTACACTGATTTTTTAAAAATCAAGAAAACAATATTTATTTTATTATATTTATCAATACCAGTGACTGAGGGAATAAAGACTAAAGTTTCCAGGTCAAAGGTAATAATGTCTGGCTACTGTAATAGGAAACTTTATCATAGCAGCTCCAGGCTTTAATTTGAATAATAATTAAGTCAGTAAAGCTAATTCTTATTGGTTAGTTTTCATTAACAACTGGCAAAATTTTTCCCATTTATTTTCTTGTTTGTTCTCAGCGTTTTTACTCTGCGTAGTAGTAAAAAATGTGTTTCCAAATGTGTGGCCTTTCCAAAATTACAAGTTAGCATCCATGGGTATATTTTTCATTAACTAGAAAAACCAAATTTCCACTGTACTTTTTGCCTGCCTCCAAAATGGGAAGAAGGGGCCACAGAGGCGAGGGTGGAGTATCAGATGTTTATAATACCTGGATCTAGAGTTTTATTTTGTTGTGAATTTTCTTCAGCTCTGCTTTTACTATCAATGATCCTTCTCTGCTGGCTCTTTTCCCTCTGCCTCTAAATCTTAAGATTTGTCCTTCTAAACAATATCATTATCATTACCAACAAGACTTTTCTTCAACCCTCTACATTTTCTTCTTCCTTTTTCCACCCAAACTTCTTGAAAAACTAGTCTGTACACTTGTCCCTTGGTATTTCTGGGTGCCCTGCACATACCAAAATCCAAGGCTGCTCAAGTCCCTGATATAAAATGGTACAATGTTTGCATATAACCCACGCAATACTCTTGTATACTTTAAATCATCTCCAGATTACTCATAATACCCACTACAATGTAAATGTTATACAAATGATTGTCATGCTGTATTTTAAAATTTGTATTTTTTTATTGTTATATTATTATTTTTTACTGTTTTCTCCCCAATGTTTTGGAAGTACCAGTTGAATCTGCAGATATCGAGGGCCAACTACACTACTTTCCTTAAGCTGTCACTCATTTTCAAGGCATTCAGTAAAACTTTGTATTTGGCTTTCACTTTCACTGCACTTAACTGAAAAATTACCAACTCCCAAACATCACATTCAATGCCATGGTTCACTCTCATCTCCCTTTGTAACTGCCTCTTCTGTAACTCTACCTCTCTCCTTTATTTCCATTATTCTGCACCATCCTGGTTTTCCCTCATCTGTTAGACCATTCTTCATCTAACTTCTTCCTGGTCCTCAAAGAAAGCGCTGTGCTCGCAAGCAATGCATTCCAATGACTTCACTATCCCCCATGGACGTTCTCCCTGCACTTGACTCACTTCCATGGCTTCACCTACTCCTCTCTGCATGAGTGTCACACGTCTCGCCCAGCCCAGACCTCTCTCCCAAATTCCAAACATCCACTGGACTTTATCCTGGCATGTACTCTGGGTTTCTTAAGATTAATAATTTTATTACTTTTAAAACATCTTCATTGATATATATATAATTCACATACCATAAAATTCACTCAAAGTATACAATTAAAAGGATTTTAATATAGTCACAGAGCTGTATAATCATCCTCACAACCTAACTTTAGAACATTTCATTACCCCAAAAAGAAACCTTGTACCCATTGGAAGTCATTCTCCATGTCTGGTACCCAGCCCCTGGCAACCACTAATCTACTTTTGGTCTCTATGGATTTCCATATTCTGGACATTTCCTATCAGTGGAATCACATAATATGTTGCCTTTTAGGTGTCTCTTCTTTTACTTAGCATAATGGTTTCAAGGTTCATCTATGTTGTAGTGTGCATCACTACCTCATTCTTTTTATGACTGAATATAAGCCATTGTATGGATATACCACATTTTGTTTACCTATTTATCAATTATTCCACCAAAAGTACACTTTTTGGCTATTGTCAAGAATGCTGCCATAAACACTCCTGTGCAAGTTTTTGTGGGGACACGTGTCTCCATTTCTCTTAGATATGTAGCTATATCAAACATTTTGAGAATCTGCCAAACTGTAAAAGTAGCTAAGCCATTACATTACCTATGTGCCAAGGTTCCAATTTCTCCATGTCCTTGCCAATACTTCTTATGGTCTGTCTTTTTGGTTACAGCCAGTCTATTGGGCATGAAGTGGTATTTCACTGTGGTTTTAATTTGCCTTTCCTTAATGACTAATGATGAACATCTTTTCATGTGCTTACCGGTCAACTGAATATCTTCACTGGAGAAATGTCTATTCAAGTCCTTTGTCTATTATTAATTGGGTTATTTGTTTTCTTATTATCGAGTTGTAAGAATTCTTTAGATATTCCGGATACTAGTCCCTCATCAGATACCTGATTTGCAAAAATCTTCTCCCATTCTACAGGTTGCTGTTTCACTTTTTTTATGGTATCCTATGAGACACAACAGTTTTTAATTTTGATACAGTCCATTTTATCAATTTTTTTCTTTTGCTGCTTATGCTTTATGTGTCATATCTAAGAAGCTTTGCCTAACTAAAGGTCAGGAAGACTCTCTCCTAGGTTTTTCTCTAAGAGTGTGATAGTTTTAGCACTTGAATTTGGGGCCATGCTCAATCCATTTGAGTTCATTCTGAGTTAATTTTTGTGTATGGTGTAAGGTTCTTTCCCCACTGATCTGCCTGGGTACCCTTTTTGAAAACCAAACAATTACAAATGTATTGGCTAACATTTTAAAAATCAATACCATTTTCTTTCTCAAAGCCAACTTGTCACTTTTCCTTTTTTTAGAGACAAGATCTTGCTTTGTCACCCAGACTTGGGTGCAGTGGAGCGATCATAGCTCAATGTAACCTTGAACTCCTGGGCTCAAGCAATCCTGCTGCCTCAGCCTCCTGAGCGGCTGGAATTAAAAGTGCATGCCACCAGACCCAGCTAATTTTTTAAATTTTTTGGTAGAGGTGACGTCTTGCTGTGTCGCCCAGGCTAGTCTCGAACTCCTGGTCTCAAGCTATCCTCCTGCCTCGGCCTCCCAAAGTGCTGGGATTACAGGTATAAGCCACCATGCCTGGTGTCACTTTTCCTTTAATGGTACTGCCATCTACACTCCTGGTCTGATACATGAAATCGTCTTTGATTCTTCACTTTGCCTCCCATGCACAAGCATTTGTCAAACCATGTGGTTTCCATTTCTGTAAGATGTTTTCATTCATCCTTTCCTTTCTATGCTATTATGCCGTATCAAATCCTTACTACTGCTACCTTCAGGAGAGTTAAAAGACAAATTCACATCCAACATGGCATACTGTGCTGTCACAATTCCAGCTGTCATACCTCTAACGGCCAAGGCAGAGGAGTCAAATGCGCTGGGATAGGAAATAAGCCAGTTCTATGAGTGGACTGTGTTAGAGCAAGGGCCACTCATATTCCAGCCTAATCCCTGAACTGCTAGGACACGTTATGCTAACCTGGAGAACTTCCAGGGGTAGTACTGTAGGGTCAGAAAACGTTCAGTTTATTTAGGAGAAACTGTCAATTTAGTATAAACATATGATCCCCTAATTTTGCCAGAGAGGCTAATTTTTAAAACTTGGCTAGTACTTCCTTACTGTTGGGTCAGGACAAGGATGAACCATTAGGACAGTGGTTCTCACAATGTGGTAGCGAGAGTAGCAGCATCACCTGGGAATTGTTAAAAACGCAGATTAAAAATCAGTGTTTTAACAAGACTTCCAGGTCATTCCCATGCAAGCTAGAAATTCGAGAACCACTGGGCTAGGATGATGGATGCGGATCTAGGGCCTGAGGTTCTATGACAACATCAACACCTCTTCCAAATGCTGAAATGGTCAATGAAACCGAAGAACTCTGAAAATTCAATCAACTATCAGCATTCAGGAGTTTTAAGCCTTAATGATATGGCTAAACATATAAATTGTTATCATCAGTGGTTAACTTCTGAAGGTATTAGGCTTTTGAAATTATTCAAAATTTAGTGTTCTTTGAAGGAAAAACTATAAATAATAAACTTGCTTATTTTGATACTATAAATCCTATGTAACAGAAACAACATAGTAGTGCTATCAGTAGCACCCATTATTTTAAGTATGACATTTCTTTTCTCTTGGGAAAGACTGAAGTATGTAACCAAAGAGAAAAGCAATGCCACACATACAACTTTTACCTAGAAATATGTCCTTCCTAGACTTGAAATCAACTAGCCTTAGGAATCTAAAATCTGCCCACATGCATTTCAATCACATATCTTTTACCAAAGCCCACAATAAATCCACTTTCAATTAAGCTTTTGTCACCTTGAATGAATTACTTAAAAATAATTTCAGATCTAATAGGCAGACTCAAATTTAGCAGGGTGGCTTTAAGTTAAATTGGTGTGTTTGCAACGGGCTGATGGCTCAGCCGGGTCTGACTGGACGTGCATCCTCACTCAGCTGCACACGGCCTTCCTGTCCTCCGGCGGCTCCCAGGGAAGGCCACGCACCGGGCCTCGTCCTGGCCACCGCGGCCCGCTCCCCTCCCGCACCCCCGTCATTCCACACCAGTCCCTTGTTTCTATCAGTCCTGCAACGAAACTGGGGCCAAGAAGAGCAGTGCCAACGAGGGTGACAAAAGTGCAAGGCTAAGAATTGACTTGGAGCTTTAGCTCCCGCTCCACCTCATCCCCACCTGACCTTGATTTAAGAGGACGGAAGAGGGGGCCTGGTGGGGAAGAAGGAACACTGGAAGAAAATGACAAAGTTTCCCATCTCTGCTTCCCCATCCCAACCTTCTCCATCACTTTTCATTCTCTGTTGCCATTTTGGGCTTTCCTCACAAATTGGATCCTGTTTTCCAAATTGGCCAGTGAAAAGTTTTTGCCATGTTGAAATCATTTCCAGAGCTAAATCGGGAAACCTGAGGCAGGCGGGCAGCCTCCAGCTGGCTGGAATGTGGCCTGCAATAAAAGGCAGTGTGAATAAGGTGTATTGAGGCTAAATTGGATTCGTGTGAAGGGCCGTTTATTCAGAGGGGGGTGGAGGTGAGAGGAGAGGAATTAATGAACATAAGAAATTAAATTAGCTCAACCAAGCCTTTAAAAAATATACTGAAACATACTTGACCTGCCATGAACCTTTTTACCAAACGGAGACCTTTGGGTTTACTCCTTGCCCAAGGGAAGCCCCCCGGCAGGAGACGCCCTGAGTTAGATAAGACAGAGCCCAGAGGGCTGGGGAGAATCTGGTTTCTCTTACTGCAGCCAGGAGGATGGAAGGCACAGTTGAGAAAGTCAACGTGCAGCTGAGAGACAAGAGGTCACCGGAACTGATGAAAATATTTAATTAACTAATCACAGAATGCCTGGCACAAAAATAAACATGTCTTTTCATCTTAACTATCACATTTTTCTTCAATAAAATGAAAAGACATCACGACTTATCATGTTCTTGAAAAATTACTGATCGATTTATGAGCCTAATGCTTTAATTCGTTGCAATAATATTTTACTCACACTTCTAATCTGATCTTACTGCCAACCTGAGAAAAGCCACGGGAAAATTCCACTGGAAGGATGCTGTACTTACGAGCAAAAGCGTCTTTATACTAGAGGTGTATTTAATATTTTATATTGGAGGTATTTATATATTTTGTATTAGGTATTTATATATTTTACATTATAGGTATTTAATAGGACAGTATATTAAAAAGTAACCATCTAATTTTAATATTAAGACATTTAATAATATTAAAAAATCACTAGAATGGGAGTGAATAATGGTATTAAACATTTTAAATATTGCTTAGTGCTTTCTTTGCAGTTTCAAAGAAAGAATATAAATTTATCTCACCTAAATCTTATTACACAGAAAGTAAGATATTACACGTATTGTTTTATGTCCAGAATCAGATATCCAGTAGGGGAATAAACATATACCAAATACCACAGGCCATTTTGCCAAAAGCATTAGAGAAAAATAGGATAGGAATAAAAACGATCTTATCTTTAATTACATTTTATGTAAAAGATTGTGAGGCTCACGGAGTTTGGGGTTGTGTCCAATAGCGCTATGTCTGACAGTGCCCTAAACGTTCCCCAGTGCCTACGGATACTGGGGCCACAGTAACAGGCATTCAGTTGGTATTTGTTGGTTGATGTATGAGATTTTACTTTATGTATCACCAACTGAAAAATCTTAACAAAAGAAATCATATCTCATCAAAGTAAATTCCAAACAAAAGATGTTCTTTTCTCCACATTAGGGTCTATGATTTATTGACAAGTTGGGTCTCTTCTAGAATTAATTTATATTCACTCCTGTTTGAACACAGCACACCGTGAACCCAAAGGTCAGAATGGTTCCTGTAGTCCTTGTAACACATCGTTGGAGCACCGATTAGCACTTGGGGTAATTCCGCTCCATGGGCTATGAGTTTCAGGAGTGCCTGAGGCTGGTGCCTGCTTACGGCTGCCTGTGGTCCTCCTTGGATGGCTGCGTAGCTAAACCTGCCTTCCATGTGCCACACACTCACCATGTGACTCAGAACAGTTGGGGTCTCTAGGGAAAATGGACTGTTTCTCCACTGCATTTTCATTTCTTAAAATTTTGTGTCAATTGTCTTTTGCTGCCACAAATGAACCATGATAAGAGCAACACAACATTCCCAAGACCACCATGTGTAGTGGGTCAGCCTAAAGACAGACTTCAGTTCTGCACTGTCCATTATGGTAACCACTGGCCATATGTGACCATTTAAGTTCACATTAATTAAAGTAAATAAAATTAAAAATTGAGTTTCTCAGTTACACTAGCCACACTTCAAGGGCTCAACAGCCACATGTGACCAGAGCTATTGTATTAAATAGCACTGACAGAGAACATTTCTATCACTGCAGAATCTTCTATTGGGCAGCGGTGCTTTAAATAATTATCCCTTTTGTATACTCCTATATAAATTCTAGTTAATACAGAGCAGAAATGCATAACAAAATGAACTTGCATGCCAATTATCCAGTGTCCCTTTGAAACTAGTATCCTGGCCAATAGGTTCTTGCATGTAGTTCTCGGTTTACTCTTCACCTGGCCCCGCTCTGTGTTCTAATCAGAACCACGAGAGACAGATATACAATTGACCTATATTTAAAACACTTGAGAGGTGAAATATGCCATTAGCTTCTTCTCCCACTCCTTTCTTCCTCCATTCTTCTACTCAACCATTGCTTACTGAGCCACAGTGCAGGCACTGCAGACACAAAGCGGAGTGATTCATGGTTCCTGACCTCAAGGAGCACCATCTAACAGGGGATATGGAAAAGTAAAGTGATGATCAGAGAGGAATTTCCCAGGAGCTACAATAAAGGCACAAGCAGAACTGGGAGAGCAAGGAGTTTGGCTTGGAGGACGATTACCCAAGGGACGAAAGCTAAGGTGGAGTTTCTCAACCTTGGCAGTATCGACATTTTGGACTGGATCATTCTCCGTTGTCATGTGAATTGGAGGAGGTTTTGTGGCATCCCTGGCCTCAACCCACTAGATATGTGCACCTCCCTACAAAAATATCTCCAGACACTGGCAATGTCCCCTGGGTGCAAAACTGACCCTTTTAGAGAAGCACTGAGCTAAGGCCTTTTGGGTATATTCATTTATTTACTCAGCAAAATTACTGGGGCAACTGCTAAAAATTAGGTGGTGAGAAGAACCAGAGGGAAGGGCAAAGTCTTCACACTAAGGAGGTTAAAGTCTGGTGGGAATTAGAGTGGACAGGTGGGGTGAAGGAAGAGGTTACTTCAAAACAAGGGGACAGCAGAGGGCTGACAAAGCCTGTGGAAAGCAGCGTGGTGCTGTCAGGAGGTGTGTGTGAGGCAGGACCCACGTGAGATCAGAGCCGGATCACGAAAGTGTACATATTTTGTGGGCTGTCATATCAACTTTAGATTTTGCTGTGAGGGAAACTGAACAAAGGAATAAATGGCCAGAATTTATTTATTTTGGATTTTCTGCCATCAAAGTGTGACCCACAAACACAAGTGCCATCAAATACCTAAACTGCAGACAGACAGGTTGGGAGCCTTTGTCCAGTGTGATGGTAACAGGGATGCGCGGGGAGGCAGTTTGGCTGATGTCTCTGAAAGGGGAACTGACGGACTTGGAGACTCACTGCTGGGGTCGGTGGGAGCAGGAGGGAGGATCTCTAGGATGACTTCCCCATTTTTGGTAAGGACAACTACATATACGGTGGTCACATGAACAAAGGCGACAGACTCGGGAGGAGGCGCAGGTGGTGGGCGGAGAGTCGTCTGCACCAGTGGGGCAGATGCAAGCTCTCAGCACACAGTGCTGGGCGCAGCCAGGAGCGGCGCTCTGTGAATGGAGAGTGCCCAGGGCAAGAAGGCTGCATTAGTCTGCGAGGGCTGCCGTGGCGACATGCGGGACTGGCCAGCTGAAACAACAGAAATGTATTTCCACACAGTTCTTGAGGCTGGAAGTCCAAGATCAAGGTGCTAGCAGGTTTGTTTTTTCCTGAGGCCTCTCTCCTTGGCTGCCAGATGGCCACATTCTCCCCGTGTCCTCACGTGGTCTTTCCTCTGTGTGCATGTGCCCCTGGTGTCTCTTTCTCTTCTCAGGACACCAGTCCTATTGGATTAGATTCCCACCCTAACAGCCTCATTTTAACTTAACCACCTCTTTACAGAACTTATCTCTAAATATGGTTACATTCTGAGGTATCAGGGGTTAGGACTTCAACATCTGACTTTTGGGGGGATCTAGTTCAGTCCAAAACAGAGGCCAAGGATAGAATCCTGGAAATATATTAGTGCTTTCTTTACAGTTTCAAAGTAAGAATACAAATTTATCTCATTTTCACCCAAATCTTTCTTGTTACACAGAAAGTAAGATATTACACCTATTGTTTTATTTCCACAGCCAGTTCCATAGCTGCCCACAGCTTCCCAACCAGCCTCCCTCTTTCCACAGGAGTTTGGTGTGGGGTTGAGAGCATGGCAGACTTGGCTTGAGTCCAGGTTTTGTCTCCTCTAGCTTTGGGACCTTGACAAATCGCATGCCAATATTTAAGGGACAGTCAGAAGGAACAAAGCTTGTAGTAAAGATGGAAAATGAGAGGCCCAGAAGCACAAGGATAATGGGGAGGCCTTGGCATTACAGAATCACAGGAGGTGTTTCAGGAAGCTTAAACCCTCATGTCCAAGAGGGACACTTTATTCTGTCTCCCTCAATCTCCACTACCTCAGCAATACACCCACCATCCAACCTTAGTTGTTTAAACACAAAACCTGGCAAACAATTCCCCTTACCCCTAACTCCCACATTTCAATCCATCATCACGTACACCCAGTTTTACCTTCAAATATATCCCCATATGCTCACATCTCTTCACCTCCACTGCTATCATCCTGTTCAGCTCATTATAACAACATGATAGCAGCTTCCCAACCGGCCTTCTTCTTTCCACACTGGCCCTCCTGTAATCCACAGTCCCCGTGGAACTAAGAGTAACCTTCTCGTAACATAAATCAAATGATGACACCCCTGCTTAACTTCCTTCAAGGGGTTTCTGACTGCTTGATTTGGGTTCAGCTATAAAGAGTAGGAAACCTAAAAAAACTTTGGCTCATACAACATAGAAGTTTTCTCTCATGTAAACGATGCCTAAAGAGAAGCACAATAGAGCTAAGCTGGCGGTTTGCTTCCATGACATTGTCATGGGCCCAGACTCCTATTTCTTTTCATTGCTTCCCCATCCCCCAAGTAGGGCTCTTATTTTCTCACGGTCCAGCATAGCTGCTGGAGCTCTGGCCATCACAGCCACATTCTACATAGCAAGCAGCAGCAAAGAATGAAGACAGGGCAATGGACAGCACTTAACAGAGGTTTCCTAGAAGCTGCCACCCAACTTCTGTGCTTACATATTACTAGCCAGAACTTATCCACAGCCACACCTCTCTGCAAGGAAGGCAAGGAAGTGTGATCTTAATTCTGGGTGGCTGGCACCTGGCTTAAAATCAGGGATTCTGTGAAAAAGATATAAGGAAAAAAAACAGATATTGTGGTGGATACCTGCAATCCACTACAGTTTACCACGGTGCTTAGAATAACATTGAAACGTCTTACACGACCTGTAAGGCTCAGCCTGGCCTGACTCCTCTCACCTCCCAACCTCATTCTCTAGCACCTTCCTCACTAATTTTTTCCCAGAAACTATGGCTTATTTTATGTTCCTCAAATGAAACAACCCCACTCATATTTCAGGGCCTCTGTACTTGTCCATATTTCTGGAAAGTGCTTGTCCTGGTTCTCTGCTTTGCTGGCTCCTTCTCATCATTGCACTTTCAAGCAAAGTGGCAGCTTTCAGAGAGGCCCCCACCGCTTTCCCTGACTACCCAGTGCCAGCCACTCCCTGTCACAGCACATACTTAACTAACTTCCTCCACAGCTCGGGCAGGACTGATCTCTTAGTGTGAATCTCCTCTCATTAAACTGTGAGCTCATGGGACGCAGTGCTGAGAACAGTGCTTACACAGCAAAGGGGCTCAGTGCGCTGCTGGGGTGGAGGGAGGGAGGGGGCTGAGAGGGAGAGGGAGAGAAAAGGATGCAGGGGAGAAAGGGGCCAAATGCAAATAAGTCAATGAAGACAAATCCTAGATGTGGCCACTGGGAGGTCCACTGGGGACACAGCTGAGCTGGCGGGACAGAAGCAGCACCAGGCGGACGGTGCAGGGGGTGTGGAGCTGGAGACTGCACTTAAAGGAACCCGGTGGGGAAGAAAATGAGTAGCAGATTAGGCTAAAGGAAACTTAATCTGAGAGAATCACTGCAATGATTTGGGCTTTGATCTCATTCCCACTGAAATTACTCTAACACTGTTGTCTCTTGCCTTCCCTCAGGCCATCACCAGCTTTCCACAGGAGCTGCGAAGAGTTTCTTCATTCTCCTCAAATAAGCTATACGCTGTGCCTGGCAGACCTCTTTTGCATCTTCAACGTTTGTCTTTAATAAGAATTAAAGAAATATGAATTTACAGAAATTTAATGGGAGGGGTCATTAGGCTGCTAGAATGAAGCTGCCTTCCAGTGCATTTCTTTAGAGCCAGTCTAATGGTAATAAATTCCCTCAAGGTTTTGCTCGTCTAGGAACAACTTCATTTCTCCTTCATTAGTGAAAGATAACTTTGCTGGGTATAGTATTCTTGGCAGACAATTTTATTATTAAAGCAATTTGAACATGGCACCCTATTTTCTCCTGGCCTGTAAGGTTTCTGATGAGAAATCTGCTGTTACGCTGATGGGAATTCCCACATATGTTAATTGACATTTTTCTCTTGTTGTTTCGAGAATTTTGTTTTGGTCTTTGATTTTTGACAGCTTAACTATAAGGTGCCTTGGAGAAACCTTTTTGAGTTGAATGTACTTGGGATTCTTTGAGCTTCCTATATCTGGATGTCTATATCTCTTGCAATACTTGGCAAGTTTTCAGCTATTATTTCATTAAATAGGTTTTCTATGGCTTTGCACATCTCTTCTCCTTCTGGAACACCCAAAATTCTAATATTTGGTTGCTTCATAGTATCCCATATGACAACATAGGTTTTCTTCATTTGTTTTTGTTCTTTGTTGCTGTTGTTGTTGTTGTTGTTGTCTTACTGGGATATTTCAGAAGACCTGCCTTCAAGTTTAGAAATTCTTGTTTCCCTTGATCTAATCTATTGCTGAAGCTCTCAAGTGCATTTTTTATTTCATTCACTGAATTCTTCAGTTCCAGAATTTCTGGTGTTTTTTTTTTTTTTTTAATATCTCTTGGTTGAATTTCTCATTGACATAATTAATTGTTTTCCTAATTTTGTTGTATTATTTATTTATGTCCTCTCATTTCTCACTGAGTTTCTTCAATATCATTATTTTGAATTCTTTTATGGGCATTTCACAAATTTCCTTTCTGCTTGGATCTGTTTTTGAAGAATTATTGTGTTCCCCTGGAGGTGTCATGTTTCCTTACTTTCTGATATCTTGTGTGACCTTATGTTGGCATCTCTGCATCTGTTGTTACAGTCATTTCTTCCAATTTTATGAATTAAATTTCATATGAAGAGACTTTTTCCTACAGAAAAATCAATAGTGTTAGTTGAAAGAGGGGCCATTTTTGTCTTTTCTTAATTTCAGAATATTATGGGGACACAAACATTTTGGTTACATATGATGCCTTTACTTTGCCTAAGCCAGAGCTACAAGCATGTCTGTTCCCCATACAGTGCATTCTGAACCCATTAGTTATGGTTTTACCTACCCCTACAACCCCCCTCCCACCTGACTGACACCTGATGAATATTACTTCCATGTGAGCAGCTTAGTGTTAATATGTTAGTACCAATTTGATGGCAAGTACATGTAGGTGCTCGTTTTTCCACTCTTGTGATACCTCACTTTGAAGGATGGACTCCAGCTCTATCCAGGATAATATAAGAGGTGCTAGATCACCACTGTTTTTTGTGGCTGTGTAGAACTCCATGGTGTACATACACCACATTTTATTAATCCATTCATGTATTGATCGGCACGCGGGTTGGTTCCACATCTTTGCAATTGTGAATTGTGCTGCCATAAACATTCAAGTGCAGATGTATTTTTTATAGAATGTCTTTTTTTCCTTTGAGTAGATGCCCAGTAGTGGGATTGCTGGATCAAATGCTAGTTGTACTTTTAGTTCTTTGAGGTATATCCAAATTCTTTTCCACAGGGGTTGTACTAACTTGCAGTCCCACCAGCAGTGTAAGAGTGTTCCTGTCTCTCCACATCCATGCCAGCATTTGTTGTTTGGGACTTTTTGATAAAGGCCATTCTCACTGGAGATAAGTGATATCTCCTTGTGGGTTTGATTTGCAGTTCCCTGATGATTAAAGATGTTGATTACTTTTTTATATGTTTGCTGGCAATTATTCTGTCTTCTTTTTATTATCAGCCCTTTATTGGATGTGTAGCATGCAAATATTTTCTCCCATTCTGCAAGTTGTCTACTCGCTCTAGTGATAGTGTCCTTGGCTGTGCAGAAGCTTTTTAATTTGATCAGGTCCCATTTCTTTTTGTTGCTGCTGTGATTGCTTTGGGGGTCTTCTTCATAAATTCTTTGCCTAGGCCAACATCTATAAGAGTTTTCCCAACATTTTCTAGAATTCTTAAGGTTTCATGTCTTAGGTTTAAGTCTGTTATCCAACGTGAGTTGATTTTTGTGAGAGGTGAGAGGTGGGGATCCAGTTTCAATCTTCTGCATGTGGTTATCCAGTTTCCCAGCACCACTTATTGAATAGAGATTTTCTACCCAGTGTATATTTTTGTCTGCTTTTTCAAAGATTAGATGACAATATGAGGATGGTTTTATATCCGGGTTCTCAGTCCTGTTCCAAAGGTCTACATCTCTGTGCTTGTGCCAGTACCATGCTATTTTGGTTACTATGGCCTTGTGGTAAAGCTTGAAGTCGGTAGACTGATGCCTCCCAATTTGTCCTTTTTGCTTAAGATTGCTTTGGCTATACGAGGTCTTCTCTGGTTCCATACGAAGCATAGAATTATTTTTTCTAGATCTGCAAAGAATGATGATAGGATTTTGATAGGGATTGCATTCATTCTGTAGATTACTTTGGGCAGTAAAGACACTTCAACAATATTGATTCTACCAATCCATGAGCATCGTAGGGGTTTACATCTTCTACAATTTCCTTTTGCAGTGTTTTGTAGTTCTCCCTATATAGGTCTCTCACCTCTTTTGTTAAATATATTCCTAAATATTTAATTTTCTTTGATACTATTATGAAAGGTGTTGCATGTTTGATTTGATTTTCGGCTTGAGTGGTACTGGCGTATATGAATGCCACTGATTTGTGTGCATTGATTTGTATCCTGTGACTTTACTGAATTCATTTTTCAGTTCCAGGAGTCTCTTGGTTGAATCCTTGAGATTTTCTAGATATAGTATCATATCACCAGGAAAGAGAGAATTTCACCTTTTCTGCTCCCATTTTGTCACCCTTAACTCCCCTCTCTTGTCTGATGGCTCTGGCAAGGACTTCCAGCACTGTGCTGAATAGAAGTGGAGATAGTGGGCAACCTTGTCTGGTTCCAGTTCTAAATGGGAATGGTTTTAATTTTCCCCCATTGAGTATGATATTGCCTGTGGCTTTATCATATATGGCTTTAATAATTTTAACGTATGACCCATCTATGCCTATTTTGTTAAGAGTTTTTATCATAAAAGTGTGCTGGATTTTGTCAAATGCTTTTTCTGCATCTATTGAGAGAATCATATGGTCTTTGCTGTTGCTTTTATTTATGTGGTGAATTGCATTTATAAATTTGCATATTTTGAACCATCCTTCAATCTCTGGGAAAAGCCCACCTGGTCATGATTAATTATGTTTTTGATGTGTTATGGAATTCAGTTTGCTAAGATCTTGTTGAGATTTTTGCATCTATATTCATGAAGGATATTGGTCTGTAGTTTTCTTTTTTGGTCGTGTCCTTTCCTGGCTTTGGTATCAAGGTGATATTGGCTTCACAGAATCAGTTGGGGAGGATAACATCCTTCTCAATGTTGTGGAATAATTTCTGCAGGATAGGTATGAGTTCTTCTTTATAAATTTGGTAATCCGGTGTGAACCCATCTGTTCTGGGACTTTTTTGTTGGAAGACTTTTAATTCCTGCTTCAATTTCTGTGCTTAATATTGGTCTGTTGAGGAATTCTGTTTCTTCCAGATTGAGCCTAGGGAGTTTGTGCATTTCTAAGAATTTGTCTATTTTCTCCACATTTTGTAGTTTGGGGGCATATAGATTTTTATAGTATTCAAAGATAATGTTTTATATTTCCATGATGTCTGTAGTGACCTCTTCTTTTTCCTTTCTAATTGAGCTTATTAGAGTCCTTTCCTTTCTGGTTCTAGTCAATGTACCAAGAGGGCTGTCAATTTTGTTTATCTTTTCAAATAACCAACTTTTGGTTTTATTGATCTTCTGTATAGTTCTATTATTGTCAATTTCATTTAGTTCTGCTCTGATCTTAATTATTTCTTTTCTTCTGCTAGGTTTAGTATTGATTTGCTCTTCCTTTTCCAGTTCCATGAGATGGTTTTCTAGTTTTTTGATTTGTGAAGTTTCTGTCTTTTGGATGTGAGCATTTAATGCTATTAGTTTTCCTCTCAGGAATGCTTTTGCTGTATAACTTTTGATAACTTTTGTCCCCGGGATCATTTAGTTCAAAGAATCTTTTGATTTCCATCTGGACCTCATCCTTGACCCAATAATCATTCAGCAATAGATTTTTAATTTCCATGACTTTGTGAAGTGGTATTTCTGTTGGAATTGATTTCTAATTTTATATCGCTGTTGTCTGAGAAGATATATGGTATAATTTCCATTTTCTTAAATTTGTTGAGATCTGATTTGTGGCCTAGGATGTGATCGATTTTAGAGAAACTTCCATGAGCTGATGTGAAGAATGTATATTCAGCTTTATTTGAGTGAAATGTCCTGTAGATGTCTGTTGGACCCAGTTGTTCTAGAGCTCTGTTTAAGTCCATTGTTTCTTTGCTTATTTTCTTCTTGGAGGATCTGTCCAGTTCAGTCAGTGCAGTGTTAAAATCCCCAGCTACTATGGCATTACTGTTTATTATGTTATTTAGATCAAACAGCATTTGCTATATGTATCTGGACACTCCTGTGTTGGGTGCATAAATATTAAGAATTGTTAAGTCTTCTTGTTGGATTTTTCCCTCCACCATTATATAGTGACCATTTCTGTCTTTCTTTACTTTTGCTGTTTTAAAGTTTATGTTATCTGATATAAGAATAGCTACCCCAGTTTCTTTTGGTTTCCTTTTGCCTAGAAGTTGTTTTCCAACCCTTCACCTTCAGTCTGAAAGCATCTTTGTAGGTAAGATGTGTTTCCTGGAGACAGCAGATACTTGTCTTGTGTTTTTTTAATCCATTCAGCCAGCCTATTTCTCTTCAGTGAACGATTCAAGCCATTCACACTTATTGAGAGAATTGACATTTGGGGTAGATTTCTGTTCATACTGTTGGGTAAATTCTTATTGTTTTGTTTTACTTCTTGAGCCATGTGGAATCACAGTTCTGGACTTTATCTCGAGTGATTTTTACTTTGGTGGGTGTCTATTGTGTTGTTCAGTGCATAATGCAGGTCTGAGTACTTCCTGCAGGGCAGGTCTGGTTTTCACAAATTCCATCAATGATTGCTTATCTGGGGAAGTCTTTATTTGTCCTCATAAATGAAGCTTAGCTTTGCCAGGTAAAGAATTCTAGGTTGGTCATTATTCTGTTTTAGAAGATTGAGGGTGGGTCTCCAGTTCCTTCTGGCTCGTAAGGTTTCAGTTGAGAAGTCTGCAGTTACTCTGATAGTTTTTCCTTTGTAGGTTATCTGCTATTTTCCTCTGACTGCTTGAAAAATTGACTCTTTCATGTTTACTTTGGCAACCCTAATAACTATGTGACATGGTGATTGCCTTTTCACATTGAGTCTCCCAGTAGTTCTGTGTGCTTCTTGTACCTGGATATCTAGATTTCTGGCCAGGCTAGGTAGGTTTTCCTCCATTATTTAACGAAATAGATTTTATAGCTCTTGTGTATTTCTTCTTCTCTCTCTGGGATGCCTATAATTCTTATGTTTTGTTTCTTTACATAATCCCACATTTCTTGTATGTTTTGTTCATGTTTCTTGCTTCTATTTTCTTTTTCTTCATCTGGTTTGTTTAGCATATAGGCATTGTCTTTAAGTTCTGAGATTCTTTCCTCTGTGTGATCCACCCTATTCTTAAGGCTTTCCACTGTGTTTTGTAGTTCCTTGAATGCCTCTCTTTCATTTCCAATATTTTTGTTTGGTTCTTTCATAATACTTCAATGTCTTTTTTTTTTTTTTTTTTTTTTTGTTGAGACAGAGTCTCACTTTGCTGCCCAGGCTAGAGTGAGTGCCGTGGCGTCAGCTTAGCTCACAGCAACCTCAGACTCCTGGGCTCAAGCGATCCTACTGCCTCAGCCTCCCGAGTAGCTGGGACTACAGGCATGCGCCACTATGCCCGGCTAATTTTTTCTATATATAGATTTTTAGTTGTCCATATAATGTCTTTCTATTTTTAGTAGAGACGGGGTCTCGCTCAGGCTGGTCTCGAACTCCTGACCTTGAGCGATCCACCTGCCTCGGCCTCCCAGAGTGCTAGGATTACAGGCGTGAGCCACCACGCCCGGCCAATACTTCAATGTCTTTAGAGAACTTTTCATTCACTTCCTTTATTGTTCTTGTGGCTTCTATGTGTTGGGTTTCTATTTTCTCTTCAATTCCACTGAGTTTTCTTACAATCCATATTCAGAATTCTTCCTGTGTCATTTTAATCATTTCATTTAAGTTGGTATCCATTGACAAGGATCTAATGATTTCTTTTGGGGGTGACTTTTCTCTCTGATCTTTCATGTTTCCTGCGTTCTTTTGCTGATTCTTTCTCATCAGACTATTTGGTCAAGAACTGGGAGTGGTATGACTAGTTTATGGCCCTATCTCCAAGTGTCTACGGGTCATTCATTGACAGTGCTGGCGGGTGCTGGTCCTGCATTGCCTTAGGGGTATTTTAGCAAGTTGGGTTACCTCTGACTTGTCTTCACTTCTTGCCAATGGAGACTAGTGAGTTTGGTACCCCAGCTTAAGCTCCCAGCTGGGGTATTACACTTGTGGGTATGACTCCACTGCCCTCTAACATCTTGAAATGGAAGGCACTGTGTTAAGCTATGGGGTTACCCTCTCTGTCATTGATTGTAGTTTGTGCAGAGGAACCAGTTATCGAGGTAATCTGATGTCTGTGTGGTAGGCTGTGGTCCCCTGGATGGGGTATACGATGGGACCATTTTTCTTACCAGAGTGTCTTCTGATTCTGGGAGGGGCACCTGAGAGGGTGAGTCATTTTTATCATTTTTTTTTTCTTTATTTTTATTTTTTAAGAGACAGAGTCTTGCCCAGGGTAGACTCAAACTCCTAGGCTCAAACAATCTTCCCACCTCAGCCTCCTGAGTAGCTTGGAGTATAGGTGCCACCACTGTGACTAGCTGACTGTTTTTAAGTGAGAATTCAGTTGAAGTTCTGCTGTAAGACAAAGATGACAAACGTTACAAAAATCTAAATAAAAAGCAGGTTGCTAGCAGATGGCAAAACTCAGGTAGACAAAAGTTATGGAGGACTGAGTTTCATCTGCAGCTTTAAAGCACCAACACATGCAGAGAAGACAAGACTATCTGACTTGCTGTGGACTCTGGGCCCATGACCACACCACACAGCATGCAGGTGTCAACGTGGGGAAGTCCAGGTCAACCACAGGCTCAGGGCCCCAGGACCACAAGTACCCTGGAGTCTTTCAGGGAATTAAGCTCCTGATTACTGAAGTGGGACACCTTCTGTCAACTACTGTATTGCAAGACAAGTTTGGTAAGTAATTCCTAAGGCATGATGCTTGCTTTTACTAGGCCACTAGATGTTTTTACAGCAAAATGGGGAGCTTTAAATTTCATGAAAGTCTGATGCATCATATGAGGCACAGAGAGAAGCAAGGGATATGTGCTTTAAAAATGTATGTAAATCAAAGGGTATTGCTTTATATTTTTACTGTACTGGGAGAGCTTATGATTTCAAAGTACCCTGCAGTGAGTCCTTTTGTAAAATGAACTTCCACTCCCTGAGACATATAATTTTGAAGTATGAATTTTTATAAATCAAGTGGTTGTATCTTTTCCCTCCTCACTCCAGGAAACATTTCTAAGTATTCATACTATAAAAAGAAAGACCTTTTGAAGTCTCAATGCAAATGGCAATAGACAGTGTTGTCAGAAGACAATCCCAAGCTTCCTATGGCAAAGCACTGGTTCATGAGGAGCCAAAAATGAATACCTCCCAGAGATGACAGGGACCCCGGCACAATTCCCTGCACTCAGGATCAATGTTCTCAACCTGTCCAATGCTGAATGACCATCAGACAACCTTTGATGGAAAAGAAGCTCCTAATACTTAGGCTATCCGTTTCTTCCTGCAGGCCGGATTCACTCCATGGCCACCCCTCATGCTCTGGACACCTATCTCCTCCACTGTCCCTCTTCTGCTCAGGGCTCACTACTGACCAATAGACTCCACTCCACAAGAGACCCTCGAGGACTTTCCCCTTGCTTCAGCCCACAAGAAAACTTACTAAAAAAATAAACCTCTTAAATTAAATTACTGGAAACTTTTACAATTAGAATTGCAAGATAACTTTAGAATCTACCTAGTTCAGTCTTTTTACTTTACGGTGAGGAAACTCATGCTCACAGGTGTAAACAGTTTTTGTTCCAGCGCCAATAATGGGTCATACCATGTCATGTGATCACAATCAGCCATCTCACTCCCCAAGGTCCAACCTCCTTTTTTATAGTATGGGCAAAATAATAGTTCCACCCTCCGTGTCTAGAGGGCATTTACTTGCCCCTAAGTCCCTAGGGACTCAGTAATGAAGAATCACATGCTAGCCAAGCCCTCCTGAACCTTACAGCTTAGCACCAAGGAGAGATTTTGTACAACTAACTACAAGATAAAGAACCAGATGCAATGAGAGTTTGCAAACAAGGTACCAAGTTAGTTTGGGGAATCAGGACAGCTTCCTAAGGGAGTTACACATAGAGTGAGGGTGCTGTGAGAATCAAACTTCATCACTCATGATTTAAGAGCTAGTACCACCAGCCCATGCTGGGCCAGGAAGTGTGCCAGTGGCTGGGGATTTCAGAGACGTGGCCCCTGCCCTGATGGAGCTTGCAATACAGTGAACAAGAAAGAACATCACAGATTACACAAATAATGAATTAATGACAGCTGTGATAAATGTCATGAAAGAAAAGAACATACATAAAAATGCTTCATTACCTTCTGTATTCCTTAAAAATGCTCCTCTCTACTGAGAATACTAGTAATAGAATGGCAATGGGAGAGAGAATAAAGTTAGAAGGAAAGCTTCCTTATCCCCCTTCCCTCTGACACTTCCTCCATTTTCCCATCCATCTACCCTGTCTGTCTAGGGAGCTGGCAAGTCAACTATGGTGAAGATACCAGGTACACGGTAAATAATTAGATAGTCATTTGTGGTGTTGCTTTTATTCTCCAAGCTCTATTTTTACTTAGATTGTCAGATTTCAATGTTACCAATGTTATTTTTTTTTTCTGAATGCTTTCATCCAATGCTGATGCACTGGCATAATTAATAATATCTAACTATTACCAGTACAAAATTTAAGACCATAGTCCCCATGCATCCTGGCCATGTCAAGAGGAGTAAAGTGAGTAGGGGTTACAACACTCAATATGACAAAGTAGGATAAGGTTGACTGTGAGATTTTTAAGAAGTAGCCTCCCCTTGAAAAGAGAAAACCTTCACCAAGAAAGCCCAGTGCTAAAGCTGCACAGAACCAAGAGAGAAAAGCCTCAGGCCATTCCAGGAAATGAGGGAAGAAAGTAGAAGTCTTAATAAGTTTACTATAAAAAATATTATATTTCAAAGCCAAAAAACAATCTCCTAAGGCTTCAGTAGAACCTTAGCTCAGACTGTTTTGTAAACATGACCTAATCTTTATTAAAGACTGCATCAGTTGGGATTTGGCAGCAAAGTGGAGCAAAGAGAACACAGTCACCTCTCTAGGGCCACATGGAAACCTGTGACAGGGCACCCCATCCTTAGTTGCTGGAGAAAGTCCATATATCCACCCACACACTTTGAGGCAGTGTTCAGGGTTTAAGTCACCCTATTTTCTATATAAACTGTCCTTTCCCTAGAAAGGAGAGCCCAGAAGAGCAGGGAGCCCTATCTGTGCCAAAGGAGTCACTCTGAAGTCCTGCTCAACAGATGGGGGAGCCTGGGGTTCCAGCATGGGGGCAGACGGCCACCCAAGCGGAGGCAGTTCCTGAGCAGATGCTGCTAAAATAGAACAACATAATACTTTTACCATGCAGAGTCTATGAACATTGTCAACAATGTGTGAAGGGAAAAACCTTTAAAATGTCTGATATTTTAGCGCATAACACATAGTGACAATCAAATCCATCTTTTTATAACCACCTCCTCAACTTTAAGAGCTAAGCATTTGTTATTATTAAAAATGTGTTCATAAAGAGTGCATGTTGGTTAAGTACGATGTCAAATTTCATAAACCATGAAGTTTTTAAGATAACTTATATTGCAGTATAATATACAAATTAAAAGGTACACATATCATGAGCACATGGCTTGATGTATTTTCAGAAACTAATTGTGAAGTTTTATGGCCAACTTCTACTAATCTTTCAAATAACATGACAATAAGAAGCCGTTTGGAATAGTGGAAAGGAAAGAATAGTAGCCAAAGAGGCTGTTGGTTCCTTTTATTTCATTCTGGCTATCTAACATTGGATAAATCAGTGACCTCTTTGGTTTTCATTTCTATATCTAATCAGAGTAGACAATGTCTAAGTGCAACTTCTAGTCTAAAATGTTATACTTTGAGAATGCAGGTTGTCTTAACTTCGAACAAAGTACTCTAGATGACATCACTTAAAGGGTGTCTCAGACAACTCAGTTATGCCAACACATTATGCTAACTCACTACTGTGCTAGGGTGAAAGTAAAATTATGCTGCAATCTTTCTTTTTTCTTTCCTAGGCCATTTCCCCATACATTTACTAGCAAGAAATGCTTATCTTCAGCAACCATCAAAATTAAAGAGAGGCAAAAGCACTAGCAGCAGAGCCCAAGTAGGCCCTTGGCACCTGTGCCAGCTTCCTAGTGAGCTGAGTGTCAAACGCCTGGGCTCCCTGGTCCTGGGCTCCCAGCTCTCAGCCCCCAGGGGCAAGCAGGCTGGAGTCACTGCCCAGTGCCCGGTATTCCGGGCCACAGGCAGCCTGTGCTCATTACAGTAGGTTTCACTCCTCAGTTGTGGAATATGATTCTGATTTTGACTAAAGCAAGCTCTTACAGTCGGTCTTTTCTGAATTTTAACCACATATTACTATTAATACTTGGGCTCAGTACTAAGATGTTCTTGCTGGCACAGGTAGTGTTAACTGTAATGGTGCACGTACTGACACTTACCAAAACCGCATTTAGGTCTGTTAAGTCAGCTTTTCCCCTCACTGTGATTTAAAAAACGTGAAAGAAAAATATATAATGAAAAAGATTATTCTAGGAGTCAGACCATCTATTTTAGGGAAGTGCAGTAACCCCTTCAGATCAGTTCAGGACCACATACTACTGTTTCCACAACACATCTTTCAAAAATACTTTATGTACCATAAGAATTTTGTTGCTCTTTCCTGCAGGGCTGGTTTTGAAGGGCTGTCAAAGGACTCTGCGGTGGCCCATGATATGCTGTAGGTGTGATGATATGCTGTAGGTGTGACACCCCAAACTGTTCCTCACTAGCCTGAAAAGACAAATGGCAGCCTTTGCCCATTCAGTCGCCAGTATTTATTGAGTTCATCCTATGTCACTGAGTTAGACTCTGAGGAAATAAAGTGAAATACACCATTCTTGCCCTTGAGGAATCAGTACTCTATGTGGATAGGCAGATACGTAAACATACACGTAAGTGATAGACTGTTGCTATGGGGGCCATGTGAACAAAGAGGTGAGACAGGGAGAAGGGCTACTGGGGGTGCTCAGAAGACTTCAGCCCAAAGGTAAAGGGTGAAGCTTTATTGAAAGGTGAAAACACTCCAAAATTAAAACACAAGAGAACAACCTAATGGATTAGAAAATTCTCCCTGAAGCACCACATATGCTATGCCATTTACCAAATGACAACTGGCTCAAAGTTCTAAAAGTGTGTAATTAAAGTCTGTCTATTGAGAGTTGAATATGCGAGGGTGTTTAAAATGGGCAATGGGGAAGGCTTATTTCTCTCTGAATTTCCTGACTCTTAAACTCAATCCTCACTTTGGAGACACATTGCCCTAAGCCCTTCAATCTTAGTGCATTAAAATTAAAATGTAGAATAAAAGGCAACGGTAAATATAAAAGTTAGTTATGGACAAAGCAATAATGCATGAAATGGCAATTCTTCTGAAAACATCAATTATCTGAACTATTAGAAATGTAAATTCGCAGTAAATTATTTTTCCCGGATTATTGACTAAAATAACTAAAGGGTCCTTGACAAGAGCCCTTAGAAAACCAAATATCATCCTAGTAGATAATTAACAACTCAAAATAATCTATTAATCCTCAATAATCTCAATACAAATATGTGGCAGATCATCTGGAAAACACGTGAAATTGCTATTTCTGAGAAATTACACAGGTATGTTAAAGCTTATTTAAATTGCTACTTCAAGATAAGCAGATTATAGGATAAAAAATACTAAGAAGCTACATATGACCATTTATAATGTGACTATTAAAAGGCGAATGGATTGTTAAAAATTCTTTACAACTGGACATGGTTGTACATTTAAATACTTGGGCCACATAATGGATAAAAACATTCAGATCACTCAAATTAAACCACAATATTTCTGTTAAATCTGATTAACATATATGCTATTTCATTAAGTTTGTAATAAAGCAAAATTTTCATGTCTAGAATTTAAACATCAACAAACATTGTGAGGAAATATGTCATTTTTAAGAAAAGTTGAATTTTCCTTGTTAAAAAGCTTAACATTAACATAAAAGTATGCTGTATAAAACAGCAAGGTCTCCTAGTCACAAAGAGCTTATTTTTCCTATCAAAATATTCCAATTAGTATCAATTGTCTATAACAGACTGCACAGCAATCAGGAAATTTATTTATGAAGTCTCCAAATAGCTGAATTTCAGATATTCAGTACAGAAATTATACACATTACCATAAGAAAGGACTGCTAATGTGTTAGTCTTTGACGGTGTCTTTTTTCCTTCCAACTTCAGCATCACATTTCTACAAACAGTGGTAAATCTTAAGTTTAATGCCACACAACATGGCCACTATATATGGTTTTGGACTATCAGTTATATCTTGTACATATGGAGAATTTTAGCTCAAGTTCTGTACTCCTTTTCATATAGATTTGTTCAATGGAAATTTAATCAAGTACCTTTTTTGGATAATTATGTGGAATCACATAGAACTAAAGGAATAACTGGGAATAAATCCTAATACAAAGGCTATCCCTGTCTAATTCAACTTTCTGTGAATAAAAATACCTCAAAAGTGTTTTATCTACACGGCTTCCCTGGTCTAAAAAATTTACAAGCTCAGTGCAAACCAGGCATTAATCTCATGTTTCTTTTAAACAGTGAAACCTCTTTTACTTAGTTTTCTTTTGTCTCAATTAAAATACAACTTCTGATAGGTAGTCATTTTCCTTCGTTTAAATACTGTGTACACATAGCCTGACAGATTTTATTTTTTGCCTTCTTGGGTAGCTTGTCCTGTTTTCTTCCAACTGCAGAAAGCCCACTCAGATGCACTGATGGGCGCCTCCCTCCCCTGGGTGCCCTCCAACCCTGGATGCCTTTCTCGTCCTCCCCCTCCATACTCTTGGGTGGGCAGAAACCTGGGGAGACGCAGCCACCGGGCAGCTCGCTCCTCTCCTGAAGCACATCTGGGCTTTATATCAGGCCTTTAATTAATCCTCAATGAAAGCCAAGCTATGACATTTTGACTGGGCAGGCTCCAGTTCTGGACAGGTCTTGATTTATTGCGACTGAGTCTCAAGCAACTTTGATTTATTTCAGCTTCGGGGAGGAGGGCAAGCTCAGAACAGAAAAGCGCTGTTGAATGTCGAGCACGTGATGTCAGGACAGGCCCTCCAGACTTCCAAGGGCCGCGGGACAAGCGGTTCAGAAGAGAATGGCCTCTGAGAAAGCTGTTTTAAAAACCCTAAGATTTAAAAAACATGAAATTGCACAAAACAAAATAAATGCAATCATGGAGGACAAAAATGGGTCCTGAAACAACTGGTTGATGGTGGCAGGGTAAGAAGTCCCAGTCTTATCTCTGGGAAAAGGATGAGTCCCTGGGGGCCTCAGTGTTAATCAGGACTCTCATTTGCATTCAGGGGCTGCTTCAAGAGGCCGCCCCTCCTTCCTGAGAGGAAAGGTGGAGGAGAACTGCTCTTCTCTGCAGCAACACCAACTGTTAGCCCACTGGATAAGGGCAGATTTCCTTTCTTCAGGCAGACAGAGTAAGTCGAAAGAAGGCAAAGTTATTTGATTAAGCAAAGGCAAAGGGGTCAGGCCCTTTGTCTTTGCATAATCAGGGTTTCTGTCCTAGGCAGGCTATGCCGATTGAAGCCTTGACCATGCGCGGTGCCCTGGGCTGCGTTCTCGAGCCCGGCCACCCAGCCTCCATCCCAGCGCTGCGCAGCATCTGCAACCAGCCAAGAGCTTGCAGGTCAGCACCCTGCCGATACCTCTCTGCGGCCTTCAGTGGGCCTGGCTTAATTGTTGGGCACACAGCAGGAGCCCCCAGCCCAGCATCTCTGACTGCTGGCAAAGCCCCTCCAACCTCCCTGGAGGGGACAGACTGAGTACATGAGATGGATCTGTCCCCAGTGTCACCGGGTTGACAAAAGACAAGTGTTAACAATCATTAGAGGCAAAGTTAAGTTCCCTAAAAGGGAGATAACAGTAGGAAAAATGAGTTGCAAAAGAAAGAAGAGGGGAAGTAGAGGAAAAGGGAAAGGGGGAAAAGACAGATAGAGGCAGGTGGCCTAAGAAAGTGGGAGGAGTGTAAGTGCAGACATAGGCGGCACAGAAACTCAGACTGCGTTACAGCTACCAACCTGGCATGTGCTCTGGGCTGGTTAATTAAGGAAGATGAGTCTCCTACTCTTCGCGTGCAAAATGGGGATCAAATACTTATTCTACAGGGCAGCTGTGAGGACCAGAGGAAAGGCCTTCAGAGCTCTTACCACACTGGACCTCATACTCCTGGGGCCAAGGACGTAGGCTGGTGTTACTGGAGGTGGGGACCTTGAGGTACCTGTGCACCTGTGTGGTGCCAACACAGCTGTGGGTGCTGGCATGGGAGAATCCCACAGATCACCTGCGAACATGTGTGCAGGTGCCTCTGAGAAGGAGCACTCAGGTGACTCCATGCCATCTGCCTGCTCATATGGAAATGGAAAGTACTCACCAAGTCTTTCTTCACAGATCCACAAAGAGTGGCTGTTCCTAAAGATACAACAATCTTTACCTAGAACTACCAAATGAGTGACTCTTGTGACAAATATTAATGTAATCATTAACTCTGTGACTAGACTTAAAGGCTGATCAGCACGTTAGGGACTTCAGAGAAGTGCTATTGCATTTCAAAGCTGGCTTCATGACAACATGCACATGTACATAAACCATCTTGTGGGTGGTCAATTCCTCATTCTGGCACATAGTCAAGTGCCCACTTTGAACAGTGGTGTGCCAGGATTCTGTAAGCCAGTTCCAAACACGGGGTGAACCTCTGAACTACAAAATCCACAGACTCCCCAGATTCTTAGGTATTATTTCGCCCACACCAAAACAAATTGCCGTGAAGAAAATAACCAGGGTCAAAGTCAACAACTGCACAAAATGCAATTGTTTTGTCATTGAAGTCAGCGTATTTTAATTTTTATTGCCTTTTTTTAACCTAAAGTCAAAGTGATTAGAATATCATTTATTCGCTGATTTTGGGAATCAAACTCTTTTCACATCTCTATTATACTCTAGTTTCTCAAAGAGATTCTAAATAGGTTGGGTGGGGCGGGGAGGGGTGGAGTATAGAGCCCAAAGTGCTAGGCATTCACAAGATCTGTGAGACCTAAGAATCCTGGGTCTGCACACCAGGGGGCTTCCTGCAACTCCAGAAGCTTCTGTGCTGGAAAGCAGGGAGGGAAAATGAGCCAAGGACCAGGAGCTTTCCCCGCTGTTCCCATGAGTCCCAGGCTACCCAAAGTATAGGCTGCAAAGTCCTTCTCAACACCACGTGTTCCTTAATAGCACTTCCGACAATAGGAAGGGAGCAGAAGACGCACTGCGGGGCTCCCTGCACACAGCCCCAGCTTCCAGGAGGAGAAGGAGGGGGAGTCAACAGCATTCATCCTTCTGCCAGACCACAGAGGGTGAGGGCACAGATGCAACACGAACTGGTCAGTCCTCATGCTACCAGGATTCCTCATTTTTCTGTCATTTTGTGAACAGGAAGATGAGAGTTGAGGGTAATGGGTACATGTATTTGTACCTGCAAGCACACATCCTGACATTATTTCATGTTTCACATGGGCATCTTCTCTACCCATTTGATTGCTGGCTTACGGGGAAGGTGGCTGGGTGTGCATGTGTGTGCCTGTGCCACCTACATTAACTTGAACACACACACGCATAGGCCATAAAGCTCCACGTGACACAGAGAGGGAAGATGAGAAACAGTGGATGGGTTCTAGCAAATCAAGGGCCACGCAGTCCTGTGTACCAATTATTAAAGGTGAATTTACAGAATTTAAATAATCAAATAAACCTGGCACAAAGCAACATACTATGACCTATGAATAGAGGTAATTTTCTAAAAATATTTAAAAAGAAGTTTTGTTTAGGAAGTCCAAAACTGATACCTACCTTTGGCCAGTATAGTAGTGAAACAAGGGAAGTGATGTGAACCTTCTAGAAATGTCCTACCTTGAAAGGATCTTCTAAATAACATAGATGAAAATTTCCCTTTAGGACACAATACAGTGTATTTGTTTTCCCAGATGAGCAGGCTAATAATTTCATAAAGCACATGTCAGTGACTCATTCAATGTTATAGAGCAAGTCTGCCACAGAACTGGCATGAAAGCCTTCTTCCCTGAGGAATCCAGTGGGCCTCTGGAGCAGACACACATTTTACAAAAGCACCAACAAAGGTTTAAGGTAATACGGAGTTATAAATAGTAAGTTACATGCCCATATAATAGAGACAATAACTGACCAATAAGTGAGCGATACAGTAAGTAGTCTCCCTTTTATCCTTGGGGGCTATGTTCTAAGATCCCTGCAGTGCATGTCTAAAGCCACAGATAGTACTGAACCCTATATACACTATGTTTTTTCCTATACATACATACTTACGATAAAGTTTAATTTATAAAGCAGATATAGTAAGAGATTAACACCAACATGATATTAATACATTAGAATAATTATAACAATATGCCAACATCACTACTCTTGTACTTTGGAATCATTATTAAGTAAAACAAGGGTTACTTGAACATCAGCACTGAGATACCTCGACAGTTGCTCTGATAACCAAGATGGCTACTAAGGTTAATGGCTTGGGAATGCCCACAGCGTGGACACACTGGACAATGGGATGATTCACGTCTGGGCAGGACAGAGGAGGATAGCTCGAGATTTCGTCACACTATGTGCTTTGGTACACAATTTAAAACTTAGGAATTGTTTATTTCTGGAATTTTCCACTCTATATCTTCAGATCACAGCTGACCATCGGGAGCCGAAACCATGGAGAACAAAACTGTGGATAAGAGAAGACTACTGTACCATTTTTTATAGGTGCCCTTTCTTATATTTTTCACTTAAAAGCCTCACCGGATATTTTTCTTTGCCAAGTACCAGTTTTGTTCTGAATTTGTCTTGGTAAAAAATATTTATTAGAATAAAAGATTTCTTTGAGATACATATAATTTGGGTTATGCTATAAAGTTAAATAAAGACGGTATCATTTTAATGTCATCATTTCAGCTAACACAGGAGCAAAGAGGTCATGGAAAGTACATCACTCCATTCAGCCACGCTCCCTTTTCCTTCTCGACTTGCTTCTGACCATTACTCTGATCTTCAAACAGGTATGTGGCACTTTAAGGCATGAATTGCTGCTCCTAGTCTTGAGGATTCCAAAAGAGACATGGAGAAGTACAGACCTTCCTATGGCTGTCTGCTTATAGACCAGTGAACGTGTATTTGAATAATTCGCTACATTTTGTTTCTTTACAGTATTAAATGATTAAAGATTACAGCAGAAATCCCAAAATCAGGAGTCCTGGATTAAAAATCCCAGGTTTGCCCATGACTCCTGGCTGACCTTAAAGGCAAGCCATTTCAGCCCCATGGGAGTTAGAACATCCATAGCTCTGTAATTAGGATAACTATACCAACTACTTCAGGAAAATGCTTTGAGATCCTTAGGGGAAAAAAAGGTATATACATGGAAAGGATGACATGAGAGCTGTCCAAAAACTTAGGATATTAGTGACACCAGTAAAGTTATAAAGGTTTAACTTATTTGTATTGCTGCTACTAGGAATAAAAAGAGCAAACCATAAGCCTTGATGAAGTTCCTTTTAAACAAAGAATTTTGGTTTTTATAACCAGTGAACTTTGGCAGTCTTCAAAATTGAATGAGATAAACCACACAGAAAGGTGTAGCTAAAATGCTCTCCACAATGAAATGGATTCTTAGTCCAAAGACAAAGTACTTAAGTAAGTTTATCCACAATTCCCACTTGACAACTGAGGTTCTGACTACTTATGAATTACCTGTGTAAATAACAGAGTTATAAAGACTGTCTATCCTAAATCAGAGACTCAAAGGTATGTACTCTGTTCTTATGGTTAATCCTAGGTCAACAAATTGATGCTTTCTTAGGTAATTTACTTTATTTTTTATTTTTTTTATTTTTTTATTTTTTTGAGACAGAGTCTCACTCTGTTGCCCAGGCTAGAGTGAGTGCCGTGGCGTTAGCCTAGCTCACAGCAACCTCAAACTCCTGAGCTCAAGCGATCCTCCTGTCTCAGCCTCCCGAGTAGCTGGGACTACAGGCATGCACCACCATGCCCGGCTAATTTTTTTTTCTATATATATTTTTAGCTGTCCATATAATTTCTTTCTATTTTTAGTAGAGATGGGGTCTCGCTCTTGCTCAGGCTGGTCTCGAACTTCTGAGCTCAAACGATCCGCCCACCTCGGCCTCCCAGAGTGCTAGGATTACAGGCGTGAGCCACCGCGCCCGGCCAGGTAATTTACTTTAAAAATTCTAGAATTCTCTGGATTGCAAAAGGATCTTGCTGTGAGGCATAAGCTGCTCTCCGTTAGTCTGGGGCCTGGTAGTCACTCAGGGTGATTCTTCTGTGGTTGCTTTCCTCCAAGGATAAACTGTATTCCATAAGGTTGAAGGTGTCCATCTGTGTGTGGTGCTCGCAACAGCCACTCCAAAACCTCCCTGAAAATTCTCCCTTTGGGGAGAAGACTGGGAAGAGTCTTCTGACTGTTCCTTCAGCATACAGGGACTCCATGACGTTGCCCCATGAGCTAATCAGTGGGGACAAGGTGAGGATCACACGATCACCACAGAGAAAACGACAGTGTACCTCTCCAAAAAGACTGCAGTATACAACATCCCAGTTTCCCTTTTCCACGCCTGCTCAACTTCAGGATTCCATAACTGTAGTTATAAATGTCGGATTCAGAATATACACTTCTTGGTATAAGAAAGCAAACTCCAAATCAACAAAGATCTGGAATCTCACTGCAGTGTTCACAGTGGTAGGGGACAGCTTGGAATGTGACCTGCAACATGGCTCATTTGAGCTGAGATGTGCTGTGAAATGTTGAATGCACACTGGATTTTGAAGACTTAGTATAGAAAAAAGAATATAAACTGTCCTGATAATGTTTCTGTTTTTACATGTTTAAATGAGAATATCTGGGATTTACTGAGCTAAATTAAATATATTATTAAAATTAATATCACCTGTTTCTTTTTACTTTTTTCAGTGTGGTTACTACAAAATTTAAAATTTCATAACATTATATGGCTTGCATGTATACCCTTTAATTGTATTTTTAGTAGATAGTGTTTTCTATAGCATCTTTTGTCCTGGTATGTAAAAAGAAATAGATGTTAGCTTAAACAAGCTCAGAATAATAGATAAAAATGGGGAAAAAAAGATGACACTGCATAAATAATTTGTTTCACTTAGGGCTTTCACAATGTTAAAACATGGAATCATACTTTGTATCACAGAAAAGTATGTTCTGTTAGCGGATATATTTAAAAACAACATAAACTTTATACTAGATGGTAAATAATGCTTATGTGGACAAAGTGTATGCTGGAATCATATTCTCAGATTATGAATCTTAAACTACATAGAACTCTAGCCCCTTAAGTATGAGGATGAGAAAATTAAGATTTGGAATGGTGAAGTGATTTGTTTGTAGCAGGACAAGAATGGGGACCTGAAACAGAGCGGGAAGATGCTGGGCACCATAGCACAAGGCCCTTTTGAGTCAGGGTATACATTCAACCGTCCTTACCACAAAAACCTTCAGTCTGAGAAAAGAGTAGGTACAAATATCCAAGATCCAATGTTCCATTTAGAGATAAATTTCACAAGTATACATATTTTTTAATAAATTCAAGTGACGTGATTAATGGCCTCTAGGAAATATAAGATAGAGGGTTTTCTCTGCATGAGTTAAGCATTAACTTTGAAAACTTGCTATTTAAAAAAAAAAAAATCCCTGACATTGTGCTTTTAAGAAAAATCTCTGGAAAAGGGGCAATTCATTAATTCAACTTATCATAAAAAAAGTTCACTACACTTGCCAAGGTGGTTTGATGTGAGATCTGTTCCTAGGCCTGGACTTCTGCAGTCAGAGATAGACTGAGGGTCTAGTACATTTCTAAAGCAAAGAAAACAGCAATGTGCACCATACATTTGATGTGGGTAACAGACAGGGCCAACCAAGAGTAACGTTTCTAAAAGTAATAAGCTTTCCCTACATACTGATTCATGTAACCAGAGCTAGGGAAACTCTCTCCAGGGACATGCTAATGTCTCCCAAAAAAGAGCAGTCAGAAAGTTCAGCTGTTCTATCTTTGGACCATTAATACTGGATGTTGAGTCAGGCTATATCCCAAAACACCTACAACTGAAAAGTAATTCTTCTCAAATGAAAACTGGCATATTAAGTGTACCCTCTGGGTTTGGGGAATGTTTCCCATCCCCAAATAAATTTTTAAGCACAAAGAGACAGTTAGAAATGGCCACTGTGCTGATAACCATGTTTTACTCAGTAATCTGTCAAATAGGAAAAAAATGGCAGAAAAAACAGACTTTTATATTTTAATTTCCTTGTGCCTGTTCTTTCCTCCATTTGAAAAAAAAACCCATGGAATTTGTCAAAAGAATGAACAGTAATCATGAGAGTATGGTATGCCTTCCATGTTGCACTGGCTCGTTTTCAAGGGAAAAGAATTATAGCAGAGAGAGGATGTTGCCACACACATATAATAATGGCATTAACCATTCTGACTTGCAACATAAATTGAACCACTGAAGGATTTAAATGTTCCTCATTAACTTTTATTAGCCTCAATTTTTAACTTTTTTCCTTCCTCTTAAAATTAAAAATGAGCATTCCCTTCAAATTTGCACACCTTCAAGCAGCATTCAGACTAAGCAAGTTCTTCGAGGGATCACAAACTAGTCCACAGGGGGAAAAACACCTCAAAAAAAAATTGAATCTTCTGGTACAGAGTTTCTTTCAAAGTCTCTAAACCCTTCATAAAAAATAATAGGTCTGAGGCTACTTTTTTAAAACTTTTTCAAACTTAGAAGAATGAAGGATTTCATAATCCTATCATTTTACGATCTATCACTCCTGATCACTAAAATGAAGTGATCTAATCAAAGGATTATGGAGAGGGCTCCAACTTTTTAAGAGTTCTTCCTATGTGGTAGGTACTAGGTTAAGCATGATAGCTACTAAGTTAAGCACTGTACCTTATCTTATGCAGTAAAATCTGAAAGCTTTAAATATAAACACTTATATTAAAATAAAACACAGTCTTATCCAAATGGTAAATGTAACGCCCGCTGGTTGATGAATATGATACCAAAAAAAGAGAGAAGAAAATACTAAGGGGTCTTCCTCTCTCCATAACTTGAATATCTCAGCCACCTGTGGGATATGCACAGACCAGACAAAGAAACAGAGAAAAAGAATGAAACACATACACATATGCAAACAAAACCCTTTTACTGTTTGTTTCTAAAAACAAAGATGTTACAGTAAAAAGTAGCATTTCACAAAATGGAAAATAAGTGTACATTTAGTCAGAAATGTTTCAAAATCTGTAGGAATGTTTATAACATAAAAATACGGACTCTTCACCTTGTACATACACCTCTGTGGAAATATGTCCAGTGACCAGCTTATCGTTTGTGTGAGCACTAAAAGCCCAAAGAATCATAAGTTGCCTTTCAGAATGATACTGACCTTACCTCTGCCATACAAACTATGAACTGAACAGAGTCCTTCCGTTATATAATTTGCTTATTGTTAATTTGACCCTTTATTGTTATTTGATCCTTTAAGGAAACTAGTTAGCTGACCCTTTGAGAAACCCTGAATGTGATTTGCATGTCTTCACCATAATCTCAGTTACTTCCGTTTGCTGCCACACAAATTTAGTAGCCCACTAAAAGACATTTTAGAAGCAAGTTTTCTTCTTCAAAGAACAGAACGGTGTAATTTTTTTAAAAGACTATATTCTAGTTACAGAGAAAAAAAAATAACGCTATGTCAAAGATGACAATAATATGCATTTTTTTCACCTTGGAAACTTTAGACTTGAAAGAAGCCTAGAGTCTAAGTTTTCCATCACTGCAGTTGAACTCTCAGACCACCAGTGTGACACCACCACTCAGAAACCGCAGGGGTGGCCTTGCTCGGATACACATAGAGCTGCTGAGGAACAGGAAACGAAGCCAGATGGTTCTGCTGAGGGAAGCACTATTTTTCTTTATAAAACCAAAAAAGTACTAATAGGTCAAACACAAAAATGCAGATATGGTAAAACGGAAAGCTAACAGGAAGATTTATGTAAATAAGACAAGCTTAATTTTGCATTATGTTCCCATCTACATCAGTGAATGGATGTAAGGGGAAAAAAAAAAAAAAGGAGAAGGAGTAAGTGGATTGTCCCCCAGACCTGAATGGTTTCCGATGGGAACAAGCTACTGACAACGCCACAGGGGCACTGCTGCCACAGCCTGGAAGCCAAGAGCAAGCCTACGATTTGTGTTACAGGGAACGTTGACAAATTATCATTAAAACTTTTTAAAAAGTGAGAATTTAAATACAGAGTCTGAAGTAACTACAGCCTAAAGTCTGGCTTCTCACACACCGGTTTCATGTGCTCACTCACAATCGCACGAAGTCCCGACGCGACACAACACCTGACACGCGCGACCGGGGCTTCTGGGGAGAACCGCATGCTCTGGGTCCCCTCCGTGCCCCGCGCACGCCCCGCGCACTCAGGCGCAGGCGCGCATCCCCCAGAGCAACTGGTTTGGGTGGCAAATCCCGGATACTCCCTTGTCTTGCCCACTGTCCTGCCTTCCTTGAACCTGCCAAGCTCAACACAGGCTGCCTGGCCCGCTTCCAGCAGAGTGGCCGGCACCCCCGCGGCCCTCCCTTCCCTGACACAGGCCTGCGCCCCGCAGAGGCCAGGCCGGAAGGTGTGCAGGATGCTGGGGCTGCCCCTAGAGACCTGGCCCTGGTACCTCTGAGTCACGCGGCGGCCAGCCATCGCCTACCTCGGACTCCCTGCACCCCTGCTCACCGATACTTTCACAAGGGATGGCCGCACTTCACAGCTGAGGGAAAACATCACGGAGCTCATCATCTGACAGCCGCTACAGCGGAAAGGCCAAGAGTGAGGTTAGCTTCTCAACTATCTACTTTGTCTCAAGTTGATTATTAATAGCATCTCTGAACAATGAACTGCTTCACCTGTCAGATGAAGGGGCTGGATGGGACCCTGCGTAATGTTGCTTCAGCTCTTACATTGGATGAATCAACGAGGCCGATCTGGCTTGAGGTCTGTTCACTCTCTTAGGTAGTCATTTAATAAACACGCACTGGGCACCCATGTTCAAGGCACCTAGAGGGGCACAGGGGGCCACAAAAGAGGGTCAGCCAGAGGGCCCTGGAAGGGATGTGACGGAACTGTCAGGCCCTTGGGAAATGGCCAATCCTTCAGTTAAGCAGCAGGCAGAGAAAGGAAAGGATGGTCAAAAGGGGTGAGCCCGAGAAAGGCTTTGCAGGAGGCCACGCAGGGCCGGCCCTGAAGCAGAGCAGAACTTGGAGAAGAGAGCAGCAGGGCAAGGGAGGTCCTGCCCAAAGACAGGGGCCGGGCACAGAGCAGGAATCCAGCCCAAGGAAGCATGGCCGACGTGGGTGGTGGGCGCTGGCACTGCAGAGGAGGAATGACCAAGAATGTCACACTCCAGACACCTGCCTTTATTCTGCAGTGAGACACTGATGGTTTTTAGGGAGAAATAATATCATGGTATCTACATTCCAGAAAGGTGATTCTGGCAGCAGTGTGGGTGGCACAGAGAACAAAGTGCACAGCAGGGGAGGACTCAGCAAGGATCTGCCTAATACAGAGTAAAGGTGCAGAGCAAAGGACCAGGCCGGACCTGAGGCAAACTCGGGGATCTGATCTGCTGCACAGCAGTCTGTTCCTGAGGGGAAGTGTGACAACAGCACCTGTCTCCCTGGACTGTGAAAGTAGGCGTGGAAAAGTGCCAAGTGGTTTATGCTTTGTTAGTACTCAATAAGGTCTTAAACTTGAAAATAAAAGCTAAATGGATATTTTACTTAATGGTGTTTCAGATTCAGCAAAGTCTTTTTCTTTGAAACAACAACTGACAATCAGAGATATTCCTAAATGAAGGGCCCTCTTGGGAGGTGTCTTCGTTAATCAGGCATACTCCGCCCAGCTACCTCTCATCCAGGCTTCCCAGGTGCAAGATCTTGGCACAACTGGTGGTATAAAAACTGTCATTAAGTATGTTTTAATACCAAATTACGGTTTTATGTAGCTTAACTCTTCATTATCATGTTTTGGCTGTTCCACTCTCCATGGACAACATGGCAGTAAAAGGCTGCCCACACAGTGACCAGTGCCAGAGAGACACAAAGGCACAGCTGAAGCCAAAGGGGCAAACCACCAGCAGCCCACCCTGCGTTACGGGGCCTTCGTGTGCAAAGCCTGAGGGTTCATACTTAAGGTGCAGTCAGCCCCATTACAGAGGCTCTGAAGTGAGAGTTTTTGATGCCTTCCTGCCCTTCCACCCACCATCTGGGAAAGAAGGAGTGAAGAGGAGGGGGGCTGGAGAGAGGGAGAGAGGCAGCAATGGAGGGAGGGACAGAGGGGGAGGAGGACAGAAAGTAAATCAGTCAGGGTACAGTGAGGAGCTAGGAGAGATCCTACTGAAATGCTTAATTAAACCAAAGCAATTTCTTTGAGCCCCACTAGACTTCTAACATCCGAGAGCCCAACACCACGCGCAATTAAACAAGCAAACCAGTAATTCATTAGGGATAATTTTAATAGATGACTCATTTGGCCCAGCCAGTCAATGATGCTTAGGTTTCCCAAAGGCCCTGGCAGATAGTTAACAATGAAGCTTTCAGCTGCCACTGACAAAAGGCAATGGAATTTAAACCACCTAGGCCACTTCTTCAAGTTTCTTTCTTCAGTTTTTTTTGAAGATAAGGATCAAATGAAATGATTTCTGTTAAACTTGTATTTCCTGTACAGAGTTGATATCTTCTTCAAATTATATGATTGTACAACCATTAAATTAATACTTACTGCACAGGAAGTCTCCTATTTAGAATACAGGGCCTGGCCTTTTAACTTTTGGCTCCTCAACTGTTTTAGTTTTTTTTCTCACACCAGAGTTATTTCACAGGATGATCAGAGATCTTAGAAGGCCAGTAGTAAAAATGCTAGTTTATTCATAATTCCTAGTGAGAGGTATACATTCATTAGATGGTCAACATTTGAAGTTACTGAAAAAATGGCTTTAAAATCTCATAAGAATGGCTGAATATACCAAAAATATCCCAGAAACATAGTGTGTATCACATTAAGGCAATTCATTGAAGAGCTGGTGGGCAGGCTGGCCCCCACCGCTTGGTGCCAGGCAAGGACCTCAGACAGGGTTTCTCCTTTCAAAGCCAGCCTTTTCCTAGGAAAACTACAAATAATAACTCCTGCTCTCTTAACCATGGTCAGAGCTTTGCTGGGAGAATCAAATCCAAAAATGTAAATGATAAAGCACTACACAAATACAAGAGGACAACCTTTTGGGCTTTAAAAAAAGGTCTGGTGAAAGCTCTTTGTATTTTGTTTTCAAACTTGAAATTTAAGACCCAGTGAAAATCAGCCAGTAATTCTTGACCTAAAGGAGATACTGTAAGAAAAAACACATAAAACCACGCAGCCCTTGGGATCCTGATTTTTGCCCTTGCCTGGTAAGGAGGTAGGTACAACTGCACTACTACCTCGGAGTAAAATCTACACCATGTGGACATGGAGACAGAATGGCCCAAGAGGCAGGAGGCCACAGTCACCTTCCTGGAATGCAACCTGTCCCCTCCAGCACAGGTTCCCACACACCATCACTCTGCTTTGTGAGTCAGAAGCTGGAGGATGGACCTGGGAATAGGAAAATGTCCTCTGAGCAAGTGAGCGATGTATGACTAGGGAGGAAATGAAATCGCACCCATAAAGAACTGAAAATGGTACTGCAGAATGCTTCTCTTTTCTTCTTACTGCAGTTTGCACAGATTTTTCTATATCTACTGTCAAATAACTCTTTATAAGAATCTTTAAATAAAATTTTACATGTATTTAAAAACAAAGTCCCATTATTAGAACGTGACCTCCTTCTAATTTGTGTATGTTGGTGGAGGGTATGGGCTGGGAGGCAGGTTAGGAAAGGAAGAGGGAAGGAATGGAAGAATCTGAAGGTTTTCCATGACAACAGAATCTGCAATGGTAATCCGGCTCCATTTAGAAGAATCCTCTAACAAATGAGACTCTTGAAAATTGGGAGGAAATAGAGTGATGCTCAGACAAATAAAAAGGTTTCTAAATGAGTGGATGTCAGTGTCATCAGGTACTCCCAGGGATGCTTGGTCTTGGAAACTACTTTGTGATTTTTAAATTTTGATTTGTAAACGAGGGCCAGTGTATCATTCTTTCTATTTTTCTATGTGCTCAGATATCCTTCTTTTAAAAATAGGAATAAGGTCTAATAACAGTAGAATGTAGAGACAATTGGGAAACTTGCCACTGTATATGTAAAAGGAATAAAACACTGCGTATGTATATGAAATATACATATTTCATTTTTATAAATTTCATAAAGAAATGATTGGATAGGGAGATTCAATTCAAGTATTTAATAAGCATCTGTTATGTACCAGGCATACTGGGAGGTACAATTAAAGATTAAGACAATTAACATTTTCTTCTAGAATTCTTAAGTTTTCATGCCTTAGGTTTAAGTCTGTTATCCATCGTGAGTTGATTTTTGTGAGAGGTGAGAGGTGGGGATCCAGTTTCAATCTTCTGCATGTGGTTATCCAGTTTTCCCAGCACCACTTATTGAATAGAAATTCTTCTCCCCAGTGTATATTTTTGTCTGCTTTGTCAAAGATTAGATGACAATATGAGGATGGTTTCATATCCAGGTTCTCAGTCCTGTTCCAAAGGTCTACATCTCTGTGCTTGTGCCAGTACCATGCTATTTTGGTTACTATGGCCTTGTAAAGCTTGAAGTCTGGTAGACTGATGCCTCCCAATTTGTCCTTTTTGCTTAAGATTGCTTTGGCTATACGAGGTCTTCTCTGGTTCCATATGAAGCATAGAATTATTTTTTCTAGACTTGCAAAGAATGATGATAGTATTTTGATAGGGATTGCATTCATTCTGTAGATCACTTTGGGCAGTAAAGACATTTCAACAATATTGATTCTGCCAATCCGTGAGCATCGTAGGGGTTTACATCTTCTACAATTTCCTTTTGCAGTGTTTTGTAGTTCTCCCTATATAGGTCTCTCACCTCTTTTGTTAAATATATTCCTAAATATTTAATTTTCTTTGATACTATTATGAACGGTGTTGCATGTTTGATTTGATTTTCAGCTTGAGTGGTATTGGCGTATATGAATGCCACTGATTTGTATGCATTGATTTGTATCCTGAGACTTTACTGAATTCATTTATCAGTTCCAGGAGTCTCTTGGTTGAATCCTTGAGATTTCCTAGATACAGTATCATATCGCCGGCAAATAGTGAGAGTTTGTTCTCTTCTGGCCCCATTTGGACACCCTTAACTCCCCTCTCTTGTCTGATGGCTCTGGCAAGGACTTCCAGCACTATGTTGAATAGAAGTGGAAATAGTGGGCAACCTTGTCTGGTTCCAGTCCTAAGTGGGAATGGTTTTAATTTTCCCCCGTTCAGTACGATATTGGCTATGGGTTTATCATATATAGCTTTAATAATTTTAATGTATGATTCATCTATGCCTATTTTGTTAAGAGTTTTTATCATAAAAGTGTGCTTGATTTTGTCAAACCTAAGATGTGAAACCTTAAGAATTCTAGAAGAAAATGTTGAGAAAACTTTTATAGACATTAGCCTAGGTAAAGAATCTATGAATAAGACCCCCAAAACAATCATAGCAGCAACAAAAACAAATAAATGGGACTTGATCAAATTAAAAAGTTTCTGCACAGCCATGGAAACTATCATTAGAGCGAATAGACAACTTACAGAATGGGAGAAAATATTTGCATGGTACACATCTGATAAAGGGCTGATAACAAGAATCTACATAGAACTTAAGAAAATTAACCAGAAAAACATTACCCTCGTCAAAATGTGGGCAAAGGACATGAACTGAAACTTTTCAAAAGAAGACAGAATAATTGCCAGCAAACATATAAAAAAGAAATCGACATCTTTAATCATCAGGGAAATGCAAATCAAACCCACAAGGAGATATCACTTATCTTCAGTGAGAATGGCCTTTATCAAAAAGTCTCAAACAGGCCTGGCGCAGTGGCTCACACCTATAATTCTAGCACTCTGGGAGGCCGAGGTGGGAGGATTGTTTGAGATCAGGAGTTCGAGACCAGTCTGAGCAAGAACGAGACCTCGTCTCTACTAAAAATAGAAAGAAATTATATGGACAGCTAAAAATATACATAGAAAAATTAGCCAGGCATGGTGGCACATGCCTGTAGTCCCAGCTACTTGGGAGGCTGAGGCAGGAGGATTGCTTGAGCCCAGGAGTTTGAGGTTGCTGTGAGCTAGGCTGATGCCATGGCACTCTAGCCCAGGCAACAGAGTAAGACTCTGTCTCCAAAAAAAAAAAAAGTCTCAAACAACAAATGCTGGCATGGATGTGGAGAGATAGGAACACTCTTACACTGCTGGTGGGACTGCAAGTTAGTACAACCCCTGTGGAAAAGAATTTGGAGATACCTCAAAGAACTAAAAATAGTACTACCATTTGATCCAGCAATCCCACTACTAGGCATGTACCCAAAGGAAAAAAAGACATTCTATAAAAAATACATCTGCACTTGAATGTTTATGGCAGCACAATTCACAATTGCAAAGATGTGGAATCAACCCGCGTGCCCATCAATACATGAATGGATTAATAAAATGTGGGGTATGTACACCATGGAGTTCTACTCAGCCACAAAAAATAGTGGTGATCTAGCACCTCTTATATTATCCTGGATAGAGCTGAAGCCCATTCTACTACGTGAAGTATCCCAAGAATGGGGGAAAAAAGCACCACATGTATTTCTCGTCAAATTGGAACTAACTGTTCAACACCTACGTGCTCAGATGGAAGGAACATTCATCGGGTACCGGGTGGGTGGTAGGCGGGTAGTGGGGATGAGTAAACTCACAACTAATGAGCGTGGAGCGCACTGTATGGGTGGAAGGGCATGCTTGTAGTTCTGACTTATATGTAACCAAAATGTTTGTACCTGCATAATATTCTGAAATTTAAAAAAAAAAAAAAAAAAGAGAATTAAAATCCAGGTCCTGTCTACGGAGATAGAGACCAACACAAAGTCCTATCCTCTGGTGGTGGGTGACTGACTTTATATCCTCAGAGGTCTCACTCACTTCCCTACAGAGAGAAGCCCAACCATTCTCTCTACAATATGAGAAAAAACAGCAAAAGTTATCTCAAGTATATTACATAACTCTAAGAGATACTTGGGGAAGGTATCCTAAATTTGATTTCTTTGAGAACTTACTAATAATTTCCAATTAAGACTTAAACCAGCAATGCAAAGACAATTTCTCAAAGGATTTCTCAATTTTGCCTTTAGGTAATTCTGCTTCTGTTAAACTGTACATGTGAATTAACTGGGTTTACTAGACATCCGATTCTTTTTCTTTTCTAAAAGGAAAAGGAGACCTTCACTTAATTGTACCTCAAATTCATCTGTTTGAGGAATATTTGGCTTGCAAGTATAATACAGCCACAGTTTTGGAAGCAACTTTAATAAGCCAAAAGTAGTTTGGAAATTTCATACTAAGAGGGCAGTGGTTTTTGAATATTCTTTAACTTCAATAAGGCATAGAGTCGGAGGGCATGGAACAAACCCATTAGCCTATTTTTAAGTTATTTCACTAGCAAATTAAAGTGTCAAACATCTTATACCTGCAAAATATCTATTCCATTTCCTATAATTTCTACTCCATGTTTCCTAGTCTCACCCTTGCTGCCCTAGGCCATCAAACAATGAGCTCGACAGAAACGACAACGTCAATTGCAGAGATTTCAGAATCAAATTGGCTCTACAAAGCCATGAATTATCCCAGCTTTACTGAAGTAAACAGGAAGAAAAAGAAGGAACAGATCTTAAAAATGCAAATAACTGAACATTCACAGGAGGGATCAAACTTTTTTTCTTAGGAAAAAAGGATAGAGAGAATCTTTGTGGCTTCATTGCTTTGATTCCTTCCCAGAGCACAAGCAAACAAGATGTTTTCTAGCGTGGAGTAAACGGGGAGAAAATGAAATGGGTGGGTTCCTTTTTTAAGGAACATTCAACTTGGAGAAGGTTTTTTGTTTTGTGGCTTTGGATGAAAAAGCAAAATGCACACGTTTGTATCAGAGAGACCCCCTGAGGCTGAGCCTGTGAACCTGGAGCCTGGGCATGGGCACGCATATGATCCAGAGAGGGAAGGAGAGGAGCCCCTAGGCCACTCCTGGGGCTCTGAGAGGAGGAAACCTGCAATTTTAGTAAACGATGTCCAGTAACAAAGGTATTGATAAGTAGGATAAAGCCAAATAGTATTTCAGAATGCATTTCTTTGACTTTTAGCTTGTTATGTGTGTGTGTGGCGATGTGTGTTTGAGAGAGAGATTTATGGTGTTAGCGTGCATAAAGCACATAAAATAAGAAAAAGACTGCTCTGATTGCAAATACCTTTTGCCCTTTCCAGAGTACAGCAGCATAAAAATGAAGCATTGCATATTAAAGAGCTATACCTTCTACAACCAAAATCATCACTAAATTTAGTTGATATCATATTTTGTAAGAGGCAATTACATCTACATGACATGAATAGTCTTGTTATTAAAATTACATAGTCAGTTTTCCTTTGTGGGTGGAAGTTGTCATGAAGTGGGAAACACCAATGAAGGAAGAGACAGCGGAGGAGGAGGGCAGGGACAGAGGAGGGGGGCAGGGACAGAATGACCTGGCTAGCCGGGAGGAGCAAGGGCAGACCTGGCTGGGTGGGTGGAGAAAGCTTAAGAAGTCTCACGTATTTGGTGAACATAAAAGTGAGTGTGAAAAGAAACTTCTTATACTGTTTTCCTAGGACGTTTGTTCTCAGGATGAGCCCCACGGTTTTCTTAGGTACAAAGGGTCACTTCATGATCCACAATGGTATGATGACACTTCACATCAATGGGAGTAACTAAAGGGTGGAGTGTAAGCTTCCACCTTAATATGGTTAATTGCTACCCATTAGAACATAAATGGCATTTATACAAAGTTTCATAATCCATGTCCACAGGCATTGTGCCGACTCAATTCTACATGCATTTTCATCTTCTCCCTCTCTCTCTCTCTCTCTCTCTACCCCCACCCCCCACACACGCCAAGAACCGATTTCCTAATTTAATGTCATAACTTCAATTTTGTATGTTTAAAATCAAACTGAAAATGTGATCTAAAAATGCGCCAACTCTCATGTTTCTAAGTTATCTGTGGACAAAAAGTTGATGAATAATCCATCCTAGAAACATGGATGGTATAGGCATCTTTCTTTAAGAAAACAATTTAAACAGGGAACACGGTTTCTGATCTGGGAGCATGGTCACTCCTGTGGTATCACTTCAACCAAGCAAGACCTGGCCAGATAAAATAGGCAACTCTGACCTTCTGCATTTTTCTTAGCTGACTTTATGTAATACACGGAAAACTTGAAAGTCTTCTGCAAAACATTTAAAGCACAACCATAGATGACCGAATGAAGATAAATGGGGGAAATGGCAAGTTGAATTTGTTATGTAGAGTTTTCTACAGCCAGACCAAGGAAATGGGATTTTTCTTCACTTCAGTATAAATACTACACTCTTTTGGAACAGGAATAGTTGGACAGTCTAAACATTTTAGGTTTCAAAGATGTAGGAAACTGTTACAAGCTTTTCTTTTCCTACAAATAAGACTGTTCTTTCCTTTTTCTTTATTAGGTTAGTCCCTTGAGTTGCCTTTCTATAAATGTTTGGTTTATTGGAAACAACACAGAAACCATGTTCTTCTAAACACAAATAAAGGAGTAACTACTCAGTTATTTTTATTTTTTTTTCTTGGAATATTTTTAAAAGACTACATAAAATGGCCCCCCAGAAGGGTAGAAGACATTTCCCTGCAGTGGAAAACACTGTGAATACCTCACCAGTCAATATAAAAAAATCAGTGAGTGCTACAACACATTCAATAAGCAAGCCACTGACATATTTTCCTCCCAAGCAAGAACACTGTAGGCTCCTAAGTAAGACAATGGGATTAGACTTGGGGAGTGAGGAGAAATCCTATTACTGACCTTATTCCCCAACTAGCAGTCAACTGACAGATTCTACTAGAGTAGGCTTTCTAGGAAACTCTCCATGCCTTCCTCTGTACCACGAGAGTGGGAGTGACACTGTTAAGACCGAGAGCTCTCAACAGAGCCTTGGTTTGTCTGGCCCCCTGTCACTTTATGAGATAAATATAACCTCACCTTCTCTTTTTGTTAAGTAAAGCCTTACTAAAGAATTGATTCTGGAACCATGAGCACTTTAGATAACTGAAACAGAAAGATCCTACTTTTATATGCTACTCTCTCTCCTGCATATAAACAAAAACACTTCGTTGATGGTGATGTTGCAACACGCACATTTCCCTTAAATAAGATCTCAGAAAGTTTAAACAACACCTCTTCCTTCCAGATTTGCGTAAAACAGGACGCAAAATGCTAGCAGCAAATGGACAGATGAGAAAGGAAGGATTAGGAAACCGTGGTCAATTCTCCCAGCTCCGTCTGCCACCCTTGCCAAACCCGCCAGAGGCTTCCCGCTTCTCCATGTCTCTGCATGTGTGTGTGGCGGGGGGTGCAGGGGTGGAGATCTAACTCCTTATTTTCCCCAAACACACCCTTTGCATCTTTGCCTGACACGGCCAATATCATGGCTTTAGGGAGATCTGACAACTGTCAGCCAGACCCTTGTCTTTCAGATGTTTCTCTTCCCCTTGGACCATAAAAAGCAGGAAGAGAAAAGGGAGAGAAGCTTAATTTTCTGTCTCCCTGGAGGCAGAATGTTACCCAGATCTTCCTGCTAACATCCACACTCCTCTCATATTGACATAAATCAGTGGGTATGAGCATGGTGCAGGTGCTGGGCCTCGGCTGGGGTTCTTGCTTCATTCACCTTTCCTGGCCATGGCTTTGAGCAAATATGTAACTGAAACTCTCTAATCCTCAGGCCCTTCACCAATAAAATCAGGTTGTACAATCTATCTTTCAGGATTTTTGTGCCTTTTATATAAGATAGTGTATATAAAGTCCTTAAAAGTTTCTGGCAGGAAATAAGCACCTAACATTCAGCAAGTATTATTTCTAAAAGTAGCTTTATTGTTATTCAGTCTGTCTTTGTTATCCAAAAAAATGTGGGAGAATACGATGTTAAACTCAGATGAACTTCCAAGCCCGCCCCTAATGATGTGCATGTCCCTGGATTGCCTGGGGAACTCTTCAGGAGCATTTGTGGGGTCAGCTCTTGCCAGGAGAACCTCTTGCCGCCTTAGGAACGGCTTTTGCTGAGTCCTGGCAAGAGTTTAGATTTAATGTCTCTTGACTACCTGTGTCTCACAGGAAGAGCAAGGGACCTTTCTGTAAGTGGTAAAATCTTAAAGGTACTTCTGGCCAGCCTCTACCAATTAACTTATCTCTCAATATTTTCTGGTTATAATTGTGTTCCAGATACTTTTATCAAAGTGGGACCACAGCAGGACCTTGTAAACCAGACTGTTACCGCAAATTTTATTTAAGCAGATGGCACCACTTTCCAACTCTTTATTGCTAGATGTTAATACTAATTTTTCATTCAAAGAATTCCAAGGCCAAATAAGTTTGGGAAACCCTATATCAATCTTATCTGGCTATAGCATACATTCACATATCTCATATTTTGGCAAGTCAGTCCCGTGATAAAGAAATCTACTTAACTTTGTGCAATATAGCATTTTCCAGGATCATGTGTCTTTCAACAATGCTTAGAAGACTGTTGTTTATAGCAACTGGAACCGTGACCATGGCAGGTGCTCGACAGAATATACATTGAATGAACAATGTCACCCTGAGAAGTTAGAGGTTCTCTCCTTTGCTGTTTTCAGCCACCACTGCTACAATACCGACTGTTCAAGTTTGCTTGACTCTGGCATGTGTGCCCCCAATGTGTTCTCATCAACACCAGGAGTTGCTTCAGTGTATATGGAGGGAAGCAGCCATGCAAACAGGTGGTGGAGGGACCAGGAAAATATTTAAGAAGAAAATATTTTAAAAGATTGAATTGCTATCTATCTATATCCCATAAGAAATGCAAATGATTGATAACTTATGTTTGTGTAAACTGAGTATTTACAGCTGTGAGTCATTTGCACCATAGCAATTGTTTAACTAGTACTTATTTTTCAAAATGCAACAATAATTGTAGATGTTAATTATAGAATTTGGGTGGTGGGTATTCATGGTAAAATTTATTCAATTATTCTGTATGTTTAAAAATGTTTGTAATAAAACATTGGAAAAGATCTGATTATGACTTGTTTATTCTGAAGTACAAGATAATTTAATATAGTTTTTATATATTTTTTTCATTTCAAGTTGAAATACTTTTTACCAATTTAAATAACTTAAAGCATTTTGATCTAGGAAGAAAGACTGTAAATGGATGTTAATGAATCAGAATCAACAACAGGAAATAACTTGGTGTAAATTATTGCAAAAATGTTTACAAGACAGAGGTAAACTCTAATCATATACGTATAGCACATTAATACTATTTGTTTACAGTGCTGTTATTATGTCCTTTCCACAGGTGGGTAAACTGAGGTATAGCGACTTGTCTAAGGGTCAGGAGCAGTTCCCTGGCACAGCCAGGATGGCCTGCACCCCACCTCACAGCACAAGGAGAAAATGCTGTCTGCTCTTCATTAGGGAAATTCATCTAAAAGTAAAAAGTATAAGTACCTTAATCTAAAGATTCACCAATATTTCTGTGTACAAATCAGAAGGATTATATTTAATACAATTAATACATGTATAAATGAGACGTCGTTATGGCTTGTTTGATCCATATTTGCAAACATCTTTATTCTAAAGCTGCTTACAGTGTCAGGATACATATGTTTTAAATAAACAATGCTTCTCTTTTTTCATTTTTATGACCTTGACTTTAATTTTGGCAACAAATTTACTTTTAGTCATAAATCTCTGAAGTAACCTTATTTTAATACATTTAAAATTGCAAGGAATGATAATTATTTCTTAAAATGGAGAGTAGCAAATTATAAATTCTTACTTAATAATGGTACCTTTTCAGAAATCAGGAAATTCAGAGTTCTTTCAGAACACATAAATGAGACCTATAAAATGCTTCTTACATCATCAACATATTAGAACCCCAGGAGAATCCTTAATACACAAAACCCACTTACTTGTATTGTAGAGCAAATCAAGTCTTGGATGCCAAGAAGAATGACTTAACTGTCTACATGTCTCTCTATGGAACCTGACAATTTCACATTTCTATTAAAAAGCTACAGCGTCTTTACTCTTGTGTGGAATTTTGGCTTCTGGGCACACTGTACTGACATCATCTTGTCAAGCAATAGTAAAAATGACTTAATTTGGGATGACCTTTTTGAAGTATTTGAGCCAAAATGTTTGTAAAATATTTTTATTTTATATGAATTCAAATGTGGGCCCTTTGTGCCAAGATTTGGACTACACCCTGCAGCAGTGCTAGCCTGGGCATTTGAGAAGTGAGAGGGCAGGCTTTCTTTCAGATCCACTGGTTCACAAAAGACTTTCTCATTACTTAACAGTCTCATTCTTTTTGTTAGATTTTTTTGGGTCTATTTTTAAAATGTCATTCTTCCCACCCCCATTGCAAAGGTTTATTTTCAATATATGGAAAATATAGACAGCATAAAGAAGAAAATAAACATAACCAGTGACAAAAATCTATCAACATTTTGGTATAGTATTACTCTACAATCAAAATCTATTTGATTTCTGAATTCCAACACGAACTTCTTTTTCACCTAAGTGCAAAAAAAAAAGAATGAAACTTAATCTATTTGGTTCTTGAATCTGAGAAGACTTTGGATAGAGGAGTACCTATATAGCTTACTATATAGCTCTAAGTATATGCTAAAAGGCCATATAACAAAATGATATTTCTGAAAAAACAACGTATTTATTTTCACAAAACTTGCCTCATATTTTTCGGTAGGAAGGGCTATTAGGTTAGACAAAAGAAAGTTTCAGCTTTTCCTGCCAACATTTCCTTTCTCTTATTCTCTTATAATTTCTACAAGGGAGGACCTATATATTTTTTGATGTAATATTGTTAAAATATACCAAAAGACTGCCGCCATCAAATTTGCTTCTTTGTAATTATAGGTTAGAAGAACATATGTAAAAGATCTAAATGTTGCACTGCTCAAAATTTAAAATCAGGACTTTTCTGTCCATAATATAAAACAGTATTAGATGTTCAAGTACACATACATTTTTAATTGTTATAAACAAACATAAAATCACAAGTGAAGCTAACCCCTCTATGAGCAAGAGAATTTATTTGCTTTCTTTTCTAAATGTTCAAGTTTCTTTTTGAATCACATGGATGAACAAGGAAGCCAGATCCAAGGAAACAGATCCGGTTTCCCACAGAGGAATTATTCAGGACAGAAATAGTTGTCTGAGCACAGGAAATCTGTGAGCACCTGAACAAGGACAGGCAATACCAGGAAAAAGGACATCACTACCATGCTCATTCATGTTTGGCCACAGAACCAGAATCTATATAGAACTTAAGAAAATTAATAAGACAAAATCAAACAACCCCATTAAAAAGTGGGCAAAGGACATGAACAGAAACTTTGCAAAAGAAGACAGACTAATGGCCAGCAAACATATAAAACAGTGCTCAACATCTCTAATCATCAAGGAAATGCAAATCAAAACCACAATGAGATATCATTTAACTCCAGTGAGAATGGCTTCTATCAAAAAGTTCCAAAACAACAAATGCTAGTGTGGATGCAGAAGAGAGAGGAACACTCTTACACTGCTGGTGGGACTGAAAATTAGTACAACCCCTGTGGAAAGTAATTTGTAGATATCTCAAAGAACTAAAAATAGAAATACCATTTGATCCAGCAATCCCGGTACTAGGCATCTACCCAAAGGAAAAAAAGTCTTTTTATAATAAAGACATCTGCACTCGAATGTTACGGCAGCACAATTCGCAATTGCAAAGATGTGGAAACAACCCAAGTGTCCATCAATACATGAGTGGAGTACTAAAATGTGGTATATGTATACCACGGGATACTATTCAACCATAAAAAACAATGGTGAACTAGTACCTCATATTATCCTGGGTGGAGTTAGAGCCCATTCTTCGAAGTGAAGTTATCGCAAGGATGGAAAAACAAGCACCACATGTATTTGCCATCAAATTGGTACTAACTGATCAGCACTTAGGTGCTCACATGGTAGTAACATTCATCAGGTGTCAGGCAGATGGATGGAAGGTGGAGGATGGGTAAATTCATAACTAATGGGTGTGGAGCACACTGTCTGGGGGATGGGCACGCTTGTAGCTCTGGCTTGGGCGATGCAAAGGCAATATATGTAAACAAAATGTTTGTACCTCCATAATATTTTGAAATTAAAAAAAAGAAAAAGAAATGAAAATTAAAAAAATAAAAACATGCTGATCAGGGCAAAGTAAAATGTAATCAGCTATTTATAAAAATCACACTACTTGTATACATATGTATGTAACCAAAACCAAAACTTAATGCATATAGGAATCCCAAGAATTAAAATCTAAATTTCCCTTTAATTCCATCCATTATTCTGCAATAGTATCATTATTGATACCTGTCTTTCTCTCTCTCTCTGTCTCTAAGGGGCACAGCTCATCAGCGTGCAATGTAACACGCTGAGAAGCATGGGATGCAGTGGCAGAAAACAGGAGTTCCGTAAGAGCATTACTCTGGGTAGAACTTAGTAGAATAACATAAATCTGAAGGACTTGGGTTACATAAATTGAAATTGTGTAGTATTTCTTAAAGATCTGAGAACTAATACTTTTATACCCCCCAAGTTCTTTCACAGTCAGTCATGTGTGTATTAGGGAGGGACAAGGGAAAAGGCGAAATGGGATGAGCGGCAAGAAGCTTTAGGAAGGAGGGAGGGGCACCACTCAAACTTCCTTCCATCTACCATCATCCACAGCACTGAGCAGCACTTTAGTTTTTAAAAAATAAAAGAATATTTGTGAAAGATTTCCTCATCCAAGTAACATTCGGTGTAAGATACATGTGCTCCTAAACCATCAAGCCTTAAATTGAAAGCAGTGTAAGTTTCGACACCTGCATCTGCAAAGGTTTGTGTGCCACCTCTCAGTAGTCCTGCACTGTGGTCCTGGTACTGAAAACATCAACCAACATAGGTATATTAAAGAATGTAATGAGTCAGTTCCTACCTCCACATAGTCCTTGGCATGGCCCCAATCTCTTTTGGCATCCAGGTTTCCCAAACTGAAGCATTCCAGTTGTCCAAGGTAAATCTTAGCTACTGACCGGCTAATTTTTCGAGTAACAAAATTAGCTCCTAAAAAGAGGCAAAAGATGTATTATCAGTGGAGTACATTTGACATTTAATGGTTTGGTAAACCAAACCCAATCTCAGCCTCCGGGCATTTCTTGCCCGCCCGCCTCCCCCCCCCCAGCCCCATTTAAAATAATAACAGAAAAGAAAAAGATCATTAACTATCATTTAGACAAGAAGCTCTAGTTCTAAGTGTCACATCAGCTCTACTTTCATAACAAATACTTTTCTTTGGAGGATGTCTTAACATTCCTAATTTGCTGCTTCAGTATGCAACTCAGGCACTAGGCCAAAGAAAAGTGGTCAGAATGCCAGTTTTTAAACAGAATATTCAAAAGGACTGTATAAAAGGAAATGCCAGAATGGACGACAGACATCTAAGACCACCCTGATTTTTTTTAAGAACACAAACATCATAGATTCCTATTAATAAAACTATTTGGGGCTCATGGGGAGAGGGAGAAAGTAGCTTAGTTCACTGGGTATAACTAGTTAAAGGAAACAAAAAAGGAATTTATTTGAGCTGCCTTTCTCTTAAAATAAGTGGTGATCACTCTTACTTAGAAACCTATATAGCCATCCAAGTAAAAAGCATGACATGGTTCCTAATCAAAAGTTTCTCTTTTGCAATGCTATACTTACTGCAATGCCACCTTCGACATTCATTAAAGTGTTATCTACAGAAATGGGTGTTGAATGTTGTATAAATATTTTGAAATGATTGGATGAGAGGTACCATACACTGAAGAAAGTACAGAAATTGTTTTAATATTTTCTGGTCTTTAATGAAAGCTTCTATCTGCTTTTATAAGATCACAAAATTAAAAGACACTTCTGAGATAGTTTTATCCAAGCCTCTATACCTAGGTAAGGTTATCAAAGAACTCCATTCCATTCCAAATTCTCAAGGCAATATACATATTTGAGCTAGTTAAGAATGGCTTCATGCAGTTTAGATACATTAATATCATAATTTATCATATGTCAATTTATCATTTGGTTCTTTTGCAAAGGAAGCAGGGAGGCAATGTGACGATGAAAGCTTCTGGCTTACGGAGTACTGGCATGAGACTAAGGGGGACACAGGTTTTCTAAATTTTGGCAAGAATATGACCTAGCGAAAGTTCAAACATGTATCGGATTCACCTAATACACAAACTCAGTATACACATTTATACCAATGCTATGTCATTGAACAATGCAATGAGACTACCATGGAAATCCAAATTTTCAATTTCCCTTATTAATTCATAGGGTACATTAAGAAATCTAAAGTTTCAACTTTCCATAGAAGTTAATAAAACATACAGAGGTACTTCAAAAAAGAGCCTTTCAAAATGAAGAAATACTTATTAGATACAATTCTTCTAAATCTATTACTAACAAGTGAATTTTTTATTTTCCAACTTCTGTTAACTTGTAACAATTAAATTTTAATGTATAATTAAATTTAGTTTTTTTGATATTTATCTTTATTTCAACATCACAACTATACTATCATCCCAAAGTAAACTAGGTAAACTAGTATAGTAGTGATGTCAAATTATTAGGTGAAGTTCCCAACACAAAATAATTCAGATTAACCTATTCACCAGTAACCTAATGTTTAGAAGTCCAATAAAAGCCTGTGGCATTTGGGTAGATGCCCAATAATGGGTTTGCTGGATCAAATGGTAGGTCTACTTGTATCTGTTTAAGGTATCTCCATATTGCTTTCCACAGAGGTTGCACTGGTTTGCAGTCCCACCAGCAGTGTATGAGTGTTCCCGTCTCTCCACACCCACGCCAACATGTATTGTTTTGGGACTTTTTGATAAAGGCCATTCTCACTGGAGTTAAGTGATATCTCATTGTGGTTCTGCACCCGAATGTTTAATAGCAGCACAATTCACAATTGCAAAGATGTGGAAACAACCCAAGTGCCCATCAATACATGAGTGGATTAATAAAATGTGGTATATGTATACCATGGAGTACTAATCAGCTATAAGAAATAATGGTGATATAGCATCTCTTGTATTTTCCTGGATAGAGCTAGAACCCATTCTACTAAGTGAAGTATCCCAAGAATGGAAAACTAAGGACCACATGTACTCACCATCAAATTGGTTTCACTGATCCTCACCTAAGAGCACATTTAGGAATATCATCAATCGGGAGTCAGGTAGATGTGGGTGGGGGAGGGGATGGGTGTATACATACATAATGAGTACGATGTGCACCATCTAGGTGAACTCCATCTAGGTGAACACTTGAAGCTCTGATTCGGGGCGGGGGGGGGCATGGGCAATATACGTAACCTAAACTTTTGTACCCCCATAGTATGCTGAAATAAAAAAAAAAAAAAAAAGCCTATGGCTTGTTCAAACCATTTATTATTCTTTCACCCAGTATTAACTGAGCACCTGCCAGGCACCAGGCACTGAGCCAGCCGTTGGGGATCCGGGAGGGAGGCAGCAGCTCCAGCTCTCAGGTATCACACAGAGGGGTAGATGGGCCCACAGCCCAGTGCTGAAGCCAGTAAAATGACTGGTTTGCAAGGAAGGAAAGACAAGGGCCTGTAACATGGTAGCAGGACACAGCACCTGAGAAATGACCACTGGATTGAATCTAATAGTGAGGGCATGAAGGCATTAATCAAGATGTGAAACAGGATGGTATCCCAGGCAGAAGGAACAGCAACTGCAAAGTTGTAGAAGGGCCTTTCTCGTTTAACCCTTACCACAACCTTACTGTGATTATGGCACGGCCAACGACAGCTATCCCTGTTAGTACTGTGCTAAGATCTTCAGATGGGGTAACATTTAATTTTCAGAGCAATCCATGGGCTAAGAACTATTAATATTACTACTGCCATTTTGTATATGAAGAACCTGAGGTTCAGAGAAGCTATGTAAACTGGCCATTCTAAAACAGGATTCAAATTAAGATTTATGTTACGACAAAGCCTAAGCTATTACATTATCGGCACTACGATGTCGTGTTATAAGTATGTATTCCTTCTTATCTGTATCCAAAAATTCTTGGATAACTAGACAAAATTAATGAAAATTTCTAGTACTTAAAATTTAATTTTAACAGCTATTAATAGAACAGCTATATTGAGATATAATTCACATACCATACAACCTAAAATATATATTTCAATGGCTCTCAGTATATTCAGAGTTGTACAGCCATCATCACAATCAATTTTAGAACATTTTCATCACCCCAAAAAGAAACCCTGTACCCTTTAGCAGCCACTCATCATTTCTCCCCAAGCTCCACAGCCCTAGGCAACTACTAATCTACTTTTTATCTCTGTAGATTTGCCTATTCCAGATACTTCATATAAATGGAATCATATAACATCTGGTCTTCTGTGACTGGCTTCTTTCACTTAGCATAACATTTACAAGGTTCATCCATGTTGTAGCTTGAATCAGTACGTCATTCCTTTTTTTATATCCAGATAATATTCTGTTACATGGATATACCACATTTTATGTATCCATTCATCAGCAGATGAACACTGGGGTTGTTTCTACCTTTTGGCTATTGTGAATAATGCTAAACATTCATGTACAAGTATCTGTACTTGTACGTCATTCCTTTTTTTATATCCAGATAATATTCTGTTACATGGATATACCACATTTTATGTATCCATTCATCAGCAGATGAACACTGGGGTTGTTTCTACCTTTTGGCTATTGTGAATAATGCTAAACATTCATGTACAAGTATCTGTGTAGCCATGATTTAATTTGTTTTTGGTATATACCTGGAGCTGGAATTATTGGATCACATGGTAACTCCATGGTTAACCTACTGAAGAACTGTAGACTGTTTTCCAAAGTGGCTGCACCACTTTACATTCCTACCAGCGATGAAACAGAGTTCCAATTTCTGCACATCCTCCCCAACACTTGTTATGGTCCGTTTGACTGTAGTCATCTTAATGGGTACCTAGTGGTATCTCATCGTGGTTTTGATTTGCATTTCTCTGATAACTAATGATATGGAGCATCTATCTTTTCATATCCTTATTGGCCATTTGTATATCTTCTTTGGAGAAATGTCTATTCAGATCCTTTGCCTATTTTTTTAATTGGGTTACGTATCTTTTTTATAGAGTTGTTGGAGTTCTTTATATATTCTGGATCCAAGTCCCTTATCAGATATATAATTTGCAAATATTTTCTCTCATTCTGTAGGTTGTCTTTTCACTTTCTTGATAGTGCCCTTTGAAGCAAAAAAGTTTTTTAATTTTGATGAAGCCCAATTGTCTATTTTTACATTTGCAATGTGTGTTTTTGGTGTCATATCAAAGAAGGCTTTGTTAACTCAAGGTAGTGAAGACTTATCTCTATATTTTCTATTGTGAATTTTATAATTTTTGTTCTTACATTTGGATTCTTGATCCATTTTCAGTAAATTTTTGTGAATAGTGTGATGAAACAGTCCAACTTCATCTGCATGGGGATGTCCAGCTGTTTCAGTATTATTTGTTGAGGTTATTCTTTCCCCACTGAATTATCTTAGCACCTTTATCAAAAATAAATTGATTATAAATGTGAAGGATGATTTCTGACTTTTGATTCTATTCTATTGATCTTTATGTCTGTCCTTAGGCCAGTACCACACAGTCTTGATTGCCGTAGCTTTGCAGTAAGTTTTAAAATCAGTTAAGTATGAGCTTTCCAACTTTACTCTTTTTAAAGATTGTTTTAGCCATCCTCTGTACCTTGAATTTCCGTATGGATTTTGGGATTGCCTTGTTGATTTCTGCAAAAATGTCAACTGGGATTTTGATAGGGATTATGTCGAATCTGTAGATCAATACGGGGACCATTTACATCCTAACAGTATTATGTCTTCAGATACATGAACACAGATGTCTTTCCATTTATTTAGGCTTTTAAAAATTTCTTTCAACAATGTTTAGTAGTTTTCAGAGAACGAGTTTTGCACTTCTTCAGTTAAATTTGTTCCTAAAAAGTTTACTCTTTTTGATGTTACTATAAATGGAATTGTCTTCCTAATTTCACTTTCAGATTAATTTTAAACACTTTAGCAATCATATGTTTCTCTAGTTAATCCTTAGGAGAGGCTTAGAAGGATTTTTTAAAAATTCACTCTCATTTTTACTGCGTATAACATAAAACTGCTGTTTGTAGGAAAGAATTATATAAAAGCATAGAATATGAGGGATGAGAGCACAGAGGTAACTGCCCAGCCATCCAAAGTGAGAGGTGAAGAAAGAGAGGCACAGAGGGGCAGAGCCCCTGCCTAACTCAGGACAAGCTCCCAAGCTAAACTTGGGCCTGTCTCACTTGCTTTCCAACCATGGGCTGTTCCACTAAGCCACAATGCAATGCAGGAAGAATCCCTCCTGCAATGAGATGACATCAGTGGTTGTGAATTATAACACATATGGATAATGCAACCCCCATAATTATTTTAAATACATATTTGCTTTCTAAGAACCTTAAACTAGAAGACTCCAGTTAGGCACAGGACTAAGAAAGGTTACCCAGTGAACTGCAGGAAGGCCAGCTCTGTTAGTTACTAACTGTGCTATCTTACACAAACTATTTAATACCTCTGAAGTTATAGTCTCCTTTGTAAACTACTTGCATATTAATACTTGCCAGGCCAAAGCACAGGGTACACTAATGTAGATGAAATGGCATGGCAGAACATAAATCACTATGAAAATATAATATGCTTTTTTGTAAAATAAGGAAAATAATGGTAATTAACAGGTAGGTTTGATGTTTAAAGGAAAAAAATCCAGGTAATGATTTTTAGTAAGTACTCCATAAGTGTTAATTAACTCTTATTAAAAGTATTACATGAAAATGTTAATGGTATCTATAATTAAGTCTAAATGAAAAGTTAAGATTTCTTAGTTCTTTTATGACTATGTCTCTTAATTCTCTGATTTTGAAAGTCTGAGATTGAAAACAGATCTAAATAAACAACCATTGACCAAAGCAGCTTCGTGGACTCACACACAGGAAGCACTAAAAAAAATTTCTAAAATCACTTTGGGGTCACTTTTTCAATATAAACTCATTAACCTATGAAAAAGAGAGCACCCAAATAAATGTATACACATAAGAAAGAGAGCAATTGAGAAGGTTTTTAGTTTAAACAGTTCTAAGATTGAGATCATGAGTTGTGGTAGCATTGATGGAATAAAAAGAATAGAACTTCAGTTCAGGCAATACAGCAAGCAAGAATAACTGCCACATTAAAAAAACACCAATATATGCTGGGTAAAATATTACTGTTACTATTTCCTTAAATCCAAAGCTGAGACTCAGGGGAAAACCCCAGGCGAAGGGGGAACTGCAGAGCCCAAGTGGCGGCTGAGCGGAGGATTCGGGGCTGGGAGTGAGAGTGGAAGGCCTCCGGAAACAGGTCAGCTCTGCGTCCAGGCTGAGACACAGGACGAGATCTTCATCCAAGGAACTAAAGCTAACACACTATGTTATTCATAATTCTGTTGCTTTTGTCAGTGTTATTATCTCAAGCAAGTGTTTTTAAGTTGTCAGTTGTCTTACTCATTAAGTGGGATCATAATCCACACTGAGGATCAAGTAACTATTACCTTTCAAAGACTGTAAAACACTGAATCAACATAAAGTACTTCTTTCATTATAAATGTTTGCTGCCATCGGATATTTTTATTGTAATAAATATTTTAAACAGTGAGGCTTTTTTTTTTTCTTTTGCATTTTCTTTATATGACCTTTTCCATAGTAAGCCCAAGGTTGGGGAAAGCTACATTAAATTAAAAAAACATAGTTACTATTGAAACCCATCATTCAAAATAGGACTGTGTAATACGAAATTAAATTTGAAAGTAAGGCTTCACGGAGGAAAATAATTTTCTACATAATTTTAGAAATTATTCAGATGCAAAGCTGGGGCAGCTGCATCACGCTACACTAAGCAGTGAAGCGAGACTTTCCCATGGGCACAAACAGTGGCAAGAGGGCCAGCTGGCCTGCAGGGACCCTCAGCTGGTTCTGAAATGTGAGGGGAGGGTATCCTGTAGTTGAGGCTTGGAGGTGAGACCACCTAGGAGTAAAGCTGGTTCACCACAGGATCTTGGGGAAAGCAAAGCCCGTGAATTTTATCAACGGCAGACACAGGAAGAGCCAGGCCGGGGACTAAGTCTTATGTCCTCCATGGCTGCCGGGCAACGGAGGAGCTCAGACCAGCGAGTCTGCAGTGAAGACCAGGAGGCATTCAGAGTGTAACACATAGGCCTGAGGATGCCAGGTGCCCCTTTGTCCAAACCAGGGCATATAAGCCACATCTGTGTCACTTATATAGTCATGTGACACATAATGACGTTTAGGTCAAGGATGGACTGCATTAAGGACAGGACCCATAAGATAACAGAGTTGCCCTAAACAGGTGTACCATTTTTTACCTTTTATACAGTATTTTTACTGTACTCTTCTATGTTTGGATACATTTAGATATACAAATACACAGTTGCCTACAGTCAGTAACAGTGCCGTGCAGCTTCGTAGCCAAGGAGCAACAGGCTACACCATATAGCCTAGGTGTGGCGTAGGCTATGCCATCTAGGTTTGTACAAGTGCACTCTACAATGTTCACACAACGAAGAAACTGCCTAACAACAAACTCCTCAGAAAGTACCCCTGTCATTAAGCGACATATGACTATACCAAGATGCAGTCTTGAAGAGAAATGAAGGACGGGACCATACCTAGAAAAACTAGCTTCATCATGATGTTATAGCAGACATTCAACCACCCCTTTAAATTAAAGTTTTGCTTTTTGAAAAAAATATAAATTAACTTTTAAGGACTGCATTGGTTTCCTAGGGCTGCCACAACAAACTGCTACAAACTGGGTAGCTTAAAACAACAAAAAGTGGCTGGGGGGGGGTGGCTCACACCTGTCATCCTAGCACTTTGGGAGGCTGAGGTGGGAGGATCGCTTGAGACCAGGAGTTCAAGACCAGACTGCGCAACACAGCGGGACCCCGTCTCTACAAAAAATAAAAAAATTTAGCTGAGTGTGGTGTACGCTTGTAACTACTCAGGAGGCTAATTAATTGCTTGAACCGAGGAGTTTGAGGTTGCAGTGAGGTATTATCGCACCACTACATTAGTCTAGCCTGGGTGACAGAGCAAGACCCTGCCTCAAAAAAAAAAAAAAAAAAAAAAAAAAATTGTCTCACAGTTCTGGAAGCTAGAAGCCTGAAACCCAACAGGAGATCTAGGGGAGAACCTTGCTATGCCTCTGACATAGGTGACGGCTGCAAATGTCCCTTAGCTTGTGGTCGTATCTCTCTCTCTTCACATCGGCTTCTCCTCTGTGTGTCTGTGCCTTTGCCTCTTCCGTTTATTATGAGGACATCTGTCACTGGATCAGGGCCCACCTTGATAATCAAAGATGATCTCTTCATCTCAAGATCATTAACTTAACTATAACTGCAAAGACCCTTTTCCCAAATGAGGTCACTTCCACAGGTTCCAGGAATTAGGATGCGGACATATCTTTCAGGGGGCTACCGCCCAACCCACCGCTAAGAACGAAGGGTTAGAATATTTGAGATATATAATAAAACATAAATGGGGCATTGTTTCCTTTTCCTTACTTAAGTATCATCTTAAGGGTAATTTATCTGTTTCATGAACACAATAGTCAAACAGGGTTGCTACTTACACAACACTAACTAAGAGGTGATAAAATAAGTTTCCCCTCTGTTTTAGCACTGCAAGTTTGCCCCAGTTAATCTGAATGGCTCCCTGGGTCTCTGCCTTTAGAGAATATACATCTATTCATAATTTCAGACTGAAAGTGCTGTGTGTATTCCTGTGTTTACCAATTTCCTTTCTTATCATTCATTCTTTTTTTTTTTTTTTTTTGAGGGGTTTAGGAAAAATTTTTATTGGCAGACAATCTGGATTAATTTAAGAAAAAATGTTGCTGTATGACTATATGACTAAATGAAACAAACATCAGACATCAAATCTGCTCTAGAAGGAAGCAGTATAAAAAGACTTTTATCATTCATTCTTGAATCTTTCTTCTGACGTAATTTCCCTTCTTAAAATGCATTCTTTAGAAGTTCCTTTAATGTATAGAAATTATCTGGCTCATACTTGAAAGATAGTTTTGCTAAGTGCATCTAATTGTCCTTCAGCAATCTAATTTAATCTTTAGGTCAGCCACGTAATTTTTTTTATTTCAATCATTTTTTTGCATATCTAAAGTTCTCTTTGGTTCTTTTTCAAACATGCCTGAGTATTTTTAGATTCTGTTGTTGTTTGCTTCTTATTTTTTCTAATGTCATTCTTATTTTAACATGTTTTAGCAATTTTATATCCTGAATTTAATAATTCCAATATTTGAAGTTCATGGAGGAAAAATTTCTTATTTGATATTTCTGTTGACTTTTACGGATGGTGGTTTGTTTCCTTATGCATTGGGTAGGAGTTCATGTTTAGCAGTCTCAATTTGCTGAAGACCAGAGAACGATGACTTCCTCCTGAGAGGGTCAGTATGTTCATCAGGGGAGCCAGGATGTACTGATACCTGAGATCTTCATCTCCTGCTTCCAGAATGCCCAGGTTAACAGTGCTCTGCTCTTCTACCTTATTGCCATCTACTGATCAAAGAGGCTGAGCGTTCCCTAAAGGCCTAGGAGAGCTACTGCTTCACCCTAAGGGAGCGTGATTAGACTCACTCTGGTGTCCTTAGTGCTCCACCTACCAGCAGGAGGGGGCTGGGCAGGAAGGTAACGACAGATCTAAAGAAATAAAGAAACTGCATTTGCTCTGTACACCTGGATATAATGTGAATAATTGTGCCACCACGAACATATTTAGTTTTATTTTCACTTTAGGCATTCAGAAAATATTGATTTTCATATTTTATTTTATGTGGGGTATGTGTGTACAATGAGTCTTTGTGTACATATATATAAACCTAAAATTTGTCTCACTTTTTTGCTCACATACAATTATTTGTAATGATTTTTTTCCACATACCAGGCAAACTACACTTTTTTCTTTATGAAATTCTTAATCATAAGATCATCTTGTCTTTGTGCTTCTACCCTTTACCCGGGGCCTCCCTTCCTGTGAAGACACATGATCAAGACTGCTGCGAGACCTTTCAGCACCAACACTCCAGGAGGCGGCTCAGATACAGAACCAAAGCCAAATTCCTGATTTCCTGGCTTTGTTCTTCTGTTTAATCCTCACATCAGTGTGTGTGCACGTGGCCATATATATACAAAGTCATTGTTAATTCAAACTTTCTATTATAATATCATAAAGTACACCAACATAACATCCCCACAGTGAAATATCTTCTACAACAAAAGTTGAAAGAACTGACTGAATTTATGAAACATACACCTTAAATTGCCAGCATTAAGCTCAAGACAATGTAATTGCCTTTAAAACATGAACAGTAGCATGCTTATTAAAGTAAGTAATGAATTTGATCAGCTGTTACATCACAATCTTTTCCACAATTCATTACTTCACTAGAGATTATTTTTCTTAAAGACAAAATGCACCCTTGGGTGCCCTGCGGTGACACAGGAGAGATGAGGGAAGAAATGCTGGAGGAGGCACACCAAGTCCTCCTGGGGACAAGCCTGCTGCCTCCCGCACTGCACAAGTTTACGTCTTTGTCAGTTGTGCATTTCTTATGGCCCTAAAATTATGCTGTCTAACCCGTAAGAAACTGTGGCGTGCTGAGCGCGCGGTCTTTGTATTTTCAGCATGTGTGCGTGTACACACGATTGTGCATGCACACGCACACACACGTATACGGGAAATTCACCCCTCAGCATCCAAATGGTATTTGAAGTAACTGGACTTGCCCTAATAAAAATTCTGTTCCATTTCACAGTACTGCATCCAAAAGCTTTTGATTTAAAGATATTTTTGGAGTTAGATAAAGTACAAAGACAGTTTGGATGGTATTCACGGGAAAACAGAAATCATTCCAATTTATCCTGAACCGCTCATGAACCTCTGTCTTGGGGCCCCGCATTTTTCCCTGTGGTGCTCTCTGGCCTCCCCACTGAGAACTGCCTGGGCCATGGCTCAGGGCAGACGCGGTGTAGAAAGAAGAGACACTGAGAAGGTCATGGCTGACTGAGCAGACTGCTGAGATCAGAGCGATCATACCTCATTTGCTCACCAAGCCCTGCCAAGAGCAACATGACTTAACTGCAGGTACTCAAGATCCAGTGGGCAGTTTAAAAGGATCTCAGGCTTAAAAGAGGACAATTTACAATGTACATTTGTTGGGGACAGCCACCACCTTTTGGCAACTATTTAAACCTCTTTAAATATGTGTGTAAAGAGAAAGGTTCAAACTACTTTGCTATTTGCATCAAATGTTCAATGCACTTTCTGCTAGATAGTGAGATACTTCCAATTCATAAATCTTCATTTCAGGGTTTCTCAAGTTTGGCACTAGTGACGTTTGGGGCTGAAGAATTCCTTTCTGTGGAGGGCCATCCCGTGCATAACGGAGTGTTAGCAGCACCCCTAGCTTTTACCTACTGGAAGCCAGGAGCACTCCTCAGTTATGACAACCAAGAATGTGTGTAGGCATTGCCAACTTCCCCCTGGGGAGAAAAAACTGCTCCAGTTGAGAACCAACGCCTTAGTCAAACAAAACAACCTTAACAAAGACAAAATTCCACAAAATCAAAACAGATTTATACAAAAGCTAACCTTACCCATAGATACACTGTGTTATTATAAGTATTATAGTGTATTTGATACACTAACTAAAATATCAGGGAATAAACATGAAATATTTAAATCATGATGAGACAAGGGTGAGGCTTCATCTGTCGGAGTGAATCCAGGAGCCCGGCCTGCAGAGGAGGGTCTGGGCTGAAAGCTCCTGTGGGAACCAGCCACGTGGATGGTGTTTCCAGTCCTGACACAGGCTGAGACCACCAAGGAAGGGACCTCAGCAAGAAAACGGAAATGGTCAAAGGACTAAATCTATAGACACCACGTTTAGAGGTCAGGCAGATGAGAGGAAGTGGGGACGAAGCTGGGGAAGGAGAAAGCAGTGAGGCTGCAGGAAAACGCTGTGTGCAGGGATCCTGAGAGTCTGGACAGCCGGTGTCCGGGAGGGAGTCATCGCCACGCCTGCCAGGTCAGAGCAGGAAGACGGAGAAGTGACCGCACAGTACAGCAGCATGAAGGCAACCAGGGACCTTAGCCAGAGAGCTTCCCAGGAATGCAGACGGAAGTCCAAGGTCCGAGAGGGTTCAAGAGAGAAGGGAGGCAAGATTTCAGAGACATCAAGCACAGACAACTATTCTGAAAACTTCTGCTGTACAGTAGAGAAGGTGTGAGATTAGGAGGCTTTTATTTCAAGACAAGAGAGAAAGCAGCATCTTTATATGGTGCGGGAAAGATCTAGTGATGAGGGAGAAATCCCAGGAGAAAGGTGAATACTGCTACTGTCTAGTCTTCGATGAGGCAGTAACAGATAGAAGCTCTGCAGACAGCTCATCCCAGGGCACAGGGGAGAGGGCAGGGAGAACACACATGCAGGCAGGCAGTGTCTAGATGTTCTTTCTGAGGACTTCGATTCTGCCCTCAAATCCTAAACAAGCACCCGACCCTGACTGCACAATCCGGCCTTGTCTCCACCATATCGCCTGCTGCCTTGCTCTTACGCTGTGGCCCAGGCTGCGGAGAACCCCACACACCTGCCCTGACCACTCTCTCCCTCAAGCTAAGTTCTCACAGCCCGGTCATCACATTACATAACCTGCAACTTCCCAGGTAGGCCGCCCTCCTCTTCCCCTCAGGGGATGTAACCTTTACTCTCATTCACTTCTCCTTTTACTCCGAGTTGACAGGACTTTCTGGATGGCATTGCTTGGTGAATGGTCCCACCCTCCTCCCCATGGCCTGGGAGTCTCCTCTGGTTCCTTTCACATTCTTCCATCAGTCAACTGCTCATGAAATCCACGGACTCTATTTCTTAAGCAGTCCTAAATAACTCCCATATCCAGGCTCTAGCAGGCCATGATTGGGGTGGCTGTCTAATATGTAGATTCCCCTGAAGGGCACTGTTGTGTTCTTCCCTTCTATGCATGGTCCTAATGGGAGTACCCGACCCTGCCATTCTGACCACACTGATTAATTGAAGAGTATAAGCTGGCTCAAAGAACCACGCTCTCCTGGCTACCATGAATGGTCGAGGGAGTGGGTACTGGTCAAGGCAGGCCAATGAAAGCTCTTCCCCAGGCCTTTTCCAAAAGGAGCTCCCAGCACTTGAAGAGGCCAATGTGGGAGGATTGCTAGAGTCCAGGTGTTCCAAACTAGCCTGGGCAACATAACAAGACCCCAACTCTACAAAAAAATTTAAAAATTAGCCACATGTGGATATGTGTACCTGTAGTCCCAGCTAGTTGGGAGGCTGAGGCAGGAGGATCGCTTGAGCCCAGGAGTTGGAGGTTGCAGTGAGCTATGATCACACCATTGCACTCCAGCCTGGGCAACAGAGACAGACCCTGTCTCTAAAAAAAAAAAAAAAAAAGAAAGAAAGAAAGAAAAAAAGAAAAAGAAAAGAAAGGAAAGAAAAAGAAAGAAAGATGAGGCCAAGACAGAAAATCAAATGGAGATAAGAGACAAAGAGGAGGAACCCTGAAGAAATCTGAGTGTCTGCCTGGTTCCAGCTGTTCCTGAGATCAGATACCCCTGCCAGTCCCATACTTGAGTTACACCCATACAACCTTATGTCTATCTCTACCTATTCTGCATAAACCTGGCATGAGTTTTTTGTCATTTCTAAACCCAGAGTCCTGACAGATGCACAAGTCTCAACTCTACAAGCGAGTCCATGTGACCCAGGTCCTGATTGTTCTCTTTTCTGGACTGTCATTGCTACCAAGGGCTTTTCTTGCCCTGAGTCCCTTTCCAGCCAGAATCTGTACTAAAACTTTATGATTTCTAAAGGCAAATCCAACTACAACCCTCTCTTTCTTCAGTGGCTATAAACTGCCAACCGAGCTGGGCGTGGTGGCTCATGCCTGTAATCCTAGCACTCTGGGAGGCTGAGGCAGGTGGATCGTTTGAGCTCAGGAGTTCAAGACCAGCCTGAGCAAGAGTGAGACCCTGTCTCTACTAAAAATAGAAAGAAATTATATGGACAACTAAAAATACATAGAGAAAAAATTAGCCGGGTATAGTGGCACATGCCTGTAGTCCCAGCTACTTGGGAAGCTGAGGCAGGAGGATCACTTAAGCCCAGGAGTTTGAGGTTGCTGTGAGCTAGGCTGACGCCATGGCACTCTAGCCCGGGCAACAGAGTGAGACTCTCTCTCAAAAAAAATTAATAAATAAAAAAAATAAATTTAAAAAAAAAACCCCAAAATCCAGCCAACCGGCCATAAGGTTCCTATGTGATCTGTCGCCTGCCACCTTCCCAGTGTCTCCTCCTGCCCTGTCCCCCTCATAGTCCTCTCCAGTGACAGCCTATTGTGTGCAGGGTTTCCCGAGCCCTCCCCCGCCGGGGGACCAGCTCTTGCAGAGCCCACCTGCTCGTACTGCACTCCACTGCAATTTTTAGCTTACGCATCACAACTGTGAGCTTCTAAAGACAAGTCTTATGTTCTGTCTCTTTCACCAGGGTCTAACACGGTACCTAGCACACGAGAGAAGTTCATTTTCTGAAGAGGTAAGGAGGGAAGCTGGGCTACTCCACAGTTAGACAGTAAGATATGTTTTCATTTATAAATTTAGCACATAATGAGCCTAGGTATTTTATTCCTTCTGCCATAATTCCAGATTCTCAGAAATGATTAAACTCTTCAACTGATGTTTGTTTTTCAAGAACATGCATACTAGCTAAACATAAAGAGAACAGCACACATGCCAGTTAAGGAGACAGAAATTACCTGGTCATACTAGCTTGTCTCTCTTCTGACACAAAAGAGTTTCTTCTCTGCCTGCCTGTTTGTAGGGACCTCTGTGTATGACTTCGCCTCTGTGATAAGAGGTGGTGTGGGCAGAGGAGGGATGTAACCGAGAAGGATCAAGCTTTCCATCGTGGGAGAGTATCAAATTCCATACAGTCAATACATGGAAAAACGAACAACTCATGGGAATAATATAGAGTTATGTATATCATCTTTTGAATTCTACTCCTTTTTGTAGAAATTACTTAGTAGCATTTAAAAAAATGACTTATCCCACATCATTTTATATTATGTTTGTTCTTTGTTTCAGAATTAATAGCTATTTCACAGAAAAACAATGTTTGTACTTCTGTTTGACAATGCTCAGACCTAAGCCCCTTGGATTAAAATGTCTCTTCAGCTTCCATCTCAACTCAGAAGTGCAGTGACATTTACAAAGCAAAGCAGGGCCACTCCATACAAATTTCACGTTCAAAGTAACTTTAAAAAACAGTATTGGCTTAGAGCCATGCTAGCATGAAGACTGTAAAGTAAGAAAATCTTCAAAAGGCCTTTGATTCAAATTCTTCATATGACAGAAAATAGAGACAAGATAAATGTCTACAAAATGAGGCAACTGTATCTCCTTCCACAATAGTCTTACTTGGCTCTCATGATACAGTCTGTTATTCTCTTCTATCACAGAAAAGTAAGTACATGCCATACTCTGAAAACAAATGAGCACGAAAGATAAATTTATTCACCTAAGGAAAGCAAGTAACCTTGTCTTATCTGTAATAACTGTTGCTGACACTTACTTGATTTGGACTTCAAACAGTTTTCAAGAAGGGTCAGATTCCAAAAGCAAAAATAATTAGAAATAAAGGATGACTTCTAAGAATTGTATGCCAGTTAGCAAACACTGCCTTAGTTGTTTATACAGAATACATATATGAATGAAAAACATAAGAAAGAGAAATTAGGACTTTCTTTCTTGTTACTTAGCCTCTCTCTTTAAATAATATCTACACCTGCTTGAGGTTCCTTATCTCTTGGGGGTTCTCAGCCAGAGGCCTGGGAGATGCAGGAGCATGCGGGAGGCAGCGGTATGCCTCTCAGGCTCGCCAGACCAGTGGCAGAAACCGTGCCTGCACTAGAAGCAAGAGTGAAGCGTGAGGTACACTTGCTGGAACAGGTAGGGAGCAAAAGAAGCGTTTGGTCAGTGCTAGAAGAGATGTTTTTATGACATGCTGACACTAGACCATAATTTGTAGGGAGATAAATTGTTTCACAAGTTTTTGTTTTCCTTGTTTGTTTGTTTTTGGTTCTAGAAGCCTTGGCTTGAATTTGAGTCTGCACATATGGCCCTTGAGGGCCTTATTTGATTTGCATGAAAACAATGTCTGTTAGCTGCAAAACCCAACATTCTTCCAAGCAGCTAAGAACAAATATTGTCAACAGATTCACAAAAAAGCTGATTTAACCATCACAGGAAACATACAAATGATATAAATAATTCTTAAAAATTAATGCACTTTATCATCCAGCCACATCATTGACATGGTACCTACGGGACAGCTTCTATAAACTAAACACCATGAAACAGTTTTAAAAGCTAACAGACTGAGTTATGAGATGGCTTAGTCCCAGTTTCGATGTGAACTATGTGACAAAATGCAGGTGAATGACTTGCTTCCATACTTTACTTCATCATTTCAGTTTCAGATAAAAAGAACAACCAAGAAAGGGAAGAAGAAACAACAAAAAGGCAAACAAGAATAAATGCCTTGAAAAAAAAATTAGTCAGTCAAGAAAGGGAGTCGACGTGACTGGAACAAAGCCCACTCTGGGAAGCGAAGTGTAGTGGAAGGGACAGGCCACCTCAGGAGCAGCCACAAACTGTCACATGGTTGGTTCTAGAGTCAAGCTGCCTGAGTGCAAATCCTACACCCTCACTTATGATGGGAAGGCAATTTAACCTCCATAAACTCCTGTAAAATGGACATAACCATACCTACTTCACAGTTTTATGATGAGGATTAAAGGAGATGAGTGACAGGGTGGTGATCAGAACTAACTAAATGTTAGCTGCTGTGGAATCATCACCATTACAACCATCACTAGCAGTCCTGTAAGCGAAAATTAAAAAATGGAAACTATCAGCTTAGGAACACTTTTAACTTCTCAAGAAGCCCTTGTGTTTAAAAATTCTTAGATGCACTTAGAATCCAACAAGGAAAAAGGAGTATGCTGAAGACATCAAGCAGATGTGGGAGGTCTGAGGAAGGCAGCACCAGAGGGCTCACCCACAGGCTGGAGAAAGGAGGAATGTATGGCAGGCACAGCCACCATGGACGTCAACTAGGTGAGGCTCGATGTGCACACTCGCCGCCACCCACAGATGTGTCGGTCGGTGGCCCTCCTCCAGGCAGTGGTGCCATCGAGCTCCTAAGCCATACTGCATGGGGAGCACTCAATTCCTGCAGTCCCCACACCCCAAATTGGTCCAGAAAAGCAATTTCATTTTCATAACCAACCATCTTAATTAACGGAGTACAATTCGGCCCTGTCCAGCAAGTCTGTTCATGTTTTAGAGAGAAATATACATGTCATTTTTTCACATACTGTATAATAGCTCATTTTAGTGCTGGGCATACCAGAGTAGATTGTCTTTTTTATATATATTTTCAGTTCTCTATCTTATATTTGCTTCCTTTAATACATATTTCCCTGTGTTTGCAGATATAGGAAACATTCCCTAATGTCTAGCACTTGTGATCAAATGTCCACCGTGAACTTCTGAGCGTGCAGTCCTATGGCTGCCCACACAGGGATACATTAGTACTAAGGTTCTTGGTGACCTACGTTTTGTCTTCCTCTAAGTGCTCCTCTGAGAAATGTATTCTTCCTTTAAAAAAAAAAAAAGTTTATTCCTTTTGTACAAATTAACTGTTAGGATCCTAAGAGGTCCCCAGGCCAGGATCGAGCTGTTTCCTGTGCACCTTTACCCAGCCTTCTTAAACACTGTGTGGGTACTGGGGCTCCCCTTTTCCAGTGATAAAATCATGCCGCACATCTACCTATCTCACTGCCAGGAAGCTATCCTTGTGACCAGGTTGAATTTTCACCTCCTTACTTGCATTCTCTCAAGGGCTAGTTATCCTGTTTTAGCGCTGTTTAAGAAATCTTAACAGCAGAAACAGAAAGAAAGAAAGACGGCAGAAATAAGCCTTCTGTAACATAAAATTTGCTCACTCTGGGAATTTTTTATTCTGTTCATCATTAGGGTCTGTCTATGCCAGGAATGTCTATGTAACAATTTCTGGGAATTAAATAGTCCATAAACAACAAAAGCACAGACCATTATTCTTCTAACATTTCATGCTCAATATCAATAAAGTAATAAGTTACTTTATCATATCTTATCCACTTTAATTATCACATACCAAGCTCTGAAAGCTTAACTCTTTAACTTTTTCAGGGAACACAAGTCATGTATCCCTTTATTCGTTTTCCCCTTTACTATTATTACATTTTAAATTGCAAGGTGGCACAAACCAAACCCACATCTCTAGGTGACACATTCATAGCAGTGGTGTTAATGACTTTACTTACACTATTTCCTTTAATGCTCATAACTATGATTATCCCATTTTACAGACAAGAAAACTGAGGGTCAGAGAGATTATAAAACTTGCCAAAAGTTACTCAGCTAGTAAGTGGTAGAACTTGGATGGACTCTAAGTAGTTGAATACTTCTATATCCTTATCTAAACCAATTAAAAGGGAGAAAAAAATTCCATAACAAATAGCAAAAAAGAAAATTCTGACTCAAACTACATTTTGAAAAAAAACCCAAAATGTTATCTTGAAAAAATTTTGCAATTTATCTTATAATTAATGAAATTTAAATTATAATTATACCTATGTATTTCTTATTAATATAGCCAAAAAATAAAGTTATTTTTCTCGGTTATAATGTTTTTGACACAACTATACATACTTCATGTAAGATTTTCACAGAAGCATTAATAAAAGTACAGGAATCATTTTAAAAATTTTCTAAAGAGTTTTTCATAGGTCTTTGGTATTTATCCATAATCCTTTCATTCATCATCATCTTTTTTTGACTTCCCTAACTCAGATGTTAACTGGTTTACCCGGAAAAATCTCTGTAAATGATTTTCCTGTGATTCCAGCAATCCTCTAATACTACTTACATTTTATCTATTCAAGGACATCTCAGTAACAACTCTAATTCATCTGCAAACATCATTGATAGATTCCTGGCTTTTAGCTCAAGAGCATCTCCAGTTGGCTGGCCCTGTAGCATTCACATTTCTCACTGTCCCCGTGTTACACCAGTAGCCACCAAGTCCCCGAACAGAGCTGCTCCAACAGGGTCTTTCATCTTGGAAGGGGAGGAGCAAAGAAACTAATTCTCTAGGACTCAGCAATGAAAATGTAAGAAGAGGGAAGAGAAGATGAAGGAAAAGGAAGCAAACAAATGTTTCAATGCTACCAGGCACTGGATTAATCTTTCCAGGTGTGCTCTCCCCCGAGACCTTCACAGTGACCTGATAAGAAAGATGATGCGCACATTGCCCCTGTCAGGTGAGCATTATCATCCTCTCCATGTGCAGATGAGGAAACTGAGATCTGAGTAAGTAACTCACCCAAATGCACAGAGCTGGTGAGTGGCCAAGCGCTCTGTGTACACTGCCTGGTTATACTGCAGGGAGTGTGCTGTGTGAGATCAGACAGTCATCAGTTTTGTTTCAAACATAAATGTCACATAAATTATGAAACATTTTAAAGAAAAACCTCGAATTCAATTTTAAAATCCCAAAAGTCGCACCACACTAGGTAGGAGGGACTTCATATTGTTTGGTGGTAATAACCACCTCCATTAGACCAAGGATTGCTTCAAAAGTCTTTTATGTTTAAGCAATTACACCTCATCTCTCCACAGAGAATAACATGGGCCAGACAGCTTTGCAATCGCCAAGTGTTCATGTCATCTGTGAAGTATCATAGTCTACAAATGCAATGGTAAACCAGATGATGTCACTTTGTGCCCCAACCAGAAAGGCCACCCAGAACCTGGTGGGTCCAGGGTTAGTGGCCAACAATCTAACCATTTATGAACAGACAAAATGGTATTGTGTAAAACCTATAATGCTCTACTGAACTCTAACAGAAGATTACTTCATCCCCTGATTTCACAATGGGCAGCTGAAATTTTTTTCAATAAGTTAAAGCTCTGATGCTCACCTAAAAACATCACAAAGCACCTCTGACAGACAAATACAAATAAAATATCAAGCTGTTTGATATTGATTTGCCTGTTTCTTGATACTTCTATAGCAGCATGATTTCAATTTGCTAGTCAGACTAGCAAATGCTAACTTAATAATTTTTCAAAAGATTATTTTATTTATATATACATTATATATGATACTTATACAGAAAGAAGTGTTTCTTGCCTCTTGTGATTAAATAAAAACAAGTTCCAGTTATTCAGTTTCTATCATGCATACTACTTCCTAAAGCACTAAAATATCTATGAATTCTAATTAATTTTAAAAGAAAATTCTCCTATACAGTGAACCTGTCACACTAATATTACTATAAGCCTATGCATTGAAAGATAATGAACCAGTTTTAATTGTTGTTACAAAGCTAGACTCTAAAACTTAATCCCAAATGAAAAATTTGTTCCTATTATACCTAATAACAAAAAGCAAACATGTTCATTGAATTGGGAGGTGAGAGATGGCCCTACACCCACCTCAACTTAGCTCTGTAGATCAGTGTGTTGCTAAAGTGAGGGTTCGGCCCCCAGTGATTAGAAGAGTCCTGAAATTTCAACTCTGCTCTCTGGGTTTCCCAGAACTGGGTCTGACCTGTAGCAGACCAGAACACCTAAGGGCTAAGAGCTTCACAGGGAGCTATGTAAACCAGAAGGTTTTCCTCCTCTGTTCAGGTAAATGTTTGCTACAGTTCTTCGAAGAATTTACTGCAAAGTAAAAGTGATATATAAAGAAAAATAAGATCCTATTACAGATGGCATTCATATAGATTCTGTGATAACAATTTGAGGGGTGAAATTCTAAGGTAGGATTTCTCGTCCTCACCACTATCAACAATCTGGACGGGATAATTCTTTGTTGGAGAAAGGGAGGGCGGAGTTCTATGCATTGCAGGATGTTTGGCAGCATCCCTGGCCTCTGTCCACCAGATGCCAGTAGTAGCCCCCTCCTCTGTTCCGACAACCAAGAATATTTGCAGACATCGCCACATATCCTCTGGGAGGGGCAAGTCATTCTCTCCCTACCCTTCATTCCCACACCCCCACTTGAGAACCACTATCCTAGAGCATTAATCTTATCTTTACAGCAACAAATAAAGAACAATCTGTGGAAAAAAATCAAGAGGAAAATTATCCAAAATTTTACTATGAGTTATCTAGTTAATTTTTACATGAATTACAGTTTAAAGATTCTGAAGATTAATTTATGATAATAAATGTAGTGAGACATTTTACAAAGTAAAATGCTTGGCACCTAAAAAAAAAATGCTCAGAACTAAAATTCAAAACCACAAGTTCATGAACCTTAAAATGTCATATTCTCTCAGTCAGGTGAATACTGTGTTTAGACTGATATACATGATTTCTTATGAAGCCCATATTTAGAGGAATATGCTATATCATCTAAAAATGGCTCCGTATCTAAACAGTGGTAGTACACTATCCATTTGTGGTAGTCTCAAACTGTTAATTATGGGTATATTTAAAGTACTTTATAACTTCTTATTGCCACATGATTTTTAATGTATCTTACATTAGTTCCATTCCTTCTCACTGCCAAATTCTTGATGAAACTCATATTTTTATCACATTTATATTTTAATTCATTTCTAATGTTTTATTGTGGTTATTTCTTCTAACCATCAAAAAGGAACACTGCCTTTAATCAATCTAATTATCTTTTGCAAAGATAACAGCAACTGAGATGTTAAATTTTCAACTTGTTCACTACCTCATTGCAAAGTCCAGTTACCCACTTTGCCTCATAGGGGTCAGTTTGCTCCAGTTCCAACTCTAAAATTCATACATATATTATTTCCACCATATGAACAATGCTTACGTGACTTCTTCCTCCAGGATTATTTCTAACCTCAGTGCCAGCACTTATTAGGTTTATGACCTGGGACAACTCAATATCATGCTGCTTGAGTTTCTTCATTTATGAAAAAAATGAGATGGAATGATCTTTAAACTCCTATCTATCTCATAAATTCTGAGGATATTTTGGTAGAATACACACAAGTGGATGTGAACTGGCTGTGTTCTAGAAGTTATTTCAAAGAAAGAATAGTATCTGATGGGTTAATATACATTTTTAAAATTAAAAGAGAGAAAAATAAATGTATATATGAAGTTAATTTCCACACAGACATAAAGAAATGTTTAGGTTAAACAAGTTAGTCAAAATGTCTCTAAAAGTACCTTTAGAGTATTAAATTACTATGCCAAATGCAATACAAACAACTGATGGGTATAACATTTTTCACTGTTTTGATGATGATGATGATGATGATGATGATGGTAACAACCAAATTACTCTGATTCCTCAAATGGTAAAAAATACTTCTTGACTAAGAATGAAATATAAAATAGAATGATCATGTACACCAGCCTCTCGGTGGCATTTACTAGGTTCTTGTCGAATTCTAAACAGAGCTCCTGGGGGAGGAAGGTAGTGATGGAGTCTTTCCTAAGGCCCCACAATCACAGAGAAGGTCGCACAGTTACACTTGGCAAGAAGAGAGCATCGCCTAGCGGTTAGCAGAACTTGGAGGAAGAAAGAGAAGGAGAAAACGTGGGGAAGAAGAGATAATACCCTATCCAGAGCTGAGTAAATGTCCCATCCTTAAACACTTAAAAAGGAGAAGAAAAAGAGTGGGAGGAGAATGGAAGGAATGCTCTGTCAACACGGAGCATGATTTCTTACTCAGGCTACAGGTATCCAGGGATGAAGCCAATCGCTGTAAGTGACTCACCGCTGGTAACCAACGGCCTGTGAGGTAGGCTCACTAGCCAAACATTACCTCTTCAGTCAGTTCTGGAAGTGGCGGTCACAGTATTACCCAGACTTTCCTAATGACTGAAAGACTAAGATGAGTCAACATAAGAAAATTATCCTCATCGAAAGACTGGAAATCTTCAATTGACTTCCTTTTGCAGAGCCAGTGCCTTCAGGGTGAGAGCCGGGCCTGCCCACACCCAGCAGCAGCGAACTTACTCTTGGCCAGGGCTTTCTCCTCCAGGATGTGGACCCTGGAAAGTCAGAAACCTTGGCTGTAGGAAACCTCAGCGACTAATTCTACATTCACATTGAAAACTGACGATTCACATTCAAAATGAAAAAAAAAAATAAAACAGAACCCTGATATTATCTATTTTACCCTTTATTAACAATGGCTACGAGTCATCAAAGTCAGGAAATCAAGTTTAATTTAATCATTTTTTTGAAATTTCCTGAAAGTAGAATGCAGGATACCCTTCTTTGTTTCCTCAAATATCATTCAAAATGTTTTCTTTAATTTAAAATATACTTACATTAATGTTATTTATAATTTTTAAAGGTCACCAATTTGTATTCATAATATGCCAAAGTACTCTGCCAACATGTTAGGAATTAGGACATAATTAGCAAACTGATCACACTATGCAGGTGATGAATAGTAGTTTTTCTTGTCATTTTTCTTTTTAATATAATGAACCGGAACTAGAAATGTTATTATTGGCTTCGATAAATAGTGTTGATTTTGATGCTTCCATATGTAGAATAATCTTAAATTTAAAAGTAGATTTTATTACAGATAAAAAAATGTATTTGAAAAAATTCCAAATCCCCATTTATGAGCTATTTTAAAATAATTAAAAATCTCTTAGTATTATTCCCATAGTTGAACTTACATAATTCACATCCTTGTATATCAGTCTTACTATTTAGTTTTTCAAAGAAATTTAACAAGAAAGGCAAGAAAGTTTTGTACATGTCAATTTCCATACAAAAACTGAATGGTTCTAGATAATAAACAAAACCTTCTTCCCTAAATAGAGAACATATAGGCCGGGCGCGGTGGTTCACGCCTGTAATCCTAGCACTCTGGGAGGCCGAGGCGGGAGGATCGCTCAAGGTCAGGAGTTCAAGACCAGCCTGAGAAAGAGTGAGACCTGTCTCTACTAAAAACAGAAATTAATTGGACAACTAAAAATAGAAAAAATTAGCCAGGCATGGTGGCACATGCCTGTAGTCCCAGCTACTTAAGAAGCTGAGGCAGGAGGATCCCTTGAGCCCAGGAGTTTGAGGTTGCTGTGAGCTAGGCTGACGCCACGGCACGCTAGCGTGGGCGACTGAGTGAACTCTGTCTCAAAAAAAAAAAATAAATAAATAAAAAAGAGAGAGAGAACATATAAATCTGCATTTCCAGTAGAAAGGGATCACCATATCCACATTTTTGGCAAAAGGAATACTGGACTTAGGTAGATATAAATATAGAAATACGTAAATGACACAGCCAGGTACACACAAAATTTCAAGCTTGAAGAAATAAAATGAGAGGAAAAGTTTTTCAGATACATGTCCAGCTTTGTGCAATTTATTACTGAAATAAAACATTTACAGTCGTCCCCTCTTATCTAAGGAGGATACAGTCCAAGACCTCCTGTACCGAACCTGACTGCCATCAAATCAGAACCCGTTTCTGTCCCTGTCTTCCACCCACACAGATTTAATGCCTTCACCATCTTCTCACGCACTGTGGCCATAACTTTTGCAGCGTGAAGTGCGACAGCAAAACTAGTACAAATTTCCTTTTCCTTCTTCACAATTTCATGGATAAAAGATGCATACGATTTTTTTCTTTCCCTATTAAGTTGAGAATGTTCGCCTTTCATTTAAAGAAAACATTTTACAGGTTTTCTTTTGCATATCTGAACTGTTAGCATCACTACTGTTGTGTGTTGGGGCCCTTAAGTAAAATAAGGGTGACTTCAACACAAGCACTGCAATAGCAGGACAGTCCATCTGATGATGAAGACAGCTACCAAATGACTCACAAAGGGACTCATGAGATTTCATCAAGCTACTCAGAATGGTGTGAAATTGAAAACCTATGAATTGTTTACTTCTGGAAATTTACATTTAATATTTTCAAACTGATCTGAACTCAGGGGGTTGAAACTGTAGAAAGCAAAACTTCAGATAAGTAGATAGACTACTATACTCTTTTAATTAAAAAATATACAGTACTGTCATGTGCTGCTTAATGACAGGGATAAGTTCGGAGAAATAAATATTTAGGCAATTTCATCACCATGCTAACATCATCCTAACACAAACAAGATGATATAGCCAAATACAACAGGCTACATGGTATAGCCTATTGCTCCTAGGATACAAATCTGTACAATAGGTTACTTTACTGAACATTGTAGGCAAGTGTAACACAATGGTAAGTATAGACATACCTCAGAGATATTTTGGATTCAGTTTTCAGACCATAGCAATAAAGCAAATATCACTGTAGCCTATTAAGTGTACAATAGCATTATGTTTTAAAACACAATGTACATAATACCTTAAATAAAAAATACTTTTTGCTGAAAAATGCAAATGCTCATCAAAGTTTCCAGTGAGTCATAATCTCTTTGCTGGGGGAGGGTCCTGCCTCCATGTTGATTGCTGCTGACTGGGATGGTGTTTGCTGAAGGTTGTGGTGACTCTGGCAATTTCTTAAAATGAGACAAAAATGAAGTTTGCCATACTAATTGACTCTTCCTTTCATGAAAGATTTCTCTATAGTATGTGATGCTGTTTGATAGCATTTTACTCACAGAACTTTTTTCAATATTGGAGTCAATCCTCTTAAACCCTGCCACAGTTTTACCAACTAAGTTTATGTAATAGTCTAAATCCTTTGTTGTCATTTCAAAATTATTCACAGCATCTTCACCAGGAATGGATTCCATCTCAAGAAACCACTTTCTCTGCTCATCCGTAAGAAGCAACTCCTCACCCATTCAAGTTTTATAATGAAATTGTGGCAATTCAGTCACATCTTCAGGCTCCACTTCTAATTCTAGTTCTCTTGCTTTTTCTACCACATCTGAAGTTAGTTCCTCCAATGAAGTCTTGAATGCCTCAAAGTTATCCATGAGGGCTGGAATCAACTTCTTTTAAACTCTTGTTAATACTGATATTTTGATTTCCTCCCATGAATCACAAATGTTCTTCATGGCCTCTAGAATGGTGACTCCTTTCCAGAAAGTTTTCAATTTACTTTGTCCAGATCAGAGAAATCATTATCTATGGCAGCTAATAGCATTATGAAATGTATTTCTTAAGTAATAAGCCTGCGAGTTAAAATTATTTCTTGACCTATGGCCTGCTGGATGGATATTGCATTAGAGGCAAGAAAAGAACATTCATCTCCTCATATATTTCTATCAGAGCTCTTGAGTAACCAGATACACTGTCAATGAGCAATAAATATTTTGAAGGCAATCTTTTTCTAAGCAGTAGGGTCTGAACTCTGGGCTTCAAATATTCAGTAACCCATGCTGTAAACAGATATGCTGTCACCCAAGCTTTGCTGTTCCACAGATAAAGCACAGGAAGTGTAGGTTTAGCTTAATTCTTAAGGGCCCTAGGATTTTTAGAATGGTAAATGAGTATAGGCTTCAACTTAAAGTCACCAGCTGCATTAGCCCCTAGTAAGAGAATCAGCCTGTTCTTTGAAGCCAGGCACTGACTTCACCTCTCTAGGTATGAAAGTTCTAGAACGGCAACTTTTTCCAATAGAAGGCTATTTCACCTACATTGAAAATCTATTGTTTAATGTAGCCACTTTCATTAATGATCTTAGCCAGATCTTCTGGATAACTTGCTATAGCTTCTCCATCAGAATTTGCTGCTTCACCTTGCACTTTTATGTTCTAGAGACAACTTCTTTCCTTAAACCTCATGAAGCAATCTCTGCTAGCTTCAAGGTTTTCTTCTGCAGCTTCCTCACTTTTCTCAGCTTTTATAGAATTAAAAAGTTAGGGCCTTGCTCTGGATGAGGCTTTGGCTTAAGGGAATTTGTGGCTGGTTTGATCTATCCAGACTGCTCAGACTTTTTGGATATCAGCAATAAAGCTATCTTGCTTTCTTTTCGTTTGTGTGCTCACTAATGTTGCACTTTTAATTTCCTTCAAAAACTCTTCCTTTGCATTTGCAACTTGGCTACTTGTTTGTCACAAGTGGTCTGGCTTTCAGCCTGTCTCAGCTTTCAACATGCCTTCCCCACATACCTTAATCGTTTCTAGCCCTGATTTGCAGTGAGACACGTGCAACTCTTCACTTTCACTTGAACACTGAGAGGCCATTGTAGGGTTATTAATTGGCTTAATTTCCATATTGTTTTGTTTCAGGGACTAGGGAGGCCCGAGAAGGAGAGAAACAGGAGAATGGCTAGTCAGTGGAGCAGTCAGAATACAGATAACATTTACCGACCACACTCACTGTCCTCTATGGCTGAAGTTTGTGTTACCCAAAACAATTACAATAGTAACATCAATGATCTCTGATCATAGATCACCATAACAGACATAATGATAATGAAAAAGTTTGAAATAGTGTGAGAATTATCAAAACATGACGCAAAGACAGGAAGTGAGCACACGCTGTTGGAAAAATGGCATCAACAGACTTTCCCAGGGCAGGGTTGTCACAAACCCTCAATTTAAAAAAAAATGGGGGAGTAATATCTATGAAGCGCAATAAAATGAGGTTATCTGCATTTGTGTATCTAAGCAGACCTAAACTTAGGAAAAGTACAGTAACGGTATTGTCCTATAATCTTATTGGACCACCATGGAGTCTGCTGTTGACCAAAAACAGTGCTGTGTGGTACGTAACTGTCTATTCTTTCTTTCTAACAAACTGACTATATAGGAATACAGTCACCTTGTTAATGTCTGTGAAGATCAGCATATAGCACATAATAGTTATTCATAAAACATACATTGATATATACATTTTCATGCCTTATGGACATGTAATTCTAAAATTTTAACTATTATTCACTATTTTGTAGTAAATATTACTAAAGTGCCTCCATTTTATAAAAAGCAAGCCTACAGCATGAGTGTATCCACTGTCTTGCATTCAATGATGGCTGATAAGGGAAGCAGAGGACAATCATTGGATTATCAGCTTCATTCCCTACATCAGTGATTGCTGACTGTTGGTTTGATGCTAACCATAGATACTTAAGGCAGTCAAAAACATCATGAGAAAGAATCCAAGCTCAGGAGCTGTGGTTGCTGGGATGAACCATGCTGCAAATGTGTGGTCAGTTACTAGCTTGTTTGATTCCACACCTCACTGACAATTAGCCTTCCCTTAGAGCACTTGGTCACAGTGCTTGGTCCTTCAGAGGATTTGCTCACTTAAGTAGAGCAGCAGAGGACAACAGAACTCCAGCTGGCCAAAACCCTTCAGGAATTCTGCTTAAGGATTGGTTCACTACGGACGCTTTGACTTTAACATTTGTGGGAAATTTTTCTACAAGACTACCTTGCTACCTTGGGAGAAACCCACAATAAACACCTGAAAACTTCTTAAATTTTGAGGGTCTAACTGGCTAAAGCTGGGACCAGCAAATGTTTTCTTAAAGGCAAAGACAGTAAATATTTTAGGCTCTGCTGGGTACAGGACTCTACAGTGAGAAAGCAGCCACAGACAATATGTAAAGAAATGAATCTGGCTGTGTTCCAATAAAACTTTATTTACAAACATGGGCTGGTGGGCTGGATTTGGCCCTTGTGTCATAGTTTGGCAATCTCTGTTGTAGCCTACCTTCACATTAAAAAAATACCTATTCCATGCTTTTTGAAGTCAGAAATTCTCATGGAATGTTATTCACACAATCAAAAGGGATCCTGTCAATTATTTTTTGTTAGGTAAAAGTATATGTCCCCCCAAAAACTGCATCAACTTTGGCTCTACTAACTGGACATTTGTGATCTTATGCCTAGGACTGGATTGAGGTGTACTACTGTACCACCTAGAAAAAAAAGTGTCATTTCCCTCTAATAACAGTGCATAAAAGGATTGATGTAATAAATGCTCAACCAATGTAAGAAAATAAACCCACTTAAAGTATCATAGCAAATTGTAGGTATACAAACTAAGATTAACTATAAAAATAAGTTTATCTGTTTTTTACTGTATATCAGACTGAATCTTTACTTTAGAATACTTTATTAGCTTTAATTACTAATATGCATATCAATGAAATAATATTTATTAAAACTATCTCATAAATTTCTACTGTTCTCTAACTCAGATCACCTAGCTGTCAAGTTAAACTTTTATTGAAACAGGAGATATTCGTTCATTCATTCATTTAAAAATATTTACTGAATGATTACTAGCCAATTAGGCACTGTTTTAAAGCTGGAGATTTAAGAACACAACACAGTCCTGCCACTAAGGAATTCTCAGTCCGCCAAAGAAATCTCCCAAGGGAAAAAAAAAAAAAAATTAATCTTGGCAAACAACTTTAGTATCAGATAAATTTAATTTAAAAATTAATTTTTAAGTTTCAAGAAATGCTGTAAATATTAGGTATTAGATATAAAAGTATTAAAATCATTTTCACATGTACCTCTATATTTTTTCATTATTTGATTACATAGAGTAAAAATGAGATATCATGGATTTCCAGATATATAATACAACAAAACAAAATGGTATATACTACAAAGTCAAGTTCTTAAATATTTAACAGAAGCTCTAAGTTAAAGAACAAAATGTATAGGATAACCCTCTTTGTATGTCTAAAGATACATGGAACTTTCTCAAGGAATGTTAGCAGTAGGTTTGAGGTTAGTGTTGACAGGATGAGGGAGAGAACTTTTTCTCCTTATACTCTCCTCTACTTTTTGATTTTCTTTCAAATGAAGTATTACTTCTAAAATGTTTTTTAAAAGAAAGTGATTAATATCCACAAGGATAAAAAGCAGTACACAAGTAGAAGGCTGGGGAGAGTTATATTTAAATTTATTTTTTACTCTACAACCTAAGAAGGCTTTCCCCTAGACTAACTTGATTCACAACAATTAACTTCTACTTATATTTTTTCCAGGTGGAAAAGCTGAGGGGGGAAGAATACAGAAACCCAAATGGTGTGTATAAACATGTTTGTGAGTAAAGAGGCAGGGATTACCGTTTACCAATGGATTCTCTGAGCACCCTGCAAGCCAAGTGCTTCTGGCAAAGACAGCTAAGATCTTCCTTTTCCTTTTCCCCTTATTAAAGGCACCCAGAAACATAAAATTAATTAAAGAAATGTTTCTGGCTGCTCATTAACTTGTTTCTTTTTGGGCAACCAAGATGACAGGATAGGTTTTTATGCTTTAAATGCCCATCACGGGAATTTTTAACTTAAGCAATTATAAAATAAAAATGTACTGACATTAAAGATATTTTCATAAACCTGTCACTTTAATCTTTTCTCCTGACTTGTTAGTTTAATTAGGTAGCTATACAGTCACATAAAATTTCACTGAAAAAATTATAAGCATTATTAGTTGGGCATGAAACAACTTATATCATTAGACTTCTCACTTGTTCTCAGACTGAAAGACTAAATGATAGTGAAATTTAATAAAACTTCTTGGGAAATTATACAGATAATTTTTACTTGGGAAACAGTGTGCCTGCTTTGTAATGGGTTCTCATGCTTCAGTAAACCAGAAGTAATAACAGGAGTATACATTTTGTCATTTAGAACCTAACACTGGGAACAGGAGAGCTATCAGATTGCTACAGTCCCATCAACAACTATGAAAAGGCAACAAGCCAATGCAAACAAATATGGTTTTCAAAAAAAACCTGATAATGCTTCTAAATATAAGAACTGATTTCAGAGAAAAGGGGGGAGAGGTGGTTAAAGAATACAAAATTACAGCTGGATAGAAGGAATAAATCCTAGTGTTCTACAGCACTGTACAGTGACTATAGTGAATAATAATTTATTATAGATTTTCAATTATCTAGAAGAGAGAATTTTGAATGCTCCTAACACAAACAAGTAATAAATATTTGAGGTGATGAATATGGTAATTACTCTGACTTGATCACCATACATTGTATGTATCAAAACATCACTATGTACTCCATAAAGATGTATAATTATTATGTGACAATTTTTAAAAATTAAAAAAAATAAAAATAAAATGACTTCACGTTTATTTTAAAATACACTCAAGATGCATAGTACTTTCCGGGTGTCTGTTTAATTGAATATAAAAAAAAATATTGAATATCCGACTGATTCCAAGTAAAAAATAATACAGATTCTACAAATTTAGTCTATGTGATTAGCAGTAACTTCCAGAACCAACCGTTAGTTTACTACTTATTCCTTTGTGTTCATACGGAAGCTTCCTAATACTTAAGTTGAAAATATGCTTGATAAATCCTACTAATGAAAATGGTAAAACTGGAACACTATTTTAGTTCTACATGTTGAATTAAAACCCCCCACAAATTTAAAATAAAATTTAAAAATTAAGGCTGGATTTACATTTCTTCATTTACAACTTCTGACATGCATAATAGAAACCATATGCAAAATTTTTTGCAGGCTCTATAGTATACATACCGAACAAACATACAACTTTTTGTTGTTGGTGTTAAAGTCTGACATTCTCTTTTCAATTAGTGTATTTACTAACCTCTTCTGGGACTCTCATGATTGAAGAGAATGCCATTCACTGCGAAGAGATTATATGCCTCACGGAAGTTTACCACAATCCAATAGGCATAGAGTTTTGCTGCCCCTGTTGGAATAATTTTTAAAAAGCAATGGAGTTTACTATAAAAGACAGTGATTTTTCACTCACCTTAAACAATAACAACTCACCAAAATTATATTTGCAATGTATCAAAATAGAAAAAAATACATCAAAAGCAAAAGACAAAATAAAGGTTCTTATGCCAGGTAATCCGGTTCACCAGAAAAATATCTAAGAATTTCTTACTTTTGTAATGCCCATAGTGCATTCTTTCACAATCTAATAGATTCAACTATAATGTGCACTATATCAAGCTGACTTTTCTTAGGTCTTATTCCCTTTTTTAAGAATTAGAAAGTAAAAAATTGGGGAGCTTAACAGTCAAACTGCTTTGAAATTTTATCACTGAAGTCTTCCATGAACATATTCTTTACAAGTACATTGCATGTAATAGTCTTTCTTTGGGTTCTTTTTTTTTTAAAGGTTTGTGCTCAGGGAAACTTTTATCAGGGAAATAAAAAACATGAAACCTTATCACTTCAACACAATCTCACAATAGTTTAGGAAAAGAATCATGTTGAGTCTAATTTTCCTTTTAAAGTGATCTGTATGGAAGGGTTGAATGAACACGGATTGGTGAAGTGAGGTGGTAATTTCACCCCGGAGGCAATGGCTGCAAATACTTGAGTTAGCAATGTATAAAGGTATGCTTCTCAACAAGTCTAGTCACTTTAGCCTATCTTAATGTTAATCTCACGCCCAAATGACTTCAGCCGTGAGACATGTACAGAACGAAAGAAGAAACGCAGACACCCCCAACGCCCACAAAGAACGCTGTGCACGCGCATTCTCACCATAAGGTGACCGGGGGTAGAAAGGGGTGGTCTCCTTCTGGGGTATTTCTTGCACTTTCCCATAAAGTTCACTTGTTGATGCTTGGTAGAACTTCACAGAGTTGATAAGGCCACAAGTCTTAACTGCATCCAGGAGCCGTAAGGTGCCAACGCCGTCAACATCCGCAGTGTATTCGGCTAAGTCAAAGGAAATCTGGAAAGAGCGGGTGGACACAGGGCTGCGTGAATGGGCCGGCACCACACAGGTGCTGGCAGGGTGGCAAGACTGTGTTATGCTGGTGAGTAAATGCCATCGTTTTCTAACAGAATAAGAGTGTGGATGTCATCTATTTCTATATCGGATGGCCAGAAAATATCTTAATACCTATTAACTGCCTATGGCAATGTGAAGGACACTCTAACCACACTCCTATTACCTGCTAATTCTGGGCTGGAGTCCGCAGGACACAGTTTATCACAGGGCAAACCCCTGGTCCTCAGAACTGTCTGAGGCGTTCCTTACAATTTCAGTTTGAACCAATCCCTTGGGGTTGGCAACCCAGGAAACACATTTCTAATGAGCCCCAGTTGATTTTTATGTACAGAAGACTGAGAACATGTGTGTTAGAACACAGCTGATTTTTAAAAGGATTGTTCTGTTTTCTACTTTTAAATTAAGATACAAGAATAACTTTGTAGTATATTATACACACATGTAATCTTTTTGTATTATGAGATACAGTGCATACAGCAAGATATTAATGTGTATATATGTAAAATGACTAACTTCTAAATGGATGTTGAGGAATAAATCAATGTTTTGTAGTTCTTTAAAGTACTTTTAAAAAATAAATGTCACTGATATGCTTTCTTCTTAAATTATCTCTATGTATACATAATGAACAAATTAACCTAGTATTAGATTCCCTAAAATAATGAAGCTAAAAATTTTTGTCACTGGTTTACACACACACTAAATACAGCCAGGCACAAGGCAAACACGCTTCCCTTGCTGCACTGTGAATAACCTCAAACGTCACCTGGAAAAATCCCTCTTTGGGTGAGTATGGCTACCAGCCTTCATTACTGCACAGTCCTGAGTGTCCCCTGAGCAGAAGCTGTGTCTCTGTATATGCCCATGGCATTCAGGCAGTTGCTCACCAGGGACCCCACTGAGACCACTAAAGTCATGTCATCTAGGCCTGTGAATAAAGCTCATGTGGCAGGAAAGATAGAAAAGAGAAGACAAAAGAAAACAAAAAGGAAAAGAAAAGGAAAGGAAAAAGAAAATAGATTTCACTTTTCTAATCTTTCAAAGCCAAGAAGGCAAATTTGGGACCATTTCGGTCTTTTTTATAACAGTTTAGTGAGATATAATTTACATATCATAAAAGTCACCCTTTTAAAGTTTACAATTCAGTGGTTTTAGCATATTCACAACCTTGTGCAATCATCACCAGCATCTCATCCCAGAGCATTTACATCATCTCAAAAAGAAACTCTGTACCCATTAGCAGCCATTCCTCAGTCTCCCACTCCAACTCCCACTCTGACCCTGGCAGCCACTAGTCCTATGCATTTGCCTGTTGTGGACATTTCATACAAATAAGAATCATACAATATGTGGCCTTTCATGATTAGCTTCTTTCACTTACCATGTTTTCATTTCTGCTGCGTATACACCTAGGACTGGAGTTGCTGGGTCACATGGTAACCCTACGTTTAACATTTTGAGGAACTGCCAGAATGTTTTCCAAAGTGGCTGCACCATTTTATATTCTCAACAGCACTGAGTAAGGGTTCCAATTTCTCCACATCCTACCCAACACTTCTTGTGGTCTGTCTTTTGATTACAGCCATCCTAGTGGTGTGAAGTGGTATCTTGTGGTTTTGATTTGCATTTTCCAGATAAGTAATGTTGAGCATCTTTTCATGTGCTTATTGGACATTTATATTTCTTCTCTGTAGAAAATGTGTATTTGAATCCTTTTACCCACTTTTAAATTGGGTCATGTCATTTTGTTGAGTTATAAAAGGTTTTTATATATTTCAGACATAAGTCCATTATCAGATGCAATTTTTCTGCCCATTATGATGGTTGTTATTTTACTTTTTTTTTTTTTATTTTAAGAGACAGGGTCTCACTATGTTGTCCAGACTGGAGTGCAGTGGCTATTCATAGGCACAATCATAGCAAACTATGGCTTCAAACTCCTGGACTCTAAGCCATCCTCCTGGCTCAGCCTCCAGAGTAGCTAGGAATACAGGCTTGCAGCACCTAATGTCTTTTCACTAATATCTTTTCACTTTCTTACTGGTGTCTTATGAATCACAAAAGTCTAAGTTATCTACTTTTTCTTTTGTCACTTGTGTGTGGTGTTATATTTAATGCTTTGCTTGACCCAAGATCATTAAAATTTAATCCTATGTTTTATTCTAAGATTTACATAGTTTTATTTCTTGCAGTTAGTTCTCTCATCCATTTTGAGTTAAATTTTGTGCGAGTTCAGGAGACCAGCTGCATTGTTTGCAAATGGATACCCAGTTGCCCTAGTACCATTTCCTGAAAAGGCCAATTTTCCGCTGTTGAATGGCCTTGGCACTGGAAATTTTGTTGTCAGGAAAACCTGTGGTCCCATGTTGAGGAAACAGTGCACCGAGAAGGCCTTGGGAGATGGGGTGTAAGGACTCTGGGACCACCTGGTGGTGTCCCTTGAGCAGAAGCACTCAACTGCTTCTTCTGGTCATAGTTTCTTCACCGTAATAATGCCACAACTATATATTTGTATGACACATTATAATTTAAAAGTGCTTTTGTTCGAGCTTTACAACAATCCTAGGAGAGAGAGAAACCAGGTAGGTCCTGAGGCTCAGAGAAATGGAGTTGCTAGAAGTCACACTATCCAGGAGGAGCAGAACCAGGACTCAGAGCAGGTCTTTGCTCCTGAACAGTGCTCACTGCAAAAGCAAGATTCAGCTATGCTGAGTCTCTCCGCCCCCCCCCCCCACACACACACACAATGTTGCCTGCAGGTGCCAGGGATTCATGGATTGCAGATTAAGAAACCATGCCCGAAATGATCATTTTCATAAGTTCGTATCCAGTGATATTTGCAGTCTTTTTCAAGGGATCAGTCAAGTCTGATTAACAAACAGAATGTTGTGGGGTTTTTTCTTTCCTTCGCTAGTTTTTCATTTACGTACATGATGCCTAAACAGCTCCACGAAAAGAATAGCTAGTAGTTTTTAAGTACTCAGTACCAGGCAGAAATCATTCTAAGCATTTTGTATGTGTATATTACTCAATCCCAAGAACAGGTAAGTATTTATTTAAACTAAGACAGTGAAGCTACACCAAGTGGTGGTTATCAAGTTATACACATGATGAATGTTATATATACTGGCTATATTATATACGCATATGTTATATTCACAGTGAACCAAAGGTTCCTGTGTAAGCACCTCAAACACTGGAACACAGAATAAGGAAACTCTTTACAACTTAAAAGCTTTTACTTATGCTAGGGAATCCAGTTTAGCTAAGTAGTAGGTTGTTATTCACAGGACAGAACTCATGGAAAAGGAGTAAAAGCAGTGAGGCTGAAGACAGTAAACAAGGCAGGGGAATACGAGCGGGAGGGTGGAGGATGGCTGCGCGTCTACAGATTTACAGGTAATTCCATCAAGAATTAAACACATGTTTGATACTCAACATGCTTAAGGATAAGATTGACTGATTAAATTCAATTGTATACAAAGTGTTTTATAATAAACTAATGAGTTGAGTGGCTTCCTTTAAAAAAAAAAAATCAGAACAGCACTTTATAACTGATCAACTCTTAAAGGTTAGAAGTGTGATCCTGAAACACATGAAAACATCAAGGGTTTGGACAACTACAGCCTATGGACCAAATCTGGCCCGCTGCCTGTTTTTGTAATAAAGTTTTACAGGACACAGCCACATTCATTCATTTACGCGTTTTCTGAGATTGTTTTCACACGATCATAGCAAAGTCCAATAGCTGCGATATAGAACGTATTTCCCATGAAGTCCTGCTGTCCTCAGCTGGGTGCCAGCATGTCCCTGTGTGGAGCCTTGGCGCTGGCTGTCCCCTCTGCATGCCTGTGCTCCTCGCCACCTCTCTCCCTCCCTAAGAACATCTGAGGCTTATTATGTCTGTCTTTATCCTGCTTCATTTCTTCACTTGAGACTTTTATTTTTTTATGTTTACTTATTTATTATCTGTATCCCCTATGAAAATGTAAGTTCTGTCAGGGTAGGGTCTTATCTTGTTCTCTGCAGTGTCTACAATGCCTGCAACCTTGCTTGGCACCTTATTTGCTGAGTGAATGAAGATAGCATGTAAATGCTGGAATTTAAATGTCCAGTACACAAATATCAAAATAAAAGCACAAAAACTAGAAAAGAGGCAATGAGAATGATAGGAGGATGATCATATTATCTAAATAATAGGTAAAATTTTGAAGGGAAAGACAGAAAAAACATTTAATGTAAATTCCAAAGCATTAGCCTAACAATTATGACAAAGTTACGCCATATAGAAAGTCAGAATTCAGAAGGAGAACCATCTTAGACCATCATCAATGAAGCAGGGGTGGGAGGAGCTAGTTACTAAAACATCCAAAAATAATCTTAGAGAAGAGTAGTAAAGCCAGAGAAATCAGAGACAGAATTCACATAAAAGGCAAATAGGAAATTTAAGTTCAAATACAAAGCCAATTGCACTTATCAACATTCAAATATAAAAACAGATATTGAAAGGATTATCCTAATTTACTTATGCACAGTAAATCATGGCCTTTCTCAAAACAAACAGAAAATTAGAAATGATCCCCTAAATGGGCTGTGGGTGACACACATATAGATGCTGAAGGTTTACATTTTGATTCTGTACAATCTACACATTGGGACGTAAATCGTAGATGCTTTTAAAATTGGGTGACGGCTCCCTCACCACATGAAGCCTGTGCTGCCTCAGGGCTCTTCAGAGTCCCCACCAGCAAAATGGCTCTCACCAGATGTGGTCCCTTGACATGGGACTTCTCAGCCTCCCTAACTGGCCTGGACCAATATGGGCCAGCTGTCTGCAGCTCACCCAAATGCCGGGTGCTAGACCACACAGAAGGATCGCATGAAACTATGGCACCTGATGCATGGATGATGTAGGTTCCCATCAGAAAGAAGGAAAGGAAAGAGAAAGAAAAGGGAAGGAAAGGAAAGGGGAAAGGAAAGAGGAAAAGAAAAAGGAAAGGAAGAAAGAAAGAAAAAGAAAGAGAGAGAGAGAGAGAGAGAGAGAGAGAGGGAGGGAGGAAGGGAGGGAAAGGGAAAGGGAAGGGAAGGAAAGGAAAGGAAAGAAAGAGAGAGGAGGCAAACCACACTCAGGCTTTTAAAGCTTCTACCTTTAAGAAGTACACATCTCCACTACTGCCACTGCATAGGCCAAAGCTGGTAACATGGTACCACTCTACCTCAGAAAGGATGGGGAGTGCAGCCACCCTGTGCTTGGACAGTGGAGAGCCAGACGTGCCTGGCGAACAACTCTAACAACTGCCACAGTTATCACCATCCACCGAGCACCTACTTTGCCTGCTGAGCTTCTGTCTTCACTGGCCATAAGCCTACAAAAGTGGTTAAAGGGTGACTTCCGTGAGGATGTCCATCTGGTTGGGGGGGTATGAGAGGGAAATACACAGACGAATGTGTGAATAACAACAAAAAAAGTTGTATCAGGTTATTATGGAAGGCTTGAGCTCACTGTGATTAGGTCTCACAACAAATCAAGCAAATAATGATGAATTCCACTATCCTTAAAGCCCTTTTACCTCTTCAAAGTCAAAATAACTACATGTTATTTAATAACTAAATGAAAACTGAACAGAGATGGAAGAGGGTCTTCTAATCAAATAGGATAAATTAACTGTATTGATAACAGTGACAGTGAAAACATTATTTATATGAGATGATTACAAGAGAAAACAAACCGAGTCTGATTAGCAGAGTGGTTGCCATGTGATGGTGACTATAGTGCTCACATCTTTATCTATTAAAAATGATCCCTGAAATTGAATCCTTGAGGTCAGAAATGTCACCCGTTGCAATTCTTTACTGAAGAAGCGCAGCAAGTAACACGCCAGCTCCCAAACCTGACCTTGCATGGTGCCTGAGAGACTGTTGATCAGACACCACTCGGGAGGCTCACCACCCCACGGGGGCTTTTAGTGCTCCACCTCCTTCCGTTGCCCTCGACTCTCATGGACAAATCTTGAATCTCCCAGGACAAATTCCCTTTTTGAGAATGGGAACCCCAAGGAAGAATACTGCACTAAACCTTAGTCTGGGGGTTAAGTTTTGCAGCCCAGAGCAAGGGAGATGGCTCAAGTCACCAAAGGAAGTCCAGTGCAAGAGGCTTACCAGGACTGCCTCGCTGGTTCTCCCTCCTCCTTGTCCCTCACAAACAGTACTTTTACCTGAAAATATGGTTAAGGGGAAACCTACTAAAAGCAAAAGCTGAGGCAAATGAAAAGGAACAAAAATAGCCTCCCCTCCCCACACCCCCACTAACTGGACTGTAAAGTAAACTGCATAGGGGCAGGGGCTTTAAACCCCCTAGAATGACACAGAGGTCAAAATACACCTGAAATTTTAAAATGGAAAGCCATGTGAAGAAAAATTCCATTTATTTACAGCAAATTAGATGAAATGCACATTTAATTATGCTACAAATTTTAATAGAACTATTATTTTCTAAAGTGTAAATGAATTGGGAAAAAGTATTTGAATAACAATTTTAGCAAGGAAAAACATTTCAAACACAGCAAAAGAGAAGTTTACAACAAAATGATGAGTAAGGCTGAACTTCTTTCAGGCTTTTCAGCTGAAACAGTAAGAATATATGGAGGAATTTAAAGACAGGCAACACGGCTTGTAACATATGTTGCCTGCCTCTTCAGACCCTTCTGGTTCACTGGGCGGCCTTAGGAGTCCCACAGCTTTTGGCCTTTCCAGCCTGCCTTCCTCCCTGCCTCCAGGCCAGCCTTGCTCAGGGCCTGGGTGTTTGCCCCTCCCTCTGCTCAGAAGAGCCCCCACCCCTTTTCTTCCCAAGAGCCTCCCTGGAGTTCATCCCGGAGAACAGCTCCCCCCACCCCCAGCTCTCCTGGCAGCTTCACCTCAGAGCACCCAGCATGCTGGACTCTAAAGTGAGGTCAGGGGCTTTGTTTGTTTTTCTCATTGTTCCTGTTCCTACCACTTAGAAGAGTGCCTGTCACCTGGAAGGTACTCACTTGAATGAATAAGATAGCATTAACTCTGAAGTTTAGGCAGGTAATTTCCTCAATGACCTTATTATATTAATACAATCAATGATGTAACAAACTTCACATATGGAGCAAATCCCATTTAAAAAATCTCAACGAGTAAACTAAAGTTTCCTGATTACAATGTTGCCTTAGAAAAGAGATCTGTCTGCAAAAGAACTAAATGTGGTAAAAGATAACCAAAGACCAGAAGTCTTCCTTTAACATTTGATTTCACAGACACATAAGGAGGCTTATGATACCAACTAGCTGGAAATGCCTAAGACCACACAAGCAGCCCAACTGTTTACTGTTCCTCTGTAAGTGAAAGTTATTAATCAAGGAGAGCAACAATAAAACATTACTTTCCATGTGAATCAGTCTTTTCTAGTTAGCAGGAGCCCAGCAAAGCTGACATTTACTTAGCAGCTGGTCCCAGATGCAAATCTGTTTTTCCACGGCTAAAAGTCAGGCAGGTGTGGATCTAGAAGCACTGCAGCTCAGCAGGCAGGGAGAGCATCTAGAGAGGGTGCAGGGGCAGGTCCTGACTACAGGAAACACAAAGGTGAAAAGAAACAGAACCCTGCCCTCCCAGAGTTTGCTTATGGGTGTAGGATTAGAAAGAGGCACAAAGAGGCTACAAAAGGGAGGCCACAGGGATTAAGGGAGGAGTGGTGACATGGTTATAAAGTGTGGGGGTGGGACTGGGGAATAGAGACTTGAAGGAGGGACAGCTGACAAGGGCAGATCAAAGAAAGGTCCACCGAGGAGACTGGGTGGGGGTGTGAGGCATTCTAATGGGGAGAGGGTCAGTATGAGCAAAAGGAAAGGCAAATGCATGGCCCTGTCTGTGGAATGAGGAGGCCTGTGCCAGTCTTTACTTTGTTCAGAGGGCACTGGGAGCCAGCCATTGCTCAGGAAGAGGACGACATCACTTCACCTGGGCCTTCTGAAGGTGTGCTGTACTCCCAGCCTCACTTCTATCTGCCTGCAGCCCAAGGCCCAGCTCTGTAGTTCAAAAACTTTTATTCCTCACACTCATGATCCCAATTGTGTATGATTTTCCTTGTTCTACGGCAGTTATATTTTTGTTCAAAACATTTCTAATTTGGACCATCATATTATTAAATAATTATAAGGTGGTTATTCCACCAGAGTGATAAACTCTAGGCAGACTACACAAATGTGCTGTCTTCGCCTTTGCATGCTCAAGGTATATTAAGATGTAGTTTCCACTAAATTTTTTGAAATGCTAAAAGTAGAATAAGGGCTTTCATAGGGAATCAGAACATTTGTCATACAGGACAAAGTAACTATCCCTAAATACACCCCGCTCCGAAGACTCCTGAAGAGAGTCACTGCCGTCCCTACAGGCTGCTCTTGTCTGTCTGTCCCCTGCCCACGCTGTGGGGAGCCACAGCTTTCCCTCTTTCCTCCCTATTGTTCAGTACACAAGAGCGCTAAAAAAATATCTGTTGGGTGAGTGGTGCTGATTTTTTTTCCATGAGCTTACATTTTTAGCCATAGAGGCAAATCGAAACTTTTACTAATCAGAGTAGAAAACATAGAGGGTGCTCTGCTCTCAGAGGATTCTAAAGTTTTTGCTTTTTTTGAGGGCTCAGCTCCTGTTCTGGAAGGCCAACTACACTGTAACACCTTGCCAGATCCTCTCATTTAGTGACACCAAAAGGAAGACCAGTTGTCCCAAGGATATTCCTGAGTGTGAGAACCTTCATCTCTAAAATGTGTTTTTGGTTTTTTTTTTTTCCCCCCCACTTCAGTGATAACTTCTTGGTCACAATTCTTTGCTACTTCCATATTCTCTAAGAACCTCTGGTCCCATTCCCTAAAGTCTTTCTTGCTTTTTCAGGTAAAACAAATATTATCTAAGTTTAAAGCAAGCGTTAACTTGTTTTAATTAATTAAAATTAGTTTAGGACAAATGTTAAACTAAGTGTTCTGGGTTTGTAGAAAATCTTAATTTAAAAATACTGTGTGACTCCAATTATCAGAAATTAGCCACAACAGACATCTTTTCTCTGTCCATTTTACAGAGGTTTAGCAGCCAGTGACAAACATAGAAAAACCTGTTGTGATTTCTATGTGAGAAAATGGCACCAGAAGTAACTACCCAGTTATTTCTAGAGCAAACTCACAGAGATTCTTTACAGATAAACAGAAATAACAAGCCAGCTTACCTAATGAAATTAATTATATCAGGAGCACTTAACCAAGCATCCATGAGGTCCACGGATAGAATTCAGGGGGGAGGCTCGGGATTTGTATTTAAAAAAAACACTCCTTCATTTTCACTAAATTCTATCTGAAATTTAGAATTCCCTTCTATTTTGAATGTAACCCACAATCCTCAGTAGTAATATTACTATCTGTGACCTTTTCACCAATAAGGATATAAGCCACCTGGACACTATAGTATAGTTACTGCAGATGCCATGAAGTATTAGTGTTCCCATCACTGCTTTGCCATTCCAGTGGTTACTAGGCCCACTGCCAGGTCTTGTTCTATGATGTGTTATGGCACATTACTGCATCACAAACCTGGCTTTTAAGTATGTTAACATATTAACAGAGTCAGTTTTCTCGGTAATCCTAAGAATTATGTTTTGTATTTTTAAAAATAGTATTTTGAGAACATCCATAGGCTTCTCCAGACTGCTGAAGGAGTCCATGGGATAAGAAAGGTTAAGAATGAACGTCTCCTTTAGATCAAGTGGTAGTGACAGAGTTTCAGTATTTTAGAATGTGCTTAAAGAAGAAAAGTCCTAAATCTTGCTCACCACTTGCATCCAGTAACATTAATAAGCTCTCCTCAGCCATTCTGAATTCCGGAAGTACATAACCTAAAAGCATTATTGTTACATAATCAATTGTTCTACTGTTTGAATCATTCACTAGATTCTTGACCTTGATGATAAAATTTCCAAAGTACATAAGTACACTAAGGCATTGATGTGACACTAGAGTTATACATATAAACCAAAAAATAAACAATCAAATTAGCTTTGAAATATATTTTATGATTTTTATAACTTTAATCTTCTAAGTTATTTTGATCATACATATAGCAAAATGAGCTAACAGTCCTCAAGCTCTATGTTGGAAGAAGATGATGTCACAGGAGTGAACAGAAGGATTAATTGTACCAGGGGTACTTAGCCAAGGGCCTCAAAATATTAAACCAAGGGATTAAAATTATTTGTTAAAGACAAACCAGAGATAACCACAGGATTTAATGTTTGCTGCCAGTTACCACGCAGATTATAGTAACTTTCAGTGTTTTCTGTACAGACAAAATCATGAAAAGTGACTTCAGTTGTGTGTAAGGAGACTGAAACACAGCAAACATCGTCCTCGTTGTTATTATTATTATTATTATAAAGTTGTACTTTTCCTTTTATAACTATAATAATTACATTTGGAATGGCCACTGCTGTAACAATAAGAACAAAGCACTAACTTTGGCATCTAAATAACTAATAATTCTTTAGTTAATAGTTAAAATGACTGAACAAAAAAATGAGAACCTGCTGAAATGGTTCAATGGCTTTGAGATGCTACAAGGTGGCCCAAGGTTCCAACATTATCCACATGGGGAGAGTTCATTTAAGATAAGAGGTAGAGATGAAGCTTCTAGGCAGAACAAATACTCAGTTTAGGGAGCTTTCAATCCCACTGGAGACTGGCACATACATGTGTTTGTAAGTCATGAAACCAGAAAGGCCAAAGCAACCTCATATTACGTGGGTAACAATCTGTTTTCCCTTCTTCCTTGCCTCCATTTCTCTTGACCTCTCTCTCCCAAAAATAGCATATAGCACATCAACTTTAGAAGGAATATTAAGGAAAAAATATTTAAGCTGTGGGAGAAATATACAAAAGGCTTTTTTTTTTTTTTTTTTTGAGACAGAGTCTCACTCTGTTGCCCAGGCTAGAGTGAGTGCCGTGGCGTCAGCCTAGCTCACAGCAACCTCAAACTCCTGAGCTCAAGGGATCCTCCTATCTCAGCCTCCCGAGTAGCTGGGACTACAGGCATGCACCACCATGCCCAGCTAATTTTTTCTATATATATTTTTAGCTGTCCATATAATTTCTTTCTATTTTTAGTAGAGACGGGGGTCTCGCTCTTGCTCAGGCTGGTCTTGAACTCCTGAGCTCAAAGGATCCGCCCACCTCGGCCTCCCAGAGTGCTAGGATTACAGGCGTGAGCCACCGCGCCCGGCCCAAAAGGCTTTTTAAAATAAGTAACCTCTCATGAGGGTCTTACATGCGTTGTAGCAAATATTTTATTGAAAACCCTGGAAAGAAGAACCAGGAGCCTAAAACAAGAGTTGTGTAGCAAGAAAAGAGAAGGAAAATGGCAAAGAAGATGCTTTCATCAACATGGGATACAATGTAAACAACGGTCAAGGTCAAGAAAGTACAGGGTGGGAACACAAAGAGCAACCAGACGCAGACAGGCAGCGCCGGGAGACGCAGGCTCAGGAGGGATGGAGAGGCCGGAGAAAGAGACCCGTACGAGCATTCTCTCTGCTTGCAGTGGAAGACACACGGCAGGTTCGCACTCTCACACTATGGTTTGAAATAGGTAGGCAGGCGCAGTAGTAAATACCAAGGAGTTTCTAGATTTAACAAACTAAAATGCACACAAATCACTAAGACTGACACTGAAGGAGTCATGAGCGATACTGTAGAACTATATGTACTATAATGAAAATGCCAGCAGATTACTAAGTGACTTCAGTCTACAAAAAGGTAACAATAGTTATACTGAAGATGAACTCAAATCACCAGGCTAGCGTTGGATGTCCCTTCCATAGGGAAAAATCTAGCAAATCCATGTCAATGGGCAGAATCAAGAATAAAGATAACGCCATGGCAGAAAATAAAGTGGCTTTGTGAGAATCAATATTTCCCTGCTATTTTTACAAAATTCTTTAAGGGATAAATAAGCACATAAGCAAGGAAGGAAGAGGAAGAAGCCCATGGATATATCTCACCTAGATTGTCACGGCCTTGACAAACGCCATAACAAAGCGCATTTAAGAAAGTAATAACGTTCACTGGGAGAACGCACCAGCTCCCTCCTGATCACCAAGTCCACCTCCCACCCCACCACAATCAGGAACTTTCAGACAGAAAACTAAAAGTAGAAGTAAAAACACCCATGCTAGAAGAAAGAATTATAAAAAGTAAATCCTGTCATTCAGTTAGTGATTCTTCTTATTTAATGTCTTGAAAACAATCTGGGAAAGGGAATACACTATGAAAAATCTTCAAAAGTTCTAATGTTTTTCTAGAAAAGTGGCAAGTCACAATAGGAGTAGTAAACTGCAAGATCTCTTGGGGCTACCCTAAAGGACTTGAAAAATGGCAAGAAACTTCAAATTGGACCATTTGTAGATAATGCATTTAAAATAGGAGGGGAAAAACAGAACAACCGGACCCACATCCTCAGAGTTTGAAATAGCCTCAGAGTTTCCTGAGGACACCCGGCTTTGGTAAGGCCAAGAAAATGTGGAGTCTCAACAAAAAGAACAGAGTATAAACAGGACAGAAAGCAGGATCCCTCTGGAGAAGCCTGGGGTTCTTGCACCTTTGGGAGGCCTAAAGTCCTGGTAACTACACTGGAAGTTGAATATCTACAGCACAAGGAAAATCTTCAAGGAAACAGTAGCTATCACATAAAGAGAGCGTTGAAAAAGAAGTCAAACATCTTTGGTTTGTGAGCCAGGAAGTAGGTACAATGACTTAGGCTTTGTCAAATAACAAAGAATATGGATAGAAAGATCACGGACCAGCTTATTACAAATTCGGAAGACTTGAATGAAGGCATATCCTTTGTTTAAGTATGATTAAATGCTAAATTAACAAAATAGAAGTCTGTCTTCAACTGACTAATATTCGAAGAACAATGTGCTTAATCTGCTCTATTTGCATCAACCCATTCTATTAACAGAAGCAAATTATACATAAAGGAAACCATTAATTTTAGAGGCAAAGTTAGTAACAGGAACTATCTCTATCATGTTCACCACTTTGTGCCTAATCCAGTGCCTATCACAGAACAGGCATTTGGCAATGTTTCTTGAGGGAAGGAATAAATAAGAAGAGAGTGTCTCAATATCACCAAATACAGCAGATACTCTCAGAGAAGACAGTGATTCCAAAATGGCTCATTCTTCTCCAGATGCCTTTTTTCTAAATTCCATGTTTGAGTTCTGATGAGGACTCATTTCCACAATAAACCATGATGTAACAAACCCGATGTAAGCATATGATTAGACAATTCAGCGAGATATATTATTCCCTAAGAGAAAAACATTAATAACAATATTCTATTATCAATGCTTTTAGTATTAATGTTTCGTAGTATTAAACATTAATAGTAGCATCTTTCTATAACAACAAAAGGTATACAAGAAGGTATTTGCCAGATACTTTCAAAATGGAAAAACATAAGTGCTATGTTTTCAAGTTTTTTCACATTTAAATTGCAATGCAATACACAATTTAGATTTTGTAGGAAAACACAAGTCACACTGAGCAGGACATATGTCTTATTTCCTTTTGAATATTGCCCATGATTATTCTGCTGCAATGTAGGTCAGTGTCTGTTTCCTTGGGATTTGAGAGCTGTTGTGAGACAAGCAGGGCTCCTGAGGATGGGAGGATGGACAAGAATGATGCCTGCATCTACCACATTGCAGACAAGAGGAGGTAATGAGAAAAATAAATTAATTACAAAGTAAAAGGGGGAAATAATCACTATCTAAGTTGGAGTTCAGCAAAAAAAACCCTGCAAAGCATTAGAACCTGTGAGTTCTCAGATGCAAAAAAATACTAATTTGCTATGACAGTAATTCTACTGGGTAAGGAAAAAGATGCTTGTATATGTGTGACTAATGAATGAGAAACCAGAAGAAACTGACACTGGAAGTAATTTATGACAATTAACTAAAACTCTAAGGCTGTAGTTCTTATTTTGCCAATGAACAACAGACAAAGAAATCAGCCTCGCTAAGCCCCGGTTTCGTTCTCTTAAATATTAAAGCCCCTTCCAACCCTGATGCTTCCATGCTATTGAGGATACCATACAAGTATCTAGCAAACATTAATTTGAGGATCAGAAGAAGCAAGGAAAACCTAAGTTCAGTATTCTATTCATAATAGCCAGTGAGTAATACAATGAAAAGTATAATTAGGAAATAAGGTTGGCCCTGAGGGTGAGGACAGGAAATCTAGGGATCACAGAATATATTGCCTACGAGACCGCAACTGCTCCTTATGACCCATTAGGGATATTAATCCTTTATAAATCTACCCCCTTAACACCACAGACCTCTCATGACCCTTTGCCCTATAGGTAATATTCTTCAAACAGTTCTCCTGGCCTTTCTACAATCCATCTTCCATGCCATCAGAATTATCTTTCTGAAGTGTAAAATAGAATCAGGTCACACCCTTCTAAAACTAATGGCTCCCCAAAGCTTTCAGATGAACTTCAAACATCTCAGCTTAAATAATTCAAGTCATCATGGTAAACATGCGGCCGTATTTTAAGGCCACAACTCTCCATCACTGCCATTCTAAGCATAGCAATGATGAAGTTTAAAAGGAGAAAATTCAAAAGATATGGCTGTGTAGGCCTGACACACAACAATAGAGGCTACTGAAACACAAAGCAGTAAGTAAAGCTAAAGCTGCAAACATGGTGGATGTCAAGGCAGAGGTGGAATTTCAGCTCTCCTGAGTAATAGGATAGATAACAGGGCTAAAAGCACCTAACGAGGAGGAAACCTTGAGCCAGGCTTGCTGCTTAAAACCAAGGGTGGAGGTAGAATTTCCCAGCCCGTGAAGGGAAGATTAAAAAAGCTGCTTCGTTTTTGTTTAACATAAGCTGTATGTCTAAAGAAGAAAGGCACACAGCAGCAAAGCTTCACATGAGGGTCTGCTCCAGAGGCCTGCTGGCTTTGCCACGGACCAGATCTGTTAGATCTCCAGTATCAAAGCTGGATGGAAACTCTAAGCCACCAATACAGAACTGGTTCTGGACTAGAATGTCTTAGAGGCTGGACGGCGGCAGCCACAAACCATTAACACTATGGGGTAAGAGTGCAAGTTGGGCAGGGCTCCTGTTTAATACAGACTTGCAAAACAAATCTTTCAAAAAGAACATTAATGTTAAGAAAGAGAACCAATGAGATCTACAATTGAAGGAAGAATTTACACCAGAGGAAATAAAAATAAGATAGCAGTCTGAAAATGGCTTTAAAATACCTCCTTAACGCTGATTTTAAAATATATCTCAAAAAGACTGTGAAAAAACTAACATTAGCCAAAAACAAGGAATCATTTTTTATAAAACAGGCCAAAATAAAACAAGAACAGATTTGAAAAAGAATTAAAATTCTGGAAATAAAACATACAGTTAACAAAATCCAAACTATGAGGATTGAAGAAAGGCACAAGTCTTTAGAAAGTGCACCTAGAACCCTCACAGCAAGAATAGATGCTGAAAGAATAGGTACATTTTGTGAAGACTTATGTCCTTCGACCTCAGTACCTAGCAGAGCATCAGGAATGCAGCCAGAAAACATCCAAGTTTAGTGAAAAGAGAGAGCAAGAGAAGGAAGGATGGCTGGTAATCAAACAAGGAAGAGGTGGGCTACCAAAACTGTGATATTCGAGCGCTGCCAGAAGTTTCCTACCTTGACACGCACCTTGCAGGAAGACAGGCAATTCAGAATTTGCACCTGGCACTGATGGTATTTGGGAAATGGTTCGTTTCCGTGTTATAAGGAGAACCACTTTGTTCTTCCACATCTTCATGATGTACAGAGCTTATTACCTTGGTTCACTGGCATATTTATGACTGTTTGAAAAATGGACAACCTAGAAAACTAGTGAGTGCCCATAATTTCAAGTTTCAACATTTCTTTTATTCAAAAGAACACTGCTTTCCTTGAAGATTTATTACAATAAGATGAAGTCTTGAATCACAGGTAATCTGTAAGTGATGTTCTTTGTATTCTTAAAAACAACTAAGAAAATTATCCTCCCCTGGAAGTTTTCTAAAGTCAAATGAGATGTTATTACCTGCTTTCCCTACCTCAAATTACTCTTGGTTCTTTCCAGATTAACCACTCAGAGAAGTATAGGACAGTCTGGATGGGTATAATGTGAAAACAGCGTACCTCCATCAATGCCTCCATCAATGACATGCTGTGTAGTGGCAGAGAAAAACTTATGAAGCTTCTAAACTGATTTATTATCAACAATGACCCAGAACTTACATCTGTGAAAAGTTTCAACCATTTGTTTTTACTTTCCCTACGAAACCTAGTCTTTCACTACCTTAAAGAGACTAGAAAATATATTAAGAATTAAATAACTAAGAAAGTTGCCTTAAGTCCCTAAGAATGCGGTGCTACATAATCACAAATCTGTATTGATAGCTTATCTTCAAACTTCTGCATGAAGGTAGACTTTGCATAAACAAGCACTGCAATATGAAAATGAAAGGAGGGTATAGGAGTGATCTCATGAGACCACAAGAATCATGATGACTCTAAACCTCTGTCAAAAAACTTTAAGCTTGCCATTAGTTTTGCTTATCTCTCCATTCATTGCTATTAATTTAATGGTCTAGGGAGCTGTCAGGGATATTTGGTGAAAGCAATTTATCCTCCAGGATAATCTCCAACCCATTATTCAAAACTTTTTTAGCTTTAAACTACACAGGATTTGAGAGTAAGGGGTCTGGGTGGGGATGGAGGGTAAGAATGAGGGTGAAACTAAGAAGCAATATATAACATTTTTCCAAAGGACATATTTTAACCACTATTCTCTTTATTTCACACCACAAAGCACAATAAACCAGCAGTTGAGCCAGAAAAGGTCTTGCTGTTTGAAGCAATTCTGTTCCCTCCATGGTGAGTGACATGGCGGTACTCTGTGAGTTTGCTTACACAGGCCAGATCCAGCTGTGCCAGAAACTTCAATGCTACACAGAAGTTAAGGGGCAGAAAAGGGACTTGAGAACTCACCAGAGAACATTAGTATGAAGATGTAAAAAGATAGCCCATTCGTTTTTTCCTTATTTGTGTCAAGGGAAAAAGAAAACTGAGACTAAATGTGGGAAAGGAATTTTAAAATCTTTTCTCAACTATTTTTTGTTCTTTTCTATTTATATACATACATTTAAAACATACTAAAAATTTAAAACCTACTGAAAGTTATACTATCTCTTTAATTGGCGTGGAGTTTTCTCTCATTTTATTTTACTTTCACTTTTTCCTTCAGATGCATAGAGTCACAATATTTGCAAAACTATCACTTGATAGACAGTAGTGAAGGGAGCAAGCAGAAACCCCTGCCCTACAGAGCTGACACTGTAGTGGGAAGGGAAGCAAACAGACACTACAAAGAAGTAACATACATAGTAAACTCAATGGCGATAAGCAGCATGGAGAAAATGAAGCAGGGAATGGATATGGGGGATGTTGGGTTGCACTTTTAAGAGAGGTGAGACTTTACTGAGCAAAAGAATTAAACATAATAACAGAAATGTAGTAGGCACCGAAGAAGAAATAGTTGTAGTAGAAGTCATAGTATTTTAAGTGCTTGGAACTTGGCATGTGCTAGGCACTAAGCCAAGTGCTTTATAAGCACTCCGCCATTTAAGTGTCATGACAAGTCTGTGAGTCAGGGACTACTATTATATTTATTTTACATCTGGAAAAAATGAAGCTCAGAGCAATTAAGGAGCTTGCTTACGGTCACAGTTAATAAGTAGTGGAGCTGCGATTAACACTGGGGAAAATATAATAATATAAGGGAAACAACCAAACCACCACCAATACATATATGTGTGCGTGCACGTACATACAACCCATATACATTCTTTAATATTTTCTATAAATAACCACAAACTAGACACAGAGCTGGTAGCCTAATTTTTCTGTGCAACTTAATACCAAGATGATACTTAATTTTTTCTAAAATGACTGTGGTTTAGAATCGGGTTGCCTATAATAGTATATTTTTAGAATAGTTTTTCATAATTCAGAGTATATTTTCTCATAGATGCAATACTGTAAATAGTGGCTTAGCTTTCACATAAGCCTATTTGATTCAGAATGCAGCTAAACAGATACAAAAACACAATTTTAAGAGGAGAGAATGGGCCGGGCGCGGTGGCTCACGCCTGTAATCTTAGCACTCTGGGAGGCCGAGGCGGGTGGATCGCTCGAGGTCAGGAGTTCGAGACCAGCCTGAGCAAGAGTGAGACCCCGTCTCTACTAAAAATAGAAAGAAATTATATGGACAACTAAAATATATATATACAAAAAATTAGCCGGGCATGGTGGCGCATGTCTGTAGTCCCAGCTACTCGGGAGGCTGAGGCAGTAGGATCGCTTAAGCCCAGGAGTTTGAGGTTGCTGTGAGCTAGACTGACGCCACGGCACTCACTCTAGCCTGGGCAACAGAGTGAGATTCTGTCTAAAAAAAAAAAAAGAGGAGAGAATGCAACAATACATCCTCCCTGCAACCGCACTCCCCTTCGCCAGCCCAATCTCACCCTCATCTCCTCCCTTTAGGATAAAAGAGCTTCCTGGCCACTCCCTCTTAGGGGCTTCAAAGTCAAGAGCCCAAAGTGTTCTCTGACTTAGGCTCCCTGTCAATCTCACCGGGAAAGCATCTTCTTCCTTGGTAGAACACCCTCCATGTGGATTTTGGGACTATGCATGCCATCTCCAATAATGCCATTCACATGTATGTAACAGCAAATAATTATTTTGTACTACACAAGCATGCAATCAGAGCATAATGACAATACTGATAGGTTTAAATGCTGTCAATGTTTAAAAAAAAAATAAATAAATATTTTACAATGAGAAATAGATTTTGAAATATTTTAAATGTTTCTTATCTTTTCAGGGAGGGACAGGATGTAGAAAAATGGCTTGGAAAAGGAAAACTTTAGGAAACCCCAAGCAGACCTGGGCCAGCTGTGCTTGTGAAGAGTCGTGCTGGGGGCAGTAAGGGTCAGTAAGGAATGGAATGTGGTCCTCCTGGATTATGGAGGACTTCTAAGAGTCAAGGAGGACTCAGAGTAGTGAGGGGCAGAAGCTCAGAATCTTCTTACAGTAACGTTCCTGACAATGGGAACGGAGAAAGTTTATGAACGTTTAGTCCACGTGACAGAATTGGCACAGTGGAAGGTCGTGGGGGCACAGGAATTGAGGAAACTCCTACAAGTTACAATGTAGTCATTAATGCAATACTTTTAAAGAATTCTGATGTAATGGAAAAAGGCAAGAAAAGAAGTGGATAGGGCTGAATAATTAGAATGTGAGAGCTAAGAATGGGTATCCTCTCGGTGTGAGGAAGAGGAGCAGAGAGTGGGTGACAGGCTGTGATGGAGGAGGAGGTTACATGTGCAAACTGCCACAGTAGAATGGTCAGGCTGGTTTATGGTCATGGTCAGGGAAAAAAGAGATCAACGGTTTGCTCTGGGGCGAGAAGGGAACCCTGACATCCCCAAAGAAGAAAGACTGTGTTTTCACACATTAGTATTTCCACCCAGAGTAACACTTTACATTTAAATTAAAGAGAGAGAAAATTCACTGTAAAAACTTCTAAGGAAAGGTCCAAGAAATTTTATCTACTCTTAAAAAAAAAGTGCTCTGAGTGCCTAGAACACGGGCATGGGATGATGCCTAGCTCCTCCCGAGGCCCTGCCACAGCAGCTGGAGAGGGAGCTTGGGTAGCAGGTGTGCAGGCAGCTGACTTCTCCAGAGAAGAACAAAGGTGGGTTATCGTGTGATGGATAAAGGCTGCTTGTCAATCTCAGGCTTTCCTCCTGTCTCTCTCAGAATATGTGTGTAAGGAAGATTAACAAAATAGCTACTTCAGCTCTCCAACAACTAGAAACACTTCAGCAGGAAGGTACTTTATAAGGAAGTGAGTTGCTTTTCTGGATAACTAAAGATCACCAAGATAGGTACCTTTTAATTCTTTGTGTTTCTAAAATGCTCCCCCCTACCATCTAAAACAGAGCAAAAATAATATGATTTCAGTAATTCTCATATGCCAAAGCTATGGCTATAAACATTAATAATGCTTGGCACTACAGAAATAGCTATGAGTGTTTCTCTCAGACTGAGTATGCTTCGTGCTCTGTGCTAAATCACCATCAGGGACAAACAGAACCAGCAGCTCCTGTATACTCTGCCTACAATCCTCAGTGCACCTGTAACCTGTCCTCGCAGACACCACGGGCCGAAGCTCAGGACTCACTACGTCCCCACAACCCCCTTGGGCATGGCAGGAAGTTAGATGCACAATTAATGATTACTGAATAAGAGGGGGAAAAAAAGAAAAAAGGCTGTTCCTGATTGACAAAGTAACAAAAAAAAAGTTAAAGAAGGAATGTTCACATTTTAGAAAACAAAAAAATGAAAGAAAAAAAAATCAGTGAAAGCACCCATAGTGTGCTATGAAGAAGTGTATTCAAAGGTGTCCAAAGTTTGTGCTATTCTGATTATTAAGCCAGAAACAGAGGTGTTTAAGATTACCAAAGGAAACAAAACATATGTCTTCCTCCATTTAGGAAGACATATGCAAAGACCTAGGCACAAATATTCTTGTGTATTCAAGGCTAACCCTTCCATATTTACGCTGCTTGAATTGGCAAAGTCAGAAACTTTTAAAACTTAATGTGTGGAGTTCAAGTTGTTTCCTTTCTGTTTTTTAAGACAGATAAGATTAAAATACCATATACATTGTGTATGCTTTTATACTTTCTTCATTAATTAATCTTAAACCCAAAGTGGTAGAAAATGCCAAAAGACCAATCATCACACTATAAAAAATAGTTATCTTCAGATGTTTTTTATTATTTACAAATTTTATCCTCTGAGGTTATTTTCCTAATATATATAAATTAGCTTTTCTTAAAAAAACCTTAAAACTCTGAATATTTAAAAAATATTTCACCCTTTAGAAAGAGTGTATAAATTCTGAAAAGTTCAAAAGACCTTGAATTTAGAACCCTGGGCATGGTACGTGCTCATAAATGAAGGTGTCTGCAATAGGATTGCTATAGGGAACAGATTCAAGGCACCTTGGTTCAGAAATATGGAACTTAAAGAGTTTTACTAGTACAGTGGAGAGGCAATGCTTGGAATCTCTACACACCTATGGTCCTATACTGGCAGGGAAAAGGATGTTCAGAGCCTGGCAACATTTCAGCTTTCTTTCCACGCAGTAGTGGAAGTGGACGTTTGTGGTCCCATGACGTTGCTCGCTGTCCTGCCTTCCTCTAAAACAAGAATCCTCCATCACTTGTCCCACGGTTATAAGTGGGGCACATTATAAGCTAACAGAAGGATAAATGGATGCAAACACATTAAATACAATTAAAGGATTATTTTTTAAAAAGGAGCTGAATGTAGTGGCTCAGCACTGGAGCTGGGGCCCTGACCAGTAGAGCTGTTTCTCCCCTGACTTCATCCCTCTGCACCTCGATGTCTGCTTTTCCTGCTGTAAAACAGGAGGAAGAGCATTTTTCTGTCCTGTGAATCTATGTCAGAGCTTTAACACTTATAAAAGTTTTGAGATTCTTTTGTATAATGTGTAATACAAATGAAGTCTTTTTTCATGGGCATCTTGTCTCACAGAGTGAGAAGTGACAGTGGCCTGGAGGGCAGAGCACAGGCAGCTTTCAGGAGGGCCTTTCCTCAGAGACTGCTGCCATCCCAACACTCATTACCTCAGGGCTAGTTTAGGGAAACACCTCCTAAATTTCCCTTCAGCCCCAGTTTCTTCACTTTCCAACTCAAAATGCACACTGCCCACAAATGGTTGCCAAGACATTGGTTCGTTCAAATGTATGCTGTATGCTACAGCAACTGTATGCTAGTACTTTCATACAGATTTCAGGGTAAATTTTAAATTGTTCAGTCTAGCTGTCAAGGTCTTCCATTGTCAGATTCCAACCCACCTGTCAAATTTTGGGGCCAGGCCCCAAAGGGGTTCCTCCAGTGCTAGTCTGGGGGTGGGCAGAGTGGACATATAAATGAGCCTCACTTATTATCTGCAAACTTCAAGTAATGGGTGGCAGCTTTTTCATGGCCCCCTGTCAAAATGAGCACAGAGAAATCATATTTCCAACACATTCTTGACTTTAAGAGATATCCTTCACCCTACATTTTACCATTTCTAAAACTGGGAAGTATAAACCCCTATCTCAAGAGTGTTACCAGTGTGGTCAGGCAGACTACTAAAAGCTGCTTCTTGAGGCTGCATGGCCAGAGACGTGCCAGGCAGGACACCGGATGCCAGCCACCAGGCAGGGGCTGCTTCTCCCCACAGCACAAGAGGAGGGACACCAAGACTGGCACACTCTCCATCTGTCATTCCTCTCTGATCCTACCCCTTGCCCCTCATCTGGCAACTTACAATCACTTCCTGGGGCACACGTTTCTGGCCAGTTGCCCCCTCTGACCCCTATCCAGGCCAGCCGTGCCTAGAGAGGATCCAAGGTGAGGGGCTGAAGGGGCCAGACTCAGCTCTACTTCTTAGCAGTAGTGCGATTTTGGAAATAGTACCAAACCTTTTTGTGCCTCAGTTTCCTCATATGTAAAAAGGGGATATTAATATTACCTATGCTCCAAGGCAACTGTGAAGATTTTTCACATAGGTACTTAAGTACTGTCCTGATGTGTCCCCCTCCCCTTCTGGCCTTCCACTGTGACTTCCTGAAGCCACATTCTGGTTTGAAGAAAATTCCCCACTGATTTGACCTTTTGCTCAGACGTTGTCTCTACTTTCTTTTGGTATTCTGACTGGTTCCTGGCTGGTCAACTAATTAACCTATATTCTTAATAATACGTACCAGAACACACCCTCTGACAAATCCCAATCCTTATCAATTGTTTCTGTTTTTTTCTCCTACTCTAAATCCTTGGTGGCCAAAGAATGAGCTCCAGTGGATGGATGATATAAACGTATGGATGCCAATATTAGGAAAGCAGTCAATGTAGTATTTAATCACTCCACGTATTTGTAATTAGCTCCCTTCTGGGTTACCTACCACTCTTGTTGACACCCCCCTACCTTTTCCTATCCTCCCATTCTCCAGCAGATTACCTCCTATCTCACCCAGAAAACAGAGGAGTCATTGAGCTACAAGTGTTCTCAGATGTTTTGCTCAACTTAGATAAATGCCATTAGTCTTCCCTCCTTTCCGCCTCTTAGTGGGAGGGGTATCCACATTTCTTTCCAGGGCCAATCTTTCCCCCATGCCCCAAATCCCAGCCCATCCTACCCCTCCGCTACCTTCAACGTCTTCCTCTCCTCTCATAAACGCGCTCAAGTGACCACTCTAAAAACACACCTCTTTCCCTCCAACCAGCCTACTCCATCCGCACAGCACCACCCACCCCGCCTTCGCTTCATTGTCAAATGCCTTAAAAAGAACAGTCTCCTCACTGTTTCCCTTCTTTACCACCAATAACTGTTGGTCTCCTGTGACCAAGGACCTTAGGGAAGTCACCAGTGGTAGTCCTAATTGCCAAGTCCAATATCCTCTCTTGGACCTTGTGTTCCTGACTTCCTGGGTACCAACATCACTCTCTTACCATGGCTTTTATAACTTTATTTTGGCCAAATTCTTCTCTGACCTCTCCTCCGATCGTTCTTTCCTCATTTTCCTCACTGGCTCTTCTTGGTTTTTCCGTTCTACTTTCCCTCTGCCTAGTGTTAGGGGCTGAACACTGTTCCCCCAAAAAGATGTGTGGCAGTCCTAATCCCTAGTACTCAGAATGTGATCTTATTTGTAACTAGGGTATTTGCAAATGTAATGAGCCAAGATGCAGTCACACAGGGTGGACCCCTACTAGTGCACTATGACTGGTGTCCTTATGAGAAGAGAATGGACACAGAGACAGAGGCAGAGGGAGAAGACCATGTAGGGATGAAGACAGAGGCTGAAGTCTCGCAGTTGCAGGGCAAGGAGTGGCAAGTCCCCAGCCGCCAGGAGGTAGAAAGGGCTCCCCTGCAGGCTTCAAAGGGAACACAGCCCTGCTAGATACTTTGATCCCAGATTTTGAGCCTCTGGAATGGTGAGGCAATAAACTTCTTTTGTTGAAGCCACAGGGCATGTGGTACTTTGAGACAGCAGCCCTACCTGAGCGTGCACTTCCAGTCTTTTTTCCTCTTATCCCACTCCCCTACTCCTGCTGAAGAATGACTGCACCCACCCCAAGTTTCTGAGAATTCCTCAAGGTGGATTTCTAGCCCAACACTGATGCGGAACTCCAGACTCACCGTGCGATAGGCTGGCTCTCACCTGGACGCTCCTAAAGCCTCTCATTCTCAGCCGCCTACAACCTCCTCGCTGACCTGTCTATCCCTCCGCCTTTGCTATCCAGGGCCTCCATCCCACAGAAGAGCCAGAAATCACTGACACCTGTCCCCATTCTTCAGGCTAACGCTTCAGGTTTTCTCCACTCCCACTGCCATTTTCCCAGGCTGAGCCTCTCAGCCATTCATCCACAAGGGTGTCCAGCTGTTCCTCAGCATGCCAGGCGCATTCCTGGCCTGAGGGCTTTGCATTGCCTGTTCCCCTAGAAAACTGCGTGGCCAGTGCCCTCCACTCTGTTCAACTTCTTGCTCCAAACGAAGCCCTCACCCCTCACCCCTTACCCCTCACCCCCTTGGCCCCCGCCCTGGCTCTCCTGATCTCCTGGCCTATAGGATTTATTGCCTCCTAAAAGAACACACGACCTGCCTGCCTGCTGGCTGCCTTCCTCGGTATTAGTCTTCCCTCATGAACACGCTCCTCACCGGGGCTTGCCTTGTTCCCCGATGTGTCCAGACACCTAGAACAGCACCTGGCACAGAGAAGGCACTCCGTAATCGCCTGCTGAGCGCACCAGCCTGCAGGCTCTGTCCCACTGAACACACCCCACACTGCCCACAGAAAGCATGGAGACCCTCAACAGGTCTTTATTTGAAATATTCCATGAATAAAAAGAACTATTAAAAGGAAAATATCTGGCACCACAGATGCGAGCACACCGTCCAGCTGCATTCCCTACACAGTAAAGGCCAGGTTCCTCTGGGACGCTGACAGCCCTGTGCCAGGGGATGCCTGTCTCCTCTCATCCCCACATGACCCCATCTTAGCCCGGCCCATACCACCCTCCGCATTCAGCCCGCCAAGCCACTTTTCCTTCTCAAATGGGTCATGGGTGTTCCCATTCCTAGGACTGCTCACAGTCTTGATTGTTTGCGTCATTGCTGCTTGATTCACATAGTGAATTCTTGATCAACTCATCCTTCTTTTGGTAATCCCTAAATCTCAGACACTGAGTTAGCTCCTGCTCTATCACTGTCCACATTATTTTCATTATCAATTTTAATATAAGACCCTACTCACCTCTGTTGCAGGCAGTTGCCGAAATTAAACAGAAACTCTTACCACAAAGAGTTAAGGATTATCATCAAGCAAGAAAGGAAAATACAGTGCTGGGGCCTTTCGGTATTCATCTCTTCAGAACCATATTCTACCATTTCTTCATTTTGCATTCTTGAACAACCACAAAACCCTACTTTACAAATGTTTGCAAAGTTTTAAATTAAAGCTAAAGTTAGAGCACTTCTTTTCACTTATTCTGAAGACCTTAATCTTTAATAGTTGCTTCTCTAAAAACAAAAAAGGGTAAAGAGGTTTGCATAAGGTCAAGAGAAACTTTTTTTTTTGTTTTAAATCCAAAAACTTATTGTTAGTCCTGTCTGGAATTTGAGACTCTTCTAGCTGTAGCTGCCAACTTCTTATGTTCTCCCTGCACCAATGGGACCGTGACAAGACGACTCACTGCTCCATGGAGCTGCCCACTCACACCACACTCCCGCTGCTCTCCTTCTACTCCTCATGGTGACCCTCGGTGCCTGGCTTAAAAACATTTTTCAGCGCCTGAGGAAAATGAAGATAGTAACTTCTGCCATGTGCCACTATAGCAACTGCTTTGTTGTGGTGACGTATGGGGAAGCTTGCAAAGGAGGTATTTAAGTACTGGTTTTAGAAGTCTATTTTATTTTCTTGTTCTTTTTACACTAAAAAAAGTTTAAATTATCATATCCCCAAACACACACACACACACACACACACACACCCCCTTTCCAACCACCTCTTCTCAACCAAAATAAATATGGATACAATCACGATATAGAGTTGGCATGTGAAAGTAGATGGCTACAATCTTAGGGGATATTAACATCACTTCTGTAAATAATTCTTGGTGTTTCCGTTTTCCCAAGAGGAAAATAATATGCTTTATTCCATAATTTACAAGCCTTTAATTTTCACAAAGCATCAAGAAGGCAAGCCATGAATAACTCTTCAACAAACATTTATGGAACATTTACTCCGATCAGGCACTCTTGCTAATGTTGGGACTAGAAAGATGAATAAAGAGCAAACTGTGTCATTAAGGAACCCATGACGTATCCCGGACACAACTATGCAAAGAAATAATACTGACATCTATTTACTGCACAATCAGAAGTAGGGCTAATGGTAAGCACAGAAGAGGGAATGGAGCAAGTGCACATGCCCCGGGGAGCCTGGGCTTCCAGGAGGAGGTGGCGATGAAGTGGGGCCATGACAGAAGGTGGGTCTTCACTGGACAGGTTGGGGAGAGGGCATGGGGACACAGGGCATTCAGAGGCACAGAAAGACTTCCACTTTAAAGAAAGGAAATTGATCGTTTTCATTTACCACTCCTACTTTAAAAAGCCATATTGAAATCAGCAAAGCAATATAAAATTAAGAAAAATATCAATAGTAACCCTAGAAAACAGAAGGGCACATTTAATAAAGGAAAATTAAAGAATTTTTGAATACTATAAAGCATGTATGATTGGATTGATCAGGCAGAAATAATCCATGCTAAGTTAGTATCAACACAACACAGACAGAGGCAGAAGCCACCTCATGCACCCCTAGAAACCTGCAAGCCATAGGAGCAGCCACCTGGCTGTGCACTGCAGCCAGGGAGCCGTGGGCAGCAGACACTGAGGGGCCACCACTGCGATCCTGCAGAGGACAGCTTATCACATCCTTAGAGGGGGGCCGGTGCCACACAGCTTTTACAGCAGGGGACATGGAACCACAATGGTGTAGAGGGAATGGGGAGACCCTGGCTGTACCCCAAATCCACATGCCTTTTGACCTACTTCTCTTCTGGCTACAGCTCTGACTGGACACAGGCAGCCGTGACCCCAACTCTATGCCATCCATAGATTCTAGTGGCACAGAGGGAGGAGCATTAGATGAAAAGCAAACCAACAGACTTCAGGATTACATCATGGCCCCCAAATACAGAGTGGCTGGCCACAGTGTTCCATTCCCATCTTGCCTGTGGGAGAACAAAAAACGAAAAATCAATTTCCACCCCCACCAATATTTCTATACATCCCTGCATAACCGGTTTACTGAAGATCTTGCACTCAGGGAAATACAAACATGAAACATTTATTTATTTTCCCACCACTGCCCCCAGCTGTGCCATATCAAATACTCCTCCTCCTAAGGAGAGCCATCAGCTACATGCGGGCAGATCTTGCAGTTTCCTGGTTACTTTCTGATATCGTCACTCTAATTTCTAACTCCTCTTCCTCTGCAGGTCAGCCTTATGGCTCCGGGCACATGATTTGGCAAGGGCCATGCTCTGCTCAGATCCCTCGTAACCATTCAGCACCTCTGAATGGGAGGAAAGCAGTACCTAGTTCTGGGAACACCTCTTCCTGGTCCTGCCTAACTGCTTGGGGCTACAATCTCCTGCTTTTTAGTGATCTCCGCTTCTTTACTAAACAACAACCAGGTTGGTCACTGGGTGGCAAGTAGACACATGCTAACTCAGGCATGGTTTGTTGGAGCTGGTTCTGCAAGAAGGCTGGGGCAGGAGGAGCTGTACCACTGCACGGTTCCCTGAGGGAGAAATCTGCCCTTGGGACAGCCTATTCTGATACACTCCTTGCCCCCGACAACTGCTTCCAGCCAGCAGCACAACCTACGGTGTCCCACCGCTGGAGTTTCCTCATGGAGGGTCAGGTCTTCCTGGAGGTGTACCAGTAAGAGGGTGTCTACTGCACTACCACCCTTTCTCTCTGCCCTGCCATTTCTCTGCAGTTCTCTTCTTCCTGCTTCAGTAGACTGCCTCTATTGGTTAGGACTGGGTTCATGTGAGTGGTGGAAAAGCCAGAAAAGAGAAGCTTAATAAGATGAAAGTTTGTTTCTCCTTCATTTACGTAAGTGTACTGGTAGACAGAAAGGGTTAATATCGTATCCCCACAATTATTAATATTAGGGAAGATATTTTTTTCTATTTCTGCACTGTCTGCATTATATGGTTCCCAAACCTTGGTCCAAAATGACCACCAAAATTCCTGCCATCACATCTACCTTCCCATCAAGAGGATTCTTTCCCTTCCCCTTCATGAATTCTTCCAAGCAACTGAACACATTGTATCTTTTTGAAAGCAATTTCTTAGAATATACTCGCATGTCCACCCTAGCTATATAGGAAGCTGGACAGTGTAGTTATTCTGAAAGAACATGTACCCAGATAAAAGTTAAGAATTCCATTAATCAGAAGGGAAGAACAGAAACTGAGGGACAACTAACAGCTTTTGCCATACTACCTACACAGATTTCCAACTAAGGAATAAGATGCCTGTTTTTTGTCCTTCAAGTACCACCAATATTTCCTCATAAGTCTTTTGATGCTCACCCCTTCTTAGCTTGGTACAAGGAAGGAACAGCCACAGCACTCCCCAGTGGGCCGAGGATTCTCAGCCCCTCTCCCTGTCTTCCTGCTCAGTCTACTCTGACAGATAGGGACAGGAGGGTAGGGAATGAAGAGAGAAAGTGCTGGGAGATAGCAAAGCTGCTTCTGAGCTTCTGCTGCTGATTCCTAAGCCCTCAGGAAGAAAGGAGGTCTTAGTTGTTGATGACTTCCTTAATTATCTAAAGATGTCACATGTCTAGGACCTCTGCTCTGGACACAAATTACCAGTATGCAAAAACAGAAAATGTCCCATTCTACACCCTGTGGTGCCTTCCTAGAGGAGTCATGACCTTGTCATCTGTTCCTAGGAGATACACCTGGAAGGGAAGGCACCTTCTGGCCTGTGGACCCCTGTAACGTTCATCCCCAGTGGCCATTTGGTGGCAGAGCCCCCCTCAGAGAAAGCAAAAAGAGATTTCCACAACTGCTGTGAGGGCACTTGCCCACTACCAACACCAGTCAGTTTACACCTCCCTGTATAAAAATCGCAGGCCGTGAAAAGTCATTGAACACTGGATGAAGACTGGCATCCCAAAACGGGAGAAAGGCCAAGCTGAGTGAGCAGGGGAAACAGCCCTTCCTCAGTATCCTCAGCGAGATGTGAAGACACTGCCTCTCAGAGGCAGGACAAGAAGACTATGAAAAGGAAAGAGCAACTGAGGACTGAGAAAGAGCTCTAGGAAACTAAAACCCAGTTGCTTCAGTAAGATACTCTCTGGAGATCTTAGGTAAACAGATGGACATAGGGTAAGACTGAATTCTTGACTCAGAAGATGACCTGAAAGCACTAGTCTGTAGCCTGTTAGAAACAGGGCCGCACAGCAGGAGGCGAGCGGCAGGCAGGCGAGCCAGGGAAGCTTCATCTGTGTTTACAGCCGCTCCCCGTCACTCGCATCCCCGCCTGAGCTCTGTCTCCTGTCAGATCAGTGGGGGCGTTAGATTCCCATAGGAGCGAGAATCCTACTGTAAACTGTGCATTGGCGGGATCAGGTTGTGGCTCCTTATGAAAATCTAATGCCCGATGATCTGAGGTGGAGCGAGATGCAAATACAGATCACCATTAGCAGAGAGGCTTGACCGCACAATAAATGTAATGTGCTTGAATCATCCCGAAGCCACACGCTGCCCCTCATCTGTGGAAAAACTGGTCCCTAGTGCCAAAAAGGTTGGGGATCACTACTGTAGAACACAGAGGAAAAATAATGAGAGAATAAATGAGAAACATAAATGCCATATCCAGGAGATCCCGTAACTGTGTAACTGAACGGATGAAAGAGAAGGAAGAATCAACCAAATGGAAAATTCCCCTGAGGACAGAGAGCCCCCAAAGCACCAGACAAGGATACTGACAGATCACGTGCACCCAAACTCCTGCTGGGCTTCCCAGACACAAATACAGAGAATATCACCACGAGCTCCCTAGTACGAAAGAAGGGAGGAAGAAAATGGAGAGAAGAGAATAAAGGGAATGAAAGGGGTATAAAGAGGAGGGAAGAGAGAGGAAAGACAATTCTAAATGCTAAAAACAACACAGCAACAATTACACAAATCTGAGGAAAAGGATTATAACTCCAAATTGGAAAGAAAATATTTAAAAGTCAGCCCTGTGTATCCACAGGTTCCTCATCTGCAGATTCAACTAACTGTGAATCAAAAATATTTGGAAAAAAAAATTTTTAAATAATGATGTAAGAATAAAAGTATTATAAATTTTTAAAATGCAGCATAACAACTATTCACATTGTACTTACATTGTATTAGGTATTATAAGTTATCTAGAGATGATTTAAAGTATATGGGAGGATATACATAGGTTATATGCAAATACTACACCCTTTTATATAAGGGACTTGAACATCAGTGGATTTTGGTGTCCAAGAAGGGTCCTGGAACCAATTCCCCTTGGATCCTGAGGGATAACTATATTAACTGTAAAAATAAAGGAAAATCATTTTTTTAAAACAAAAAGATGTGGAAATTATACCACCAATATATTACTTTGGAAGTACTTCAGCAAAAAAAAAAAAAATCCAAATAAATAAGCCATGCAATGACTGGTTAACAATAAAGATAATGACAATTATAACTAGCCCAAACCATGTTTAATAATGCAGCTGAAGAATTAACTACAATTGTTCAGAAAGATATTAAAAGAGAAAAGCAATACTGTACAATCTGATCTAGTATTTAAAATATAAATTATTTCTATAAAACCTAGGATTCAAGTAGAAGACACCACACAAGCTTAAAAGCATGTACAAGATTTCCTTATATCCTTGGCAAGGATGCAGTAGGATAAAGATACTGTTAAATTCTTGAAATTTATAGGTTTAAATATTCTTATGAGAAACAACCAACAAACTACAGTTGGAATGTAGAACTCTAAAACAACTGGAGGTGAAATATATATTAAAGAAAATTAAATCAATAACAAATATCAGAAACAGGAAAAAAATGAAAAGAGAATATAAATTTTAAAAACAGAAAAATGCAATGATAGATATTAGGGCAAATACATCCATACTCTAAATAGATGTAAATGCCTCACATTATTTTATTAAGACACACAAGTTATTTGAGTATTAAAAAAATTAATTGGATGCTACTTTCTAGATACATGTCCAACACAACATGAAGCACAAAGACTAAAAACAAAGGGATAAAAAATGCTGATAAAAGTGGTAATATTGGCATCAAATAAAGTGCAATTCAAGAAAATGGCATTAATCAGGAAAAAGATTTTATAAAGTTAAAAAATGTAGGCTATAAAAAAGATAAAACATTATGAACACAAAGTACCATATTAGCTTCCATATGTATAAAGTGAAAATAATTAGAAATTCAAGCAGAATTAGACACTGCAATTTTATTTGGAAGATTTCTAGATAAATCTTAGAATTTGAAAGATTAAGTAACCAAAAGCAAACAAAGGAAGGTGGGAAGGCAGTGAGGGGGGAGAACGAGCAAAGCAAAGAGCATCACAATTGCAGAGGGCACTGTCCCAGGCTCCAGGAGAGCCTGACTCTGGAAGGTGTAAAGGCTCTGCCTGCATTAAACCGGACGGCAAAAGGAGAGAGGAGAAAGGAGAAAGCAAGCCTCAGACACCCAGTTATGGAAGAGGAGGCATGATCAGGACACAAGGCGCATCTGGCAAATCAAGAATACAGATACCACAGAGTGGAACGAGAGGCAGCCTCTCAGCGTGAGAGGCTGGCTGGGGCCCTGGATGCCAGGCCAGGTAATGTGGATTTTCCCTATTAAGGGAGAGCCACTCCTTGGTGTCTCTGTTAGATGCACATCTCTGAAAGTAGTACACACAACGCAGAACAGCAGCAGGAAGCTAGGCCAGCCCTGAAAAGCCACAACACGACTCCAGGCAAGAGGCCCCCTACTCAGATGTCTCCTCTTCATAATTTACCATCCAATGACCCCCACTCTGCTCCTTGGCTATAAATCTCCATTTCTCCTTGTCGTATTCGGAGTTGAGACCAATCTGTCTCTCCCGCTGCAATACTCCCACTGCAATAGTCTTGAATTAAGTATTCCTCATCATTTTAACAAATGTTTCATACTAAGAACATGAAGTCTATAAAATAAGAATTCAAAGACAGGATGATCAAACAAAATTCATTCATTAAGCAGGATTTTGTTGTGTATCTACAATGTGCCAATCATTATTCTAGGCACGTGGAATACTGTAGTGAACAAAACATACAAAGTCCCTCACCTCCTGGAGCTTACACTCAAGTAGGGGAGAATAGACAACAAGCAAATTCATGTCAGCTAGTAAGCACCATAGATAACACTTAAGACACAACTAACCACATGCCAGCCGTCATTCTCAAAGCTTTGCCTATATTAACTCATTTAATATTCATGATAACTCTATGAAGGAGATACAATTATTGTCCTAATTCTATAGACATAGAAACTATTGCACAGAGAGTTTAGGAAGCTTGTCTAAAACATCCAGGAATCAAACCCAGGCAGTCTGGCTCTGAAGTTGTGCTCTGCACTACACAACAGTGACCCTCTAGGCACAGAAGGGAAAAGACAATGATGTTACAGTAGGAGACTAGGAGACAGGACTGAGATGGGCTGCAGGGGCTTGAAGATTGGGTGCAGGTGTTAAAGTAAATAACCCTCAAGCAGAAGCTAACTAGAGGAGCTGATAACCACGGGCAGGAACTAGCTTCAACTACCTTGTCAGTTCTGTTGCCTTACATGAACTTTGGCTAATTACAATATCATTTAAATTATAGTTTTTAAATTTCTCCACCCTTGAAATCACCATAACAGTTCCAAGACAACCGTATAAAGTATAACAATGGGAAGGAACCCAATTCTAGAAATTACTACCCAGATTCTTAGTAAAAGCCACCCCTTAGCCTTGAATATTCCTTCCGTCTATTAGTAAGATTTCAAAAGACCAAAAATCCCTTCCTCCCGGTGCAGTTGCTCTTTTCTTCTCAAGCCTGCCCACTCTCTTTCTCTTGAGTGTACCTTTGCTTTCAGCTAAAAAAAAAAAAACAAAAAAAACTCGCTTGCTTGGCTTATGTGGTGTGTTCTGAAACTCTTTTCCTCCAATGATCACTAAGAACCTGGAAAAACCTCCACTCAGAGGCTAAACAGTGACATCAGACAAGGTCGTCACAGAAGGCCTCTTTGATGAGATATTATGTGAACAGAGATCTAAACATGTGCAAGAACAGGCCCTACAAATATCTGGGGGAAGTGTGGAGGGCACAGAAGTGCAGAGGCTTTGTTGAAGCCAGTAGCAACAAAGAAGTTAACATGGCTAAACAGAAAGGAGGCAAATGCAGCCAAGGCCAAGGGTAATATGCTATGAAAGGTAAGGAAATCTCCTCTTCCAGTTTGGTGAGATAATATTACTCCCCTCTTTTTTCTTTTCTACATAGTTAACCCTGACATTCTTATCTGTAGCCATAGTTCACACAGTTGTTCAGCTTGCTTGCTTGCTTTATTGAATGATTGATTGATTGATTGACTGAGATAGGGTTGTGTTCTGTCACTCAGGCTGGAGTACAGTGGCATTATCATAGCTCATTGCAACCTCAAACTCTTGGGCTCAAGTGACACTCCTGCCTTGGCCAACTAAAGTGCTGAGATTACAGGCATGAGCCACTGCCATGCCCGGTCACAGCCTTACTTTGTTTTTTAATATCAGCTTTATTGAGATATAATTCACATATTCACAACTTGAGAAATAATTTATAATTCCCAATTTACAGTGTACAATTCAGTGGGTTTTAGTATTTTGACAGATGTTAGCACCTGTCAACACAGTCAATTTCAGAACATTTTAATCATCCCTAAAGAAATTTTATAGCCATCACTAGGTACTCCTCTCCTCCCACCCCAATTCCTCTCCTTGCCCTCCACAACCACGAATCTACTTTATGCCACTATTTTTTTATTTTGGACATCTCATGTAAATATGGTCTTTTGTGACTGCCCTCATTAGTGTAATGTTTTTAAGTTTCCTCCATATTGTAGCATGTGTCAGTACTCCATACCTTTTTATGGCCAAATAATATTCCATTGTACACCAATGTATAATGCATTTTGCTTACTCATTCACTAAGTAATAAACATTAGGGTTTTTTCCTATCTTTTAGCTACTGTGAATAATGCTGCAATAAATATTCTTGTACAAGTTTTTGTGTTGATCTATTTTTCATTTCTATTGGATAGACATATAAGAGTGGAACTGCTGGACCATATGGTACCTCTGTTTAACCATTTGAGGAACTGCAGACTGTTTGCAAAAGTAGCTGCACTATTTTACATTCCTACCAGCAGTGTTCTTCAACAACACATATCATTATGTGACTTTTTGAATCTATACATCCTAATGGATATAAAGTGGTATCTCCCCTGTGGTTTTGATTTGCATTTCCCTGATGACTAATGATGTGGAGCATATTTTCATATGTTTGTTAGCCATTTTGTATTCCTTTTTGGCAGAAATGTCTACTTCGATCCTTTATCCACTTTCTAATTGGGTTATGTGACTTTTAATTATTGAGTTGTAGGAGTTTTTTATATATAATGTAGATATATCCATTATCAGGTATATGATTTGCAAATAGTTTCCATTTTCAATTCATTATGTGAGTTGCCTTTCACTTTCTTCAAGGTATCTTTTGAAGGACAAAAGTTTTTAATTTTGATAAAGTCCAATTTATCAACTTTTCTTACTTGTGTTTTTACTGTCATATCTATAAATCCATTAACAAATCCAAGATTATGAAGATTTACCTCCTATGTTTCTTCTAAGAGTTTATAGTTTTAGCTCGTACATGAGGTCTTTGAAATTGACAAGCTCATGCTAAAAATCACATGGAATTGAAAAGGATCCAGAATAGCTAAAACAATCTTGAAAAAGAACAAAGTTGGAAAACTCATACTTCCCAAATTCTAAGTTTATTAAACAAGCATTAGTAATCAAGAAAGTGCTGTGCTGGCATAGGATAGCTATATTAATCAAGAGAATGAAACTGTGAGTACAGGAATAAACCCACGTATCTACGATCAACTGACAAGAGTGCCAAGACCGTTCAATGGGGAAAGAATAGCCTTTTCAACAAATAGTGCAGGAACAACTGGATGGTTACATGCAAAAGAATAAAGTTAACTCTTACCTCACACCACATATAAAACTTAAGTGGATCAAAGCCCTAAGTGTTATAGCTTTAGATTTTACTTAAATTTATTCACTATTTACCACCAATTTCTTTTAAAAATGGTTTTGCCATTCCAGTTTTCTTTACTTGCTTCATAAATTTGCTGGCTGGATTACATTCTCAAATGAGTTGCAAGAGGAAGTGCATAGGTGAATAACCAGAATTGTTCAAAAAATTTTTTTAAGTTTGTTTAAAAATGGTCTTGAAGAGAAAATTGGATTTATATAAAGTTCTGGAATCACACTTTCCTTGCTCCATCTTTTCTGGAACCAAGGGTTTATTCATTTCATTCATTTAACAAATAATGTTGAGTACCATATGTTAAACAGGGGTGGGAAAAAAGACAATGTCTCTGCCATCGCAGTTCTTTTATCCTATTGGAAGGGACAATCAACAAAAATGATATATCAGTTGGTGACAAACATTATGAAGACAGGGCAGGATGGATGAAGGATATGGTTATAGATTGAATTAAAAATGGAAACATACTGTCAAAAAATGTTCCAGCTTTAATGCTTTTCACAATCTTTTTTTTCCTTCGTCATCAAGGGATATTTTAGAAACTAACGTTGAATATAATGAAAAGGTATTAATTTGAAGTTGAAGAGTCCTATTATTTGTTTCTTAAATTAAAAATATCTTGTTAAGAAATCTTACCTAATTTCAGGGATTTAAATTTTTAAGAAGGTTCTAGGCCATACAGCTCTATTTCATAATTTCAAACTACATCAAAGACAAACATCATAGACTTCTGAGCCAAAAATCCATAAATGATACATTTTTCAACAGTAAAATAGAAATCACAAATATTATACTTAGAATATAATTAAATCCAACATCTACTTGTTGAGTATCTAGCACCTTCAAAGCATTACAATTCAAAAGGATCCCAAACTCAACAGAGTTATTCTTGTCTTCACAGATTAAACAGTACTTTAAAATAATGCCAGAAAAATCTGTCACTCTTACCTGGGTGTGGAAAAGTTTTTGGTGCACAGGCTATTTTGAAAAATAGTTATTTTTTAACATGTTTTCCAACTATGAAAAATTAGGAAAAAATAATTTAACATGAAGAGTTTCTATCTGAATGTGCAGACCCTTCAATAGAGTACGTGATAATAAAGTAAACGTTTCCTAAGCTAACAGACTCTAAAGGTACGTCAGAGTGAAAATCAGAGTCCATACATGGGATTATTTGCTAATTAGTCATAATTAATTTAGGTATAATGAAAGCGATGATGATAATGTTTGCTGATGGATGATGACGATGATGATTCCATATATTAGTATCTATAACTAAACTTAATAGTGGCATCAGAATCCCACTAAGGTTAAAGATGTTAACTTATTCATATCCTTTATATCCATCTGCTGTAAGGAAAGAGCACATATTATTTTAAGTTTGCAAATTGGAAAGCCATAAACAAAATAATTTATTTAGAATTCCAATGAATCAAAGCAGTAATGATGCCAATCTAATGACCAGTGCAAGCATTCTGCCTATTAAACCATAAATTTAGAAAGCACTGGCCATTTATGCTGCACCCACTCCCCAAAAAAAATCTGTGACAAAAATTAAAGCAGAAATTTCCAAGTGGCAGCAGCAGCAAATTCCAACAGCACTTCTTAGAGTAAGACTTGCTGGAAATGTGGAGCTGCACAAGACCTATCATTTTCCTTAATCACAAAATATTTGTTTTATGATCTCAAAATAGTCAAAGAGGAGTACAGTAGAATTTTGCAAGTTCTTAAATTCTGAAACCTGCTTTGCAATGGGGAGGGATGTGATCAGCTCAGGAATAAATCTTTACCTTTCAAAGGTCAGGGAATGCACTGCCCTGGACTGGAGCCAGGGCCCATCATTTTAAGCTGCTACTGCACCAAAATCTTCTTTATTATGACTCCTTTTCTAATACTTTGTTGCCTAAGAGGGTTACTTTACCCTAAATGTCTGGTAAAGGATCAATGTAGGTACTTATATTTTGACATTTAGATATCTACTACATGTTAAATTAAGAAATGTTATGTTCATATAACATCCTACTCTACACACCACATAGTTAAATATTCCATGGCTACAATTCAGCTTGTGCCAAAGAGGCTCTTCTCTTCGAGAGGGTACAAAGCATTCAGAGGTCACTGAAACAAAAAGTCATCTGGGTGTATATCTCAACATTTAAAATTATTTAGAAAAGCTTTTAGAGTATGCCCAGTGCCATAAGGCTACAGGGCAAGCCCCTTCCCTTAGGCCAACAATTTAGAAAGTATTTCCTGGTCACACAATTCCTGCCCCCTAGAAGGACAGATGCAGATTTCAAGCAGCAGCTTCCAGAGCACTCTGCCTCGCTATAGAGCTCAGTGGAAATCAGGAGCTTACGGAGGCCAGCAAGAGGCCGCCATTTATTACCCCTCACCATAAAACAGCTACCTGTTACTACTTCGAAACGAGTTAAAATTAGAGAACAATTTTGGCCATTTTTTGAATTTTACAATTTACTTAGTAATTTACTACAATATCAGCTAATTAAAAAAATAAAAGTTTTTCTCATCTTAAGTCCTTCTAGATGATATGAGATATTTTACCGGGGACTCTTGATAAGCCCATGAGCTGCTAGACACAGGGGACTTGATACAAAGACTCTTCCCTCTGGCTTGGTCTGATACTCTTAATGACCGAAGCCTTCTGGACTATCTGGGCCTGGTAGTTTATACCAAACTTCTATATTTCTGGTGCTATCAGTCTGGAAACAGGAAGAAATCCTGAACACTTCACCCACTGACATTTCTTAAAATTGTGTGGGGAGAGAGGAAAACTGATGGAAATAAGGAGGATGGGATAAAGTAGCAGAGAGTACAAAGACCCTAATTTTAAGCAAGTTTTAAGTGGTTTTTTGATGTTCAGATTTAATACCACTCTTTAGAAAATTATTTGAGCTAATGTTTGACATGAGCTGCTGAAAACTGTCTATAAAATAGAGCAACTGGAATTAAACTAATAAAACCTTACACAGTATCAATCCATAGATTTAATAGCTAGATAAGGGTGATTTGCAATGAGTATATAGATAGTTTATAAGTAAGTGAGAGCTTCTCAAGTACTTAAGAAATACTTAAGGGTGCTTATAAACAAAGTCCTGTTTTAAGTAGTTTGAACATTCTTCCTAAAATCTTGTTTGCACTATTAGTTTGCTTAGTGGAACTTTTTTCAGAGACTGTTATGGTGAGTTTTAATAAGGCTTGTGTCTGGAATAGCTCAAATCCTGACTCAATGGGGCCTGGATTAATAAGGTTTTAAATTACCTCAAAATGAATGGCCTCATGCAAGATGTTAAGTATCACTAGGATTCAGGGAATTCAACTGTATGGTCCAAGCCAGGGGTAAGAAAATGCTACTCAGAACCAGTCCATAATAGCCACATACCCCTCAGAAAACAATGCCCCTTTATGATTCAACTTTGTAAGGGAAAAACTAGAGACAAACTTATGTGTCCTGGAATGGACAGAGACTGCAGTTACATCCTAAATCAACTGACATTTTGACATGTGAAATGTAGTTTAACAGTTTTAGTTTTTGTTGGCTCATTTTCTATCAGAAATCTCGGTACAACCAAGGAAAGCCTATATCTCATAGTCTGTCACTTGACTCACTCTATCAGGACAAATTTCTCACCTTCTAGATCTTCCATTAATTCAACATAACCTAACTATCTGCCTTCTCCATTTCTAAACCTCATGGAGAAAACCACAGAGGTACACCAATGGCACACACTTTAGATGTATGGCTTCTACCCTCCGCTGGGTCCTCAACACCACAATGCTTGGTACTCCTCACTGGATTTGCCTCAAGAAGAGCACACCACGCTTGACATGCACTCACTTCCCTTGGTTTCTATACACAACCAACTCCTAATTCCCCTCCTACTTCTCTGATCACTCCTAAACAGGCTCTTTTTACCACAAACACCCTTAACTCTTGGTGTTCCCAAAGGCTAGCTTCCCCCTACCCCCCCATAGAACTCACTCTTGACAGACTGATTTCCTCATATTCAGTTACCATTAATACACTAATTGTCTCCAAATAGTCATCTCTAACTCAACCAGCTTCTGAGCCCCAGACAAGAAAGAATGTCTGTGTCCAGCTGCCTCCACCTAAACGACCTCCCCAACAGTCACACAGTGGCAATGACAGAAAATACAGAAAACATCAAATCCATTGGTTTCAGGGATGATGGAAAAATAGCTGAGTTCTAAATCTCTGCTCATAGTTACTACACATTTCTTTTTTTTTTTTTTTTTTTTTTTTTTTTTTGTTGAGACAGAGTCTCACTTTGTTGCCCAGGCTAGAGTGAGTGCCGTGGCGTCAGCTTAGCTCACAGCAACCTCAAACTCCTGGGCTCAAGCGATCCTACTGCCTCAGCCTCCCGAGTAGCTGGGACTACAGGCATGCGCCACTATGCCCGGCTAATTTTTTCTATATAGATTTTTAGGTGTCCATATAATGTCTTTCTATTTTTAGTAGAGACGGGGTCTCGCTCAGGCTGGTCTCGAACTCCTGACCTTGAGCAATCCACCCGCCTTGGCCTCCCAGAGTGCTAGGATTACAGGCGTGAGCCACCGCGCCCGGCCAACATTTCTTAGCAATTTTTATTTATTGCTTAAATAAACAAAACAGAATTAAAAATAAGACAAAAAAAGAATAAATTAAAATAAAACAATTTTTACTTGACAGGTAATCCTAATAATATTTATATAATATTTATATAGTTTTATTTATGTATATACTCTATATTAACTGAAAACTGAAAACACACTTTTCAATATCATTCTCCTGTGTCTCCCTATCAATAATTTCTACCACCTTTTCCATTCTGTTACCAAAAATCTAAGAGGGTATTTAGCTTTCCCCCTAAATAAATCAATCATCGCAAAATTACTTTATAATACTCTGCCCTTTAATTTACATGAATATAAAGTACCTGAAATTTTGCAATCATAGTGTTCAAAGCAATTAGGAGAGCTATTTTCAAATACTTTGCCCTCAAATGCAGGAGCGTTTTGAGCAATATGTTTAGTATATGCTTTATGTAGGGGGAAAATACCAATCGGTCATATAATTTTCTGTTTTGTAATTTTTTTCTAGGAATACAGAAAAAGTGCTATAAGATAAAAAAAACTGCATATAGAGTACTCTTTGTACCCTTATAAATACAATGGAAAATAACAAATTACTCTAAAGCAGACTGATTTGAGCAGGTTTTGATGGGATAGAATAATTGTGTAAAAATCTCATCCTTCCATAGCTTTAAGGCATGAAATGCAAGGAAGTGTCTCAGATTCCCTTAGGCATGCAATTATCCCATGAAACCATATCCTGAAGAGCTTTCTTTTTGTTTTGTGTGTGTGTGTAGTGGGGGGGATGCAAAGTGTGTTACAGAATGAACAGGACCAAAAGCAAATATTATAATACTATTATAATACACTATGAGTCTTCCCCTAACTAGAAATGATATTCTTTTACAATTATAAGCATGTGCATCTCTGGAGAACATTATCTCTGCAGTTATTTATAATGAAAAATTTTATAGAAATTTAGCCTTTAAGTTAACTAATTTCCTCTTGCTACTTCCAGTTTTTTCTTTCACATTCAAGAATATTACACAGCTTGGTACTGTTTCCTTACCATGTTCTCAAATTCACTTGGATTTCTCTTTTTTTAATATATATATTTATATTCACAAAAATGTTTATTGTAGCAATGTTTATAAGAGGGGAAAAACTGAAAACAAGTGGAATGTCTCTTAATAGGTGATAGCTGAATGAACTATGATTTATAATAACCAGGGATATTAAGGAAGCATGAGTGAGCCCTGTGTGATCAACCTCGAGCCATGCACACAGTAGATAGCTATGTGAAAAAAAAGAAGCTGAGTAATTATACAGTATAATGCCATTAAAATAAAACCCAGGCCGGGCGCGGTGGCTCACGCCTGTAATCCCAGCACTCTGGGAGGCCGAGGTGGGCTGATCGTTTGAGCTCAGGAGTTCGAGACCAGCCTGAGCAATGAGCGAGACCCCACCTCTACTAAAAATAGAAAGAAATTATATGGACAGCTAAAAATATATATAGAAAAAATTAGCCAGGCATGGTGGCGCATACCTGTAGTCCCAGCTACTCGGGAGGCTGAGACAGGAGGATCGCTTGAGCTCAGGAGTTTGAGGTTGCTGTGAGCTAGGCTGACGCCACGGCACTCACTCTAGCCTGGGCAACAGAGTGAGACTCTGTCTCAAAAAAAAAATAAATAAATAAAACCCAAACCCCTAGAGATGCAAATATGTATTTGTGCATTATTGTAGGCACAGAAAAAGCCTGCTAAGTTTGGTATGTTTGGGGCTAGGTATGTTGTGTTCTAGTATTTAAACGAAAAGAAAGCAATTTTGTCTTAATTTCAGAATATTATGAGGAACAAACATTTTGATTATATTTCTCATGGAAGATCTTGATTTTATTTCGTAGCTTCTGAAGTGTAAGGTCATTTGCACTGTTGAAAATAATCTTCGAGCTGTTCAACATTGAGTTCATGATACTATGAAGTGTTACATTGTTGGTGGAGCAGGGTAGGGGTGTTCAAATAATAGGAGGATTCTCAGCAAAGCAGTTCAATCAGCTGTGCCAATAGGTACATTCTCATTTCTTGGGTATTTGGTTACACATATCTTTTTGGGGTCATCTGTAAACTAAATATCAAAACTTAAATGCTTATCACCATTTATTATAAAAATATATACTATTACCTCATTTTATTACTTTGTTTAATTTCAGAATATTATAAAATTTATAATTCTACTCCATATATTTCCAAAATACTTTTTCTAAAAAATACTTGTAATTTTACTCTATTCACATCCAAAATACTTTAGAAATAAAATATAATAATAACCAGATTAGAAACCATACCATCTTTCTCATCGTTTGATTGAGAGGATGCATATCAGTTCTTCGTAAGACAGAAACATTTTCTTGGCAATAAATTTCAGTACAAAACTATTTTTAACATCATTTTAATGAATATAAAATGTTCTTATTATGATCGTTTCTTATATTGATTCTTGATAAAAAATGAAAAAATACAGTTTTAATTTGTAGCTATTTCAACCAATGGTTTTCACACATCCCTAATTATGACACTTTCTTCTTCCCTGACTGTAAAGTTAATATGTTATGGAATGCACTTTGGGATTTGCTAATCCAGTGGGTAGAATCATCAGTGTGTCCCCTGACTACCTCTTTCAAATACCACTCAGCTTTTCTAACTCCTGAGCTGAACAGCTGCCAGTTCACTATTGAGCTTGTTGATGAGTGACGGAAATGCTAATATTCTATATTGCTGGGCAAAAAGACAGGCGTTCTTGTGGATAATGGACTAAATATTAAGGAGCTTAGCTTGCATTTTCCTCAAGCCATAACTATAGGCCAGGGTTGTAGGAAATGACTCATTTCGGAAAAAAGACCAAACTATTTTATAAAGATCTTAAATGAACCTCAGAGATCGACTAATGCTTCATGCTTCTCCTATGAGCCCTGCTGTAGTTGTTTCACCTCCCAAGGCATGTGCTCCAAGGCATTCATCCAGTTCGTTAGATACCCTTACAGGCCACTCATTTTCTGGTTTCGTGTTTTGGCTTCAACTTTCTGTCTTATCCACTGCACTAACTGCTATATGAAAAGCAAGGCGCAGCACTGGTGACCAAGTTTGTAAAAATAAAACCAGGAAGCAAGATGTAAGTGCTATCTGTTTTTACTGCCGTTGTTTTACACCCAGCATTTCATTTAATGTTTATACCAATCCAGTTAGTATTTTTATTCTAATTTAAAGGAGAAAAATGGTTAAGTTTGTATTTAATTCCACTTCTTGATTGATCAGTCATATTTGGGAATACATTTTGGGCTTTCTGTTCCCCAACTAAACTCCCATATGCACATTCACTCATCCTGAGGACTCTACACTCTGTATTTCCTCACTGACACTCAGTGAAGCCATGACAAGAAATGACCTGCCAACTCTCAACAGTGACATGGGCCCTACTTAGGTGACTTCTTATGCATACAACTTTACAAGTCCCACATTAGACCCATGAAATCAGACACTTGAGGAGTGGGGCCTGAGAACATTATCTTTAAATGTATGGCCAGATTTGGGAGCCACTGGCTTAGAAAACTACACTTCAGAGATCTTAGGTCCTGTAACAAATTGCTGGCAAAGCCAGACTAGAATCCAAGATTCCCGACTTGAAGCCCCAGGAATTTTTCACAATGCCACAGAGATATGCTTTTAAAACAGTACAAGGATCTGTTTCACAAATATGTTAGATCTGAGCACAGAAAACCTTTCAATCCTATTTGTTATCGTTCATTTTAAATAGTACCCTGGTAGTTCGTTGTGTTGATAGCTAAAAGAGCTCATACATTATATAAAGGCTGGGGCTGGGTAAATAAATAAACTGGATAATAAATAGCATTTTGCCCCCCTCAACTGTCTGAATTTCCACAATTCATTTTTTTAATTTAAAAAAACCATTCCATTCTGTTGTCCACGGTAACTTTAAAATCATCTGCAGAAACAAACCAGCAGGTTTACAAAGCTCATGGATATACATAGACACAGAACATCACAATGAAAACAAGAAGGTAATCAACACACTTCCAAGGATTGTGTCACCTTAGTGAGTTCTTTCAAAATGTGCTGAATGCTGATTAAAAAAACATATTGGGGGAGTCTTCATATCACATTAAGAGACGAGGTGAAGGTAAATGTATACATTAATCAGAGTCCACAGGAGAAGAAAATGAGCAGAACATCCAAATCAGAGTAATTACTGGCCCATACTCAAATAAATGACATCACACAGATGCCCAGTTATAAAGAGGGATCCTTGTCATTGAGTATGGGAAGTTTTAACTCTTGAAATGGTAGCATAAATGAAGCTATTTTTCTACCTTCCACATTTTAAGAAAAGGAAAAATAACTCATAACTATGGATGATTCAGAGGATTTTCTGGTACTAATATTACAAAAGGAATTCTAATTTTTGTATTCTTGAAAAAAAGAATAGTTAACGAAGCAGATAAGCCCTAGAAACAGCTTTGAAAGACAGAAAGAAAAAGAAACTCTACCTGAAGTCTCTCTTCTTCTAACAGAGGTGTTAAGTATGAACCAAGACAAGGAACCCAAGGAAGGAAGGAAAGCAGGAAAGAGAAGAAAAGTAAGAAGGGAGAGGGAGTAAACATAATCCAGTAGGATTTAAAGAGAACCTTAAGTTAAACCTGGGAATCTTGGATTTAATTCAAAGGACAGTGAAGTTCTTATAAAAGGCATTGATGCATTCAAAAGCAGCACAAACTGGTAATCTGAACTCAAAAATTAGAAATGAAAAAGAAAATTGGTAAAGATAAGACACTAAAAATAAAAAGGGAAAATGACTATTAGAAGGTGATAAAAGCTGCTAATAATGTCAATTAAGAATGTGGTCTTCATCTCTATCAGCAGAATTCTACAGAGTACCAGAAAATATGTTAATGTACTCTCCAAAGGAGATTGCTTATATTTATTTTGAACACAGCCTCAATGACCAGTGGAAAATGTCAAGTGGTCTAACATACGTGTTATTGAAATGAAAGAAAAATACTTGTAGATATGATAGCTGAAAACTGTCATAGGTTAATAAAGATTTTAATCCTTCTGCTCCAAGAAACCTAATGAACCTTGAGCAGGATAAACACCACGAAAAGCACATGGCACATCATAATCAAATTACTAGAAATCAGTGATACAGAGAAAATGTTAAAAACAGAGGGGAAAAGACCTACAGAGAAACAAAGACAAGCGTGACTGGAGATTACTTGTCAGATATGATGTAAAACAGAATATAAGCAAAAAAGATTGTTACAGTGCCAAAAGTCACTAGCATCCTATGCCCACAAAAATAACCTTCAAAAAAGAAGAAAAGACTTTGGTTCAGACAAACAAGAGCTGAGAAAATTCATTGAGAGGAGACATAAACTACCTGAAATGCATATGTTCAGGCTAAATGAAAATTGTATCAATTGGAAATTTGCATCTATGCAAAGAAGTGAAGAATGTCAGAAGTGATAAAGATGTGGGTAAATAAGAAAAATACAGTTGAGATTGGCTTACCTGAAGCAGAAACACTAGAGCCATAAACTTGCAAGAAAATGTAAATGGTAACTTCATCGAATTACTGGAGGCTGAGTATAGACTAGCTTGGGAGTTAAAAAGTCCTGGGATCTCTGTCTAACAGGGATTCCCCACACTTTTGAGGACTTTACCTTCAGGAACTCCATGAGATTCTCATGGTGAAGATCAGAGGACCTCTACTCACCCCCAATTTAGTTAGGGGGAGGGAAAGAGTTGAAACATTTTGAAACACACGAAGAGTGCTCTGGTCTCCAAAACAAAAACTTGTCTTCTCAGAGAAAGTACTTCAACAGAGCCTTATCTCACCTAGGGGAAGAGAAAACACTCAACTTCAGCCCTATCTATCTTTCCTGTCTCCTCTGAAGAGAAAAAAGAAATGCTAAGAAACACTTCTGAAGGACATAGGCCAGGAACTGAGCCCCATTTTAAGAAAGAGATTTAATAATATTACAGAAAGCCTCCCTTCCACAACACCTTACCAACACATCAAACAGGGCTTCAGTATAGTACGAGTGATTATAACTGAGAGTGTAGAAAGCCATAAACTCTATTTAGGAATGAGTTCTCAGAGAATCACAAAGACAGTAGGTGATGTTGAGGGGAGGAGGCAACGTCACAAGCAAACTAGAGGAAACTAAAGCCTCTGGCACCCACAGCTACAGCAAATGTCAGATTAACATAAAACCTCACCCTAAAAGCCTACTACCGCAGTTCCTATTACTTGATATGGCATGTCCAACTTTCAACAAAAAATGACAAGGCATGAAAAAAAGCAAGAAAAAACACCATTTAAAGAGACAAAGCAAGCATTGGAAGCAGATTCACATGACACAGATTTTTGAATTAGCAGATGGTGAAGTCAAAATAACTATGATTAATATGTTAAGGGCCCTTACTGGAAAAAGTAGACAACAGATAAGAACAGATGGGTAATGAAAGAAGAGAGATGGAAAAAAGAATCAAAGGAAATGTTAAAAATCAAAATACCGTGACAGAAATGAGGAATGCCCTTGACGCACCTATAGAAAGAGTCAGTGGGCTTGAAGATGTATCAACAGAAACATCACAAAATGAAATGCAAAGAGGAAAGAGAATGAAAGTAATGAAATATAATTTCTAAGAACTGCAAGACCATTGTAAAAGTTATAACCTACATGTAATGGAATACCAGAAGGAAAAAGAGGAAAGGAAGAAGTGGAAGAAATATTTGAAGTAATAGTGACTGAGAACTTTCCAAGAATTGTCTTAAGGACAATTACCAAACCAAAAATTAAGGACACTCAGAGAACACCAGAGGGGATAAATACCAAAAAATGTGTACATAGGCATATCATATTCCAACTGCAGAAAACCAAAGACAAAGAGAAAATCTTGAAAGATGCTTCATGTCTTCTCAGAAACCAGGAGGACAAAAAGAGAATTAAGTGAAAATATTTAAACTATTGAAAGAAAAAAAAAACCCAAAAACTATAATTTTATATGCAGCAAAATTATTTCCTAAAAAGAAAAATAAAGACTTTCTGAGACAAACAAAACTGAGGGAGTTTGTTGCCGTGAGACTTGTCTGGTAAGAAACGTTATAAGAAATTCTTCAAAGAAGGAAAATTATATAGGTCAGAAACTTAGATCCATATAGCAAAGACTGTTAGAGAAGGGATAAATGAAGGTAAAATAAAATTTTTCTTATTCTTAATTGATTTAATAGATAACTCCTCAAGGTAATAATAGTAACAACATAGGAGGTGATTATAGCATACGGATAAGTGAAATGACTGACAGCAGTGTTATAAGAGATGGAAGGGATGAATTGGAAATACTCTAAGGTAACGAACCACTGTGAAGCAGTACAGTGTTACTTAAAAGTGGACTTAGATTAGTGGTAAATTGTAAACTTTTTTTTAAAAAAAAGTAGTTCTGGTATTCTAAGAGAAGAGAAAAAAATGTAATCATAAAATGCTTTATGAAAACCAAAGAAGGCAAGAAGAGAGGGAAGATGAAAAACAAGAAACAAAATATAAATGCAACAAACAGAAAAAAGATATGAATATAGTTGATATTAATCCAACTATATCAATAATCACTTTAAATGTGAATGGTCTAAATATACCAATTACAAGACAGAGTGACAGAGTAGATGAAAAACAAGACCCAACTATATGTTGCCCACAAGAAACTCACTAAAACACACAGGTAGATTAAAATTAAAGGGATGGAGAAAGACATATGCTAACACTAATCCAAAAAAATGCTGTAGTAGGTATATTAATCTCAGAGAGAACAAAGTAAGGAATAAAGAGCTATTACGTAATAATAAAAGGGACAATTCTTCAGAAAGACATCATAATTCTCAATGAGTGTGTACCCAAAAAAAGAGTGACAAAACTCATCAGGAATGAACTGATAATGCAAGAAGAAATACACAGAACTACTCTTAGAGATAGAGACTATACACATCCCTCTATTAGTAATTGGTAGATTCAACAGGCAGAAAATCAGTAATGATATAGTTGAAGTGAACTAAAAGGATCTAATTGACATTTAGAGACTACGTCATCCCAAGAGCAATAGAATACACATTCTCTTCAATGTCACATGAAACATTTACCAAGATAGAGGAAAGATCTAAAATCAATAATCTAAGCTTCAACCTTAGGAAACTAGAGAAAGAAGGGCAATATAAATGTCAAGCAAAATAAAGGAAATACAGTATCCCCTCCCTTATCTGCGGGGGATATGTTCCAATACCCACAGAGGATGCCTGGAACAGCAGATAGTTCTGAACCCAACCTCTGTCAATTGGAACACATTTTTGTTCATGTCTTCCACCCACAAACTTAACGCCTTTTCCATCTTAACTGAGTACTTATCAGACACTGTAGCTGTAAAAACTTTTGCAGTTTGAGGTGTGCGACAGCCAAACTAGCACAAATTTCTTTTTCCTTCTTCACAATTTCAAGAACAGAAGATTCATTCTTACCATAGATCTTACCAACCTCAGCTTACAATTTTTTTTCTTTCCTTATTAACAACTTTCACCTTTTCACTTAAAAGAAGCTCTTTACAGCTTGGCTTCTCTTTGGGACATCCAAATTGCTAGCATCACCACTCTTGCACTTTGGGGCCGTGATTAAGTAAAATAAGGGTTACTTGAATACAAACACGGTGATGCCACAACAGTCAATCTGATAACCAATAGGGCTACTAAGTAATTACAGCATGGAGGTGCTGGAGGAAGAGATGATTCACATCCTGGATGGGACAGAAAGGGGAGGAGATTTCATCAAGCTACTCAGAACCATACACAACTTAAAACTTATGAATTGTTTATTTCTGGATTTTTCCATTTAATATTTTTGGACCTTGGTTGACCACAGGTAACTAAAACCACACAATGTGAAACCACAGGATAACGGGGGGCGGGGGGGGGGGGGGGAAGAGGGAGGGTTCTATAATAAAAATTACAGCACAAACCAATGAAATGGAAAACAGAAAACCAATATGTAAAAATCAATAACACCAAGGAGCTGGTTCTTTGAAAAGGTCAGTAAGATTGATAAACCTCTAGCCAGACTAACCAAGAAAAACAGAAGACACAAATTACTAACATCATAAATGAAAGAGAAGATAACATTAGTGATCCCAGGGACTTTAAAAAGGTAGTAAAGGACTATTCTGAGCAACTCTATGCCCATAAATGTAACTTAGATGAAATGTACCAATCCTTTAAGATACAAGCTACCAAAACTCACACAAAAAGAGAAATATCTGACTAGGCCTATATCTCTTAAAGAAATTGAATCAATAACCTTCCAAAACAGAGAGCACAAAGCCCAAATGGCTTCACTGGCAAATTTTACCAAACATTTAAGGAAGAAATTTTAACAATTCACTATAATCTCTCCTAGAAAATAAAAGCAGAGGGAACACTTCTTTACTTATTCTGAGGCCAGGATTGTCCTAATACCAAAACTAGATAAAAACATCACAAGAGGGAATGGTTGGCAATTTCTTAGAAAGCAAAACAAAGTGTCCCCCAGGTCCTTACCCAACTGAGTTGAAAACTTATCTCCACACCAAAACCTTCCCATGAATATTTATAGAAACTTTATTCATAATCACCAAAAACAGGAAGCAAAAAAAAGATGATCTTCTACAGATGAATGGATAAAACAATGGTATATCCACACAATGGAACATTATTCATCAATAAAAAGCAATGAGCTATTAAGCCATAAAAAGATAAGGAGGAATCTTAAATGCATATTGCTTGGTGAAAGAAGTTAGTCTGAAAAAACCACATATGGTATGATTTCTATTACATGACATTCTGGAAAAGACAAAACTATAGAGATGGTAAAAAGAGTGGTTGCCAAGGTTGAAGTGAAGAGGGGAAGAAATAAAAAGATGAAACATATAATATTTTTAGGTTAGTCAAACTATTCTGTATGATATTATAATGGTCGATACCTGACATTATGTATTTGTGAAAGCCCACAGAACTGTATAACACACAGAGTGAAACAATATAAACCATGGACTTTAGCTAGTCAATATTGGTTCCTTAACTGTAACAAGTACACTACACTGATGCAACATGTTAATAACAGGGGAAATTACCAGAGACAGGAGGTGTATATGAGAGCTCTGTATATTCTCTGCTCAATTTTTCTACATATATAAAGCTGTTATAAAAGACCAACTCCATTAGTTACAAAAAGAAAAAGAAAGCGGGGTACCCATAATAATAGCAAACAATAAAAACCAAGCAATTATCCAGGTAAGAAACAAACAACAGAGAATAATCAAAGAGTATTTCCAGAGATAAAAAGGGATCTAGCACAATGAAAAAGTGGTCCATTAATGAAGAAGGCAAAACAATCCTAAATGTGCATATACCTAATAACAGAGCTACAAAAGTAAAAACTGTCACAACTAAAAGGAGAAATAATCAACTTCAGAGTCTTTATTGCATATTTTAATAGTTTTCTCAGTAATTGCTAAAACAAGAGGACAGGAAATCACTGAGAAATGAACACTATCAACTAATTTGGACTAATGGACATTTAATAAACACCATGTCTATGAGCAGAAGATTGTATATTCTTTTCAAAATGCTCATGTAATAAGATAGCCTAGGGGTGGGCAAAAACCAAGTTTCAATAAATTTAAAAGGCTCAAAATACAAAGAAAATATTCTCTAACCCCAATAGAATTAAAATATGAAACAATAAGAAACAATTTCTAGAAAATACAACAATATTTGGAAAAGTAAAGAACATATTTCTAAGTAAACCTTGGGTGAAAGAAGAAATCACCAGAGAAATTAGAATATATTTTAAACTGATTGAAAATTACAATACAATGCATCAAAATTTTGAATCAGCAAAAACGGTGCTGAGAGGTTAATTTACAGTTTAAATGCTATATAGAAAGAGCAGAAAGATCCAAATACATAAATCTAAGTTTATACCTTAAGAAGCTAGAAAAAGGACAATTTAATACCTACATAAGTAGATGGAAAGAAATAAAGAGCTGAAATTAATGAACTAGAAAAGAAACAAACAACAGAGAAAAATCAATCAAGCCAAAGCTAATATGTTGAAAAAAATGAATAAAATTGATAAACATTTATCAGAACTGGGCAAGAAAAAAAAGACGATACAAAATTATCAATATCAGGGATGAAAGATGGCAAATTATCTACAAATCCTATAAATACTAAAGATAAAGAAATATTATAACTATATTCTCATAAATTTGACAACTAGAAAAAATCTAAAATTTCTTAAAAGCCACAACCTGCCAAGGCTTACTCAGGAAAAAAATATATATTCTTAAATAGCCCTATATCTATTAACTTTAACTCACAGTAAATAACCTTCACCCTTACACGCACACACACACGCACACACAAAATTTTAAATGAAAAATAATATCCACGCCTGAATGGCTTTCAAAGATCGGTGAATTCCAAATAACATATATAGAAGGAATAATATAAATATTATACCAATTATTTCAGAAAGAAGAGAATGAAGGAACATTTCCCAATTCATGTTATGAGGCCAACATAACCAAAACAAGACATTGTAAGAGAACTACAAACCAAAATCCCTGATTAATATATTCTCAAGAAATCCTAAACAAAGTATTATTACCATATTGAATCCACAATATATAACAAGGATACTACATCAGGACCAGGTGGGATTTATCCCAGGAATGTAAGGTCAGTTTAACATCAATCAATCTAATCCACCATTTCAACAGACTAAAGGTAAAAACATACAATAATCTTAATAGATACAGAAAAGAAACCAGAGAAAATTCAATGCCCATTCGTGATTTTTGAAAAGTTATCTGCAAACTAGATATTGAAAGGAATTCTTTCAACTGCGTAGTGACAATAATGAAAAACCTACTAACATCAAAATGGTGAAAAGCTGAACAATTTTACACTAAGATCAAAAATGAAGCAAAGACATCCAACTTCTTTAATAATCTTGATTCAGCATTGTATTAGAGGTACTAGCCAATGTAACAATAATAATATAATTAATAAATGTCATACAGATTGGCAGGGAAGAAGTAAAACTGTGTTTATTTCCACACAACAGACTGTGATTATATATGCAAAATATCCTAAGTAATTTCAGAAATCTTATTAGAACTAATACCTAAATTTAGCAGTGTAATACTAAACTAGACCAAATGTACAAAAAAAGACTATTTTACTTCTAAACACTAGCAATAAACAATTGGAAATTTTATAAAACTGAATTTTCATATATTAACAAAGTAACAAATATGTAGTACATGTCTTCTCAATTTACCCAAAATAAAAGAAATAAGAAAAACTCTAAAATGCAATCTTACGAAGGTATTGTGACAACTGCCTTAAAACAAGGCATTCCTGAATGCACAACCAGTTAGTTGCTGATGGATTAAAAATACATTTAATTGGTATGAATTTGATTTTGATCAAATTCAAATATTATTTCAAGTCAAACTAAATATAATCTATGTTACATGATTATATTAAGCATGTACTAGTTATAAGGAAATACAGCCCAAAATCTCTCATCCACAACTCAAAAATCCAGAAAACTGTCAAATCCAGTCTTTTGTTTCCAAATTACTAATTGAGTAATGTTTTACCTGATTTCAATTCGCATGGTGGCAAAAAAGCTGATCTAAATAGAATGAGGCTATCCATAATAACTCACATAATTTAGGTGCAAATATTCCTATGTTTGACTTAAAATATAATAAAATGCTTGATCCAGACCCCACTGAAGGTTAAATTAGTGAATATAAACATATATGCTAGTCTTCCTGATAAAGCTGTGGCAGAGGGCCTCGGAAATTCCCATTTTGACAGGTTACAATCACCACGTGTGCATGTGTTACCATGTTAAAACTTTTTTTTTCAAACTTAGTCATGCTGTTTTACAGTTAAAATATCTATAATCTGGAAATATTGTTAATCTAAAACAGGTCTGGTCTAGGACAGTCTAGATAAAAAAATCTGCAATTCCTTTTCCAAAAAGTCAGGAAAGAAACTACATGAACATATTGAAACAGTGTAATAAAATGGTACAATAGTAACACATTACATCTTTGGCTATTTATTGTACTGACTCATTCATTCATTCATGTATTCATTCCGTAAATATTTGTTGAGTACAACTTTATAAAAGACACTGGGAATGGAATGAATATAAAGGTGAGTCAGACATATATATTACACCCCATAAAAGAAGTAGAACACTGGCTTTAAAACAAGTGGGAATGTCATTTTTGAAAACAGCAATAAGAAGAAAGGTACAAATAAAATATAGTTTGAGTAGAAAATGACTTGTTACTTACCATTAGGGTGACCTGGAAACAATTTTGTGAGAACTGGGTAGTTTGTATGTTAACTTAGACTACATGAAACCATAGAGTTTTTAGACTTATAAGGATGGGGAGTTGAGGAAGGTCTATCAGGCACAGAGAAAAGAATGAATTAGACACAGTCATGGACAATGCACGGAGTTAAGAGGTTATGTGCAAAGTGCACACACACCATTACATGAAACTTTAGGTCTCAGATTTAAGATTTAAAAGGGGTGTCCTTACATTTCCAAAAAATCCAAATCTAAAATTGGGCCATATTGTCACCATTCAAACACTACTGAAGATAACTGCTTATGCAGCAGACACACTAGACAAAGAATTAAGTTAATCTCTTTTTTCATTTTTAAAAATAAAAATAATTTTAAATATTAAAAGTTAAACTTAATGAAAAATGTTTCCTGCTATCTGCAGCCTTCCCTACCCTGCTTGCCATCTATAAAATCCTTTACATTTTTTGTTTCTTCATTAAATCTTCAGCTATAGTTTTGTATAACTTTTATTTTCTCCAAGTATCTACTAGTATTTATTTTCTCCTCTGTATCTGCCAGCAACAGTCTGACATATATAATAATATGCCTTAAATTTTAAGGTATATGATTTTAGATATGAAACCTGACTGATTCCATGACCCAACTCATATCTAAACATACAAAGCTTAATATAATAAAATGGTAGAGGTAATGTCTATTTTTTTTGGTAGCAGTTTTATGCTACCAAAATTCACTTACCACATAATTCACCCAATGAACATGTACAATTCAATGGTTTTTAGTACACACACAGTTGAGCAACCATCAACTCAGTCAAGCTTAGGAACATTTTTATCACTCCAAAAGGGAACCCTATACCTTTTTTACCAGTCACTAGTCATTTCTCCCTAAACCTCCAACCCTAGATAACTGCTATTTGGCTTTCTGTCTCTATAGATTTGCCTATTCTAAACACTTCATATAAATGGAATCATATAATATGTGGACTTTACTAACTGGCTTTTTTTATTTAACACAATGTTTTCAGAGTTCATCCATGTTGTAGTGTGAATAAGTACTTCATTCCCTTTTTTTGTGCTGAATAATATTTTATTGTACGGATGTATCACATTTTACTTAAACATTCATCAGGAGATGGACATTTGTATTGTTTCTATCTTTTGGCTATTATGAATAATGATGCTATGAACATTCATGTATAGGCTTCTATGTACATATACATTTTAATATTTTTTCTAGTATATACCTAGGGATGGAGTTGCTGGATCACATGGTAACCCTACATTTAACCTTTTGAGGAACTGCCAGTCTCTTTTCCAAACATCACTTGACGGTCACACCACCCGCATAGCAGAGTTCCAATCTCTCCACAGCCTAACCAACACTTGGTACTGTCTTTTTAATAACGGTAGCCATCCTAGTAGGTGTGAAGTAGCATCTCACTGTGGTTTTGATTTACATTTCTCCAATGATTAATGATCTTTTCATGTGTTCATTCACCATTGACAATGTACAGAAATACAAATGATTTTTATATTGATCTTGTACCCTGAATCATTGTTGAACTTACTTATCAGCTGTAATAATTTTTACTGTATTCCTCAGGATCATCTCTACATAACAGAGAATCAAGTCAACTCCAAACAGACACAGTTTTACTTCTTCCTTTCCAATGCGGATGTCTTTAATTATTTTTTTTCTTGCTTATCACACTGGCTAGAACCTCCATGCAATGTTAAATAGAAGTGGAGAGAGCCCATAACCTTCTCTTTCCTTACCCTGGAATGAAAGCACCCAGTCTTTCACCATTAAGTATGATGCTAGCTGTGAGTTTTTCATAGATGCCCTTTTTCAGGTTGAGGAAGTTCTCTTCTATTCCCAGTTTGTTGAGTATTATCAGGAATGGGTGTTGGGTTTCTTTCTAATGTCTAATTTTTTCTGCATCTACTGAGATGATTATGTGATTTTTTTGTCTGTTCTACTGATATGCTGTATTACATTAGTCAAATTTTGTAAGTGAAACCCACCTTGCATTCCTGAGATAAATCCCACTTGATTGTGGTGTATAATCCTTTTTATTGATTCGGTCTTTGAGTATTTGGTTTAGGATTTTTGCATTACTCAAAAGAGACATTGGTATGTAGTCTTTTCTTACAATGTCTTTGCCTGGTTCTTGATATTTGAAATAACATGTTGAACCTAAAATCTTAAACTGGCAGATGTCCAGAAAACTGCTATGAGTCTTAGAAGTTTGCATGTAGGACTGATGCTGTATACATTCATGACCTTCATCCCCCCAAAATGTTATTTTGATAAGGTTATTGTTGGAATAATAAGTATGCATAAAAATTATTTGTGAGATTTTATTTATATGTCAACATTCAATATGTATGCCTAAAGCTTATAATTTAGGGGTAAATATAATAGACATATCAATTATGAGAGGTAACATACAAAATACTAAACACCAAGATTTAGAAACTAAAATAATCTAAAAATATTCTTAAAATTTTTAATGCTTTCTCAGTTCCACTATTTAAATTAGCTTCCAATTTTTTTAAAACTTATTTTTAGGGAAGCAGAGTTTTAGATTAACTTTGTAAAAATATAAAAATAGCTATAGATAATACAGATTGCAATGCTTTAATACATCCTAAGAATATACTACAATGAATTCAGAAGTATATATTTTTAAAAAATCAAAATCAGAGAGCCTTTTAATGGCAAAAATATGCTCAGTAAAACAGAAATTCACTGGGAGGAAATCATTAATTTTAATGTAAGTGAAATTGCTTTCATAGTTACAATAAATGCCTAATGAGAATTTGGTAGAATTAGGATAATACGGAATTATCTAAAAACAACACATCTACCCGGGTAAAAAATTTTGCTTAAACTATTCATCAATAGATTTATTGCTTTCCTTAAATAGTACATGGAATGTTACTTTTAAAAAAATTTAAAACCTGCGGCTGAGTATGTGCTTATCTACTAAGCCTATCTGGAAAATAAAACAAATGTGGAAGGTTTTTTAAAAATCATTTTCCTCTAAATTTCTGTAGCTGTTCTACCCCCAGCTGGGATGGTCTTGAGCTTCCTCCTGCTCCCAGCTGCTCCTCCTTGCATTTGGCTTTAATCAGGTACAGAGCAGGAACTCAACATCCTGTTGCCTTACTCTGATTAGGAGGAGTCAAATTCTACAAATTGGCAGGTTTCTGCTTGTAGTGACTCTATTTGATGAATCATTTGCTTTTAAGTATTTGAAAAGGGCCATTAGTGAAGGAGCAGCCCAGCTTGTTGCTATTTTCCGGTCTATTTATAACCAGCCACTCCAAGAAGCCAAATGCTGATCCTTTTTATCTATTGAACCTAAAATTTAGGAATGCAACAGAGAAGAATGGATAGCCAGCTAATTCTGAAATAAAAACAGTAGAGATCAACAGCTGAGACATTAGTTGTAGTGGTCTTAAAGCTACTAAAATGGTGACTTTTTCCTTATAATCAAGAGGCATGAAATGAATATTTAAAGGCTTAGTCCAAAAACTTGAGGACTCAATCACCAGAAATAGCAAATTCAGAATTAAAGGTACAAAGTGAAAAGGAGTCAAAAATTAATATAATAAGTAAAATATCTCTGACTTTCTTAGTATCCAGGTCTTGTCTTAATGACAATTTTTAAATCTCTAATCCTAGATATAGAATATTAAATTTATCAGCATCTTGGACAGGTAAAACACAGCAGTTATATCCACTAATGACATTCCAAGTAAGTTCCCATCCACACTCACCCATGGGAACAACTACCCACCACATGACACAGTCTGCACTCCTGAGCTCCAGTGGCTCTGCAAGGTGACACTAACACTGTCTATACCAGCCAGCTGGTAGGGTGGCAAGGAGCCAGACTTCCTCAACTGGATGGTATTGATTTATAGGTTGTGAAATGGCAGTCTCGTTAAGATTTGACCACTGTCTCTTTCTCAACATCATTAAATTGCTACCACAGCAGGCCCAACATCAAGTGGCCTTTGTGTAATCCTATTAATCCAAAGGATGAGAAAGGCCGGACGTGAGGATGAGGGAATGCTTCTCACCGAAACCTGAGTTTTATAGCCTGACAGACTCCCTAAGCCTAGCAAGGCAACATGGTATGGAAAAATGACACTGAAAACACTCGTAAGCTGTACTAAAATCAGAAGTTGCAACAACAGAAGGACAGGGAACAGGGTCTAAAAAAACCAAAGTGGAGTAAAATTTAAAGAAAATCCTATGGATGTTAAAGAAAGTTTTAAAGTAAATGTATCAGCCAGCGTATGAAAGACAAATCTTGAACATACTAGATGTAAAGGGATGGACATAAGCACATATGAATAGGAGCAATAGTTCTTAATCCCCAACTGGCATCAACTCACGCTCTGAAAGCCAAGCAATGACCCTGTGGTGTTTTTCTGCTATTCTTTTGTATTTGTGAGATTCATAAGATAAAGCTGCATAGTGATGTTACACAATATTTAATGTAATACTGGGCTTCAATCATTTTTAAAACTTAGAAAAGGAGGGGAAAATATCACAAATGAGATCCTTGTTAAATTTGCTAACAATAATGCACATTACAAAAGAAAAATCACCTCTACATTTAACACAATACAAAACTGAACTTCTTAGCTACATGAGATTTGTTATGACGTATATTACAGGTGCTCGTGCACAGAAAAATTTTAGACTAAAATCTGTATTTTTTCATTTCATTCTACTGACTATGTATTTGATTAAGCAAGAGATCAGCATTCAAAAAAAAAAAAGGTAAGATTTTACTTTATATGTAAAATATTTGGAAATCAGTGAATTAGAAAGTGCCCCAGCCAAGTAATAGTGAAGCTTTAGAACACACATAGAAAACCTCTAAAACTCTAACAGCCTTTTAGGAACTGCATGTTCAATGTAAATTCACATAATTAGAGGGTTTTTAAAATTATTTATAATTGACTTCCATAATTTATTTCCATAAATATCCTGGGCCTCCTTGGTAAACAATGTCAGTCAATATTGATACAGGCCCTAGAATCTAGGTAAAAGGTTATCAGACTGTGTTCCCAGAGATGTTTGGGGCATTTATCAAATAACTAACTTGAACTGCATTTTAACTATACTGAAAACTATATTTAAACTCACATGTAAATTACACTGATATTTAAAATTGGTAGTAACTCCCTAAATATGTATTTGTGCTGTCAAATTAAAATCATGTGTATTCAGACTTTAAAGTTTCTCCTGCCATCTTTACATATACTTGAACCTTTTTAAAATGTGTCATTAATGAAGATGGTGACAAGCTACAGGAGGACAAGACTTCTGTCTCTTCCTTATAATAAGTATTTGTTGGATAGACTGTTTTGTGCTGCAATTTTCAGAATTCAAAACATAAAAAACTTGTTTAAACCTGGTGCAGCCTTGGCAGACGCAAAGGTGAGACCCCTCTTCAGGGGCCTTCTGCAGCCCAGGTTAGAAAGGCCTTCCACAGAATGCAGAGATGCAACACTCAGAAGAATGTATATGCCAAGAACTAAAAACAGGAGAATATAAAGGACTCTGTAAATGTATTGGAAATATTCAAAAAGATAAAAGAAGGGTATAAAGCCACAAGGTAAAAAAAGGTAAACTTGAAGGAAATATTAAACAGAAATTTCATATAGTTACTAAGATGATAATAAAAGGCATTAATGGATTAAGTTGAATAGCAGACAAGACAAAGCCCAACGGAGAACTGAATGATAACATGAAAGACAGAGATATCATCCAAAATGCAGCACAAAAAATCAGAGTTAAAAATATATAAAAGGGAATATTAAGAACATGGACAAAAGGCTGAGAGGCTCCAAAATGTGCCTAATAGATGATGCATAGGAAAGAAACAGATAAATTATGAGTAAAGGAGATAATGGCTGAGAATCATTCAGAACCAAAGAAAACCACAAATGCTCAGATTAAAGGAAGACACTGAGCTCCACCCATGATTAATCCAAATCCAGATATACTGTAATAAAACTAAGGCACATAAAATCAAGGACAAAATAAATCTTAAAAGGACAGAAAAGAAACTAGTACAAAGGAGAAACAATCACACTAATAGCAAAAATACATAGCAAGAGATATTGGAACATTTTCATATAGCTAAAATTACTGCCAATTTAGAATTTTGTAACTAGACAAAATTCCATTCAAGACTGCAGGCAAAACAGGGATATTTTCAAACAAAGATAGAGAGTTTACAACTCACACATCTTCACTGAAACTATCAGCAAAGGATGTACTTTAACAAGACGGAAATGAAACTCAAATAGCAGGAACAGGATGGAAGAGGTAATGGGAGGTAAGAAACTGGTGAACATGTTGATAAATCTAAGAAATTACCAGCCTTATTTAAAAACAATAAAAATAACAATGATTATTCTGAAAAACATGCAAACAGGGTAGAATTAAATTACTAGAAAGCAATAAATTGAAACAGGGGATGCAGCAGATCAGAGTTCAAGAGTTCTCGGTAAGGCAGTGAGAACTATTAATTAGATTTAGACTTCATGAAGTATGCATGTTATAATTAAGCATTATAGCAAAAAGAATACAAAGAGAAAGTACAAAATCTGAACCAATAGTTGAGGAAAATGAAATAAAGAAAATTCAATCAAACTAACCAAAGGCACGAAAGAAGAAAAAAGACAAAACACAAATTAACTAGATAGAAATAAGCATCTCTACATCTATACCAACAGTAAATATAAACATGTTAATTATCTATAAAGGTAAAAGACAATAAAATTGAAGTTAAAGAAATATCTAGTCATTGCTTATAGATATACATTGAAAGCAAAAGGACACTGAATGGTTGAAAGGAGTAGAAAAGGAAATCCCAGGCAACTAGTTACAAAAAGAAAGTTGACTTAGCAATAGTAATCCTTTTTGTCCTTTAAATTGTAATATTAACAACAATATTATACCACATACTGATAAATGAATACATGAAAAAGATATGATAATCATACAACAAACAGAAATAGATAACTGAAATCTCTCACTACCATGACAGTGAGAGATTTCAATACTTTGTAGGAATATTATAATAAGGTTATAATAATTCCTAACTTTGTAGGAATTATTATAATCTTCAGTGCAATCATTTAGAAAAAGATACCATTAATAAAATAAATGAGCTTAATATTCAATGGAAAAAGAAACAGAAATAACACAAAGAAAGAAGATACTAAAAATGATCTATTTATTTCTATTTGTATTCATATGTTGTTATAAATTAAGGTTTGACAGAAGATATCAGAAGAATTCAAAAAACTGAACTATTAGTTCTCTAAATCTGATGATACATGTGTCTCTCTGTGTGTGTGTATGTGTGTTTTGATAAATATTTAATGAGTGCCTATTAAATGGTTGGGATAAAATGGCCATGTCAAGAGCTTACAGCCTTATATTAACAGAAATATTTAGACCCCTTAACACATGCATACTCACACATACACACACAAGTGAGGATTTCTTTCTGCATTTGAACAAAAATTCAAATCAAGCATTCACTTAACTTTATACATGTTATTATTAGCCAAGTAAATTAAACTAACATATTCCATGAATGATGAAAATAAAATTACCTTCTACTGCTTGTACCTTAACCTGTGTATTCTATAAAAGAATGACTAAAGATGTACACCATGTAGCCAGCTGTAAGGTCAAGACGTTCTCTGGCAATGTAAATACATGCTTCAAGCTGAAGTCAGTATTTGGTGAACACAAAATGGGAAAAAAAAAAAAATAGGCAAGTTCTTGGTCCTAAAAAACCTATAAAGGAAATGATGTTTGCTTGAATGAATAATCAGCTCTGTCAGTTAGATGATTTTTAACAGTCACATGTTAAAACATCAAGTTTCCCTTACTCTAAGATGTCACATCTTTTTTACAAAACAAAAATTTTTAAGTGCTAGTTGGTCCTTAGAATTTTTTGACATGACAAAATAACTTTTTAAATTAAATTTAAAACTTAGCACATTTTACTCAAAGGCTCAAGTTTTGCTATTTTTTTTTTTAATGCAAAAGGTTTAACCCTCAGAACAGTTATTTTTGTTCAATAGATGCCCATCAAAAATAGTGCTCCAAAGGCAAAGGGAGGTCAAAGGGCCACCACCTGGGCTTGGGCCAGAGACCCCCTGGGCTTTCCAGCCATGTGGCTCTCACTTTATCTCAAGGTGTGGAAAGCTTCATGACTTCTCTCACTTCAAACTCAAAAGGCTCCATCCAGCCTTGGTTCTCAAGCACACACCTTCACTCTCCACTCACTGGGCTCCATTTGTTCCACTTTCCCACTCCCCGTACAAATATCTTAAGTATGTATCATGGGCTTAATGAACTGGAAAATAAGGATAATAAGGTCTTTTTCAAACTCAAAGTCATGCAAAAAGACCTGTGCAATTTACACGTGTGACATAAAAAGAAAGTTTATTGCAGAGACCATTTTTCTTAGCAAATGAGAATACAGTATTCAAAACTACCAGCGTCTGAGTCGTCATGCTTACTTTCTACATCACTGGCTACAGAAGTAAGCTTGTGAATCTCAGTTTTGTCTTTTGCATGAGCTGTACATGTTACCAGCAAAATGTTAATTTTAGCATTAACGTTTCCTAAACTTCACACAGGCACTTTCTATATTTCCTAGAAGTTTTTCCCAGTCTCTGGTGTGTTTAATGCCTAAGGATACACAGCAAAGGGAACGTCATGAACCCAGTGTCTGTAGATGAGGCAGTCAGCTGCCTGGCCAACAGGGAGATGGGATGTTAGGGCATATTAATCAAGTCTATATTATTATCAGCTACTTTGTAACATGAATGGTGTATCCTGATTAGTTTATTGAACATGGTCTACAATGAAGACCTCTGTAATAATTCTGAGATGTCGAGAAATAGGAAATGAGATAAATACATTTTTCCAAGGACGGATACAGACCATGTAAGAAATAAGATAATAATGTCAAAGAAAACATACCCCCAAAATGCCTCAGAAATTAGGGAATACATATTAACATGAATATAAGCAAAAATATAATGGTAAGCTAAGAGATCAAACCAGAGAATATAGCGTAAAACGAGAGGATTTGGTCTATAATGGCTCCATGAAGAAGGTGACCCTTTCTCAGTACATTGCAAGTTGAGCATTCTGATCTAATGAGGAGGAGAAGACTGGCACCCTGGGAGGGGAAACCTGGGGCGCACGGGCAGGGCCAGCGGCAGGAATGGACAGACCTTGACCACAGAGGTTCCCGGGCTTAGCTCAGTTGTATGGGGAGAACAAGTGAAGGTGCTGGGAGGAAAACAGGCAGTCAGATAGAGAGAGATTAACAGGTAGGAAGCTCTGAAACCCAGAGCTTAATTATTTTTTCTTTTCCGTGATTTTAGTATGCTCAGAAGGGGGCTGAGGTGACTTTTTTCCTAAAGCAGGGTATTAGAAAAGATGATTTTTATTTGGATATATAAAATTACAACAATAGAGGGGGAAATTCTTATAAGAAAAAGAACATGTAAATCCAGGGGAAAAGTGTTATGGTCTGGAATAGGAATAGGAATGGTCAACATAATGATAAGCATATTTGGTGTATTAGTAAGAACTAACAACAGAGTTTATACTGCTCTACAAACATGGCAGCTAAAAGGCAAAGAGGACTCTTCCAGAAACAAATGTAAGGAAACAGATAGCAGAGTACGTGGCAGTTATTAGAAAACAGGGTAAATGTCATGTCATAGTATACACATAGTGATAAGCCATATATATTTCATAAAGTTTATGAAAACAGTTCTTTATTAAAAATAGATTTATAATGAAAAGCAAAAATGCTGGAAAATTATTTGCATAATTTGAACACATATGAGAAAACTGCGGTTTTATTTTATCATACTAATCAAATTGGCTATCTATCATGATACAACGTATAAACTTATTACCACTGCGGAGTCCTTTTCTTCTATACTTTGGGCTCTTAAAAAAAATTATAGGTTTATAGTTTTTTGAACAAAGGTTTAAAGAAACTTCAAATCTTTAAAGAAAAACAAAGAACTCTTGGCAAAAGAATGACCTTAAAGACAGCTAGTATAAAAGGGCCTAGTTTTAAAAGTCTAACTTGTAAAACAATTTTACATATTTCAATAAATTCTGCTTTAGATCTCTATTTTAGCTTCTTTTTAAAAACATCTTTAAGTGTAAAAAGAATATTTTCCTTCAAGCAAACAGCATGTCATTCCGTTTAGTGTAATTAGTAAGGATAAGATTGCTTCATACATGACATGGATATAAAAGACTCTTACTAGAGGAAAAGAAGCACAGACAAGAAGATCATTTAATTGAAGTTAAATATGTTTTAAGTTTCTCTGAGTGGAGAAAAGGTAAACATATTTTTAAACCTTAAATCATTTACCCTCTGCAATTATCTCATCTACCAGAACTCCAAAATCAATTTGACTGGATGTTCATTTATGCTTTATAATAGGAAAAAATGACACATTTCCAAATTTAATTAACCAAACAAAAATTCCTAGGACACCCCATGTAATTCTGAGTGGACTAAACAATACATCTTAGTGGCTCAGGACAAAAGGTCATTTGGAAGGGATGTGCCTTTAAGGGTTTACAAAGGCTTGGTCTTCAGTCCTGTAATAAAAGAGGAAGCACATCTCAGTAGAGGAAGGATGCCCACTTTAAATAAGGAAATGGGTTTGCAGGATGCACACATGCTGCTTTCTATTAATGATAAGCACAGTCTACAAAAAGAGCCCCAGACTGCTTTAACTTTCATGTTGAATACCTGCAGAGAATGTCTAACATAAACAAAATGACAAGTAATGTGTCTACTCACAGTTTTATTAAATGATTTATGTGTTCATAATAGAGGTTAGTAAATACTGAGGACTATATTCCAGTTAAGAGCTGTAATTACTGGTGTGATGACTGCATGCCAGGATCGACGCCAATAACGTTTTGGGATAGAAGCATACTACAGGGGTTTATGAGGATAATTATACAAGGCAGATGGCTCTACTGTGTGATATTTTTTTTAACCAGAGGGAATGAGAAAGCAGAGATTTCCTTAAGACCTTTACCATAACTTTTTAAAAAATAGTTCATGTATATTTTAAGAACTGAAAAGCATTTTGTTAAAGTTTGGTCTCTTCCAAGACAGAAAATAAATCCAATCAACATCCTAACAAATATTGATGTAAACTTAATTTTGTCCATAACTTTTTGGCTTCTTCCATTTCTCTGCGTCTGTCCGGCTATCTCTCAGACACACATATATGTACACTCACACACACCCTATTCAGTTATTTTTCAGCTACATTAAAATCAATGATTACCTTTGTTTAATTACTTGGCAGATGACTACCCAGTTTGTCAACTTGCCCTGCCTCTGACTCCCCTCAAGTTCCCTCTTATCACCTGTCAATAATCCTTGGGGCATTTTGCTGTTTCTTAACAGCTCAATTAAGAGATATGCAAATGAAGATACACTATCTCTGGCTGGCAAAAACTCACTACAAACTATCCAGGGTATTGTAAATTAACAAGAATCATCTCGATAATAAAGGCAGACAGTTTTACAAATTTACCTACAGTCCAGCCCAACCTCTGCTCCCAGTGTAAGTGGAGAACTTTAAAAGCCCAGAAAACACTTCGCTCATTCTACAAGACTTGTGCCAAGCATCACTTCCATTATGAAATAATCTTGAATTGTGTTCTGGAGGGATCTGGGCCCAACCCCAAGCTGGATCACATAACAGGCTAAGTACATGCTTGGAGTTCCATGTGTTACCCCAAAAGGAAAAGCTTATTTTCAATAAATTTATCTAGAACTTTGACAACAAAATATTTCAAAGAAATATTTTAAATATTAATATTTGCAAGAAACTCTTTTAACTTAAACATAAATTTGAATTTTGTGTCATTTTGAATTACACATTGGGGGATGGCGAGGCAGTGTGAAATACTATCTTCTGTGTTTGGGGCCTCCTAAGGATTTTACTCTGGTCATAGTCAAACTTCTATGATAAAACAGATCGCATGCATTCTATGCAACTGTTGAACTGTCTTTCTCCCGGTGCTGCAAAGACAGTCCAGAGAGGTGGACAGGCTAGAAGAGGAGGGAAGCAGGTGTCACAAAGAGACCAGGACACCCCAGCTCACCCCCTCAGCATCCTCCACACACTGGGCCAGAGTCCCCGTCACTGCTGGTTACATCTCCTCCATAAGAGTCTGCGTCTTTGGTCCGGATTTGTTTAAAAGATAATTTCAAAATACAAAGTGGCCAAGGATAAATACATACTATCCACATGTTCTGAAAGTATGAGTGTGTGGTGGGTGTATGCATGGGAATACCTCAAGTTTGTGAGGCTGGAAAGCCAAGAAAAAGATGACTGAGGCAAACTTTAATCTGGTGCTTGTAAAGCACCTGAAGGATATTTCTTTTTTCAGCATCTGAGAATTTGTAGGGAGAGGTTAAGAGGGGGCACACAACTTTAAATGTTGCTCCAATTTCTATTTTACATGGACCTTGTTCCCTATATAAAATGCATATAAAATGCTTTCTTATCTAAAATTTCCCAAGGATTTGCAGCAATCAGTTTGTACAACCAACTTGACCACAATAAGTCTCAGGGCTCTAACTACACCCTGGGGATGAATGACATGTGTGCAGAGAAGAATTTATAAGACTCACTATAATAGTTCCCTTGGAACTATTACTTTCTGATGGTGAAGGTAATAGATATTTTTTAAAAATAGTACACTTGCCAAAATACGTATTGGCTCCAAACAAGGCAACGTGCGTTAAACAAACATAGTAAAACTGTTACAAAGTGGTTCACTAAAATGTGGATATACTGTAGTTCAAAACATATTACTTGGAGACACAGTGATATATAGCCCACGTTTCACTGAAATGTGAAAAGCCTAGAACTTAAGTATTATCCTTGTGATTCAACACCAATACAGTAACAAGGATTTTCTCCAATTCCTTTATTATAAACAAAATCAATTATTACTATGTCAACTCTCTCATATGTAAAAATGGCCATATTATTCTACACCAGGATCACAAACTCAAATGCCTACACACGAAGCATGTAACATAAATAAGGAAAGCAGGCCAGGTGTGGGCTCTGGTAAACTCAAACAGTGCCTCTCAAACTTTAATGTGCATACAGAAATCACCCTGTTAAAATTAGCATCCTGATGCAAAAGTTCTGGAGTAGAGCCCAAGATTTTGCATTTCAAACAAGCTCCTCAGAGAAGCAAAGGACTAGAGAATTCTCTTCCCTTTCTGCTACTTTGCCCAGACCGACACCTTCCACACAGGAATACCACCAGACTGGGTGCTGCCCGATTTCTCAAAAGCTGGAAATTCATTCAACCAACTTCCCAATCTCATGTGTTGCAGGTATTCTAAACACTGAAGAATAGCAGTGAACCAAACAGATAAAAATGCATGCCCTCATGGAGTTAACGTAGTAATAGGAGGGGAGAGACACCTAGTAAGATAAATAAGTAAAATGTATATGCTAGTGCTAAGTGCTTAGGGGAAAAAAATCAAGTGACAGAGAAACAGTGTGTGCGTCTGGGTGGAGGCAGGGATGCAATTTTACATAGGGTGACTGGAGCTGGACTCACTGACGATAGAACATTTGAGTCCCATGAGGAAAGTGAAGAAAAAAGCTATGAGGCTGTCTAGGGAAAGACCAAAGGAGAGGTAAACAAAACAAAACAAAACAACAAGCAAAAAAAAATAGGATTCAGAGCACTCCTGGTGTGGAGCCCAGGCAGCTGAGGAGCAGTGGGAGCTGGGAGGGGCTGGGAGGACATCTTAACGCGCAAAGCCCTCCTGTGTCTCCTCAGATTGTCAAGTGCCAACCATTACCTTTGGAAAATGAGGCCCACGGACACCACTTTCTGGCCTCTAGAGTTTTAAGAGTTTGAAAATACAGTTAACATTTTAGTGAAATGCTTTATGAAAAAAAATTATTAGCCATTTTTATCACTGCCTAATTTCTTCTCTTAAAATATACTAAAAATACGTACCTGTATCATCAGAACTTATTATTGAAAATGTGCACACCAAAGATCCACAAAGAATTAGTGCGGATGTTAGGACCTCTCAGTGACCAAAGGGTGGAATAAAATCTCAGCAAAAGACAATATTCAGTTGTCCTTCATCTGTGACATAGCTGCCCCTAGGTCATCTGGAAGACAGACTAGGAACTGTTTTCCTGGTGCTGGGGGCAGGTTTGCACTGGAGACGTACAGCTATTCCTCAGTCTCTCCCTTAAGCACTTGAAAGGGAAGTGGCCCAGGGAAAGGACGCTTTAAGAGACAGTAAATTTAATTTGCCTTTTATCTTCTTGATACGGGATCTTGTATAGCCGGAAATCTCAGGAACAAATCTGCAACGCTTCTCAGGAAATCTATAGAATTTCATGTATGTAATCTGTACATATGCTAACCTCATTCTTGGTGCCATCTTACTTTGCTCTTTATACTTTTCCATTGTCTCATTTTCTTAATAATATTAAATTTATTTTCTCTTGGCATATTATATGTATCTTCACAATCCTTAAGTCTCCTTAAATCCTTTTCAAAATGAGGTCTGGAATCCATTCATTCATTAAATATTTACTGAATTTCTACTATGTGGTAGGTATTATTTTAGGTGCTTGGGAGTATTAGCAGAGGAAAAAAAAAAAAAAAAAAAAATCCCTGCCCTTAGAAAGCATACAGAAACACAAATAGAGAAAGAGTCAAAGAAAAAAGAGGTAACTTGCTGACAGGATTCTGATTTAACCAGCAACATAATTGGTTATAATTGTGTGTCTCCATTTATCATTATAAAACTGCTAATTCACAGACAGCTGAAATATCTTCCACAAAGTCACAGTATGAAACAAAGGTAGCATTTGTAATACAACCCATGTTAACAGACATGATATAGTTCCTCTTATTGAATTGCTATATAACTCACTGATTCCTCTAAGGAGAGGGTAAAAAGAAAATGTTTAACACCAATTTGGAACTTCTCAATTTTCATTTTTAAAAATTCTAAATGAAGTCATAAAACTGCCAATAAAATAAAATCAAACCCATGAAACATGTAGTTAAACTCAGTCACAGGTATTTATTACAAGGAAAAAGTATGTTAAATCATGCAGTTAAATGAATTATCATGCAGGAAAATAACGTCTTTGCAATTCAAGTAGTTTCTATTGCTGGATTATGTTTTTTTTTTTTTTTTTTTGAGACAGAGTCTCACTCTGTTGCCCGGGCTAGAGTGAGTGCCGTGGCGTCAGCCTAGCTCACAGCAACCTCAAACTCCTGGGCTCAAGCGATCCTCTTGCCTCAGCCTCCCGAGTAGCTGGGACTACAGGCATGCGCCACCATGCCCGGCTAATTTTTTCTATATATATTTTTAGCTGTCCATATAATTTCTTTCTATTTTTAGTAGAGATGGGGTCTCGCTCTTGCTCAGGCTGGTCTCGAACTCCTGAGCTCAAACGATCCGCCCACCTCGGCCTCCCAGAGTGCTAGGATTACAGGCGTGAGCCACCACGCCCGGCCCATTGCTGGATTATGTTAAGTTGATATTTCCTTCATTTGCAGTTTGAGCCAAACCATATGACCAATGGAATAATAATTGCATAATCATTGAATCAACAATGCAATGATTCATTAATCAATGAATAATAATTACTGAAAGATACCACAAACCCAATCACGTTGTTAAAGACAAAGAAACTCAGTGAGAAGTTGCCAAAGCATCACGTTATTACTGCTCTTAAATTGATAAGCTAGAGCATTATTTCCCTCAAAAATTATCATATTATTTGATGCCAGGGAGGTCTCAATTATTTTTGTCCTAGGGCCCAAGGAAACCTTTCCAGACTTTCTGGAAAAGATGTACATTGAAACTGGTCAGGCATGGGCCAAATCCTTCATTTTATCAATGAACCAAATGGTCTTTTCTTAAACCTTTTGCAGAGCAAAGGTTTTTTGTTAAGGAAAAAGTGGCAATGTTTGATTCATAAGAATAAATTTATTTCTTAAAAGAATGCATTTAGGATATAATAAGGCTTCTGAAAATTAATTACTTAAGGGGTTAACCACCAGACATTCACTGCTATTGCTTTTATTGCACCATTTGCTCTGTGATGTAGCTGTACTGATATCTTAGATCCTAATAGTACAGAAGAGTAATTCCTAAATCACTTAGTATACTTACTAAAATATAGCCTATTTGTAAATAAATATTTTGTAATCATTGATCCAAAGCAGAATGTACCCCTTAAGAGGAATAATGGTCCACAGGGAGGTGGAAGAAACATTGAACCTTTTATATTTATTATTATCTCATCCATTTCCATTTTTGAGTTGGATGATTTATAACATACAAAATATATTGGTATAGGATTAAAGGTATTCAATTTATAAATATAATGTATATGTGTATATGCATGTGGGGGGTACATAAGGTATACATGTTCAAAAATATATTTCCAATCAAAAATGTGCGTTGGTCTTCTATAACAGGGGGCAGCAAACTTTTTCTGCTAAAGGTCAGACAGTAAATATTTTAGCCTTTCCAGGCCATATACCATCTCTGTTGTATATTATTCTTCGTTGCTTTTCTTTTACAACTCTTTAAAAATACGATGACTGCCAGTAACAAAAGATTACATATTGAATGATTTCATTTATATGAAATGTCCAGAACGAGCCAGTCTACAGAGACAGACAGTACATTAGTGCACTAGTGGTTGCCAGGGGCTGGGGAGCAGGAGAGAAACGGAGAATGAGTGCTAATGGGTATGGGCTTTTTCTTTTGGAGTGATAACATTGTTCTAAAATTCCCTGTGAAGATGGTTACACAACTGTGTGAATATACTAAAAACCACTGAATTTTATAATTTTAATGGGTGAATTATATGGCATGTGATGATATGTCAATAAAGCTGTAATAAAAACTAAAAACTCCATTCTTACCTCATGGCTGCATTTGGCCCACAGGCTGTTGTTTGCCAACATGTAATCTAGAGCAACAGTTCTCAAAGTGTGGTCTGGGAACTCCTGAGGGTGTCCAAGACACTTTGGGAGTGGGGTAAGGAGGAGGCTGGAAATCAAAACTATTATCACAAAAAGACCAAGACATCACTTGTCTTTATCGTTCTTACATTCTCACATGTATACAGTGAAGTTTCCCAGAGCCTACCTGACATGTGGTATTAAAACAGACCAAATGCAGAAGCAAATATAAGAATCTGGCCAATCCTTTTTCCTGCCTAGAATGTGGGCATAATGCCCACGGTGAAGCAACCACCTTAAGACCATGAGGAACAAAGTCCAGGCTAAGGATAACTGAGCAGGAAACAGAAGAAGCTGCCACCCTTGCTAGCACTGTGGAACCACTATACCATCTCCAGTCCAGATTTCCTACATGAAAAGAAGGACCTGTTTTCAGGATTTTGTAACTTGTAGCTAAATAAAAGTCTTTACATATACAGCGTCACATCGCTCCGCTATTCATACATAGAACACTCCCCTGGCCACTGCCTCATCTCAAATAGCATCAATGCAGCTTACAGGACGCGGATGGCAGGGCCATTGATCAGCAAAGAGGGCAGAGTAACTGCTCTCCCTCATGTGCCAAGTTTTCTCTCCTCGGTGCGTTTGAATGCTTCACTTGACCTGCCTGGATGTCCTTCTCCCGTCTCCCAAAGTTCAAAGCTTATCCATTCTTCAAGGCCAACCTAACTAATGAGTCACCTCCTCAGAATACATCTTCCTTTATTTCCCAAGGAATCACCAACTACCTCTCCCACATCTGTGCCTCAAAGGGCGCTTACTCTCTATTCTATATTTTGTTAATTTCTGTCATATAATTCACTTCTGTATCCCCCGTCATATTTACCAAAGGATTTTGCACCAAATAAAAACTCAAATTTCTGTCCGTCATATCAATATTACTACCCATAATCAAGTTCTTAGAAAACACCATAGGAGGAAAGAGTGTTTAAAAGTCCCCTCTCCACAAGTAATCTCACGTCCTAGGCCAAGCTGCCCAGATTGTCTCAGTCGTCAATTTATTGTGCCACTAAGAGTTAGACAGCAGTATTCTCCTTTCACCCAATTTTAATTTAATGTAAGAATTTATGTGTGTCTAATGAAAATCAACTCAACCCTGAACTCCCTTTTAAAGTCAATAAAGGAAATCAGGGAGACTTAATTAAATGGTGAAATAAAGTCCTTTTAAGGAGGATTTATGACCCTTCTGTGTAAAGCATTTAAGATAAGAAGGTGTTGATAAATTAGGTCTTGGCTAGATAAAAATTTAAACATATGAGTATAGCAGATTATGAAGTTGCCTTTCATAAATGCACATCCCAGGAATAAACTGGTTTATTCATTCTTTATTATGTTTGCTAACTGGAAAAAAAATCACTTATTTTCAGAGCCTTATTGTTTTTTGGCACCTAGAAATCTAAGCTATGCCTCACAGGGAAGGTCCACTTCACGTGGCTTAGTATTTTGACTGTTGCGGGCTTCAGCCATCCATATCAGGCATACAGATATTCCCAGCAATGAATCTTTATAGTATTTGTCTATTCCAAATAGGCAGGGCTCCAGGAAAAATGCCAAAAAAGTGTTCAACAATAGGACCATACATGCTGATTAATGATAATTCTCTTCCTATAAATGTCAAGAAGTAAATATAGGATACACTGAGGATAAGCAGTTATCCTCATGAAGAGTATTCTATGGGAAAATAAACCATAAACAAAGTAAAACAAGCTGCTTTACTGAAAGATTTCAGAGCCTTTTCCATGTCAATATATACTATGATACTTGCAAAGTAAGCAGTATTCCTCAAATTAATGTGGCCCAGCTCACCTTATGATATTTTGAGCCATAAAAATACACTTTCCTAAGTAAGGTTTTTAAGTGAGTACTCACTAGGTACTCCAATTCCTACTTCTGTTCTACCTGGAATTAGTTCTGGAGTCAGAAAGATATTAAAGTAAGAACAACCTGAACTCATGAGATAAAAGGAGAGAGCCTTGGTAGCATCATGATTATCCGCGCTATTTCTCTAAAGTATCCCCATTGAGGGAGCTGGAGAAATGGTTCAATCAGTCAAAACGTCTGGTTACTGGCACTGAATGTGCTTGGCGCTCTCCCGTGAACTGCTGGGGCCGCTTCAACCTCACCCTTACGTCTCAGTCCTGGCAGCACATGCCTCTGAGCACTGCTTTTTGTAAAAAGAACAGAAGGTAGGAGAGAGATGAAAATCCTAGCAGAGAATTACAAAATGGTCCAAAGGAGAGGCAAACCAAATTAATTTCCTACTCTGTGGAATCAGTCAAAAGCTGTGTTATGCTGTTCTAACAGGAGCCTACAAGTAAAACATTCCCACTGAAATGTGCCGGTTCACACTGTACGTCCTTCAAAACTCAGCTGGGCACAGGGGTCCTGCTCATCCTAGACTTCCAGGGACAGAGAAGTGGCACCTGACACATGCGTCCATAATGAAGGGGGGGTGGCTGGCAGGCAGAAAGAAAACTCTGGCTTAGTCTGAGTTCAAATGGGCAGAGATACAATCCTATCTTGCACCAAGACAGGAAACCTGAACATCTGTAACAGCATCAATGTCTATGACATTGTTCAATTATATTTATTTATTTTTGAAAATGCTACAAATTAAGCTGTGATGTAACAAAGTGCCTGGATTTTGTGACTAGGAGAACCTGCTTGGGATTTGGTTCTGCCGCTGTCTAGCTTTTACAAACACTAAAGTTGGGCTTTCCTTACCACTGTGATCTAAAAGTTGTTGGTAACTTGCACATTATTTCTAAAGTAGCCTGAAATGAAGATAGAAAGGCAATGAATAAATGAAGACAAGAGAGCAGGGGAAAGAGAAAAGGCAGAAAAAAGGTAGCATAAGCAGTACAACAGCAGTTTCCAAAGATAAATGTTTTAACCAATCTTTGCCACAATATATTTCTAATTTACCTGCCTTTAAGTCATACTTTTCAAGTTAACCTTGAACCTTGAAATATAGAAGGGAGCAAAAAAACCCAGTTACCAAAGAGCCCTTATAAATTAAAGCCTGAAGTTGGGCTCAGTCCCTTTTCATTGAAGACTGACCCCCCTTCCTGCACCCGCCTCCTGACACAAAGCTGGTTTTGTCCCCAGCCCTGCATCGCCTGCACAGGACAGAGCGTACATGTTGAAAAACAGCTGTTTGCTGACAGACTGTGAGCTGGGAAGCTAGAGCTAAGTGAAGTGGTTAACCCACATCCCTTCCCTACCGATAAAGTGCTTTGATAAGCAGGCTACACTGGCAAAGCTGGATAGCCTGCCAGAAGGGCCCGTTCTCAGGAATGAATACAGGCTTGTTTGAGGGGAGCTTATGCTTTCACATGGTTGACTTTAGCATTCACTCCTGGTCCCCACCTCCGCTGGGCCCATATGCTTCAGTGTTCTTTCAGCTAGCAGCAGCAAGACCAATCAATTCTTCGATATGTCAAAGCAATATCCTGTTCATACAGGAAAACAAATATATATTTTTAAAAACTGTAAGAAAACACCTCTTAATGTAACTTTTCTCAAAAGTATTCTTCCTAATTTAAACTCCTACTACAAATAAAGCATTAAAGAAAACACTCCCCCTGAAATATGCTCCTCGGATCAGTGACTGCTGAGTAACACAGGAACATAAATTTTTCTCCAGCTTTTATTAACAAAATGAGATTTGAAGTTAAAAAAATATGTGGTTAATTTGGAGTTCCAACTACTAAGCACCTTTGGACATACAGTTGCTAATTAAAGGCAGAAGGCAGGAGCAATGTGAATGCACACTAACTTTAATGAATGTTTTTCTTCAAGAACGAGTCCCTCGTTGAGATTTGTGGACTGGAGGGCTTGAATTCCATTAAGATACAGACATGCGTCACTTAACAACAGGAATACCTTATGAGAAATGCATCCTAGGTGATTTCGTTGTCACGTGAACATCATAGAGTGTACTTACACAGATCTAGATGGCATAGCCTACCACGCACCTAGGCTGCTGTTCCTAGGCTGCAAACCTGTTACTCTACTGAATATTGTAGGCAACTGCAACATAATGTTAAGTATTGGTGCATCTAAACATATTCAAACTTAGAAAAGTACAGTAAAAGTATAGTATAAAAGATAAAAAAATGGTAAGTGTGTACAGGTAACTTACCACGAATGGCGCTTTTAGGACAGGAAGCTGCTCTAGGTGCATCAGGGAGTGGTGAGTGAATGTGAAGGCCTAGGACATTACTGTACACTACTGTGGATTTTACTGTGTACTTAGGCTACACTAAATTTATTTTAAAAATTTCTTTCATCAATAATAAACTTAGCTTACTATAACTTTATTTGATAGACTTTTTAATGTTTTTTAACTTTCTGACTCTTTTATAATAACACATGGCTTAAAAGACAAATTCTACAGCTACACAAAAATATTTCCTTTCTTTATATCCTTATTCCATAAGCATTTTTCTGTTTTCAGTTTTTATTTTTACTTTTTTGTTAAAACTAAGACACAAACAGACACATTAGCTAGGCCTACACAGGATCAGGAGCATCAGTATCACTGTCTTCCACCTCTGCATCTTGTCTGACTAGAAGGTCCTTAGGAGCTGTCATCTCCTGTGATAACAATGCCTTCTTCTGGAATGCCTCCTGAAGGACCTACTGGAGGCTTTTACAGTTAACTTTTTTTTTAAAATAAGTAGAAGATTCTAAAATAATAAGTACGGTATAGTAAATACATAAACCAGTAATAAAGTTTATTACCATCATCAAGTATTACGTACAGCACATAACTGTACATGCTATACTTTCATACGATTGATAGCACAGTGTATCCGCTACCACCATAGCAGCATCACCACAAGCGCGAATCATGTGTTGTGCTACAATGTTAGGATGGCTACAACATCACTAGGAATTTTTCAATGCCATTATAATCTTATGGGACTTTTGTCATATACGTATGTGACCGAAACGTCCTTATGTGGTACATGACTGTACTTTCTCTGAGCCCCAGACATAAGTGAGAGGGCACACCAGACCACGCTTGTACCTCTCTACAGACAAAGTGGAGTGAGAGAGGGCAGGCAGGCCAAGCTGTCCACAGGAGCATTTAAGGCAGAGGCCCAATGGCGATGCTGGGCCAATGTGAACATTCATCAACGTTAATCAGTACCAAGTCCTATACATATCATACATTTGGCTGAAATCCTGCTTAATGAAATGGAATTTTATTAGCATGCTTTTAGAGACAGAATCATGAGTGTAAAATTAGAGAGTGGTTACTATTCAGAATATGTGTTAGGAAACAGTTATATAATCTACTTGGCTTACTCATTACCAGAAAGGCTTGCTCTTTATAGCAAACATTAATAATATTATCTTTGTATTCACCATTCGTATGTCATTTTCAAGCAGTGATGCACAATACTTTTTGAAGTAAACTATATCAGCTTTGTAAAAGCAGTAGAGGACTCTATGAGGTGAAATAAAAGGTAATAGGAGGTGAGAGGGTTTAAGATCAACTACCCCAAAATATGACACCATGGCAGAAGCAGGAAGGTCACTGTCACCTTCCCCTTGCCCTTCTCCCCTGAAGGGGGTCATAAAACTCTCATTCCAGAGGGGCTCCCTATACCAGAGGAAAGGAACATTCTTATCTCTGAAGACACAGAAAAGAATCAAAACAAACAGGCCTTGGTAAGTTCCCCTGCACCAGCCTCTTTACTACCAATAAACCAGCCCTTTGTCCTCCAATCACATTGCTCCAGACTGTCCAGTTCTTCATTAAATTTAGCATTAAAGTACACAGGTTTCTCTGTTTCTTTGGGTCTTCTTTCTGAATGCTCTTATGTCACTTAAAACTTATAGCAAATAAAATTTCATGCTTTTCTTTTGTTAATCAGTCTTTTGTTTTAGGGACCACAGCCATGAACATTCCAATGGGTGAAAAAAGACCTAATTTTTTCTCCCCTATAGAGTAAACTTTACTTGGAGAATTCTTGCTCTGTGGTTCTAAGGTGGAAAGCTGACCAATGCTCAAAGGATACTGCACTATGTACAAATGCACATACACATGTATACAAAAACGCACACATACATATGTGCCCATATATATAAGCAAAATTTCTAATGCCTGCAAAGCCTGCTGTAAAAGGCAAAAACGATTAGAGAAATAAATGTCTAAAAGAGTATTGCAAGCTGTAAACAGAAAAAAATATAATAAGTGAAAAAAATGAAACACAAGAGAACGTGAATATTTGAGTCACGTGGAGGGTGGGGTCTTAACTAATGGACCACAAGTAAAAATAAAAGCATCCGTGAGATTTACTTCAGACCATTTATTTAAACTATTTTGCCTAAGACATTTTTACAGAGCCTTTTTGACACCAAGGCCATTTTGACTGGACTTAAAGAAAACAAACTATTGAAATGTTTTAACTTTTAAAACGTTCTCCACTAACATGCGCCACGTTGATCCTCACTGATCCTCACCTCCCACCCCGGGCCTGAAGCAGAGGTGGGGCACGGACACGGGAGCCGGTTAGGGGCAGCGGGGTCAGGACTGCACTAGGGCTCAGGGGTGTCTGCTGAACACATTGCTTGGTACGTTTTCTTAAACATCAACTTTACATCAATTTGACTTTGTAAAAATATGTATATTTGGAAACTACTAGAAAAGTTTCAGGTAAAAGTGGTAGAAAGTATACTACAACTAGCAGTAAAGGTAAGAAAATAAAGAATACCTTTTTAGAAAGCATATACATGTCCAAAAGCAGAGGTGACTGTGTCACCCGTGAATGTGACCATTCCCCACGTGGCAGATGCACACACGTTATTCGATGCCCCACCCAACCAAAGAAACCACTTTAATGGAAGGGGTGCCACTTAAATACCCTCACGAGTAAGCCTTTTTTCTGAAGGAGATTATGAGACAACTGTGTAAAATCATGATGAACTGACGTACAATATTTTAAAAGACGTAGTAAAGGAAAATTTTAAAAGTTTCCTTGTTTGAATGCTACATGAACTTGCATTTATGAGTGTTCCCATCTGTTCTACTGAACTTTAAAAAGTATTGCCTTTAATAGCAAATACTTAAAGTATTCTACGGTTAAGGAAAAGAAAAAATGTCAGAAATTACTCGCAATGGGTAAGGAAACATCCCAGTCTCCTTTCTCCTCCCTAGGGCACAAGAGCTGCGCCACCACTGGACCTGCTCCATTGGCTTCCGCACAGCCTCTCAAACCCACCTCCTCCTAACCCTACCTGAATTGTATACTTCGCCCTGCCCCATCCCCCATCCACCCTCCACACTGCAGCGGAGTTAAAACACAGTTTGTACACCTCTCTCAACAGCTTACACCATACAAATTACATGGGAAAATTATTCCAAAACAGATTTATAGGGCTCATCAATTGAGATTCTAATTTTAAAAGTCTGCCTTAGAACCTAGGAACTGAATTTGAATATGGATCCCAGGTGATTCTGACGTAGGTAGTCTTCAGAACCTACTTTAAGAAGTGCTAGTTATCAGATTCAAATCCTTCACCATTTCCAATGCAAATCTACACCACAGGAAATTTAATATTTTTTAAAAAGCTAGGGATAACTAACAAAGCCTGTTGGCAACTGTAATTACTTACTTTCCACTTGGACTCCTTTCCTTACATTAAGACGCCACACAAATTATGGTGTGATTCACAAGAACTCCCCCAAATGCTTCGGTCATAATCAGTTTTCACTTTGCTAAATCAATCACCCATATGACACTTTCTATACATTCCCTTGGTTCACTAAAGTACTAATAAAGACAGCATTACGGCTAAGGTGACATTTTTGGAGTTCTCTGGGGTTTGATCAAGACTCGTGAGCAGAAAAGAGTGCCCTGAAGACAAAAGGGTCCTGCAGGAAGCATAAGTTTACTGCGGTCACTCAGCACCTGAGCCTGAGGAGGAGCAGACAGCTTTGCCCACAGGGACAGCTGTCCTCTGGAGTTAGCTTACTTGGCCTCACAAGTCAGACCTTCTCTGTCCAAGGGAGGGAAGGCTGCACCACTGTCCAAAAATCCTGTTTTTTCTGTGCTTTAACAGGGCTCCTGCAAATCTTTACTAGTCAAGCAATCTTATGGAAAAGTACCCAGGTATTAGTATATCTCATAAAATCCTAGTTCCTGTCCCAATTTCATCTCAGTAGTCTTAACACCTTGATAAGCTGGATGGAGCTAGGCAGAAGCACAGCCAGAGCACTGGTTGCCACAGAGGCTGCCGACAGGGCAGGCAGCCTCGCACTGTCTCTACAACTTGCACCTGGCAGTCCACAGGCCAGCTACTAGCAAAGGAACACGTGGAATAGGACCGCTGCCACATGCATTTGGTTATTTTGGATTAAATAAAATACACCATTAACACTAATTTTACCTCTTTCTTTTAATTTTTTAATGTGGCTGTTATAAAATTTAAAGTTACATATGCTCACATTATATTTCTGTGGGACAGTGCTCACTTACATTCTTACCTATGACATAAAAAATAAAACTGTTTTTAAGTACAGCATAGTGTCAAAGTGAATATTAAAAAGACCATTTTTAATGAGAACACAGGTGTTCCATGGTTAAATATGTAAGTTGATGGCTTCAGACAATTTTTATGTTTGAAACATTTTTAGCCTATAATTTTTTCTCTTTCATGCTTTTTCTCAGGCCTCTGCTAACTTTTTGATTCAATTAGAAATCATTTCACCTTTTTCCAAAGCTCTCCAAAAGCTAAATGGCATGAGACTCATCCATTTATTAAAGACTCATAAACTCATCTAGAAAAAGAGCCTTTGGAGACTTTTTTTTATTACAATTGTTACTAATGTTTTACAGTTGTTACTTCTATGGTCACTAGTCTATTTAGATATTCTTGAACCAATTTTAATAATTTGTATTTTCCTATAAAATTCATTTTCCTAATTTTTTGATATCTTGTATGTTATGGTAAAAAACTCTTACATTTTAAAAAAAAATATCCCCTCTAAAAGATATTTTAAACTCTCACTTCTAATATTGCTAGGTACTCATTTCTTGTCCTTTTTTCTTGACTAGCAATGTCAATCAATAACCATATTTTAAATTCCTTAATTCTATTGTTTATATATGACTGCTTAATGTTATTGTATTTATATGCCAATAAAGTTCCTTAGTATATTTTTTTTTTCAGGTGTCTTATTTTCATTTTTTCCTGGGCTAGAATTGAATACTTAGCTGCCACTTATTATTATTCTTTCCTGTTTAATGATAAAATTTCAGTGTGATTTATAATTGTAATACCATTGTTATGGTCAAAATAATCAGTTCCTGCTGTTGTTTTTAAATTTCACTATAATTGGTTTGTTTTAGCGAGAGGCTACATTGCATGGTGGTAGTTGGGCTTATCAGCCTTTCCTAAAGTAATCTTAAATGAACTCCTAATGATTAAGTTCTTAACCAGGCTTTGAAATAAAGAATAGCCAGCCCCAGTCAAAAAAAGTCAAATTAAATTTTACTGTGAGCTCGATTTCAACAATCCCACTTTGTAAGCACTTACTATAATACCACTAGACATGGATGAAAACTATGGTTCATTTAAAACAATAAAATATTCATATATTAAAACAACTATCATTTTAAAATTACTAACCCAAGAAAACGAGACAAATTTGTTTTGTAAAATTTCTGTGATTCAAGCTCACAGATTTCTGAAAGCATATTTGTTTAGTACAATTTTAATTTTGATCTTCATATAGAATAACTAGATCATTATGGGAGGTATTCTTTAATCAAACCTAAAAGATAACACATTTGTAAATTTCTGTCTTAATTAAATAGGCAAAATATTCCTTCTACAATGTTTCTTGAATTTGCACATCATTCCCATGCAAAGGATAAGCTAATGTCCATGTTTCCTATATTTGGATGTTATTTGAATAAAGTAGTGCTAGTCTGCTTATTTTCTGACACATTTTTCAAACCTGTTGCAGGAGAGTGATAAAGAAATACGAGCAGTGATGGCAAGACTAAGTTTATCCCCCAAATCCATCATATTCCTTACATTAAATGATGGTTTGAGGAATTAGTTTTACATTCAAGCAAAAATATTTTTCTACTTGTGTGTACTCATGAATTTGTGTAGCAGATAAGTATGCTCAGAAATACAGGAATTACTAGAAATTGTGACTATATTGAGCACAAATTTCACTTTTCAGTTTTGTTTGGAAAAATCCCAGACACTAAAAACTCAGAAGCAGCTTAAATATATAATAAAACCAATACCCAATTCACACCCTAGATTACAGTCTTATTTAACTGACATTTGATATAATCTGTTAGGACACAAATCTTTTGGCAATTCTCTTTAGATTGTCCTGCAGAGTTCAAGTTATATTAAGAGTTGTGAGCACACAACTCTGGCAATAGTCTGGTAAACTGGATTAACCAATGTAACTTTACAGAACAATGGAACTGGAAGAGTAGGAAAGAAGGTGTGATTACTGGGGTCACAGAGGAATCTTTGGCTGTGCAAAGCAGATTTAGTGTAGAGTTCCTCTAAAATAGCCAATTGCCAGGCATGATTTTTAAAAACTGAATTACATTCAAATGACTCACATACTTTTAAAAATAAGATTACATTAAGTAAAATTATACATACTGAATATTTTTTAAAATGCATTGTTGGGGCAAAGTACATATAGTGTTAGAAAACCAGATATGAAAGTCTGATAATTGAACTTTAATTCCAAATACTTTTAGATGAAGCTATATCAATGTTTCCTCAATGCTTTTACCCTTGGGGTCACACTAACTAACAAAACTAAAAGTATATCGTACAAATACTCTGAAAACTAGTATCCAAGACGTCAATAAACATTGTTCAGGTTTACACATCCTCACCTGCCAGTAATGTTTGAACACCAATAGTAGCAAACTCGTTCTAACTACAAAGATCAAAAAACTGCTTAGGCTTTTTATGTCCTATATAAGAGATCTTTTCCTACCTTAAGGTTATGAAAATGTTCAACTATATCTGTTCTGGATGATTAATTATTTTCCCTTTCACATTCACATCTATAATCCATATAGAATTAGTATATATGTTGTAAGATTTTTTTCCATACAGCCAGGCGATTGACACAGCACCAATTAGTGAAAAGATGAGTCTTTCCCAAGGCACTGCAGAAAGTCCTTACCACTCTGTTCCACTGGTCTAGTTGTTACTCTTGGGCCAATGCCTCACTGTTGTAATTAGTAAACCTTAAAAATAAATCTTAATAACCAACTGAGCAATTCCTCTGACCATGCCATGTTTTCCTTCAAGAGTGTGTTGTCAATTCTTGTCCCTTTGCATTTCTGTTTATATTTTGGAATTAGCTTATTAATTTACATACCCACACATAAATCTGCTAGATTGCTCATACATCTATACATGATTTAGGGGAGAACCTACATTTTAATGATATTGAGTCTTCCTACCTGTCTCTATAGTGTTACCTACTTTTGCTTAGGCCTTCTGTAATTTCCTCTCAATAATAATTTTTCCTCTTGTGATATTGGACATTTTTCACTGCACTTGATACTTTTATGCTATTGTAAACAGTATCTTTATTTTAATTTTTGTTTTCTGTTTGTTGCTGTTGTACAAAAATATAACTGATTTTATGCACTGTATTGACTTTGTATCCAGCAACATTCCTGTTAAGATCTGAGTGTTTGTGTGTACCCTCTCCTCCAAATATCAATATAATGATAACTGGAGATGGGGCTTTTGGGAAGTAAGTAGGGTTAAATGAGGCATGAGGGTGGGGGCCTCAGGATGAGATTGGTGCCCTTACAAGAAAACACACCAGAAAGCTTGCACACATGCACGCTCTCTCTTCCTCTCCCTCTTGGCCATGTGACGACACAGTGAGAAGGGGAAAGTCTGCAAGCCAGGAAGAGAGCCCTTCCCAGGAACTGAATCTGACTTGATCTTGTGATTTCCCAGCCTCCAAAACTGCGGAAAAATAAATTTCTATTGTTTAAGGCACCCAGTCTATGATATTTTGTTATAGTGGTACAAACTAAAATAATGCCCAAAATTACTTATTAATTGCAACAATTTATCTACAGTTTCTTTTGAAATGTCCTTTGTCCACAATCATAGTTATCCACAAATAAGAGTGATTTCTTCATTCCCAAGATGCTTTTATTTATTTGTTTACCTATTTGCCTAAATGAATTGGATATGTCTTCCATTCCAATGGCAAATACATATATTGTTAGTGGACAACCTTGTCTCGTTCCCTCTATGAGAAAGATTTTCATAATTAAATAGAATGAATATTCTTTGTATACATATTTAGCTACAATGTGCTAAACAGACTAATGCTCCCCCATCAAGATGTCTATGTCATAGTCCTTGGAACCTGCGAATATGTTATACTTTATAGCAAAAGGGACTTTGCATGTATGATTAAGTTAAGGATCCTGAGATGGGGAATTTGTCCTAGAGTATTCAGGTGGGACCAGTGTGATCACTAGGGCCCTTTTAAGGGAAAGAGGGAAGGAGGAGGGTCAGAAAAGGTGCTGTGATGATAGATGCAAAGGCTGGAGTGATGCAGGGCCATGAGCCAAGAGAACACAGGCAGCCTCTCTCTAGAAGCTGTAATAGACAAGGAAACAATTCTCCCCTAGAGCGTCCAGAAGGATACAGCTTTGCCAACACCTTGATTTTAGCTCCATGAGACCTATTTTGGACTTCAGATCTACTGTAAGAACTGTAAGAATAAATTTTTGTTGTTTTAAGCCAAGTTTGTGGTAATTTGGTAAAGCAGAAATAGGAAAGTTCCCTTGTCAAATTGTTTTCTGCTTCTGGTAAGAGAATCATATAATTTTTCTCCTTTATTTAAATAATGTGGTGAAATACACTGATTGATTTTAAAATGTTAAACTGTCCTTGCATTCCTGGAATAAACTCAATTAGATAATGTTATATTAGCCTTATTATATATTGCTGGCTTTGGTTTGCAGGTTTTTTGTTTGTTTGTTTGTTTGTTTGCATAAAGGTTCACAAGTGAGATTGGTCTGTAATGTCCCTTTCTCGTAATATTCTTGCTAACTTAAACTATCAAAGATGTACTGTTTCATAAAATATTAATAAGTTGGGGAGCATTCCCTACTTTTATATTTCTTGGAAGAATACATGTAAGACTAATGCCATATATACCTTGACCTAAGTATATGTTGAGCCACATGATTAGCTCAAATAATAATCATGTCAATCATGTTGTTCAATTCTTCCCTATTTTCTATTTTCTTTGTCTGGTTCTAGCAGTTACTAAGAAAGGTGGGCTAAAATCTCCTACTATGATTATAATTTGTTTACTTCATCTATGAGTTCAGTCAACTTCTGCTTTATATAGTTTGATGCTAAGTGCAAATTAATTATTTCTTCCAGGGATTTGAACCTTTACGATTATAAAGTATCCTTCTTAACTTGTAGTAGTAGTTTTTACTTTAAAGATTCTGTATTTTCTGATATTTAGGAAAAGAAGTCATATCTAAGCTGGGAGTAAAAGGATGAGAAAAAGTCTGTTGGATAAAGAGGGGAAAAAAAATTCCACATGGCAATGGTAGGTCCTGGAGGCAAAAGTGAATATGGCTCCTTCAAGAAACTAAAAAACTTTGGTATCTAAAATCTGTGTGTAAGAACAAGAGTATCCATCCTACACCCCTTCCTCGATGACAGCCTGAGTCCTAATTTTGTTCTGGTATTCACTCTCCCATACGGTCAGGAAACACATGGTCTAGACCAAACTTCAGGAAAAGATTTTCTCCCCCAGTAATATGACATTCTCAGAGGAAAACCCAAATGTCTAGAGTTGTAGCAACCACTTTGTGACAATGAAGAGACTAATCCTAGGACCAAGATAATATAATAAGGAGGTCAGGCAAAGATGATGGAAGGAGCCTTTGTCTGCACTGATACTTCTGACCTGGCCCTGTATCCAGACTTCCTGCTATACAAATTTATTCATTGTTTAGAGAACTTTTACTTGGGTTTTCTGCTCCTTGCAGCTGATGCATATCCTTTTGTACCATTTCTTCATTTTTTTTAAATCACCAATTTTAAATAAGAGATTGCTGAAGAATAATTTCCAAAATTGAATAATCTTTACAAGAAGATATTTTCCCCTTTCCCAATAGACTGACATATACATATTACAAGATAGTCCAAAATATTTAGAAATTTAAATTTTAAAATATTAATATAAAAATATACGATTCTATAGTCCTTAAAAATTAATGGTCTTACAGAGATTTTATTTGAAAATATAGTTTCTATGTCCAGTCCTGAGAAAGTGGAAGTATAAAGAATTAAGAAATAATATATAAAAATGAATATAAGTAAATCCCAGGGAAATACACATACACTAACACATACACCTCACATATACACGACACAGACTAGCATGAGGCATTCCATAACGAAGCTCTTAGGGCTTGATATGGTTTGGATGTTTGTCCCTTCCAAATCTCACATTGAAGTTTGATCTCCAGTGTTGGATGTGGAGCCTGGTGGGAGGTGTTTGGGTCATGGGGGCAGATCCCACATGAATGGCTTGGTGCCCTCCACTGTAGTAAGTAAGTTTCAGCTTTGTTGGTTCATGTGAAGGTTGGTTCTTGAAAGGAGCATGAGCGCCCTCTCCCCTGCCTCTCTCTCTCTCTCTCTCTCTCTTCCCCTCTTCCTACCTCCCCCTCCTTGCCATGTGATGTCCCTGCTCCCCAACTTTGCCTCCTGCCACAATTATAAGCTATGTGAGTCCCTCACCAGCAGCAGATATTGACATCATGCTTCTTGTACAGCCTGCATAACTGTGAGCCAAATAAACTTTTTTTCTTTATAAATTACCCGGACCCAGGTATTTCCTTTATAGAAATACAAAACAGACTAAGAGCTTTTCTGAGAGGTTAAACAGATTACTAAGTACAAAAACAAATTAAAATTTTTGCATTTTTACATGATTATTTTCCATTCTCACTTTTACATAATCATTTTTTATAGTTGTATCATCAAATATTTGTATAATAGTTCAAATGATAAAATTATAGCAGAGATGAGGCACACATTTCTAATCTAATAAAGTACTTATTCAACGAGTAAAATTTCATAGAAATTTTTCATGAGAAATAAGAGATTAAATACATTGAGAAAAAATGTTTTCAAGTTCAATATGATCAAGGAAGAAAATTTAATTTTGCAACTATAAATGATCACAGAATAACTCAAGATAAAATATTTCTACTGATGGAGTACTACTAATTAGGTTAACATTACATTAACCAAATAAATAGTTGGGCAATTATCAAGGCAAATTAAGCAGAGTTTACTTTTCTGCCAATTATATACACAAATTACACAAGAGTGAATTACTTATATGTATGTTCCCCTCCACAAAATTACTTGAATAATCAAAGCTTATGTATCTGATTCATGAAGACTAGTATCTTATTAACAGATCAAATGTTTCAATACATTTTTTTTTTTTTTTTTTTGACAGAGTCTCACTCTGTTGCCCAGGCTAGAGTGAGTGCCGTGGCGTCAGCCTAGCTCACAGCAACCTCAAACTCCTGGGCTCAAGCGATCCTCCTGTCTCAGCCTCCCGAGTAGCTGGGACTACAGGCATGAGCCACCATGCCCGGCTAATTTTTTCTCTATATATTTTTAGCTGTCCATATAATTTCTTTCTATTTTTAGTAGAGATGGGGTCTCGCTCTTGCTCAGGCTGGTCTCGAACTCCTGAACTCAAACGATCCGCCCACCTCGGCCTCCCAGAGTGCTAGGATTACAGGCGTGAGCCACCACGCCCGGCCTCAATACATTAATATTAAAGAAAATATTCTAATTTCTACAAGAAACACAACAAAAGTGTTCATTCAAAATTCAGAGCAAATTATACCCATGAAATGCACCAAAGTGCCAAAAGAATACATTCATTTCTCAGAGAAAGTGAAGCAACAGCTATAAACCTCCATTCTAGGGTGCTGGAAAGCAGAAATTTCACTATTCTTTCAGCTGAAAATGTAACCTTTACACACAAGAAACACTTGCAAATATTAAAAATAGCCCAGAAAAATCTCCTTCCTAAGAAATAAAAAAAAGGCTATTTTTTTAAAGTGTCTACATACAGTAACTATAAACCATGATCAACATCAAAAACAAACAAACAAAAAAACAACTGCCTAAAGCCATTTGAGTACATCCAAAAGAAGGGAGATTCTGCAGAGGAAGTGACACTTGGAAAAAAGATAAAGGAATAACTCTAGTGAATTTTCTACATTTTATGAAGTTGTAGGCTTCACTTATACCCAACTCTCCAATAGAAAGCCCACTGTCTTATTGGCCTAGAGAACCAAAGGACAGAGTTTAGGGCAACCACAGCTACTGGAAATGAGGTTGGCAAAAACAGGGAATCCCAGTAAAGACAGAAACAGAGAAGATGATGCATAAATTCTGTGAATGAACTCTGCCCAAATCTCTGGCTGACCTGTAAACCACGCTAAGACCTAAAGAACTAAAATGTGATTTCAGTTTACCGCCCAGGACTCCAAGTTTGAAGTTTGAGTCATCCAAATTAATTTTTTGCAAAAACAAAAGCAAAAAAGTCACCACTGTTCAGAGAAATGCAACAAAATCCAGAAAAGAAAACATAAACCATTCTCAAAAGAGAACACAATACCAAAGACTGACCTTGAGATGACCCAGATGTCAAAATTAGCAGATAAGCAGTTACTGTAACTTTGATCAACGATATATAGAGAAATAGGCCCATGACAAATAAAAAAAAATCAGAAAAATAAAGCCTATTATAAAAAATAACAAAATAAAAATCATAAAACATCATATTGAAATAAAATGGGCATTGTTAAGCAGTAAATGGGCTTAGCAGCAGATTGGTGATGACGAAGGAAAGAGGAAAGATGAAGATAGAGCACTAGAAACCAGTGCTCTATCTGGTTTAAAAAGAGAAAATATCAAACAAAATGAAGAGATCTTAAAGACTTGTGGGCAATATTAAAACAATCCTATAATTGGGCTCCCAGAGAGAAAAAAAAGAAAAGAAAGAAAAAGGCAGAAGAAAGAAACTTTTCCAATAGGATAATAGTCATAAATTTACAGATTCATAAAGGTCAGCAAACCCCAAGCAGGATAAATGCAAGGAAAACTACATGTAGGTTGTCAGTCAAATTACTGACGGCCAATGATAAAGACAATTACCTAATTATTGCACGCTCCACCGTTTACTACACGACACTGGGAGTCTTCCTACACCCGTCATGTCTGGGTGTGACGCCTCTGGTATTTGCACTGTCCTGAATCTTGCCTTACTTAAGGATGTCAAATTATCTTCTCTCTTTCCCAACCAATTCTTCCTTCAACCTCACAGGACTACGTGTGGGCTTCTAGGTCCTTAAGAGCAGCCTTTTGAATGAATCCAAACTTTACAGAACAAATCTTTTCATTAAAAGGGGTACAGCAGGCCAGGCGCGGTGGCTCATGCCTGTAATCCTAGCACTCTGGGAGGCCGAGGCGGGTGCCTCGCTCGAGGTCAGGAGTTCGAGACCAGCCTGAGCAAGAGCAAGACCCCGTCTCTACTAAAAATAGAAAGAAATTATATGGACAACTAAAAATATATATAGAAAAAACTAGCCGGGCATGGTGGCACATGCCTGTAGTCCCAGCTACTCAGGAGGCTGAGGCAGAAGGATCCCTTGAGCCCAGGAGTCTGAGGTTGCTGTGAGCTATGATGACGCCCCGGCACTCTAGCCCAGGCAACAGAGTGAGACTCTATCTCAAAAAAAAAAAAAAAAAAAAAAAAAAAAAGGCACAGCATAGAAAGATGAAGCTGTTCTTGCCTCCTTTGGTGCTTAAAAAAGAACGATCTTGAAATCAGAAGGCCGCAGGTTCCCCACCCCTGTCATAGGTAGTCATGTGAGCATGTAGGGCCGAGTGGTTGATGGAGAAGAACACTTACTTGGATTTACCTCAGTTTAAAGGTTTCTTGCCACATTAACTAAAAAGAACTAACCAACTCTGAGGATTAGACATAGATCTGTAGATTAAATGTTGGGCTAATCAGTATGGCCCAGTGGTTAAAAGGCCGGGTTTTGAAGTCAAGCATGTTTGAATCTTAGTTTTACAATCTTCTAGCTGCCTCAAAATCACCCCCAAAAATACATACTATTATTACTGTTATGAAGATTAAATTCTTAGCACTGTTTCTGACATATAGAAATGCCCAATAATTGTTTGAAATTGTAATCATCATAATTATTAAGTTTAAGGAAGAGACCTACTAATTCTACGTTATTAAAACAAAACTTAACACATCTAATAATTTGCATTTCATAAAATAAATCAATCTAAGGCGTCATCGATTATAAGATGCATACGTATTTTATGTACCACACAGAAAGAAAGAACATTTCGTTGTGAAGTGAACCAGAACACATTCTAAAGCTTGCATTTCACCTCTTGATTTCAGAGGTGGTAACAAGTACATCTTAGAATGAATGAAATAAGGTGCATATACTAACTCCTTTCATCGTCACAAATTAAGTTCTACAAGACAGATACCATTATCTCTATGTATCAGAAGAAGAAATTGAAGTCCACAAAGTTAAGTAACTTGCCCAAACTCACAGAGGTGGTAAATGGTGAAAAAAGATTCAAAGACAGGCAACCTGGTTTCAGAGTTCTTGCTATCAGCCAATGTACATTAATCAATGCCGCTGTTTTTCTTGGGTTCTGTCTTTTTATTAACTTTAAATGTTCACCAATCCTACAGGGCTCAAATCTGCACAGGCCTAATATCAGGCTCTGACTGGTGAAAAAGAGCCATTCTGTGTCCCAGGAGACAAAATGTGGCATCTATTATTTATTACAAAATTCCACACAGAAGACCAGGGGTTTGCAACCCTGGCTGCCCATCAGAATCACTTCAGGTGCTTCAAAAACCACAGATGCCAGGAAGTAACCCCAGATTTACTGAGTCAGAAGCTCCAAGGTTGGAATATAGAGATCTGCACTTCTTTAAATTTTCCAAAACTGACTCCGCCACACAGCCAACCTTGAGGACAAATCAACCTCGTTTTTGATTATTTAATTTTTTCCACCAGTACACTCTCCATTACTCTTACCACCAATAACCTGCACCCAAGTAATAAAAAGTTGACTGTACACCAAAGTATTGTGATGTTAATATGATCTTAGTTTAACCTCATTACATTTTTAAAAATAAAAATTTATTTATATACTTGGGATTGCTGAGAAAGGGAATTTCTGTTTCTGTATAAATGCAGCATTATCACCCAACATTTAATACATGGTAAAATGATCACAACACGGCAGTTCCTAACATGACAGGGGAAATGAAACAAAGTGCTTTTGAATGAAACATTCTCTCTGTCCAACTTCCACTTCAGTGACGAACACTGAAACTGCCTGTTTGGTAATGCTCTCCCAGGCCAGTGGTCTCGCTTCCTCCGGACATACTACAACAATGTGCTTCTGGGTGTGTCTCCCCCACTGACTGCTGAGCCCCTTCAGGGAAGAGACCCCATGATGGTATCTTCCATATATGGCTCAGTGATAAGAGTAGAAACTCAACACATAAGTGCTAAGTGAATGAACAAACTCTTCCTCAAATTCATACTTCACACTTAGTGTTCTAATATGTGTATATGAAATAGAACTCAATCATGTCCTCAACTTCCTTTTCCAGCTACATCTCTAACAATAAAACCTCACACACCTTAATCCCCAGTAATGTTGAATTACTCATGTCTTTATGTATTACCCAATTTTCCCAAGAAACTGACAATTCCACCAATATCTATTCTCAAAATCATATTTATCCTTCAAAACATAAATTTTACCCCTTTCATTAAAACCTGCCTGATTCCCTTAAATAAAATGTGTCGCTTTAATCATCAGCTACAGTAAAATTAAAGGAATCAGTGTGAGGAAATATGGAAAAATAATTCATGGCATTCTTTCTATGTTTCAGAGTGCTAAGGGATCAATATCAGATGAGAGCCATACTGTCCAACAGAACTTTCTGCGATAATAGAAATATTCTATATTAGTATCAATACTGTCCAGTAGACAGACGTGGCTAGTGAGTACTTAAAATGTGGCCAACGCTGTTTGGGAGCTATACGTTTAATTTCATTTGACTATAATTAAAATGTAAATGGAAACAGTCATATACTCAACACGGCCACATTGGGTAGTGCAGGCCTAGAAGCATACTGGGGTACGTTTGCAGAGCACTACCTTCAGCCTCATCCTACCCAATCTTTATATTAATACCTTGGATCATGCATTTCAGTGTTAAAAAGCTGGAAAGGGAGGTTAATAAGTTAGAAGGAGGAATAATGGCCCTAAAAAAAAGGAGACATCAAAGTGCTGGTACCAAGGCCTCTATCCAGCACATTTAATGAAAGCAAATATAAAGAGACTAAAACACCAAACCCAGAAAACAAACACAAAAAGCCTCATGAGTACAGGAGGAAGATGGTGTGAACTCACTGGTATACAAACAAGAAAAACAGAACAAAACAGTTTTTAATTAACTGAAGCTTAGCATGCCAACACTATGACACTGACTACCCAAAGAGGCTAATGGCATCATAGCTATATATACAGACAGAAGCCACTTCCAAAGTGAGGGAGAATGGCCACTCCACCCTCTGCAGGCTGGGGAGCTGTGCCTGGTGCATGGATTAAGTCAGGGTGCCACACCAAAAGCAAGGCCTGGTCCAACTGAAGCGGGTTTCATGGAGAGAGCCAGGATGGTATTTGTGGGCTCAAAATCAAGAGAAGAATCTGATTTTTCTAATACTGTCGTGTAAATCAAAGGTGTGCCTGGGAAGCAGATCTAGCTCTTCCCTCCCACCCCCATCCGTTCTGTCCACTAGAAGACAGGCATTCACCACATATTTCAAAGTTGTTTTAAAGGCCCTAGATTTTAGCTCAAAATGCTGGCAGGGACATCTGTTAAACATGTCATCATACCCACCACTTTGTCATGCACCCAATAGAAGGCTATATTTGAAAATGTGCAATTGATTATAACTATTATTGTGTTTGAATTTGAGGCAGATTGATAATCTGATTATTAGAATGATATAAAATATTACATAGCTTTATTTACAGTACTCGTTATCTTCCTCTTTCTTAAGTGATGTTCTAGAAAATTATTCATTTGTTTAGCAAGACTTAAAAATGCATTACTATTCAAGTCCTAAGGAAAAAAATGTACTTCATCTTTGAATACTTTTTAAATTTACCAACCCCAAATATATACTAAATAATTCTGGTAGGGCAAAGCTCAAAGAAAGCCATTGGCCTGAAAAAATTTATATATTAATAAATATGAATTTTTAAAAAAATGAAAACAGGACTACCCCATTTTCAGCACGTACACTAGAGTGTGGCTTGAATTTCTTTACATTTATAAAATAAACTTTATAGTTGAAATGACACCAAATAATACAACCACATTTTCAAAATACAAACAAAAGACTACATAAGTAGTAAATATGAGCCTTCTCATTTTTTCATTAGACTATGTTTTCTAAACGGTTCTCTCTGGTCACTAAACCACAGAAGGAACACTGGTGACATAAATATCCACATTTTACAGGTGAAAAATTGAGGTCACACAACCAGCCTCCCCAAGTGAGAGAGGTATCTGGTATCCTGCCTCCTGGGTCTTCTCTACTCCTAGGCCTCCATCAAGACTGCTTCACTGCTCTGACTCTCCGGGAAAACTAGGGAGGAGGCTGCCACAGTGTTCATTTGTTTTCCTTAAGTACCCAACAGGAAGCACAGCTTAAATACTTGTATTTTATTTCCAGGTTCTTGATAAATGGAGGTGAAAACAGCACAACAAAACAAAGCTAGTTTCTAAGTTTTGTTACTATATAGAAAATCGTCCATTGATTCAAAAACTACTGATTAAGCACCTACGAATGGGCTATAACCATTCAGGGAACCATTCTAGTTCATCCATTCTAGGAGGTGCTACAGAGACAAAATCTCTGCCTTCCTGTATCTTATACTTTAGTGGGGGAAGAATAAACAGAAACAAGGAAAATATATAGAGTTTGTTAGATAATGATAAGAGCTATGGAGAAAAATAAAAACAGAGAAGGGGGTGAGACATGGGTAGACTGCACATGAAACAGGGTAATGGAACACCTCACTGAGAAGGAGACCTCTGAGAAGACCCGAGAAAGAAGGAACCAAGCCGTGAAGGCCTCTGGGAACAGAAGGTCCTGAGGGCGGGAGAAAGGCTGGTGTGTTCCGGAGTCAGCAAGAAGGACAATGTGGCTGACACTCCGGGGCAGCGGGAGACAAGGGTGGAGCCAGGCCCTGGAGACCCTTGTAGAATTGACCAACTACTTGCTCATCAAAGCCTTCATCACCCACCCACCCTCACTCACACCCTGTGTCCCTGAACCTCACTCCTCTGAGATGAGACACAATCAAATAGAAGTCATTGTATTTTAGAAATAGAGGAAAACATTTTTTCATGGATTGACAGATTCCCAAGATTTATCCTCAGGTATAGTGTGTTACTCTAGAAAGTGAAAATAACATTATGTATTGATCAATATTAAACATCTTAAGTGGCTACCAACTCACATTATTTGAAACTATTAAATACCTCTCTTGGGATGATTATTACAGACACTTATTACAGCCCCAAATAAAACATTAGGAGTTAAGAAGATAGAGGAAGAAATATGTGTGTTGATTTAAATTTTATCTCGTTGGTTATTATTTATCTTTACCATACACTAACTGCTTTCAAATGTTTTTATAGCTATAAATTTTGACTTTAAAACCTGAAATCCTAACCCACGGCAAGGTAGTTGGCTTGGTACTATGAGTTTGGCAGCTGAATAAAATTGAGAACTATATGTTAATCATACATTCAATATTTTCTTGACCACAATTATGCCCAGATCAGCACAAGAAACCAGAGAAAGCATCCTGCCAGCAATACTCCCTGCAGCTGGCCCTGAAGCAATTTTCCTACCTGTGGTCACAGGAGGGAGAAGCTTCCCCGGAGCCCAGGAGAAGCACCTACCTGAGGCACTGGAGGTGCCTCTGAAAAGTCTACACAGTTGTGTGCAGCAGTCACTCTTCTGGGTCATTGACTTCTTCAATACATATGTCTATATATTAGGAAATCTCACAGAACTAGTCAAGTAGATCCAATTCAAAAACAAAATTAAAAATATATTCTGTATTGTTCTGCATCATTGACCTGGAACATTTGCTGCTTTTAACAAATATTGGGAAGAAAGGATTCCTTATACTTAGACCACTGGGACTGACATGGTTATTTGTGAGGATCACAAGAAGAACTGTGACAGGCACATCATCGCTCTAAAATAAGAAAGAATATCCTCTTTCTTTAGTGAACATATGCATAAATTGTATTCAAAAATACGTGGCTGGTAAAATTTTAAGGCCAATCATTCTTTCTCCATTCATTAAAACAAACCAAATATCAAGTTACAAAAATAACCATTTTCTTTATTAATGATCCAAATTACCAAGTCTTAAATCTCATGCCTTGATTTCATCCTAAAAAATTAACAGCATTATTCTATAACCTATATTAAGAGATGAGTTGTAATAAAAAGGATCAACTGGCAGCAAATAGACTGGAGTTTTAAAATTCCCAACACTAGCTCTGAATTAATCAATTTTCCTGAGCCTTAGTTCACTCACCTATGAAATGAGGATACCCTTTCTCATTTGTGAGGGTCGGAGATGACAAACACAAACCATCTAGCTCTCCATAAATTGTAGCTATAGAATTATTACCACCAATTTGCATTAGAATTTGTTGTTGGTGAGACCCTATAACCATGGCATCCGCCCTGATGAACCATGGATGTAAGCTGTGGCACACAAGCCCAGGAGGACAGAATTCTGTCGGCTTCCCCTCTACTTCCCCCATGCATGGCACAGTGCCCAGAATTTTAAAGGTATTGAATAAATATCTTTTTATTGGAAGGAAAAAAGAAAGATAAATCACTACCCCTGTGGAATATTTTAATAAACCTCAAAGTTGAGATCAGCCTAAATGTTTTGCATCACTTCCTGCTGTAATAGTACACTGTGAGATTTCCAATATTAAAGATGTCCAATAAGCAAGAAGACCTTTAATTTCTCACGGAGTTCATTTACCTGAAATAGTGAAGATTTGTTGTATTTTTTTCAATTTGCAAGTAAGTACATGTCAAGACATTCCATACTTGAGACCTAAAAGGCCAAGGAATCAAAAAGCACAAATATTCACAACGATAAACACAGTGATTGTATTTCTCATAATGGGAAACTATGTAAAAACAAACAAAACCAAGCCATAATAAATGCTAAGTATAATACAAATACCAAAATCAAACTACAATAAATGCAAATATATGAAATGTTTAAGAAACTGCTAACACTGTACCTAAAACCTTTATAAGGCTAGCTCTTGCAGGCATGTTCCAAACTCAATAAAGGAGGCTGATGCCACAATGGCTGTCTGAAACATGCAAGTCAAAACACAATCCAGAGGCAACAAAGCACTTGTGGAGCCCAAGGTCTCAGCAGCCCTAAATAATATACCACCTGTCATTATGTCAAACAATTTGGCCCACTTCCATAATAAGACAAAAGTCACTTTTGTTGCATGTCAAATGTGCTGAGAGAACAAGCCGGGAAAAGCTGTTTGAAGGTTAGAAGTACTCCAAGCAGTTTTAAAGAACAGCAATAAATAAAACTTGTTAATGCCCCTAACATTGCTTTTCAAAAATAGTCATGAATTAACATATTTTACCAGTATAGCTACATGCCCAGGTGATGGACAAATTGAGTTATATAAATAGGTGATCTACAAATAAACATATCAGGAATGAATAATTAATTACAGACCATGTGGAAAAGATATATCACAAATTTAAAACATCAACAAAAGACACCCAATGAAATGAATTTCAAACTACAAAGAGTAGAACTCATATTTTCCATCACCTGAAAAGTAGACCCTGTCATAAATTATGTTTTCATATATCAAATTGATACTAAAAGGCAATTCAAACTTAGAGAAGCACTTCCAAATTCTAGATTTTTAAAAATTAAACTTAGGTAATCACAATATATAATTACTGTATTTTTCAGTTTATCAAAATTTAGTAAAAGGATTTTGGACATAGGGATAAGAAATAACAAGGCCAAGGGAGGTTTAAAAGAAATCTAAGTGGGGGAGGGTAAGGAAGAACAGAGAAAGAAAAAATATATTTTGGCCAACCACACTTACATACTTGAAGCAAATTCCTTCTTTGCTAAATATTTTCCCATTATTTTTGTCCCTAGGGCTGGCTGACAGAGACATTTTGTCCATGTGAAGGGAAAACCTGTTTTTTCCCCTACCCAGGATCTCAAGGTACCTCTTCCCGTGCCCCAACCATTCCCTATAAACAGTTTCTTTCACCTTTATCATCCCATTCTGGCCAAGTTCCTCAGGTTCTCCAAGCCTTGCTGCCACAGCCCTGATACCGAGGTGAGGGCAGTGAGCTTGGGCAGTAGAAAGAGAAAAGCAAGCCCTACCTCACTTCCAGAAAAGCTAGGCTGATTTCATATTAGCTGATTCTTTAGGAATGTCACATACTCCACTTAGAGAGTGCTGGGAGGGGAGGGGTTACTGTTAGTATTTCATTTATATTCCTACAAACTGCACAAGAACCCAATGAAGTAGGTGCCATTACCATCTCTGTGTTACAGATAAGGAAGGAAGCCAGAGCACAGAAAGGCTTAGCAGCTTTCCCAAGGTCACAGAAGGCAGCAACTGGCAGAGCCAGGGCTTCAGCCTCGGCCATTTAGCCCCAGTTCCCACATCTGAACCACTATACCCTATTACCCTGAAATTCTCCTCTCTGGAATCCTATTTAGAGCCCAGAAGCAGCAAACCAAGTAGGAAAGTACAACAAATAAAATTTGAGTGTAAACAATTCTCTATGAGAATTCCTAAAATATTTATTTGATTACAGATTGATACAAATCTCATAATAAACAGATTAGGAGAAAAGCAAAACAAATTAAAATAAAATTATAAATTCACAAAAAGTCCGGGCTCTCAAAAAGGAGGTGGTTATGTGCTGTTTTTCTCTGGGTTTCAGAGTAGTCAAGGAAACCAATTAATCAGTCAATCAAACAACTTTAAATGGCTTTTGGAACAAAACAAGGAAGGGAAAATATAACATCAGACATTCATAGCTACATAAATTTCCACATGTAGGAAAGGGGAGACATGATTTGGAAGCAGTTAATGTGTTAAAGACCAGAGAGCCTCAGTTGTCCACAGCTTAGCATGCACTATTTGAGGTTGGTGGAGCAATTTTAAATGCTAAAAAGATGTCGGGCATACAAGCACAGGAATACCTGCAGAGGATTAAGGGAGGTACTTGCACTGCTGGGTGCCCACAACTGACCATGGCTGAGCAGACACTCAGGAGCACAGCAGAAAGCCCAAGGTGTACATTAGGGGAGGGGGTTCTGGGTCACTGTCTTATAAGAAACAGATGCAGGAAGGAAGTATGTTTATGTTTGGGAGGAAGAAAGGTTTCAGAAACGTTCTTCAAATATTTTCAAAGGAGAAAAACTAAAATGTGTTTACTCCAAAAGTCAGACTACAAATAAATGTCCAAAGCACATCCAAATTTAACACATGTAAAAATTCTTTAAAAATAAGAAATAGCTAACAATATTAAAGCTGCATGCAAATTAGAAAGCTTGTTTACTGGAAATACTCCATTATATTGTAGACAAAAACAATTCACTCAAAAGTTACAAATGGTGGCCGGGCGCGGTGGCTCACACCTGTAATCCTAGCACTCTGGGAGGCTGTGGCAGGTGGATGGTTTGAGCTCAGAAGTTTGAGATCAGCCTGAGCAAGAGAAAGACCCTGTCTCTACTAAAAATAGAAAGAAATTATCTGGCCAACTAAAAATATATATAGAAAAACTTAGCCGGGCATGGTGGCGCATGCCTGTAGTCCCAGCTACTCGGGAGGCTGAGGCAGGAGGATCGCTTAAGCCCAGGAGTTTGAGGTTGCTGTGAGCTAGGCTGACGCCACGGCACTCACTCTAGCCCGGGCAACAGAGTGAGACTCTGTCTCAAAAAAAAAGGTTTACAAACGCCCACCAGTACTAGCCACTACAGGAATTATTGGGGGTAAAAATTTATCTACTTAATTTATCTGTAACAAAAAGCCCATATTTTTATTCTTTTATTATTTTTATTGTATATATTTAAGGTAATAACAAGATGTTTTCATATACATAGTGAAATAGTTACTACAGTCAGGCAAATTAACATATCCATCATTTCACATAGTTACCCCTTATTTTGTGTGTGTCGTAACAGCACTGAAAATCTACTCTCTTGGCAAAAAATCCCAAATACAGTGCCAAGTAGTACTGACTATCATTCTCACACTGCACATTAGATCTCTAAACTTGTTCATCCCACATATCCAGGTCACATTCTATTTTTTAAAAAAATATAGAATTTGTAAACAGTCACAATAAAGCATGCTATTATAATCATAGTTCAAACAAAATGTTATAGGTACTCAAATCAATAGTTCTAGAGAGGCACTGATAGATTGGGACATAGCTTGAACTAGATGAACGAGATTATACACAAGGTCCTTTTCAATTACATAATCCTTGAAGAGGGCTATTATGAAAGTCGAAGTCCAGTATATCTGTATTTCAAAAGGTCGCAGGCAATTGTTCCCAGGTTACCATCTCCCACCTCTTCAAAATAAACTCCTACTTTAGCAAGTTCATCCATGAAAACTATGGTTGTAACTCCATTACCATCAATTCAGCAAGAGGCAGTCTCTTCCATTTTATATATTTTTTAAATGCTATAAAACATTTAAATGCATAAAATATACACAATATATTTTATATAGAAGTAGAAAGTAAACATATTAATACATATTCTTACCACTCCAAGCATCATATTTACTTCCAGTTATTTTTTCATAACCATATAACATAAGGTATCTCCAATTTTTATATCCTTTTCTATTACCTTTTTTATGAAAAAGAAAACTTAAAACTTAAATACAAAACGTTAAATACCTTGTGCAAGCACACTCAACCAGGAAGTTTACAAAGTCCAACTTTGAATTCAGGGGGCCTGGCTTGAGAGCTACGCTTCTAACCCCTTCCCTATACTGCCTCTTGACGATTAAAAAAAAAAAAAAAAGAGCCTAGATAGGGAGATGCTGGTAGACCCAAGCTCAGACTGACATTGTTAGAATGCGACTGTAACTAAGAGAGGTGAGACTTAATCAATGATGTTATGCATTTCCTGGTGTGAGGAGAGGCTGAGTGTTTTCATTTGCCATTCCTTAGTCGTTCATCAGTATCTATTCAGCACCTATACACAGTCACTGCTAAAGACTCGGAGATGTAGTCCCCAGGGCAGTGTCCAGGACCATTTTTGTGCCACGGAGCCCTCTGGCAATCTAGCAAGCCTGCAGACCCTTTCTCAGAATAATGTTTTGAAAGATACAAAATAAATTGCATAACATTACAAAGGAAGCAAATTATATTGAAAAACTATTATCAAAATATTCTGATCACTTGGAAACACAGGGTTTGCTTGATTTAAAAAAAGAAAAAAATACTCTGAAAAGAAAATTGATGATGTACTAAGATATGTCCTTTAAGATCTAGAAATTTGATGGAAGATGTCACAAGAGCTGAGGCTGGAAAGGTAATAAAATTTATCAACTGAAAATACTTCTTAAACATGTTTATAGACATCATCAATACTAAGACCACAACATGACAAAAGTCAGATGATCTCAAAAGAAGGCTCTAAATACCCCTACTCCAGAGGCTTTAATCAGTCCTGATTCTCTTGACATCATCGGCACTCTTGGGCCCCCAAAATTCCTCAGCCTTGGCTCCTAAGACCCCACACCTACCTTCATCTCCCCCTACCTTCCCCACCACTCTTTCTCTGCTCCTTCTGCAGTTCTTCCAGTTTCTGAATACAGATGTGTCCAAAGGTTTCCTACCAGAGCATGCATCATAGAACCAGCATCTTGTGGAACACTGCTTGGTAAATTCTTGACTGGCTCTCCTGGTCTTCATCTTCCACTACCACATACCACAGTTAGTCTTATGTGATGTTTCTTCACTCTTGCCTACCCACAGAAGCCACGCCCTTGCTCCAGAAAGGACTCCCTCTGCCCCAAAATAACAGAACAGATTCCAGCCAGAGCCCTATCTTTTTCCCAAGGTTCGGTCTGCCCATTGTCCACATACACATAGCTGCTCTGAAGAATGTGAGTTTCCCAGCGAGCGTGTCCCACCAACCCCATTATCCCAAGTGTCAACTGGGTAAAACCTACAGTTATAAACCTCAAGTCCTAAATTCCCTGTTCAATTGGCTACATTATTCAAACTAGAAATTTCTAAGATATAGTGTACAGAGAATATCAGCAGTATTTTTTTTCCACATACATTTGCCATTTCTTATTCTGGTGAGTTGAACTTAACTAAGAAATCACAAAGATTCCCTTTAGTCTATTAGCGTAAGAGCAACAAGAGACTGGCCTGAGTGAGGCACTCCATTAATCCTTTCCCTGAATCCATCTGCCCTAATAGATAATGAATTTCTTGAGGACAAAAACAATGTTGTATACATTTGTATATCCCACAGGGCTACCGTGGCTACATCATACATATAGGAGCTCAATAAATGTTGAATGAGTAACAGAACAACAAGTTAAATATACTAAAGATGTACCAGAAGCTGCCTCTTTAGTGAAAGATAAACATTCCATTTTCCTCAACAATTAAAATGAAGACTGAAAAAATTATACAAAACAATGACATATGGGATATTTTACATTTTAAAAAAAGGAACTAAAATTCTAAACCCTCAAACCCCAAACCTCAATTCAGCCACCTGCATTGCCACATTTGAAATTTCTGACACAGCAAAATGGCAAGTGATGGTGCAGACTGAATACCTGCCCAGCGATGAACCAAGCTCAAGCTGCTTCTGCCTGTGCTTCTTACTTTTAATATGATCTTGGGAGATTCACACTACATACCCAGGCCTCACTTTCTCCATCTCTAAAATGCAAATAGTTCCATTAAAGCCACAAAGAAAAAAATAGTAAAAATAATGGAAAAGCCTTCTTTTTATGTAGAGCAACTCTTGATTAATGAAGAAATCAATACACAAATCAGAGTGTTCCTGCAAGGCACAAAAGAGTGTGTGTGTGTGTGTGTGTGTGTGTGTTTGGCCATGAATACGTTTTATATTTTGGACGTTTAACTTTTTCTTTATACAGTAGGAAATGCATGCCAGAGGACAAAGCCACCATTAATTTATTTAAAAAGCAACCTACTTTGTTTCTAGAACTTGCAACCCCTAAAATGTTCAAAATCTGAAATAATGGGGGCAAACATCCTCTTAAACGTCCCCACAGTTACCTGGAGGCTTATTTGAAGAAAAGGAACACATCTAGAGAGGCTTAGGATATCTAAAAGTAGGCTGCCTAACTTTTTTTTATTGTTATAGAACAGATCAAACATGGAAATATTATTGCTCCAAAATATGCTGGAATTTCCAATTCTCTCAAAGATACTAGGAGCATGAACTCTAAGTTTTGGTTTCACAGCAGTAGAGAGTGGATGTGGGAGTTACGGTTTTATTTCTAAGTGACCAATTTCTGCAAACTGAAGTTCAAGGAAAGATACTGGAAGTCATCCAAAATCAATCTTCTCTCAATTTCATCATTTTAGGACAAGCAGTAGATCCTCACGCTGCATGGAACAAAATCAATAAAAGCCAAGAACAACAGGCATTGCTCTTTCAAGATCATTTCATCAGGATTTAGCAGAGGCAAACACAATGAGGTATCTGTAAGCTGCTAGAATAACAACATTTTCACTTTGTTATTCACTGTGCTCTAATCTGAACCCTATCTTCCTGTTCCAAATGCCATTTCAATATTTGAAATTGCTATAGCTGGTAAAATCACAAACACATCTGTGAGTTTCTATCCGTTTAAATTAGAGGAGAGTGTGACCTTTCTCTATCTCGGGTTCAGATATTCTGCATTAATATACTGTTTTCCTTTTGCATATATTCTTTTTATCCATGTGAGTCTCGATGACCCTTCCCTAGAAATATCAACTAACAGTTTTGTTTTCAACATTGGAATGTTTAGATTAGACAGTCAGTGCACAGGGAAAATTAATACAGCCCCCACCTGCTGCAATTCATACTAACTTCTGCCATGCTACTCCTGTGCTAAATACACCAGTGTGCCTCAGGAATAGCTCTGGGCCTAGGGGAGGCACCTTTTCTAAACATATCGAGTTACTCTTCGTCATTCTGGTATCCTGGAAGCACAGAGCATCAGTCTGTAGGATAGGAAGAAGTCACTAAGCAGATGCATGAGAAAGGAATTTATTTAGTATTTGGAAAATAACATTCTGCTTATGAGGCTGTTTTTTTTAAAAAAAGAAAAATTTTTTCTTCTATTGATACATAATTTTTTTTATATTTACGGGGTACATGTGAGTATTTGTTATATGCATAGAATGTGTGATGATTAAGTCACAGTATTTGGGGTATCCATCACCTTGAGTATTTATCATTGCTATGTATTGGGAACATTTCAAGTCCTCTCTTCTAGCTATTTTGAAATATACAATATATTATTGCTAACTAAAGTCATCCTAGTCTGTCATCCAACATTAGAATGTATTTCCTCTATCTAACTGTATGTTTGTACACATTCACCAGTCTTTCTTCATTTCCATCTCACACCCTCACACCCCTTCCAGCCAATGGTATCTATCATTTTATTCTCCATCTCCATGAGACCAAGTTGTTTAGCTCCCAAGTATGCAGTATTTGTCTTTCTCTGTCAGGGTTATTTCAGATATAATCACCTCCAGTTCCAACCATGTTACCACAAATGACATGATTTCATTCTTTTTTATGGTCAAAGAGTATTCCATTGTGTATATACACCACATTTTCTTTATAGATTCATTTGCTGATGGAAACTAAGGTTGATTTCATGTCTTTGCTATTGTGAATAGTGCTGAGATAAACATATGAGTGCAGGTATCCCTTTGATTATACTGATTTTTGTCCTTTAGAAAGATAACCATTAGTGGGATTGCTAGATTGTATGATAGTCCCATTTTCAATTTTTGAGAAATCCCCATCCTGTTTTCCATAGCAGTTGTATTAATTTACATTCCCATCAACAGTGAATAAGAGTTCCCTTTTCTCCACATCCCTGCCAGCAAGTGTTATTTTTTGCCTTTTTAGTGATAGCCATTCTAACTTGGGTAAGATGATAACTCGCTGTGGTGCTGATTTGCATTTCCTTGACAATTAGTGACCCTGAGCAGTTTTTCATATCCCTGTTGGCCATTTGTATGTCTTCTTTTGATAATTGTCTATTCATGTCCTTTGTCCACTTTTTAATGGGATTATTTGGTTTTTTATTGTCGAGTTGTTTGCATTCCCTGTATATTCTGGATATTAGTCCCTTGCCAGATGAACAGTTTGCAAATATGTTCCTCCATTCAAAAGGTTGTCTCTTCACTCAGTTAACTGTTTCCTTTGCTGTGCAGAGGCTTTTTAGTTTAATATAGTCCCATTTGTCTATTATTGTTTTAGTTGTCTGTAGTTCTGAGGTCTGTCATAAAATTTTTGCCTAGACCAATGTCCTGAAGTATTTTCCTTCTGTTCTTTTCTACTAGTTTTATAGTTTGGGGTCTAATGGTTAAGTCTTTAATCCATCTTGAGTTGATTTTTGTATATGGTAAGAGATAGGAATCCAGCTTCATTCTTCTGCATTTGGATATCCAATTTTCCCAGCACCATTTATTGAAGAGAGTGTCCTTTCCACAGTACATGTTCTTGGCACCTTTGTTGAAAAACAGTTGGTTGTAAACAGATAGATTTATTTCTGGGATTCCCTATTCTGTTCCATTGGTCTGTGTGTCTATTTCTATACCAATACCATGCTGTTTTGGTTACTATATCCTTGAAATATATTTTGAAATCAGGTAGTGTGATACCTCCAGCTTTGTTGTTTTTGCTCACAATTGCTTTGGTTATTCTGGCTATTTCATGGTTCCATACAGATTTTAGGATTGTTTTTTCTATTACTTTGAAAAATAACCTTGGTACTTTGATAGCGACTGCACTGAATCTATCGATTGCTTTGGGCAGTATGGTCATTTTAATGATGTTCATTCTTCAAATCCACGAGCATGGGATCTCTTTCCATTTGTTTGTGTCCTCTTCAATTTCTTTCATCAGTGTTTTACAGTTTTCCTTGTAGAGACCTTTCACCTCCTTGGCTAAATTTATTCCTACATATTTTATTTCCTTTGTAGCTACTGTAAACAGAATTATCATCTTGAGTCTTTTTTCAGCTATTTCATTATTGGTACATAAAAATTACAAATTTTTCCATGTTGATTTTGTATCCTGCAATTTCACTGAATTCGCTTATCAGTTCTGGAGATTTTGGATGAGATCTTTTGTTTTTCCTAAATAAAAGATCGTGTCATCTGTAAAGGGGAACAATTAGACTTCCTCTTTTTCAATCTGAATGGCTCTTGTTTCTTTCTCTTGTCAAATTCTCCAGTTAGAGGACGTCCAGTAGTATGTTGAATAGGAGACATGAAAATGGGCATCCTTGTTTTGTTGCGGTTCTTATAGGAAAGGCTTTCAACTTTTCCCATTCAGTAAGCAGTTACCTGTGGGTTTGTCATAAACAGACTTTATTATTTTGAGGTATGTTCCTTCAATGACAAATTTATTGAGAGTTTTTATCATGAAGGGATGTAGAATTTCATCAAATCCTTTTTCTGCATCTATGAGATGATCATATGGTTTTTGTCCTTCATTCTGTTGATGTGATGTATCACATTGATTTGTGTATGGTAAACCACCTTTACACACCTGATATAAATCCCACTTGATCATAATGTATTATCTTTTTGATGTGCACTTGGATTCAGTTTGCTAGAATTTTGTGGAGCATTTTTCCCTCTATGTTCACCAGGGATATTGGCGTATAATTTTGTCTTTTTTTGTTGCATCTTTGTCTAGTTTTGGTATCAGGGTAATGCTGATATTGTAGAAGAAGTAAGGGAGAATTCCTCCTCTTTGATTTTTTGGAATAGTTTAGTTCTTCTTTGTACAATTTGGTAGAATTCAGCTGTAAATCCATCCATGCTTTGCAGGGAGATTATTACTGATTCAATCTCACTACTCATTATTGTTCTGCTCAAGTTTACTATTTCTTTCTGATTCAGTCTTGGTAGGTTGTGTATCCAGGAATGTATCCATTTCCTATAGGTTTTCCACTTTGTCAGCATATAATTTTTCATAACGGTCTCTGATGAACTTTTGTATTTCTGTGATACAGCTGTAATATCTCCTTTTTCATTTCTGATTTTATTTGGATTTTCTTTTCCTTTTTTTTTTTTTTTTGGGTTAGTCTAGCTAGTAGTTTATCAATTTTGTTTATCTTTTCAAAGAATCAACCTTTTGTTTCATTGAGCCTTTTTATTGTTATTTTAGTCTCTATTTCATTTAGTTTTGATCTGATCTTTATTATTTCTTTCACTCTGCTAATTTGGGGTTTGGTTTATTCTTGCTTTTCTAGTTCCTTTATATTGTTAGGTTGTTTATTTGAAATCTTTCTACTTTTTTTGATGTAGGCATTTATTGCTATAAACTTCCCTCTTAGTACTGCTGTTGCTATCTCCCAAAGGTTTTGGTATGCTGTGCTTCCATTTAAATTTGTTTCAAGAAATATTTTTATTTCCATTTAAATTTCTCCATTGAACCAAGGGTCATTCAAGAGTATGTTGTTTAATTTCCATGTATTTGTAGAGTTTCCAAAATTTCTCTTGGGATTTATTTCTAGTTTTATTGCATTGTGGTCTGAATTGATACGCTTACTGTTGAGATCTTACTTCTCCCTCTTCCAAGCAAAATGATACCCACATATCCACAAAGGTAGGCTCTCAACTATCACCCACTTCATAAGTATCTGAATCCCAGAAGCAGCACAAGCAAACAGAATGTGGTATTATTAACTCAATATCCAGCTCAATCTCACCACTGCCACAAATTTCAGGAGATTAAGCCACAACAGGAAACAACCTTATTGTTCTTACATGATGGAAAACCATTTCTACTATTCATGCTACCTATGAAAAAAAGTCATATGCATAGGAATAACAAATAACATTCAAGATGAAGAAATGAGTAGTGAGATCAAAGTAGTGAGATCAAAAGACATACGATATAATGTGTATTCCCTACTTCCTACAAATAGATTTTATAAAGCATTCCACATACATACACACACACAAACTCAAACATATAAAATCCATGGAACCCTCACCTGATTAGCATTTACCACACAGGTTTTGTTCACTTAGCCACTTCCTTGATGCACTTCAAGTACTTTCTTTTCACAATCACAGAAAGTTGGGTAGCACAAATGTAAATGCTACATACCTCTACTCTTCCCTGAGCAGTTGGCTATTCTAACCTTGCTTTCTGAGTTCTGATGACTTCAGCTCCAAGGAACAAGGTCATGACAGCGAGGCGCAGTCGATAGAAGAGGAGGGGAAAGCAGCACGTGACTGCTGCTGGCCCAGCCTACTGCCCAGGGCCTGGCCCAACAGATACTCTGGGAGTCCAGCTACCAGTTCTTCTCACAAAATTACAAGGTACAGGTTCCCACCACATCTCTGGGACTCCAGGTTATGGTAAGGATTATAGCTCATCATCGATTAAAACTCAACTTGCTTTTTCTGGTCAAAAATAGTAAAATTGGGCCAGGCATGGTAGCTCACGCCTGTAATCCTAGCACTCTGGGAGGCCGAGGCGGGAGGATCACTTGAGGTCAGGAGTTCGAGACCAGCCTGAGCAAGAACGAGACCCCGTCTCTACTAAAAATAGAAAGAAATTATCTGGACAGCTAAAAAAAAATATGTATATAAAAAAAAATTAGCCAGGCATGGTGGCACATGCCTGTAGTTCCACCTACTCGGGAGGCTGAGGCAGGAGGATTGCTTGAACCCAGGAGTTTGAAGTTGCTGTGAGCTAGGCTGACCCCACGGCACTTTAGCCTGGGCAACAGAGCGAGACTCTGTCTAAAAAACAAAATAGTAAAATTGAATCCTAAATCTCAATTTTAAATCTTAAAATTGAAAGAGCCATCTGAAAGCATCTAACCCAGTATTTCCAAACTGAAAGTGATGGTTTTGAGTCATGAAATCAATTTAGTGTATGACATTTTTAAAAAATAAAGAATATATTGTACATTGTAAGGACATGTGTTATTTAATAAAACTTTTATTTTCAATATACATGTGTGTGTTGTGGAATGCTTTTAAAAATCTATTTCTTATTGCAGGTTGGAGTCCAAAGAAAAAGAGGTTTGAAAACATTGATACAATCCAATAGGCTTATCTGACAGATAATAAAATTGAACCCCAAAGTGGTTAAAAGACTTTCCCCCAATTATACAACTTATTATTGACAAGGACTCAAACCTAATCATTCTTTATAATAAGATGTCTTTTAAAAAAAACACCACAATCCCATTTTCTGTAATTCTTTTTTGAAAAGTATTACTAAATATCATCATTTATAAAACACAGAAGGCAGGTATTTGCAAATTTTTCAGACCACTGAGTATAAATAATTTTAAAAATTTCTCCAAATCACTTGACAAATCTGGGCTCTAAGGGTAAAATCAGACAGTGGGGTCAGAAACCAGACACTGTGGCTTTTAATCAATACAAGATTAGATACCTTTAACATACTTCAGCATAATGTTAGGCACTTAAATGCTAGTATCTTCCTTAATCATACCTCTGTTAATTTTCCATTTATGTAGCTTGAGCCTGGATTGAGCCCAGATCATCCAAGACAACAGAAAATCTCCCATCTAAGTTAATTGCCCAAAAGTGGTATCTAGCATTATTAAATAATCTGTAACTCTTCAAGTAGCTATGGCAGCCCAAAGAAAACACAAAAACCACATAAACATCCTGAGTTATTTCAATGGATTATAAAATTAAATGAAATTGGAAGAAAAACTAGACTCAAAACATCTAAGAAGGAAAAATGAATCAAATTCATTTCAACTGAAATGCCATGTCAAAGTATTAGCCATACATCTCTTGTGACACTTTGACTAACTCTAACTACCTCGAAAGATTGGCCCAAACACCTTCTAACTGTTAGGAGTTGAAGGCCATGCCTATGCCCTCAGAAAGCTAATTTTTGCCTTGATTTTAAAATAAAGTCTCTGATTTCTCATAAGTCTTCATGACATTTTGGTATTCTTAATACAACTACAGCTCATTCGGCAAGTCCATCATCAAGTAATTTTAAAATTATAGTATATTTATCATTTGCTATTGATTCCTGAGAGATACACTCAAGTGGAGGTCTAATTTTACCAAAATATTCCAGTTGATTGAGGGGATGGGCATTCCAACATCCCACGTTAGCAGAAATTACTTCAACTTGAATAGAAAGAAACAGCTAAAGCTAAAATAAACAATATTCAAGAATAAATCATAAGTAAGACAGTTAAAATTATATGTGTCAAGGACAGTTCTGGGTAGAAAAAACCAAATTAGCAAATATTTCATCAAATGCCCTCTATATGCAAAATATGGTACTGGACTCTATATTTTAGGTAAATGCAGATTACTTACCTTCCTGGCTGAGGTCGGATTATGAAAGTTACACTTGATCATGTGACACTTAATCTTTCCCTTCACGCTCATAAATACTTTTCATATAAGCTTATGCATTTGCAAGTACCTATACCTATAATGTAGAGGTAACTGCATTTCTGGGTTTGAGAAGTTTGAGGTAGGAGAGACATTTTTTAAGTCATATAGACTTTAATAAACAAATGATTAAGAGGTAGCCCCATAAACGTACTCATCTGCATCAACTGGTAGGGGTTACAATGGCAGGTGGAGATCTAATTTTTCCAACCTCTTAAAATACCTCCCAGATTATAGATTAGTCAATTACAAATACCCTTCATTTCACAGCAAGTTGCTATAATAAAATAATACAAATAAAATTCTTGAATTCAAATTTTCAGAAGAAAGGCGGCTGGTTTCCATATCGTTTGAACAGACCAGAGAGAGCCATCGCCTTCATCAGAGACTTTCTAGCACTACTAAAAGGAAAGAACCAGCCTTTCAAGTAATCATACAAAAATCACAACCAAATCCAGCAGTCATTACAACATTGAGCAACCCTATCATTTTTCAAGGTTATATCAGTTTTTGCTAGGCAAAGCAATTGAAGCCTAGGAAAATACCCTGAACGTGTCAACATTCAGAAAAGTTTGCCACTTCTACAACCACGTTTAACTAATGTCATGGGATCATTAAATTTATGAAAGTATTCTCTCTCCCTTGAAAGATGCAAAAAAATTATTTTTCTTAGCTTAGAAATCTTTAAGACAACCCCAGGCCCACTCCCATAACCTATCTTTTTCTCTTTCCTTTCTATCCCTCTCTGTAGTCATCCCTAACATGGATCATACTGTTTTCATTATTCTCTCACTTTTGTTTCCAGAATCACCTGTAGCTGTCTAGCCTAGCATATTAGTCATGTTTGTTTTCTCACTAAGTAAATAATTCTGATTAGAACATCTCCTCTTGAATTAAGAGCATTATTCTTCAATTAACTACCCATGCACCATACATTTTTAACACATGCTTTTACTTCTAACTTCTCTAACGTTTTCATACATCTGTCTCACCAAAAGAGAAAAAATCTGTCATGAAATTTAAGCATTTCTGGAGTCAGACATACCTATATTCAAATCCAGGCTCTCCCCTCATTCATTAATTCTATGGTCTTAAGACACTTATTTGAGCTTCTCACCAATATAAGGAGGAATATAACACAGATTAAATGGAATTATTGAATAAAATAATGCATGCACACAACTCTTAACACAGAATGTGGCACACAGCAAGAGATCAACAGTTACACTGGGGTTGCTCTTACTCCACTGGCTTTGGTGGTCCCTCCTGCCTGGCCCCAGATGAAAGCATTGTCCCAAAGATATGCTGTATTTTCTTCCAGAGATGACACCTAGAAAAAAACTCCACTAACAAAGAATCTAAAACAATCTCTGCAGTACCATTTACCCAGCAATTGTGCATCTTGGGGCCACAACTCTTTATGTGCACTGACCCTTATCGGCTGGCAGAATCTGTGAAAACACCCGAGTTCCCTTTCCTCTTTTCATCCCTCTACTGGAAGCAACACATTAGTTCTAAGGCACACCTCAGAGAAGCAGCTGATCTTACACAAAAGAAAATGACGGCCCACATATCTCAGATTCCCATCATTCTAATACAATATGGATACTCTAGTAAGATCCAGCTCTCCCTAGGCACACTGGCAAGGTAATATCTCCACTTACACCAGGAGAGAAAACCCAACCACGAGCGACCAGCATGCGGCTGCTCCTCCCCAAAGCTGCTGTTCTGTGGCTACCTCAAGGCCTTGAAACTTCTTCAGTAGTGGAGAAGGCTGCTTCCCAGCCATTTGCATACTTTCCAATTCATATAATAGACATTTTACAGAATGTTGTTGATAGGCGTGATTCTGCCTGTGCACATCAGTTAACTGTGTTTTATTCCCCTTCTGGGCTTTGTGCTGGCAGAGAATAACACAATGAAGAGGTGGCAGTGTGCATTTCCAGGCCCTTTATGGCCAAGATTATGAAAGAAGGGCTTTGACGAAGAATGTTCAGGGCCGACTATAATAGTTTTCCTTTTAGTACATTATTGTTGCCATGTGTTTGCTGCTGTCTGGAGCAATAAAAAAGCTCTGAAATATTTGTCTGTGTCCTTCATAGACTCAAGAGTTTCCATAAGAGAAATCACTTGGAAAATCACAATATTGCTCCAAATAAAATATTAACATAAAAAACTTGTTGAAATGTTGAGCTAAAATACTAAAGAATTATTACCACACATGTAATTTATGAGGATCTGAGTGCCTTCGCCTCATAAAGGCTTTTCCATTCCCACCACAGGCACATGTTTAGTATTGTTCTTCACACATCACTGATGCTGCCAACCAGAATGAACTGGTCTGAGGGGATCCTCAGAAGTTCTGACAGGACAGATCAGAATGACAAGGAAAGACACCATGATTCAATCTCTGAGTAAAAGGACATTTAATAAATCAGGAGCCAGTCCTTACAATTCTATTTGAGTAAATTATAATTATTTCTTTTGTATATGAAAAATGCAGGTACTTTTTTTTTCCTTCCTGTCATCCTAGTTGTAGATTTATTTCCTCAAGTTAAAGATTTTGGCCTTACACATGTAACAGGCTACCAGTAGTGGTAATAACCTACAGGAGAGGACATTAGCCCAACATTGGTAAAGTAAATAATCTATGGGTATATATAAACTCAATCTTAGTGGTAATATTCTCATTAAGAAAATCTCCAACAGAAGAGACTGAATTTGCAATTAGGCCCAAGATTTCAGCTTCACTTTTCAAATTTAAGGACAGATTGTTGTGTTTGTCCTCAGTACCTAGAAACAGTAGGCACTCAGTAAATGTCAGGCTAATTGATCTACATATTAGCACTTTGCCACATGCATCTTTAGTACTCCCTGAGTGCCACTGCCTCTCTATGGAACTGAAAAATAAGTCTTGGACTTTTAATTATTCCAAGACCTAACACAGTGTGCTGATCTGTTCTTAAACATTATCAGCGTCAAAGAAGTTTTTATTTTTGTCAAAATTTTAGAGCCCATGAAGTCTATAATCAAGGCAGATTATCTGCATCGTTCAAGTTTTGTGTCCTCAGATTTTTATGTGTGTTATTAAATATACTCGGTTGACATTTTGTTTCCACAAGTAGAGTATTTGTTTTTTCCTGACACTGAAAGAGCTGAAAGAGGAGCTCTTGATTTAACTAATTCAGGGTTAATCTATTTTACTTGCATGCAAAGTAATCTAATCTACTCATACACTAGAGTAGAGGAAAGAGAGGTGGCTAGAAAGAAGGTCGAAATGAGATGTAGACAGTCATAACAAAATGTTGTAATATGCGGTATAGACTTTACAAAGGAGAATGTTGTGGAAGAAAAGGGTCAGTGTCTTGCTGAAGCTAAAAGATTAAATTAGTGATAGTAGCAGACAGAGATCAGGAAAAAATGTAGTCAAGAATAGAGTGTGGGCTGGGCGTTGTGGCTCACGCCTGTAATCCTAGCACTTTGGGAGGCCGAGGCGGGCAGATTGTTTGAGCTCAGGAGTTCGAGACCAGCCTGAGCAACAGCGAGACCCCATCTCTACTAAAAATAGAAAGAAATCATATGGACAACTAAAAATATATGTAAAAAATTAGCGGGACATGGTGGCACATGCCTGTAGTTCCAACTACTAGGGAGGCTAAGGCAGTAGGATCGCTTGAGGCCAGGAGTTTGAGGTTGCTGTGAGCTAGGCTGACACCATGATACTCTAGCCCGGGCAACAGAGTGAGACTCTGTCTCAAAAAAAAAAAAAAAAAAGGCCGGGCGCGGTGGCTCACGCCTGTAATCCTAGCACTCTGGGAGGCCGAGGCGGGTGGATCGCTCAAGGTCAGGAGTTCGAGACCAGCCTGAGCAAGAGCGAGACCCCGTCTCTACTAAAAAAAATAGAAAAAAATATATATATATAGAAAAAATTAGCCGGGCATGGTGGCGCATGCCTGTAGTCCCAGCTACCAGGGAAGCTGAGGCGGTAGGATCGCTTAAGCCCAGGAGTTTGAGGTTGCTGAGAGCTAGGCTGATGCCACGGCACTCACTCTAGCCCGGGCAACAAAGCGAGACTCTGTCTCAAAAAAAAAAAAAAAAAAAAAAGAACAGAGTGTGGGGGATATGAAAGGTGTTTAGTTAATGTTCTGGAAATGACCTAAGCAATTTATTTGCAAAACGAAATGCTGACTAGATATTAACTTGCCTGTACAATGGCGACAATAGGAATCTGCTTTGCCTATAGCACAGGACTGGCATAAGGGTAAAAGAGATAATAAATGGGAAAACATTCTGCAAACCATAGTGCACCGTGAATGTAGGTTCCTCCTATCAACCTTATCCTGTCTAATAATTCACGCATTCTTACAATCTGAAAATTCCTTAAGCTAAAATCTTTGGGTTACATAAAACAAATAGTTCCCTGGTTTCTCTTTTTTGCAAGATTTCAATTCTATCTGTGGTTTACTTAAAATAAAGAACACCGTTACTGGTTCTGGAAATTATGTATAGAGAAAACTGGTCATTTCTGATCAATAACTGGATCCTAGAGATATAACACACCACCCAGCAGGAGAAGAAAATTCAGGCCTCATGCCATCCCCTAGGCATGGCTTACGTCAGCACTATTCTTTCCCTTCATCCCACTGCCAAGAGAGCTGACACCAAGAATGCTGATAAGATGTGTAACTATAAGGGCACTGGTGACACACTGAGGAATGGAAAGGCCAAAGGACAACCCACAGTGTGACAATAGGCATATCAGAACAGGTCCTTCTTCCTTTATCCTTGATGGGGGCAACATGTACCAAGGGAGGCAGCTGACTGCAAAGTGATCTGTGTACTCTTGGTCATTAATGCATGCAGGGAACATTTATTGGGCAGCTATTATGTATAAACCACTATCTGAAAAACTAATGGTAATGATAAAAGAATTCTAATTCCTCAAACAACTGATAGATTAGTTGAAAATACATCACTAGTGATCTATTTAATAGTATGGAAATGAATCATGAATAAACTCTGCTTAACCATTTCCCCAGCTTCCAATACCTCGGGCCCTTTTAGCTAGGGCTAGATCACCCAGGAATCAAATGTTATGCTTAGGAATTTTCATAGAGAAACACTGAGGGCTTGTGAGAAGGCACTTAATTAGCCCGAACTTCATTTATTATTGATTTTGGGAAGAAAAATTAAAGTCGACCAGAAGGCTCTAACCGTAACCCATTGTGAGATGACGAGGAAGGACTTAGCCAGAGCAATAGAACTAAGCATGAAAAATGAATGGTTTGAGAGTCTACAAAGCTGAGGATGATTTTCAGTGAAAATATACTAAACCACTACAAAACTGAAGCAGGGACAGCAGGGAGTAAGAAAGAAAAAAAGAGAAGAAAAAAGAGAAGCAGCATACAAAGGAGAAGAAAAAGAAGATGGGAGAAGAGTGCTCTAATTAGAAACTACTTTTTCCTTGAATGCTTGGTTATTTTTTAGTATGTGCTGCTCTTTGTTTGAAAACTTATTTTGGGGTCTTATTTGTAACTTTCTTCAGATAGGAGTTTTGTTAGCTTCTGTCAGGAAGCTATAGGATTCTACAGGTTCCTGAACTCCTAAAACTAAATCCTTGACTTCAACTTTTCTAGACTACCCAAGTGATACGTATTTGGCTTACAATATCCCTTGAGGGTCTACTGTGGTTACACCTTCTTAGGAATCGTCATGTACCCCTGGTCTGCTTAGCACCAAAGCAATTTTCATATGGAATACCCTGGGGGTAGAGAGAGGGTTTTATATCTAACTCACCCTAAACCTAAGCATGTGGACCTTCCTTATCTGTCCCTATCATCACACAGGACGTCAAAATAAAGTTCCAGTTTACCAAATGCCTTCCGGATTAAAACAGCTGGAAGGTGTGGCTTACCTCCCCTACTTTCCCATAAGTATTTGTCTGATTACAGCTTACTATCTTGTTAGTTCCTCAATTATTTTAAGATTTTAAAGGATTTCGTATCTTTCGTATTTTTAGTTGTTTTCAATATGATTTGATCCAAATAATCTAGACTATAATATTCCTAAATAAAGAACAAAACAATGAGTTCAAATCTGTACAAACAAAAAGTATTCTGTCAACTAAGGAAATATCTGGTCTGAAATGTGCTGGCAATGAGTAGAGAACAAGTATAAGATCTTCCTACACTTAGCAAAAAAATAGGTAGTTGCAAAACTGAGATTAACATATTCATTTGAGAGTTATAAACAAAGTTACTTACCACTAAAAACTATTTTATTAGGCCAGCAACCAACAAATACATAGAAAATATTCTTAATGATATTCCTTCTCAATATCAACAAATCTCTTAAATTTTCAAAGCAACATTCAACCTGAGTAAACAGGAATATATTTTAAAAACTCATAAGCTTATAAAATGACCCCTTTTACATTGCTTTCTAGGATACCAATCACAAACTAGAACAATAAAAACAACCACACAAAAATCTTGTTTCTCAATCTTAATTACAGTGGTATAAAAACCAAAAGTTTTTGGAATGATACTTTGATTTAGATTGAAATCAGCTGAAATTAAAACACATATTTTAAAATACTTAACTCACTATGTTTATAATGGCATGGAATAATTTGAACAACTCCTCCACAGCTGAAGTAGAATATATGCTTTAGAATATCAAAGAAGGGTTTAGCTGAAGTTTCAAGGTCTCATCACTTATTAGTTCAAGCTATCAGCATAACAGAACTAAAAGAAAAAAAAAATGACACTATATTCATTATGTGATTTAAGAATAAAACACTGCCATGATAAATATTTGGAAATTCCAAGCTTTTATAAAAGCACACTTTATGTACAATATCAGTATTCATCCCTTTAGGGTGTACAATGTAGACTGCCTCTGGGGGCGAATTTATCTCATTTCATTTTCATTCTACATTCCACTCTTGAGTTGCCAACTAAATTGCTTCTTGGTTTACAGTATAGAAGACTTCATAATGTTTAGCTGGAATTGCTTACTTTTAAAGTATGCTGATAGAAAACCCAATGTGGTCTGAAATATCCTCACCAGATGTTTGGATAGATGTGAAACCAACACATATCAAAAGGAGATCCAAAATACCATTAGTTGTATAATACATAGGCTCATACATTTAACAAGTTCAACTGATCAAAACACATTCAAACTCTTCAAGGGAAATGAACTTAGTTCTTGCATTTTCCATTACTAGATGCTCAAATTCTATCCAGCTTTCTTTGGACTATGAGGATCTCAATAAATGACAAGTAATAATACGCCACAAGTACAGTGTAAGTACATTTAATGTGACTGGACAGTGAGACAGTTTGATATGGTCGCCAAAATAGGCTTTCATATTCTTAGTCAGAGAAACAGAAATTTAGTCACTAGAACAAAGAAAATGACAGCCTTTATTTCTTTCCACACCAGTCAGGCCACATATAGTATAAGGTGTTTAATTATGAGCATTACACCTAGAGAAGGATAAAGACAAATGGGATGTGTTGGGCAGACAAGAATCAGGAGAGTTACAGGATCACGGTTCCACATCATGGGAAGGAATCTACAGGAAATAGGGCTATATGATCTTGAGCAGAGAAAGTTGGGGCCAGGTTGGGGGGGGTATATCTTCATGTGAATCATACTTTCCAAATATGTGCAAAGTACAAATGTAACAAAGTAATTGGATTTTACATGGATTCCCAAGGAAAAAAATTAGAAACAATGGATAAAAAATATGCTACAGGGAAAGATTTTCAACTAGAGTTGTTTGAGGATGGAATGGACTAGCATGACTAATTAGTAGCAGACTAGTTAAATTCTTCTCTCAAGGAATACTTGTTAATCCTTACTAAGTATCCATGCACTCTCATATAATCATGACTCAGCTGTACTGTTCCCTCTGAACCAGTTCCCTTCTTTGACCACCTGGCAAAATATAACTTCAATCACTCTAGTTCAAATGTAGCATTTTCTGCAACTTTCTCTGATACCACCCTTTGCCCCAAGCTCCATCTATCCTTAGAATTAATCATTCCGTCATCCCAGATTATGCAGCATTTTTTGTGTTCTTCTATTACTATATTTACCTAAAGTGTGATAACAAAAGATAGAGACTATCATAATTATCTTTATATTCCTTGCATCTACATAGTATAGTTTAATGGTATAGTTTTAGTGCCTGTCATATTACAGGTAGCAGATATATTTTGAAATGCAGATAACATTCGAATATCAGTTGCAAAGTCAGGCTAGATGACTTTTTATGATATTTAGATTCTATTCTACTAGGAAATGTAGAGACATGTTTAAGGCTTTTTAGTAGTGAACACAGAAGAAGATGTTCTATCACTGATATCCTTTAAAAAGTACTATAAATGTACCTTTAAGCAGAAACAGAAAGACTTAGAATCCAGTGCATTTCTTTCCACAGTAAAAACAAAAAACTCATCCAGAAACTCCATAGGTATAAATCGGGTACTTTAGACATCCAGAAAAAAAGGAACAACTTTTAACTGAATAGTAATATGAACGATATTCTAAATAAAGCAGAATGTGTGATGGACAAGGAAAGATAATGGGAGGTTGTCAGGAAATATGGAGAGGTGTATGTATTAAGCCAATAGTTATCAGATTATAAATTTACAAAACAAAAATTCCTCTTTCTCTGGGCTCTATTTTGAACTTTCTCATTGAAATAGGCCAAAACTATAAAAGTAAGACAAAGCAGGAAACCTACAGTCTCACCACCAAGTCAAATTTTTCCAACATGACCAGTCTTTCCAGAGGCAACTAAATGGACTGAGAAGTAAGTCCAAACATATTTAGCCTATGCCATTCTTTTTGGGCTTTTAGAAATCTCTTCTTTTAAAGAAAAATAGGTATATAAGACCATAAAACATTCTTTCCTCATATTTAAGAGAAAACACTTGAAAAAGTACAAAGAAACAAGCTAAAACCCTTTCTCTTTTTTTGAATTACGTATTTTTTTTTTTTTTTTTGTAAAATAAGAAAGGAAAAATGATGAGAAAAAATAAACATGGATTTCTCCTAAAAAGAAATATCCAGGGCATTTCATATGGTCAGCAGAGATTCAACCTAATACCCTAAAACTAGTGGTAGTAGTTAATGACTATATATAGTAAGACCTATTATAGATAGTTGAGGAGAGGATCCAAACAAATAAGAAAAATGCATGAAAAAGTATTTTAATTATAATGTTCAATACAAATGTAAAGCTAAAAATCATGACTTTGTATGATTCTTCAAAGTGAAAGACTCAAGTACAATCAGGCAGCCACTGAAATGTTGCTTACTGCAAAAAAGGATTATTTTATAAAAATGTAATTCTAAAAAAGATAACAGAATTGAATGCATATTATGATTCTGTGTATGTAAAAAAATATATGACAACAGACAAGAAAAGCAGCAATAAAAAACAGCAAAACATGGATTCCAGTGTTAATATTTTAAGAAGTTCTTTTGGTTTTCCAAATTTGCTCTCATGTTACATTACTTCTATAACTTAAAAATGAAATTTCATTTAAAAATTTTAGAAAGAGCTGGTATAATGGGAAAACAATGCTTACAGTAGGAAACAGATGTCTCAAGAAATAATCCTGTAAGAATTTACCAATAATCTTGAAGCCTCAATAAAGTTCTTTGTGATATTCTTGTAGACAGGATAATGAAATATAGGTCCTGGGAGGAAACAGGGAGATTATAAACTGGCTAAATGACCACTCTCAGAGTGAGCTGAAGACCAATGTCAATGAGATTCTACTGGACAAAGCAAGTGCTGTCTGTCTAAGTCTGCCCTGTACAATACACGTGTCAGTAAGGCAGACACATGCTTAGAAAGCATGCTGCCCACATTAGAACACAATAACCCTAGAAATGATTACAACAGCAATGGACATTGTCTAACAGATGAAGTCTGTTTATTTAATTTCTACAGATTAGAAGCATTTAACCTAGATCTACAGGATGGCAGCGTAACAAAGGTAAATCTGCAGTCTTCCCCTAGGTCCAAATATTAACTATAAAAGTGGGGCAAAGGAAACATAATTAACAGGCCAAATATCTGAGAAAAACTTGAGCATTTAATTGCCACTCAACAGCATGGAATGAGTGCCAATAAAACAAATATGATTCTACAATGCTGACAAAAGATGGTAGTATCATGTGCTTTTGCTCAGTGCCACATTCTACAGAGGACAATAATGAACTAAGTACTTGGAGAAAAAGGAATAGATTTAAGGATACACTCAAATTTTTAAGTACAAGTTATATAAGGAGGCAGACATATTTGGTTTAGTTTGGGGGTGAGGGAGAGCTAGAACCAATGGTATGGATATTGAAAAAAAGCAGATTTGGGTTATATAAGCCAAATTTTATACAAAGAAGACTTTTCTGACAAGAAAGCAGTACAAACACAGATCAGGCAGAAACAAAGGCAGTCAGTTTCACTTCCGCAGGTGAACACTCAGAAGCATAAATGAACTCTTATAGGTAGTCAGGGAAGCTATAGAAAAGATTTCCGCACTAGTATGAAAGACACGAGTAGACTACCTGTAAAATCTCTTCCAGCTACTGGATTCCACGATTTGTTAAACCAGCTGAGGTACAGTATGGGAAGGACAATTATATCAACACTAAAAATGAAACAGAATTCTACATAGAATTTTTTCAGTAAGAATCAGAAATGGTTATTTCCTCTGGTAATCTGGAAACTTTGGAGCAGATGGCACACTCCCCAAAGCAAACTAAACACAAGCACCTAGCTTTACAACACAGCACAGAATGTCATATGTTCTACAGAAGGTAATTTCTCACACTCTAGTATCTCTGGAATCAGGGCATACCTTACAGTCACGGTCAGCCAGGCGCTCTAGTTGTCATTGCTTGACCATGTGCACGCCTGATCACTGCTGCTCATGCTCTCGCCGCTTCAGGTCAATAGTGCACACTGCAGGTACTACACATCCTAAGTTTAATAACACTATCATTTGGCATTAAAACAAAAAGTTATCATACATAGAAAGGAATTAAAATACACAGTTGGGCACAAATTTGGTATTAACTTAAGCAAATATGTGCCACTAAAGAATGTCCACAATTTCATATTTTCTTTAAAAGTAACCAGTTCATTTTGCTTATATTTTGTTTTTGACATGCACACAAGAGTAAAATATGATACAAATCTATGTCTCAATAAATCTAATTGAGCTTATCAATAAGCATAAAATAAAAGAATCTAAGTGGTGCAAAAGAACTGTGTCATGGTTCAATCAGAAGAGCTTGTTCTTTCCTAATGGTACATAAAATAATGATACATCTGAAAACCTGTGGTGTCACAGAATCAGTGAAATATAGCATGTTTCTTGCAAATGTAATGTATCTTTTATACTATACAGCACCTTACTTTTAATCTATCGGTAATACAATGGAATCTTGGAGTTGTAGAGTTGGAAAGAACCTTGGAGGACAATAGGACCAACTCAACCTAGAGTATGAATCCTTACAATAACGTATCTAACAAACCAGATGATAACACTTAAGGAAGCTGAAAGACTCCCAGTAATTATGCTATCCAAAAGGGGATTTCTCAAACAAGTCACATATAGCACCACAAAAAAGGGGGGACAGGGGTCTGATCCCAATGAAATTTAAGATTTATGTTCTGTGAAGGACACCACAGACAAAGCTAGAATAGAAGTGACAAAACTGGATGAATGTATTTGCAACATATATAACTGATAAAAGATTAGTAGGAATTCCTACAAACCACAATGAAAAAGGTTGAAGAACTGAATGAACAAATGATAGGAAAAAGCATTTCACAGAAAGAAATGCCAGAATATCTAATAACCTATAAAGTGAGTTTGAGATATAGCTATGACATTAAATAACCCTCCTCCAGTTTACAGAGTCAAAGGGTAGATCTTAGCATTTGGTAAAGTGACACAGAAAGTTCATTAAAAAGAACCCTAAAATGAATGAAGTAAACATTCGTTTGTTTTTGAAGTTAAGGTGTTTAAACATCCAGTTGTCTTAAAGTAGAATAATAACTGAATAGAGCAATAAAGTATATTTTGTGATTTCCAAATAAAATATATATTAAGTTCATTTTTCTTTTATTAGAATTTATTTTTATTTAAGAAAACAACACATTTACAAACTTCAGAACTGTTTAAGCACAACTCAGTAAGGGAAACATTCACTGTGTCTGTTTCAGAAACAAGAAAATGTTGGACAGGTGTGGCAGCTCAGGCCTGCAATCCTAGCATTCTGGAAGGTCAAGGCCGGAGGATGGCTTGAGTTCAGGAGTTTGAGACCAGCCTGAGCAAGAGTCGGACCCCTGTCTCTACCAAAAATAGAAAAATTAGTTGGGCATGGTGGCACACACCTGTAGTCCTAGCTACTAGGGAGGCTGAGTCAGGAGGATCGCTTGAGCTCAGGAATTTGAGGTTGCAGTGAGCTATGATGATGCCACTACACTATAGCCTGGGCAACAGAGACTCTGTCTGAAAAAAAAAAAAAAAAAAAGAAGAAGAAGAAGAAGAAACTTAATGTCAACTGATGCAAGAAACCACTACATCAATGGCTTGCCATTTTAAGGAAAATGACAAGTTGAGTAACAGCTGTTAGTAGGTCAAATGCAATTCAAAATCATTAAGAGCAATGCAAGGTTAGTTCTAGAAGATATTTCAATAGGTTATCTAGCTGTGAAGTCCACATATTATTCAATAATTCTAGGATTAATCAAAAGCAAGGGGAAAAAACAATTTTCACTAGCCTGGACATGGTGAAAACCTATTTGACCTGTGCCAAGCAAGGAGGTTCCCAGTTCAAACAGATGCATAACAGTTCTAAAGTATAATTATCACACTAAAAGCCCAAAGAAGTCACATTGAACACATGACATAAAAAGCCAATATCACCTTTATATTTTAGTTGTGTGTGTGTATGTGTATATAGACACATCTAGAGACTACTTAAGTTAGTGATTGCAAATTTTATATTTAAAAATGCCCATATATTTAAGAGTCAAAGAATAAGTTGTCTTTTTAGAACAGGTAGTTACTTACGATAGATACATAATGTGAATATATATTAACAGACAATGTGATTGTAACACATATCATCTTAATGATATTATGCTGTGCAAAAAATATTTCAAAGAATGCTATTTGAAAGGAAAAAGAAAAATAAACCATAAAAGTTTACAAGTTCCAGGTAATGAATGAACGGAAGAATTGCAAGAATACCCAGAAGTCCAAAAGAGGCTGTTACAGATCACTGGATTTTTGGAATTTGAAAACTCTGTAGTTTTACATTTTATTATTGTAGATAATTGTATACACAAGCCCCCGTGGAATAATGCCTGGTCTATTGTTCTTGAGAGCAGAACAGATGGTTCTAGTCAAAGCCCTTCTGTACAAGTTACCACCTATCTGGGAAGGGTGTGTGGGATGGCAAGGAGCAGGATGAAGCCTCCTGGGAAGAGAAAGGGGGGACAGCTTAAATAAAAAATGGACAGATAGAGCAACGAGGGGTGAAACTGAATGTAAATTATGTTGGGCTTTAAATATAAGACTCTTTGTGTTTTATTAGTAATAAATTCACCTTTTTCCCCCTTAAACTGCTGTCACAACATGTATTAGTGGCCCCTGACAAATGCTTAAAATCTTTGCCATCATTACATAGGAAACACTTTGAAACAATTCCAAGCAATCCATCCATGTCATACACCGACACAGCAAGTAAGAGGCCATGGGTAGCGGAGAGTTAGCTCTGAGGAAGAGTAAGAAAGCAAGCCTTTGCTCGAGCCCTTGGTCTGCCCCTAGAACCTAGCCATTTGACCTAGGGCAACCCAAGGTATGGGACTTAATTTCTTTGAGATTCAGTTATCTAATACACAAAATGAGAGAATTAGAGTAGCATCTTCTAATTGTAACAAGGTAGTCACCAGTCTACATAGTTAGGATAGCGACAACAAAAGAAATATGTTAAACAAATAAATTATTGCCATTAATTACATTCCATAATTAATTTTCAGGTACTTTCTAAATTTAGTGTCACAGCTCTAAAAAAAACAAAAAAACTTCAATAAGCTACCAAAAGCATGAGAAAACAAAGATAAAGCTTATTAAATACTACTTAATGTTCGTAAAAAAAAAATCTAAACTAGGACATTAAGACTATTATATACAAGCCATTTTTATAAATGCTTTCCAAATAATGAAAATTTAGTTACAAAGAAAGTAAACTATTTGAAATTTTTTTAGCTTTTATTGTAGATAGCAAAGGATGAAGACCAACCTAAGAATTTGTATGTAATTTATAGCTTTATAGAAATAAATTCTTAAATCCTTTTGGTAATTTTCATAGAAGAAACATGGGGAAAAGTCTAATTTTTACATGCTTATTTGAGATACATTTACAGCAAACCTTGTACAAAACTTTTAAAATTTCCACAAGACATATAAGGAAACACGAAAGCTGAGAGTGAATATTTCAGGAATGCCTTAATTGGGGTTAAAACAAGATTGATAATAAGCTTAAAAAACTTAGAAACAAGCTTGCCACTATGACTGCATGAAATGCCACTAGATTGAAAATTGAATCTGGATGACTTAAAAATAATTGAATCTATTCTAGTTAAAATGTTGGAATCTTTCACTTGGTAATACAAGGATTAAATGCAACGATAGTTAAGAGGAAAAAACTTCTTTCTTACTAGTATGAAGTATTTTTCTTTGACTTTTATAAACTCTAGGAATAAATAGCAATTTCTTATTCAAATAAAAAGTTATCAAAAAATAAACACCTTGAAAAATAAAACTTTTAATTTTTTTTTCTTTCCAGCCAGATGATGAAGTTGTGCTGTCCTTGGGAAGTTATAATACTTTCTTTTAAAGACACATTTTTAAAACTTTCACTTTTTGTCCTCTAAAATCATCATCAACACTTCACCACTATATTTCACCTTACAAACTGTCACTTAGCATACACTAGTAGAGCTGTCTATACTGGCCGATTATTCTGCAAATCAGATATGCATTTTAAACTTAACTACTTCTCCAAACAAAAAGCTTCCCTGCCACCCCTCGCCTCCCCCAAAAAAGCATGGATTCATTAAATAGATATTTCTGGAGAGTTGTACTTGAATAAAAGCTATTTAAAATATTCAGAAGTTGAGTTTCCATAACCACAACCTGTATATTAATATATTTAGGGTATGAAAACAGGCTTGTTTCTGTTTTTCTCTCAATAAGCAATTCTGTGGCACAACAGATTCTACAACAATTGTCTAAATTTTAAGAAATAAATACACAATTACTAAAGCGAAATGTAGATACCAATTAACACTGGAACCTAAATTTATTTATATACATGTCTTAGAATCATGGTCTAAATTTTTGACATGTCTTAGAATCAATTTAAGGAAATGCACATGCATTGATTTTCCCGTAAGAAAAATCAGCATGTATTATTCAAAATATCAACTTATTCCTTCAGATTTCTATTTTGTGGAAAATATTCACATAATAATTTTCTTTAGATAAGATATTACCATGGTAACAGTGAGACCAATGGCTTATAGAGCATTCAACTTTAATTTGTATTTTCTGACGAAATATTGTTTCCCATCCCAGAGTTTCTACTATCCTGCATTAAATTTTCAAAAAGGTATAGCCTACTTTAAATAAGGATTTTAAGTATTGCTTGAGAAAACCATTACACACTAAAATCTTTCCATTGTTTCTTCCCAGAAATTATTTTTAAAAGAGACTGAACTTTTCATACTTACGTTTTACTAACACTTATGTTTACATTAGATGAGACACATAATTTATATTGATCACCATAATATCACATCAAAACAAATCACATAATCACAGAATTTTAGGGTTGAAAGAGATCTTGAAGAGCATGTAACATAACCTCTTCCCTGCTTCCCAATGCCTCATGCCCCATTTTACACATAAGGAAACTGAGATCTAGAAAGTTTATATGTTTTGTTTTACAGGATCATAAAGACTCTGACAAGTCTAATTCCCCTTATTTCTCATCAGAAAGAAAAAACACCCTGTACTAATATTTAGAAGATTTTATATTTCAATATATCAATCACAGATGTAAGTCAATGAGGCTTAAATCATAAAATAATTATATAATTAAAACTAGGTTCAATAAATGTAAATAAATTGTCAATATAGTGAAATTCTTAGTTCATGTGTCAACCTTACAGGTGTCTTTTAAATTTACTACAAACTTCTGAGATACATAACTTGTAAATTTTCAGAAGTTAGCCACATTTGTGTTCTTCTAATGTCCTAAATGTTGTAACAATCAATATTTTTATCATTATATTGATGTTTCATTAAGATATCTGTATATGAAACAAACTATTTTATTGAATTTTATGAAATTCTATTAGTAAAGGTCTAAAGTCACAATATAATTTAAATAAACTACAAATTATATCATAAGGAATTTGATATGTGGCAACAAACATATGTCTTTGACTAATACAGATGGAAGACTGTAAATAAAAAGTAAATGACAGCAACAAAATCTGTATCACTGAGAAACACAGACACCACACATAGCAATCAGACATAGAGCTAATATTAAAAAAACTCAAACAAACATATGATAGGAGTATTACAGAAATGTCACATGCTAACATCTGGAATTAAGATTACTACAGTGGGGAAAATGAAACGTCCCTGAAAAGTAAAAGCAAGCATTAAATCTTGGCACTATTTTTATACTTGTTGTTTTACACATAGAAATGAAATTCTTAACCAGAGAACAAATTTCACTAAAAGTTTTCAATTGTACAATTATTTTTAGTAAGAATACAAGAAAATGAGTAAGATGAGTCAAAAGTCTTTGACAACTTCTATTTTATTATGAAAGAAGATAAAATTAACCTACAATGTTTCTATTGAACATTTTATAAGCATATGAGCTAACATTATTGAAATTTCTTTTTTTAAAAAGTGGCAGTGTTTAAGTGTCAAAATTTCATTTAAAAGTTTTTACTGAAAATACTAATCTAGTATGTCATTTATGATATATTATAAAAAATAAATTTTTACTGGTTTGTGATTAACAATCTCTTACCAGATAATTGTTTAACCAGGATGTTTATACTATCAGTTAAAATACATCTTTTCCCAAACGATATACCTATAAATTCTTTCAGAATTAGCACAGCAGAAGAGAAAGAAAAGAAAGACAAGAAAGGAAAGAGAAAAGAAAAGAAAAGAAAAGAAAAGAAAAGAAAAGAAAAGAAAAGAAAAGAAAAGAAAAGAAAAGAGAAGAGAAGAGAAAAGAAAAAAGAAAGTGAAATTTCAGTATAGCCTCTCAGCAGAAAAAACTCAAGAAAAGAGGACAAGCTAATATTTCACACACTGGAAACTCTGCAACTGTTTTATAGATTAGTATCTGGATCCTGTGCCAATAAAGATGCACCACCAAGATTCACCGTCATACATGATGATTCAACTTGATAAGAGGAATCTCCAATAAGAAACTGAGAGAAAAAGAAGCAGATAGAGGAAGAAAGAGAAAAGAATCTCCCACAAAATGAGAGAGAGAACACATGAAACCTATGTGAAATCATCCCTCACAAAATACAAATTATGAGCAAAACATTTATGAATTTAAGTGTTCAATATTAAAATAAAGATGCAACCTGTGGGAGGAAAAACAGCAATTAAATTTAGGGCCAAAATTGAAGTTTATGGCATTCACATTAATTTTTACACTGATATTAATAATTCGTGAACAATGCCCACATGAGAAAACATACTTTGTGATTGCAGTTTCAATCACCTATCAATTTAAATAATCTTTAAAATATTTATCTATGTTTAAATATCTTATATCAGATAAAAGAAAACATAATTTGCACATAAGAAAGAAAAGCTAAGAATTATAAGCACAATATTTTGCCAGTATAATTCTAAACAATAGAGTACACTCTATTTTATTAATGAACTGGAATGCTACTTAATTAACTACATGAAAGTTAAGATGATTAAGAAAAACAAGATAAGCATTACTTAAGGCGTTATTCTATTTTACTGGAAAATTTTTCAAGTATCTAAGATTTTGTAAGATTTGGTCATGTAAACAAATGTAAAGCTGTCATAAATTAAAATTGGTTATAAGATGCCACTAAAATATTTAAGTCCTTGCTAGCTCACACAAAATCTGTTTTTCTAGTTTAAAAAGGGCATCAAAAATTATTTATAAAGTATATTCCATTAAGAGGTTATAAGCAAATTGAAAAAACTATTTCATTTATGTAAAATATTTATGTAAAATATTTATAAAACATTATCAAGGAAAATTAATCTACCAGTGTTAATATGAAGAAAATCAACATATTGGTTTAAAAAAAAGTTTTAAAACAAAGTCCTTTGGCAACACAAATCATTTAGATTTGCCTACTTGAGACATGATTCTTTTGAAACCAAGCAATTGGAGGAAGTGGTGTTGCAATACTGTCCTTTTTATAAAAACTGTGGCAATGAAAAGGTCACGTTAATAATCTGGACGATGCTATCCCCATTAAGAAAAAGCACATACTCTAAATCTAAAAGAAAAAGTATTCAGTCACCTAGAAAACATTATATTCTCGTTAAAAGTTGTTTTCAAACAGCATATGTTAATCTAAAACCCCTTAAGCAAAATATATTTGATATTTCAATAATCACTTATAAAGAAATTTATATATAATAGTGGCTAATTTGTACATCTTATACTTTGGGTTTAAGAAATGTATGATGGTGAAAGTTCAACTTATAAATTTCCATTTAATTAATTAAATTGAAAACGCAAAATTATAAAACAATTACATATTTATAAATCAAATTTTCCTTAGTTCTTGTGTTTGCACAGCCCACACTACGAAAAATGTTAGAGTAACACAGACACATCTATGCATACAAGTTGAAGTTAACACAACAGATTGGTTAAAACAGAAAAACTACATATATATGCATATTCTTTTTCTATTGATATATGACAGAGTATAATCATTTAATCATTAATAAGTAACAAACAGCAGCCAAAACATGTTTTATGCTCCATTAAAACAATATCGAGGCCTATTACAGTACACAGCACGTGATGCTGGAAACCACCTTACACTCTTTCAAACCACATTCCCTTCTGGCCTCATTTGGTGGAAGCAGCGCTAGAGGGTGAACGGCAATATACTCTCAAGTAAGCCTTTATTAAGAATGAGAAATAAATTATATTAAGTGTTGTTTTTTGAACTCAGAAATGAGGGAAGGGGTTGTTAAGATATCAAATTTACTAAGAAAATAATTATGTGAGAAATAAGTTGCTGTCATAAGAGAGACTTGCCAGATATTGCTTTTAAGCAAGTTGTTATACACACCTTTAGAATCAATTCTGCGACACAGAGATTAGTCTGGGGTACTAAATTGCCTGAGAGTAGACCAGAAAAAAACTAAGGGTAGGGGAAATGTTTTCCTGAACAATGTTACCATTACTTCAGTGGCATTAAGAAGCCCTTATTATAAGTAGTAAGATACTGAGGTGATTGGATTGTTCAGGACATGTTACAAATTGCTTCTTTATAACGCACTTCCATAGTTCAGTTCCTAATAAAAACGTTTTTACTTCTTTAGATCCTCATGTCTGTGATTTCACCAAATGCAATTCTAAAACTTGAAAATTACCTTGAAAATTTGTGAGAAGCCACAGAAAGGTCCTTGGAAGCAGCCACATTAAATATTCATTATAATGATGACTGTCATCTTTTATAGTGATTATGTCATTATTTAGGAACGCTAATTAAGACATAAAATGACTTGTTAATTATAAATGCACTCTGAAGAAATACATTTGTACTTATGCATTTAACAGCAAACCCAGCGTGGGGACCAGACTATAATAGACTCCAGTTCTGTTTTCTAAAACGCTGACATTTGAGCAAATGTTCCCATGGAATGTTTGCCTGATTCGTGGACTGACATTTCCTCTTTGTAACTTGCTTAACTAAAAAGGAGACATGCAGGCCAAACTCTACAGTGCCTGCAGGCAACAGGCCATTACTTGCCGCTGCAACTTGTGCATGGTTTCTCTTTTACTTCCCTCCTGCCCTGCCACCCCTCAGCCGTTTACTGTCTCTCTGTTTTGACATGCATATTATCTTAGCTGATTTCAATCATCTTACAGGAGTGGATGACATACCTTAAAAGATTAAGCTTTACCACCTGGGATTTGTCCTGAAATTCAGTATATTATAGCTTCTCATAGCCTTCTTCACTCTCCTATACTCTTGTGTTATCAATAGTAGCTTTCTTTCCTATTTTAACTATGGGGCACAGGCAGCTACGCTGTCACTCATCTTTCATGATAACTACAAGGTTGACTTCCCTTGTCTGTAACACTTTGCTGCCATCTATGTGTATAAAAGAGCACAACAGTCTTACACTCAATAAACTTTTCCTCTGTTCCAAAAAGAATCATGTCCCTTATGTAGACAGATGAAGAAGGAAGCTTTAGGAATAATTTGCTTCCCCACCCAAATGCAGAAGCTTATCAAGAATTTCTGTTTCTTTCTCTGTAAAGCAACTTTATAAAACTGAAAAACCATTGAAAATGTATTATGTAACATTTTTAACATAACCAATAGATTTCCCATTATTATTGATAAATTTTAATTATTAATAACATAATTAACTTTGACAGAGTTATGATTGAAAAAGAAAAGATAACAAGAAAAGTTGAAGTTTTAAGTCACTTAAGTAAACAATTCCAATTATATAAAATAATTTTTGCCAAATTGCAACCTAAGTATCCTGTCAAATGATAGGATGAAATATCACTAAGCCAAAACACTTTCACAATATTTAATATAAAGTAAATGCAAAGCAAACAGACAATATCATTTACTCACATTATTAATATTTAAACAGCAAATGATTCAAATATTTTGAGGTAATAATCAACTAGCCTCGGTCAAACATTCAAACACTTTTCTTGAGAATATGGAGAAATCTATCAGACCAAGCTAGAGAGCCTCTCAACCTCCCCTGTAGTACTGACCATACTGGCTCTGAGTTGCCCTGACAAATGTCAGTGTCAAACAAACAAACCAAAAACCCGCTCCAGTGTGAGCCACATGGGAATGTTAAAACAAAGAAACAAAAAACCTGTCCTCTACACCAGCAGTCCCCAACCTTTTTGGCACCAGGGACCATTTTCATGGAAGATAATTTTTCCATGCACCAGAGAGGGGGGAGATGGTTTCGGGATGATTCAAGTGCATTACATTTATTGTGTACTTTATTTTTATTGCTATTACATTGTGATATATAAAGAAATAATCATACAACTCACCATAGGTTAGGGATCCCTGCTCTACACTATTTAAGAATTAATCCACACAGTAAAGGTAAAGATAGATTAATTACAATCAGGACTAACGACATGTGTTAATAGTTCTGAAGAATGTCCCTTAAAGATTTATTTTGTCAACACCACTAATTTCTATAAGACTTTTTACTGTTAAAAAATTGGCACCAATAAAGTATATAAGGGATGGGAGTAGAAAAGAGACTCAGGAAAAGGGTTTACCTTGATACACCAAACAAAATGAGAAACTCAAACTGTCTGCTCCTCTCTACCAACTGGCATTTACAACAGCTATACAATTACAACATTCTTTACCTATGGTAAGCATTTCATTTTAATCATCAATGCAATAATCACACATAAAAGTTGAGCTAATATTCTAGAATATAACATTTTCTAAGGAATTCTCAGTCTAAGTTATTCTAATGATGAACTTAACATAGTTTTAATATGTCAAACCAGGACTTTAGGCATAGTTTCATGTAAAAAAAAGTCTAAATTCATTGTGAATTATTTTTTTAATTAACATTCCCAAACTATGAATATATTATATGACTATGTTTTAAAAAGAATAAAAATTGTACCTACTAATCTTTGATGTTAGACATTTTTCAAGAAATGGAAATCTGATATATTAAAACAGTTTTCTTATAATTTATTTCTTGCTGGCACTAGTAAGGTAGCCAATTAATGATTTACAGTAGAAATTAATAGAAGAAAATTATATGTATTAAATTTCTTTGAACTAGAAAAGGTTTCATCTTATCTTACTATACCAACTTTAAGGCTCCAACTTTAACAAAGCAAATTTTATAAACTCCTTTTATACTAAAAGGATAAAGTAGAAATCATATTTAATATCAAGCTTCATTAGGTCTTTTAAAAGAGAAGCTAAGTGTAATTTACTAAGTTTACACACAATCTTTGGGGAGTGGGGAGAGAGATATCTAACTACAGTGTTAAGCAAGGTATTATTACATTCTACATCTTAATTTATGCAAATTACATATGATAATCTAATTGGTAATCCTAAAAAGTATCCATTCATCATTAAAACTGCAAAACAAAAAGTTTCACTCACAGTACATTTACTTACTATTAGTTCACCATTTGTGTTTATAAATACATCTAGAAATTGATATTAAGATAAACATATACATTTAGCTATTTGAATTTTAGCCAAATATGTATAAAATAACTGTTGCAATAGTAAAATAATACTATTTTGGATTTTATTCAGTAAACAAGCCATATAATAAATAGATTAAGGATACAAAACCCAACAAATATACCTTTGTGTGGTCCACTAATTATAAGCAAAATTCCAAACATTATTAGCTGTTATCAAAATTACAATACCACCTAGATCTAATAAAACACAACAATCTGTTTGAACAGGAGAGGAGAACTTTCATAGAGTGTTCTCTCTCATATAAATTCTTAATGGACCATAAAGAACTTTTTAAGTGGTTTTAGATTTGAATTCAATTGCTCAAATCTGTAACAGGCTTCTAAGAAAAATTTGAGCCAGATGACACACAGAGACCCACCAAAAGTGTACATTCCCACCCACCCTCATGAATATAAGATGCAAAATGCTTAACTTCTGCCTAAGAACCATGGGAATTGAATGGCCATATTTACATTAGTGAGATTTATGCATCGTATACATAAACATTTATTAAATTATAAAATGAAAAAGGTTTCATATTACAATTTTGCCCTGTACCAAACTAAAATGGTTACCAACTGTATTAAAGATTACAGAGACGGTGCCCACATAGGTAAGGAGACAACAGGATTTATCAGAAAGAAACAGGGGCTTGTAGAACAAAAACAAGCAGACAAAAACACACCTTTACTTTAGCACGGAGGTTTGTTCCACCCATGCCAACTATCTACAAAGACTAGAAGCCTCCAGTTGTTCCATTCACTTACTCACTTCACCTGTAAGGGAGCTAAGTTTTCCAGAAACAGACACACTATAGTAAGCATGGGTATTAGGTCTAAATGCAAACATAACCTTATTACTCAGGTTCTGAAAGTTGCACTCACTGTTCTTTACCAAGAAAAGCATTCTGCTCATAAGGAATCTTTATTATTTCAAGATTCATAATATACTAACAGAGTAGAGTGATTTTATGTTGCTCTGAACACATCTAAGAATTACAAATGACAATATATTAATAACAATTATGTTAAAACTCATATATACTATATATAGCTATATCAATTTAGATATCTACTAAGCAAAATAAACTATCTTCAGAGACTCAACATTGAGTTATAGTTTGTGTATACTAATACATGGACCAAAATGTACTTGCAGTATTAAAGCAGAAATATTATTTTTAAACCTTAGAAAATAGGTTAATATTATAGTTATATAATTCTTGTCAATTTCTTTTAAAATAATAGTTATACAAATATGGCCAGCACAATGGCTCACGCCTGTAATCCCAACACTTTGGGAAGCCAAGGCAGAAGGATCACCTGAGGCCCGCCTGGGCAATACAGCAAGAACCATCTCTATAGAAAACTTTAAAAATTAGCCAGGTGTGGTTGTGTGTGCCTGTAGTCTCAGCTACTCAGGAGGCTGAGATGGGAGGATCGCTTCAGGCCAGGAGTTTGATGCTGCAGTGAGCTATGATGGTGCCACTGAACTCCAGCCTGAGCAACAGAACAAGACTCTGTCTTTAAAAAAAAAAAATAATGATGATCATACAAATAGGAAGAAATTTCTCATTCTAATTATCAAGCAACAAATTCTTCTGATTCCATGAGTAGCAAATAATATTGGCCTCCCATAGATTTTAGGGAAACAAACTTACACACAACCATGGTATAGGTATTCAATATTAAATTTTTTATATTGAATTGAGTTGTACTATCCTAACCAAAAAGATTATTATTATTCCTGATGAGATAGTATTGTGGATTTCTATTTTCCCTACGTATTAATTTTATTTTTGTATCACTGATATGCTGACATTGCACCTTGCATTGTAGTATCTGGAGATCTTCCTAGCTATGAAAGCACTGCCCACATGGTATTAATTAGAATCACTTCCCTTCAGTAAGGAAAAAACAATGTTTTTAACTCTAACTTACTGCACCAAAACTTTGTTTCACTGTAGTAAGAGGTAGGAATGACAAGAGAGGTAAAACTTCAAACGTCAGAGTCCTGTGGTACCTGCCCAACACAGGTCAAAGACCTCCTTGGTCTTCTCAGCTTAACAGCATGACAAGAAAACTGAGTGGCGTCAGATCAGGGTTCTAGCTTGGCTGCTCATCAACTGGAAGTCCCAGGCAGGCACTTGTGAAATACCGACTTGCGCTGGCTCATTGCCAAGATCTCCGCCACCTCAGAATTCTGTGGCTCATATAATAAAAAGCAAAGGGTCCAAAACATCATTTTCCCCTTTAGAATAGAATAAGGAAAACATTCTTGTATATCATTTCAAACAGCAGCTAAGGTAAACAACAGGCCTCCTTCCAGGCAGAAGCAGCAATAACTGGCACATTGACCATGTTAACCTTAGCCCATTCATTTCTCTGGACAATGTGCCTCGAGTTAGCCTCAACTGTGCACAGACACCACGTGGGGATTAAAGTAGGGGGGACACAGAGTAGCCAATCTGAATTTTCTGCCCCTTTGCCTACTGCCTTCACTGCTGGCCAACTCCATTCCCAGGAGAGTCACTATTGCAAATAGGATGGTCAGGACAGCCTTGCTGAAAAGCTGGCATTTGAGTAAAATTTGGGTAAGGGAATGAGGCAGATGGACATCTAGGGGGAGTTACAGTCAAGTACAAGTGCACAGGCCCACAGGTAGAATCATGTCCTAAGGAAACACAACCTAAGGTAGATGCTCACTGGACTGATGGGAAAATGGGAGCAAAAGGCTGAGCACCCTGCCGAAGTTGCACAGCTAGCATGTGATGTGACCAGGATTTGAAGCCAGGAAAACCCCAAGGCCCAGGGTCTGGGCTGCACCTGGACATGAAGTTTTAGAATGTGTCCTGGGAATTCGGATGTGCACCCCTGATTTGAGAACCCTTGCTGTACTACGGTTTCTCATGAAAATTCCTCCCTTCTTCCCCATGGAATAGTCATCTATTCCAACACAAGTCACATCTCCTGACTGCATCCTGCAGGCACAGGGCCTGATAAAAGGCAGCAAACACAGTAGACAGGCAGATGGCTGTATACACACGCACTGATTTAATAAACTCTAATATGCAATTGTGTGGGCCATGGAGCCAGGTCCTCACCCATGTTTAAGAATGTTCTGACAGCTCCCTTTCCTTTGAGTAGCAATAGCTATGTTCGCAGTCTACTCTTCATTTTCCTGCTCTACTCACACCTCCCTGTCAGGCTCCCCAGGGTCCAAAATAAATAAATGAATGAGCAAGAACACAGAAGAACAGTCCCTCTCTGCTGTTTGCTCTGGGTTTTTAATAGGCCACCCCCTACCCTTGCTATAATTACACAGTAAAGAGCCACATTGTTGTGATTTTGTTTTGTTCTGTAATTGGGTTAGGCAGGCACCAACCAGATGTTCAGCCATAGGCACCCACCCTTCCCTACATAATGCATTTCTCCCAGTGCATTTAGTCACTCACCCCCTCCCCTCAATTAGAACAGCCCCAAGAGACTCAAGCTTCCTGGGGATGAATATGGAGTTGAACTATAAAGTTATAAATTTCGACTATCAGACACACCAGGAAAAAGCCACTAGAGATGACAATTCTTTAACTTGGGTAACTAAATTGCTTGAGCCCTTTCCTGGGGGCTACAGGTTTAATTCTCAGGCCTATTTTTATTCCCACCTCCATTCCCTGAACTGGGTTTTCTGTCTCACCTCTCCCCATGCTAACTTGGCGCCAGGCCACTACTACACCAGCCCCTTAGCTCACAACCAACTCTGCTTCTTGACTGGCGTCCTAAGCTTGAAGTCCCTCGAAGAGGACAGTTTAGACTCAGCCCCTTTGGGCTTTGATGTTCAGAGTCTGCTGACTGGTCCAGCACAACTGTGTGAGGAAATCGCAGCTCCCACCCACCGGTCCTGTGGCAGCTTACCATCCCAGCACTCAGGCCTCCTAGTTGTCCTGAAACAAAATTAAACCAATAACCTACAGAGCCTTGAAAAGGAAAGTAATAAAGATAATTAAAGGGTTAAAAAAGGAATGGAAAGTGTGGAGTTATTCAATTTAAATACGAGAAAGCTAAAGAAAGACATAATAATGGCTTTTAACACTGAGAAGGGGTTTAAAAATCCTTCTCAAAACTATTAATAAAAAAAGAAAACTAAGTGACTTTCTGTATCCACTAAAAACACAAGGAGGGGGAAAAAAGGAGCTTAAGAAGAAACTTGGATATCTGGGGGAAGAGGACTATTTTACATCAGAATTATCACTAGTAGGGATAATCTTTTTTTTGGGGGGGATGATCTTTAAAATAAATTACAGAATATGAAGATCTGAGTGCCAATCCTGGATCGGCCAGTAACCAGATGTAAGATTTTGAGCAGGCAACTTCATTTGTAAAAACGAAAATCATATTACATTATTTCTAAAGTTCCTTTCAGCTCTAACATTCCATGATTGAATAATTTTCATTTCTTTGAAAAAAAAAAATCAAGGCAATTCCAACATGACATTATGAAACAAAAGAAGAATTACTGGACTAGGTTTACTATAGAAAGATATCAGCCAACACTATGACTTCAAAAATGACGACTTTAAGATCATCAATAAGCTGCAAGAAATGGTGTACAAATCCAAAATCTGACAATAAATGATAAACAGACAAGAAACACTATTATTTTATACAGTAAAACAAACAAACCACACAATAACAACAGAAAAGCAGTTTCCTAAAACATTTTCTCCATCAAAATGGGTAGGACTATATATTGGATAATTTGTTCCCATTTGGATGATGTCATCGTGCTAGGTTTAACTGCTTTTAATAAATAGTACATTTCAGTCATCTCTCACTTTCTCCCACATAAGATCAAATCAGCCTTTCAATGACCTACTTCATGAGTCATAATTTTTCTGTTTATGATTCAGAAAAATGTCTTCAGTCAGTATTTCCCAGACTGCTGTGGGTTTATTCCAAGAACCAATTTCATCTCCATTGGTTTCCTACAGGAAACCAGACCAACTTCCTATTATTTTATTTTCCTTACTTTTAGCATACCATAGCCCACATCAAGTTAACTGGAAGTGTGAGTGATAGAAGACTTTTTTCTGCACAAAGGGAAGCCAACATAAACAATGCCCAGTCTAGAAGTCATGGATTCAAAATTAAATACAAATTGTGCTAATATTAGAACCTTTTTTCAAAAGAACACCAAACTAAATAAGAAATTTATTTTAATTAATCTTATTGCAAATATGCCACTGTCAGAAAAAAAAAACTTTTTAAAAAATCTATTATCTTTAAATACAATAAATTCTACAAAGCTGATTAATACAGAGAAATTTTAAATCATAAGGAAGAAAATACATATTTTCCATCCAAAATCCCTAACAAGCTACTAGGAAAATGGCAGACAACTGAAACCCAATATGCAGAGTGTTGGAGCAGTAAGGAACAGAGCGGTGTGCCCCCAGCAACCTGGAAGGTGAGCAGCCTGTTACCAGGAGGTACCATCATCCCAGCCCCTTCCCTACCCACAACCACTCTGCCATAACTAAGCACCAATTTTCCTTAGATCACAGCATAAATAGTGGTATGGAACAAGAGATTTTTAAAGGACATTCTAACAGGGGCTTGTCCTCATACTATTTCTCTAAAACACAGAAGAACCAAAGAAGTATTTACTCTCATATACTACACACTGCTCGGAAAAAGAGATTTCTGAATGTGAAGTATATTAGCATAAACATATATCAGATTCTCTTCAGACTCTTTCCATTCTTGCCACTTCTGACTACAGATGTAGTTTTGGGCTTTACCTGGCAAGTAATAGGACTATTTTAACATCAAACTCAAAAGTTGATATATTAAAGGAGAAGGTCTAAGAAGAATGCATTTAAGGCACATATTCTACATGTGTAAATCAAGAATTAGAGCAAGTGTTTTCAAGGTGTGGTCCCCAGACAAGGGTCAGCATCATCTGGACACATCCCAGAAATCAAAGTTCTCAGAGCCCACCCTAGACCTAAGGAATCAGAGATTCTGAGGAGGGGCCCAGCAACCAGCAGGTGATATTGACGCAAGCTGTTATCTACCATATTCTCTCTCATCCTTCCACCAGGTAATTTCCAGAAAAGAATCCACTCAATTCGCATTTCCTTTGTAACCTCTTAACTCCTTAAACCCCTGCACTCTGGCTAACTCTGTCACATCACTAAAATCCTCTTTTTAAAAGCCACAAATCATCTCTAGCCTAACTGCCCAGGCCAGTGACTTTTTCCTGGTCCTCATTCCCTAGCTTCATCCCCTCCTCCTTGAAATGACTACTTTCTTGACTTCCATGACACAATTCTATGCTCTGGCTCTCTATCTCCTCTCCTCCTTCATCAGCCCTGCTCTTCTTCCTCCTACCCTCTCACTATAGGCATGTCCCCAAGGTTCAATCTTCAATCTTTTGCCCCTCTTTCTCCAGATGCTACTTGGCACCTTAAGGACTCCAAGAGCTAAATTCACACCTCTGTACCTGCATTTCTCTCAAACCTCACAACATATTTTAAGCCACCTCATGTCCTGCTTCACCTTAATATCCTTCAAGTACTACCAGTAAAACATCTCCAAAAGGGACCTTCTCATTTCTGCCCCCGACCCCAACTCCAACAGTTCCTCCTTGACTGCCTGTTTCCAGTATTGGGTCCATCGACTGTCTGGTCACCTGGGCTCTGGAACCTCAGTATTCCCTCTTCCCTGGTGACCACATCTAATGTGCAGAGGAGTCAGTCCCAAAAGGCATCCTGTTTTGGCCTCCTCCTGCCCATTTCTAGTGCCACCATCCTCATCTAACAACTTCCTATCTGTTCTCAAGCCTTGCCTCTAGACTCTTACCTCTAAAAGTCATGACTGAATATATTTCTTCCCTGTTCAAAATACGGAGAGCTGCCAAGATGCAGCCCAGCCTCCTGCCTAGCTTCATCTCACATTTCTCCTCATATTCTTTCTGCACAGCTAATACAGAATGCTTCTCATGCTGCAAACATGTCCCAAGTTTTCTTACTTCTAAGTCATTGTTTTCTATTATTACCTCCATTTCAACTATCAGCTTCCCCTTATATCTGCAAATGCCCTCTCTATGCTTCAAGACCAGGGCTAGTGTCAACTCCTTGCATCATACATAATCCCCTCAGTGGAAGTTCTCTCTCACCCTCCTCTAAAGACTCAAAGACATTTGTGTGTATCACCCCTACAAAATTAAACCCCCACCCCCAGCATAAGTGGATTTGATATATCTTTTCGTCCTCCACCATACCATGCATGACACCTTGTACTAGGTATGTACTCAAGAAATATCTGTTGAAGGATGAAACGACTTTCCAAAACAAAATTGTTATTTAATGGACACCATTCCTGCCAATTAACTGACCTTTAGAAGAAGCAGCCAAAATACAATAAAAACAGATAAACTTCACGTGCACAGCAACCTGGAATCAACTCAATCTCCTATATTTTCTATTACTTACAGTACAACCACTCCAAAATGATAACCAAACACTATCATGTACACAGCAACTAAGAAAAATACAACATATTTTTTAAACTACAAATACGTTTTGGAAAAAAGAAATGACCGATTCCTTCAATACTAAAATGACAGTGGGCAGGCCTTCTGTAAATAAACCTTTATAAAATTTCCTGCATCTTCCCACCATGTCAGTCTGTAGCTTCTAGAGGTGATAAACTATCTATAATCACAAAGGAAACTTCTTAATCTGCAGGAAATTGAATAACAGAGCGTTTGTTCCAAAACATTTTGTTTTGTCTGGAAGATACTCTCATGGCTGGTCAGGAAGGTTAAGAAGCAGCCAGATGAATTATAATGTGGAAGACAGACAGACTGACTGCCTCAATTAGGAAAAATAAAGTCTTCATTTCTGGAATGGTAGAGAGTCGCTGCTTCCCTATAAAAAAAGAGGAGATACAATCTCTGAAGTAAAGTATGCAAAGAGACCCTTCAAAATGGGAAAACACACTGGAAATCATATAGAAAAATAGCTCTGTTCTAACCTAAAGACCTTGATACCTTTCACAGACCAAATTTCAAGCCGAGATACAGAACAGAATCATCATTAAGAAAGAAAAAAATGCTTTGTCCTAGACAGCCCAGGAAGATATGAGGTATCTTCATTGATCAATATATGGTCATCCTTCAAGGTTAACATTTGGAGAAAAATGTATAATATTATGAGGATTGACACTCAATTTTGAAATTTGCTATCAGTTATAAAACTGGACTTGATGCTGTTTCTCTCACTATGTTCTCCATTTGGTTTCATTTGCTCTAGTTCATGATTTCTTCCCTAAATTAGCAAAGGTATTAATATATAAAACAGGCACACAGCTTCCATTCTGTACAAAGTTGGGGATATGGATAAATAGCAAATCACCTAAAATACTTTCTGAAATAAGACTCCTATACTTGTTCATTAAACAGCAAAAACTGCTCATAAATTTTCTGAGTTTTTTTGGGGGGGTGCTTTTTAAACTTACAGTTATTTGCTTTTATTTCTAAGCTCTACTAACCATCTTGACTAAGAATCTAAATAGAACTCATATCATCCACAGCTTTAGATTTCACTCCTCATGTGAACAGTAGGACACAGAAATAAAAACTTGAGTTAAGCAAATCACTGGAACCCTGGGGATGGTCCCCTAGGGTCACTGTGATCCATTTCAGAAAGAGAAACTAAAGGGAGGTGGGCAGACTACCAGAGAATCTGAATAAAATATATATATATATATATATATATATATATATACACATACATACACATATACACACAACAACATTCTCGCTGTATTACACTGAGGAGGAAAGAGGCTAAGAAGAACTTTTCTTACAATGATTTTTACAACTCACAATAAAAAATTCATTCAGCTAATTTTAACATATTCAGCTAGTAATGTAGCCACAACCAAGAATTAATATTAAAACAGAGGTTTTACTGATTTGCATCTTTCAATATTTTAACAAAATATTTCATTCACAATCTGATTTGAAATGGCAGAAAATACATTTAAGAGGGGCTCATGACCATGGGGAACAACTCCAAATTAACAAATACTGCTATTTCAATGTTAGTGGTAAGATTTTATCGTATTGTTCAATAACAGAGAATATACTTTTTAAAAAATCTAGTATTTCCATTAGGATTAATACTCAAACTAATACTGACGATTAAACTTGGAGACTAGGAGCAGTGGTTCTATTAATGTACTGAGAAGCAACAGATACAAGTAAAATACAGAATGCTGCAGGAACACAGCCAGAGAAATCATCATCATGAAAATGGCTTACTTTGACGTGGCTCTGGGCTCCCAGGTTGTAGATCTCTGTAGGCTTTACTTCATTAATGATCTTCACAAGGCAGGTACTGTCGGTGAGATCACCATAGTGCAACTTCATGTCTTTAGGATTCAAAAACATACCATTAGATAGAAGAAAACAACATAAGCTCAGTTCTTTAAAATACTGAAATTGAAATGCATATTTTGAAAGTGTGAAAAACCAGGGTCAAAAGAGAAATGTTATATTTGATGGTTCTAGAGTGGAAGAGTATAACTGTCATCTTTAAATAACCTAATAGTAGAAAGATATTTATATATGTTGCCTGTATCTATAAAGGATTTGTGGGGGTAAACTCAGATGAACTTTTTAGAAAGCAAAATATCATGACAGATGTTATACATTTAAACCTTAGAGCTCCAGATGGTTATAAGATATGCTATAAAAGAGTGAGATTCAGAAAAAGAAAACCTTACAATAATGTGCATGCCCCCTAAAGAAATCTATAACATTCTGGTGATGGTGAAGATAGCTCTGTATTTCTTCAGATACTTTTATCTAGCAATTTTAAGTACATATAAACATCAAACCTTAAACCACCCATGAAATGCCTGATGTAGTTATCATAATTCATTAGAGGACAACTAGCCTATTCCAACTCCTAAATCTAAGCAGATCCTTACAACGACTTCATTAGTGTAAGAATTTGATACATGTGAATGGGTGATTTGCTAACTTGATAGTTCCATTATTTTTACAAAATACTGGTCTATATATCTAGATCCAATGGCAGTACCGTTCTACACTCTGCATAAAAAAAAATAATAATTTTCAGGGATGATGCATTTAATAACTTGAATATTAAGATGGAAAGCCTTTTCTTTGGACAACTGGATTATCTTCCTGATAATATCACCGCCTTTATAAGTAACCCAAATTTTCAAATATTCAGGAGTGATCCATATCTCTCACCACTGACAAATATTAATTCAAGATGGATAAAAGACTTAAATGTAAGGCATGAAATCATAAGAACTCTAGAAGAAAATGTTGGAAAAACTCTTCAAGATATCGGCTTAGGCAAAGAATTTATGAAGAAGGCCCCAGTGGCAATCACAGCAATAATAAAAATACATAAATGGGACTTGATTAAATGAAAAAGCTTCTGTACAGCTAGGGAAATAATCAACAGAGAAACAAACAACCTAAAGAACGCGAGAAAATACTCACAAGCTAAACATCTAATAAAGGGCTAATAACCGAAATCTACAAAAAACTCAAACAAATCAGCAAGAAAACATCAAACAACCCCATTAAAAAGTAGGCAAAAGACATGAAGAGAAGCTTTTCAAAAGAAGATAGAAAAATGGCCAACAAACATATGAAAAAAATTGCTCAACGTCACTAATCATCAGGGAAATGCAAATTAAAGCCACAATGAGATGTCACCTTATGCCACTTAGAATGGCTTTTATGAAAAAGTCCAAAAACAATAGATGCTGGTGTGGATGCAAAGAGAAAGGAACACATACATTGTTAGTGGGACTGCAAATTAGTACAACTTCCATGGAAAACAGTATGGAGATTCCACAAAAAAATAACAGTAGACCTACCATTTGATCCAGCAAGCCAGCTACTGGGTATTTATCCAAAGGAAAAGAAGTCATTTTATCAAAAAGACACCTGCACGCAAATGTTTATTATAGCACAATTCACAATTGCAAAGATGTGGAATCAACCCAAGTGCTCATCAATTAATAACTGGATTAACAAAATATAGTATATGTATACTATGGTATACTATGCAGCCACGAAGAAATATGGAATAAGGCCTTCTGCAACAATTTGGATGGAACTGGAGACCATTATCCTAAGTGAAGTATCTAAACAATGGAAAAACAAACACCACATGTACGCGCTATTAAACTGGAACTAACCAATGAGCACACGTGCACAGAAGGAAGTAAAACTCAGCAGAAATCAAGCAGGGGAGAGGGGGGAGCAGGGGAGGGGCGAAAACCTACGGGTACAATGAACACTATCTGGGTGATGGGCACACTTATAACCCCTGACTCAAGCATAACAAAATCGATACATGTAACCAAAAACATTTGTACTCCCATATTTTGAAATAAAGAAATTAATTAATTAATTAATTAAAAATACTCAGGGGCTCAGAGGTAACTACAAAAGGTTTACAAGCTAACTGTATCATCCTTGCTGGCCAGAAAAAACTGGTCTGAAGCTGAACTTGGCGTTAAAAGCTCTGTGTTCTAATCCCAGCTCTGCCTTCTTCATGGTGGGTGACCTCGATAAAGTCACAACCTCTCTCTGTCTCCATTTCCTCATCTATAAAATTGTCTCCCTAGAATCCTCAGGAGTTGCTGTAAAGATCCAATGAGAAAACACTGTAATTGTGCTATATAAACTGTACAGCACACACAGGCAAAATTATTAACAAAATTAACAAAACAACTGAAAATACTGATAATGATCAGTAAAGTAATTTAAATATAATTTTGATTGCCATCTTTTTTTGGACTTCTCTTCACAAATTATTTTTAAAGTGTATGAAGACTGTTTAATTAAATGCACAAAAACTGTTTAACTTGATTAAATCAGACAGAACATAAAAAGTTAAGGGATGCTCTGTCAATATGGAACTGCTCTTACTTAAGGGGACAGGGATACCTGCAGTGGGGTGACCAAAGGCTCTTCCTCCCTTGGTCTCTCCAAGCCACTTACCCAGTATCTTTCTAAAAGCCAAACCAGATGACACTACAGCTGAAGACAGCAAGCAAAGACGGGTTGCAAAGCATGCAAATTGTATTCAATGCACTAATTCATGGGTAAATAATTGTGACTTGATGGGCTTTAGGGAAAATGACATTTGAAAACATCTTATCTGAAGATAGGAAGTTACAGAAAAAGATTTTAGAAAGAGAAAATGACTTACTTCCTTCAATATGAGCCTGGGGATTCTTATACAGATGTTCAATTCGACCTGTATTGAATGAACTGGATCGCCGTACAATTCCATGGACCTGCATTTTTACAGTATGGAAAGATAAAAGTAAATAATAAAGATGCAATGAGGATTCATAAGTAACTTAGAAGTTCTTTAGCTAATGTTAAGCTTTATGAAAAAAGCAAAAATATTATTTTAAATTATTAGAAATAGTTCCACTGCTTACATTCTCCCCAACCACTGCTCACCAGCTACCAACACCTAACCTCTATCTTTCTCCAGTGTTTTTACTGCCAATATCAACAAAGTAATTAGATAATCATGTGACTTAGTTGTGGATACTCAAATATCTCCTTTTCTAAACACACACACACTTACAGCCTAACTGCTGAAAAAATATCTCTTCCATTTGAAACTGAAGACAGATTATATGAGGCTGTATCAGTAAAACAGCTTGTGGCCTGTTTAACGCGGGCATGAGGTCATCCCATCTTCCCAGGATCCTCAGAGGTATAGCACTTTTATCTACCCTATATATTTCTGGAGCCATAGATATTGTCAGAGAGCAGTTTCTATTAAGCAGCTGTGTGGAAAAGTCAGAAAGCTCAACAGAATGAGTTAGAGACAAGATTTATGCACTACTGAATTTAAGACATAAAGAACACGCAAATGAAGAGAGGATTTTTAAAATAATTTTTATCTTGACTTAACCATGGTAAGCATGAGGGGAAAAGAGTTGTTGGGACAGGAATGCATACCTGTCTGATACTGAAGAAAAGATTATTTGTGTCAGATACATAAGAGAAATTGTTCCAGACCTAGTCACACTTCCTTCTTGTGTCAAGATTACTCCCTTTGTGCTGCCAATGCTAACACCAGCTTATGTCACCAGCTGTCCAAGTTCCAGTTCTACTGGTGGCAGTTTTAATCCTTGACTTATTTTAGAAGTGTTCCTTCTAATGTTGGATAGGTTCATTTGCAGCTGAATACACTTCTATATTTTAACTCAATCGTTTTCTGTCTATTTCAAACCAAAATTAATCCTTGGCATGACTCAAATATTCCGAATGCAAGGAGGAAATTATAAGCACATAAGACTTTCTTTCAAATAGAAAAAAATGTCATCATCATTTTATATGGCATACATGAGAAACTGACTTCTGCAAAGGATACAACATACCCACAATTAGTAATTCTGTTGGTTAGTTGCTTTAGCCAACGAGAAAAACACTCGTCGACACTTTTCTAAAAGAACGAAACCCAAGAAAAGTTGGTAAACATGAAAATATTTTAAGAAGGGAACATGCAAACTTGGTTGACATTTTAGGAGGCAAACATTAAATAAAATCTAGGAAACGTTAAATTGAGATTTGGCTATACATATCCATTTCTTAATTTAGAAGTGGAGAAAACAACACTAATATTAAGCTTAGAGTTTGTTCTACTTCCTGAGCTCCAATTTTTCATGTTGTTACTTAATTGTAAAGTTGAACTGCTCTACAAACTTAATTTTGTTTAATAAAAAGCAATTTCATATATATACTTATATATAGCAAAATTGATGTTTACTACCAAAGTTATTTTTAAAATACAGATTTCTTAGATGTAAATACTTTGTTTCATTGAATAAAAAAGAATTTCTATGCTCTAAAAACAGATAATTTAACTTTTGACAATGAAAAGAATCATAATATTTAAACTATCGTCTCTTGATTGCTGAATTCTGGGGAAGTCACATAATATTGCAACAGCCCAAAATACAGAGAAGTGCCATATACATAAATATTACATATAAACATAAAAGGCTTTGATAAAAATATTAAATGATCTTGATTGAGTCAGTGTGAAAAGCAGACAACCACACAAAGTTACAACCAATCAGTTTATTACGACTTTATTGTCACACTTAAAATCAAAAGTATTAAGTACTGCTTTTTTTTTAATTAAAAAAAAGTATTTTAATTTCCCCTAATTCCCAACTTTTGGTATGTGTACACAGGGAAAGAAAGATCTGCCAAATGCTTAATCCATGACAGCAGGTATTATTTTAAGACCTAATGAAAGCTGAGTCTGTCTGCTTTTGAGACAGGTGAAATACAAACTTTAAAACAAGCCAAAATGTGTGCAAACTGCATAATCTAGTTAAGAATTTGAGATTAACGGCTTTCTCTTTACAGAAGGGAAGTAGGTAGGACTCCTTTGTTTGTTTTTATAAGGATTTGGGAGAAAAGAGATGAACAGTTAGGAAACCAAACAGAAAAGACAAGTGAGTTGAATCTCACTTTGTACAAACTTAATCAAAATTGTTATTAATATAGTAGTTCAAAACCAAATATAATTCTGAAAAACTGAGGTCTTAATAAACGAAGGGGGTTTTTGATAAATTTCATGTTCCATTTAACTAGGTGATGAAAAGGAAATTTCAAGTTTTCTTAATGTCAAAACAAAGTTGGTTTGATTTCAAAACCTAGAGTCAGATTAGGCAATATAACAGAAATGATTTATTATTTATTATGATCAAGAAAATGGAAAATTACCACTGGATTTAAAATTCTTTATTGTCTAGATTTCTCTTGAAGGCAAGGATGCCTCCATGAGATGGTTGATGCTACTCTCCTTTTGAAAAGTATAGATCATCTAGATAATATTAACTGCCAACATTTACACATCAGTGACCACATACGAGACATTCTTTGTACATATTAAATCACTTCATCTCACAACAACCTTACTATTACTTTTACCTTATTATTACTATTACCTTACTATTTCCATTCTACAGAGGAGGACACTGCCTGAGATCAAACAGCTGGCAAGTGGCAGCATTAAAGGACAGACGTGGTCGAGTCTGATAACACTCTACTGAGTTGTTGTTTCAAAATGAAATACATAAAAAGCTTTGTCTTTTCTCAAATCAAAGCATCGAGGCTTATGGGATAAGAAAAAAAAATATTTCAAGGATTCTCACAGATCAAGAAAAAGTGTACGAACTTCAGGTTCTAACAAATAATTTCCCAGAGATAACAATCGAACAATCCTTATACCCCATTTCTCTTCTATTCTGACAATTCACATCAGAGCTGGTGGTTATATCGTTCCTTTCCTGGAAGGAAAACCCACAATTTACCTATTTTTCGATTTTAAAGTCTGACATGCTATGTAGTAGTTTTACCAAGTTATTTAATATAGATTTTTCATACATTCCAGATTTTAGCTTTTAAAAGGTTCAACTTTGTCTTTTATTTATCTGGTTTTCCTCTGTACTCAATGCAAAACGGGTACAAAAGTATGTCGTTGGCTTATATGCTAACAAAGGCACTGGGAAGGCACTTAAAACTATTAATAGAATGTGCCTTCATAAAAAGCTTCACTTCTGTCCATTTTCCTTTTTCCCATATGAAGGGAAGGAACATGCTTAGCTCTAGCATCCTCGGCAACAGACCACGCTTGCTATTCAGTAATGCTAATTAATGACTGGACTAGGCAGCCTTCTGCAAGACCCATGTCCACTAGCTTGTCCACATCAGACACTGTATCACTCTGCCACTCTTGATCAATAAGTCTCATGAATTCCACAGAGTTCCACTGGGCTGTTTCCCGTGTATTGTCTTATCTAATCTTCACAACTACCTCAGGACATAGGTGTGCTTATCATCTCCATTTACAGATCAATAAATTAAGTCTTAGAGGGGTCAAGTGGCTTGTCCAAAGTCACAAAGCCAGAAAGTGGCAGAAGAGGATTAAGGCACAGCTACCCAGCAACCAAGGGCTCCCTTGCCACAGCGAGCTGGACCACCTTGTCCACTCACTTGTCTACGCTGGTCAACAGAATGTAAAGGAGAATGATCCTTTGCACTTCAGCAATGTGTAGAATTAAGTATACAAAGTATTTAAAGGGTGACTTTCCATAAAATCCGAATATTCTTGGTTTTCCTCATCATCAGATGACATTTCTAGGCACTCGCTTAAGAATGAACAAGTGTTAGATCCATTCTTGTTATACTCTACTAAATGTTTAATTCTGAACAAAAATTAAAGAAAAAAGCAACATTAAAAACTGTCATTTTAAGTCTTTAAATTGAGTCTCTTCTCAACGAGAACCGGACCTGGGATAAAGCAATCCTTTACTTTTTCACTTTAAACGGTTCATTCAGAGCATGATCAGATATGTGGATTTCAGTAGCCACATTTGATGGCCAGGCCCCCCGGCTTCAGGAATTTAAAAGCATGGGAGGTCATTACAAGGGAATTAACCATAACTAATCAGTATAGTAGTATCTGCTATTTCTTTTCAAGTCATCCACAAATACTTTTGCTTTAAGGTTAGCTAAGCTTTTTGTACTTTTATTTTGCTTTTTTGGCACTAATTCTGAACACAGGGTCTGTTTTTGCCCAGGCCATCATCACCCCATCAACCTGGCTCCACTCTCCATGTATTAATAATAGTCAATGCACCCCCAGCCTCAACAAAAGGCTGACCTTGCCACTGCTCGCCAAAGTTTGCTCTTTCTCTTCTAGGAAGAACAACTCAGACTCAGCATCAAGCCTCTTCTTCACAGCGTTTCTCTGTTCCTGGCTTGCACTTTTCTACCCCAAAGTATGTTGTTTTCAGTTGTCCCTTATCTTTCTGATATGCCTTATACAAAGACTAGATTCAAAACAACACGATAGTTCGGAGAAGCAAGGCCCCACAAATTTAAAATTTAAAATACCTTAAGGTACCTTGTCCACCTTCACCATATGATTAAATCTGTCACCTGATCCCATCTGGACTTCCAGTTGCAGTGGTTCTCTATCTGGCAAACTGTATCTGCAACACCTGGGGACATTAGAAAGGACAATTCCCAGACCTCTGAATCAGCCTTCTGTGTCTTAACGGGGCCTCTGGAAGATTCTGATGCATACTAAAGGTTGAGAACCTGCTGAGGTAGAAGTCTGTATTCAGCCAAAACCGTGGACACTGACCCTCTGAGTTCAGGTGTGAACAGGTATGTACCTCTCTCAGCTCACTTCATGTACGCTACCAACCTTGTTCTTTTACTCACGGTCTTGAGTAACCAGAGACTGTGGCAGATAATTCTAGAAATTTTCCAATCCAGCCAATCTGAAAAATCACTCTAACATTTACTTTCACCTAAACAGACAAAGATAAAGCCTGTGCCACCATCAGATTCCTCTTAATGGCTTATTCTCCAATCATATCAATGTCTTAACATTGAGGACAGCAGCCTATTAAAATTGAATACAATGCAGATAAACACACTGTCACTCCCACTGTATGTAGAGAGCTCACATTTCCCCTGTACTATGAGGACTCATTTCTGCTTATGCTTTGCAGCTCTGTACCTTCCCCCTATATTGTCAGTCATGTTTCCCTCTAACAATTTATTGATCTCACTCTTAAACCTGTCTTCCCTTGCCAATTGTTTCAGTGATAAATTCTTCCCATTAACTGTGATTTGCCAAGTGGGCCTGCTAGTGTCTTTTTTTTTTTTCCAAAATATTAAGGGGGTACAAATGTTTTTGTTACATGGATAGCTTTTATCATGCTTAAGTCAGGGTATTAGTGTGCCCATCACCTGAATAGTGTTCATCGTATCTGTTAGATAGGTTTTTACCTTTCCCCTTTTTCTCCTTCCCCACTTCTTGATTTCCAATGACTTTTACTTCTCTCTGTGCCCATCTGTGCCTATCAATTATTTCCAAATTATTAGAGAGTACATATGGTGTTTGTTTTTTCATTTCTGAGATATTTCTCCAGTTCTATCCAAAATGCTACAAAAGACATTAATTCATCTCTTTTTATGGCTGAGTAGTACTCCACAGTATACATATACCACATTTTATTAATCCACTCATGTATTGATGTGCACTTAGGTTGATTTCACATCTTTGCAGTTATGAATTGTGCTGCAATAAACATTCAAGTGCAGGTGTCTTTTTGATAATATGACTTCTCTTCCTTTGGGGTGATACTAGTACTGGGATTGCTGGGTCAAATGGTAAGTCTATATTTATTTCTTTGAGGAATCTCCATACTGTTTTCCATATAGGTTGTACTAATTTGCAGTCCCACCAAAAGTGTTTAAGTGTTCCTTTCTCTCTGCAGCCACACCAGCATCTACTGTTTTTTGACTTTTCAATAGTAGCCATTCTGACAGAGATAAGGTGATATCTCATTGTGATTTTAATTTGTATTTCCTTGATGATTAGTGATGTTGAGCATTTTTTCATGTTTCTTGGCCATTTTTCTATCTTCTTTTGAAAAACTTCTGTTCATGTCTTTTGCCCACTTTTTAATGGGGTTGTTTGTTCTGTTCTTGCTGATTTGAGTTCTTTGTAAATTATGGATCAGCCCTTTATCAGATGTGTAGTTTGTGAATATTTTCTCCCATTCTTTAGGTCATCTATTTGCTCTATTGATTATTTCCTTTGCTTTGTAGAAGCTTTTTGATTTAATCAAGTGCCATATTGTCTTTTTGTATCAGAATCAGATCTACTCTTACAATTTCAAATATTCAGAAAACATATGCAGCTCACCAAACAGCCCCAGGTTCTCATTACATCTATTTCCAAATCTCTCATCCTACCTGTCTTCTGAAGTCTGGTAGTTCCTTAACAAGAGACACCTAAATGGAGGTTTGCTTTTCCATGCATGTCTTCTTCTTAGCCTTTTCTAGTAACACTAACAGCATCACTTGCCTGAAAATGGCTAATGTCTACACATCCAACTAGCCCTGTCACTCATCCACCCATTACTGCAGCACAAGGCCATGCTCCCTTGTCCTCTGGACTAGATACAAATGCTGCCTGTTGCCACCAACCTCATCTCCAGTCTCACCATCCCCCACAACCTCCTAGAAGTAGATCTAAACACCCATGCATTTTGAGCATCACTTCTGACATGCCACCTTGCGCTTCACAACTGCAGTGACTTCTCAGCTAGCTTCTTTTCTTGGTTCACTTGATACGCAACCACATCAGTAATTCCTCTCTGGCCACCAAACATCTCTCAGCTGCTCCCAAACATCTGAAACACAGCACAGACATCTCTCTGCCAAATCTTTTCTTTTAATATTTATTAAGGCATTCGGTTAATCTAGCCTAAATAAATATCAGTCTTTCCCTAAAACCAACTGTTTGTAATAATTAATAATTTACTCTAAAACTCTCTATTCTGTAGATATGTGTTCCTTTCTTAATTATTACAGCAACATATCCATACGGACATATGTGTGCATGTCTAAAAGTCAAAGCTCTAAGAAAAGATTATGAACTAAAAGAAAATTAATTTCCTTTGCTTCAAATGCTGTTGGCATTTTGATGCCACATTCCTTGCTGTAATTTTTCCATTTGCCCAGACTACACATTTGTGAAACAATATACCTCCAATTGGAATAAACAGACAATCCAAAATTATCTATATAAAAATTTATGAAAGTCAGAGCATATGGGCCACTGTGAAGGTTTTTGCTCTCTGTACAGTATGAATTTATATATGTATATATATCTGAAAAATGGTTCTTAGCGAAGTAAGGTGTACACACTGAGCTACATCAAAATTAATATATAAAACTCTTGTTTCTTTTAAGAAAGGGAGAAAATGTTGAAGATGACAACAGCAGCAGCAGCAGCAAACCTAAGTTTCAGGTTCCATAAAATATACGGCTGCCTATTAGAAAGCAAAAACCTCCAGGTGTAGATATTTCATTCAAGCTTGCCAAAGATCAGCTTGGGTTTTATTGCTCTGTGCAATTTCTGAATTAAGTGACTTCACTGTGAGTGGGACCTTTTTGTGTAACACATTACATCATAAATTAACCCTAACAACATTACAGCTTCAGCTTGCACAGGCAGCTGCTTTATCAGAGAATGTGGGAAGCGTGCGAAGAGGCTGAACACTGAGGTGCCGGGGAGCCACCAGTGCTCACCAGCAGATAAACAGCACAATGAGCTGGCAGGATCACAAGCCCGGAGGCACATTCTTCCCTGGATTCTGATTTGTTATCAGAGTTTCAGTGGAAAACACACACAGGAGGACAGCAGCAAAGGAAGCGTGTGGCCAGTGTGTCCAAGCGATTCCGCCATCCTGAGCTTGCTTGTCCACTGAGTCACCCACCTCATAGCCTTTCTCCAGCAGGAACTCGGCCAAGTATGAACCATCCTGGGAAGAGGAAAAAAAAAATGAAAACCATCAGTCCCATCCTGACTGGTATAGTAAGGTGGCCTAGGCTGAGAGTTTTAAGAAAAGCTTTTAAAAGTCTACATGAACTTAAATTAAGGATCATGGCAACCAAAATAAAAATAATACCAATAATGCCAATAAACACCACATGGAGTTACACTATACACAAAGCATTTTCACAAACAACATATCATTTGAGCTCACCAAAGACAGTAGGAAACTGAAATCCAGGGAAGTAATACGGGGCAACAGAGAGAACATGAAGCTCCACAATCAGGTGGCTTTGGGTTTAGGTTTTGGCACTTACTAGCTGCAAACTATGCAAAATATGTGGGCAAAACACAGAATGCGTTGGTGCTATAGAAACATAAAACAGAAGTCTTACTAATTCTGGGAGGGTTGCAAAAAAGGAATCACTGGGGAAGGGATAAGATGGGAGCTAGAAGGGATTGGGGAGAGGAAGGGCAAATGTGAAGAGGTGTTAGCACTCCATGGTGGAGTGGAGAGGGCCAGGGGACAGTGGAGGAAGGTAAGCACCTTTGGGGGGTTGGCCTCTGGGCACTGGCAGGTGGTGGCTGCTAAACTAAGGGTTTTGGAAAGTCATTCATGGCTTTAAAGGGTTTTGAGGTCAGGGCTGGGGGCAATGATTAGATTTGTATTATCATCATCACATATGCACACACATACACATATGGAATTTTTAAAAAGAGGATAGTAATTTTCATAAAATAGTAAATACTTCATTCTTTTTAATCTTAAATCATGTAGTTAATAACTTAACATGAAGATGCCTAACTAAATATAGAGATTCTCAACTGAATTTTAATAATTCTTTTAAAATTTTCTGGTGAGGGTCTTTATATAAACTATTTCATCTTCCACTTTTAGGGAAAGAAAGAGTGAGAGACATCTAATTAAACTTTTAAGAGGTAAAATTTGGGAAATCACCATTCTACAGGTACCATAAACAGTCGCCAGCCTTGCTCAGAAAATGAAATGATTGCAAAATAGACGTTTTGCAATCAATCCTATAATTGCTCTTCAGCTTTTAGCTCACGTGAGAGGTCTCCCCCCATCTCATCTGGACTTAAAAATGGAAATTTGTGTCTTCAAAAGTAGTTGTGGATGTTTGGGTTTTCTATGGTTTCTTTACTTTGAATAAGCTTAAAATATCCCTTTGAGCTTAAAAAGTTCCTACTAGATATTCCAGGAAAAAAAAAAATGAAGCAAGCCTTATTATTATCTTTACTTAACCGAAAGCTGGAATTGGAGACACCCTATGGGTCCTGAAAATGACAGGGCTGCCAAGCGAGAGTTTACTACATTAACGCAGAAGTCGTGCATAAATTCAGGCAGGATGACAAGGCAAGGCATACAAGGGACACATTCTGTGGTTCATTAAAACCTCCAGCAGATTTCTTCTGACTTTTTGACATAAATATTCTGGTTTATAGACTCATGTGGAGAAGATTAATTGTTTGGCATATTCCTTTTTACCCTATTCTCACAATTTTCACAGTTTTACATATCTAATATACAAACTAAGTCAGATAATGAGACTGACCAATTCAGACCAGAACAAGCCAGGTTGGTCTACATGACCACTGGCAATGTTAGAATAATCAGTAGCCCTATAAATCAAGCAATGAGAAAATAGCTTAACAGAAAAATATTTGCAATATGAATGATAATTTGACAGTAGGTTTGAAAGTATAAAGTTTTGATGTTGTTTTAAAGCAGGCAACACTATACTATTTATGTTTTATAATTCTCTTGGAATAAAAAGTTAAAATGCTTTGTGTTCTACCACAGTTGCATGAAATGTTTAAAAAAAAAAAAAAAAAAAAAGACGGAGGTGAATGTGCTAGAGATCCCTGGGGTGGGGAGAGCTGTGATTATTTAGAAAGCTGATGTGAAACAGACCTGACCAGGACTGAACCCTGTCAATAAGGTCTTGTTCTTCTCACCCAGGCCACTTCTCAAACTTTCCAACCGCACTGGAACATTCTGAACCAGCAGTGGCACCCGCTTCCTCCTTGCTTCCTTGCCAGGCCTCTCAAGTGATAGGGCCCGGGCTGCACAATGAGTGGGAAACGAGCCCAGCAAGCGAGGGCTCCTGGTCTCCGGCACTGGGGGCCCAGCAGGCCTCCCCCTCATCCTCTTCCCAGGCCCCTGGGGGGCTCCAGGGGAGACACGGTATCTGAGCAGGCAGAAGTCCGCCAAGCCATTGGGATGGTTGTTTCTGCCTCCTCTTGAAGCACAGGGCTGATAGAGAATGGTCCAATCAGACTAATGACTGAACTGTCACGGATACTAAGAACCTGCAACTAACATTAAGTTCTGACACTTGACTCCTCTGAAAACAAGGAACGAATAAACTAAATCTCCAACTTGTTCACTATGAACACAATCTGGTATAAATTCCTGTCTGGGTTCAATCCTTGTTACAGAAAACTTTTTAATTAGAAAGATAATGTCTCAATGTGACCTTTTAAAATTTAATTTTATACTTGGTTATTAAGGGTATCCATTTCATATTAAATGCCATATAGTTTTAAGCAATCACTATGGCTTTAACATTTTCAAGACAGAGAAATATTTTCTATCCTGCTCTTACAAGAACTCAGCTAGAAGTTAAGCAGCCATTTGGCATCACAGGTAACTAAGACATGGAGAGGTTAGTTGAATCGCCTAATATCACACTAGTTTACAGACAAAGCCAGGACTAGAATCCAAGGCTTCCACAATGTTGAAATAGGAAATAATCTCCTTCCTCGCCCTCCTCTACCTGGGACCTACCAAAACAAATCAAAACCCAACAAAATAATCAAAGACCATAAAAGATTCATTTTCAAACCAAATTGATTTAGTCATTTTCCATTACAGGGTGTTTTATGGATTAGACAGCGCTTCCAGTTTTAACCAAGTGATCTAAATGCAGAAAAGTCATGTAATTTTAGAATACTCAGAGGAGGGAGAAAGGATATAGTGGCTGAGATTTCCCAGGTCTCGGTTTCGGGCACTTGCAGCACTGCCCGTGAAGTGGTTCAGTGTTGTCTGGAGGTGAATTTGGATCGGTGGTAGTTGTATGTTTCCTTTGAGGCTGAAAGGGCAGGGCCCCTGCCCAGGGTTCAAAACGGCCAGGTTTCAGTGTTCCTAATGCCCATCCTGTTCTTCAGAGGGGGTGGGCCCTCACTTTCCATGGAGTACTCAGAAATGTTCCAGATAGTCACATAAAAACTAAGAGTAATTCCAGAAATTAACAGAATTATATTTTGACTATAATATGAAAACTAAATAAAATTCCACAACTATAAAAAGCTGAAGGAAACACAGAAAGTTTCCCTCTTCTTTCATCAGCCGACCCTCACATCCACAAACACACTGTCCAAACATATATGTGCCAGGGCATGCCATCCTCCTGCAGCAGAGAGAGACTAGTATTTCTTTTCTCTCTTCCAACACGGATCCATGTATAGCCCAGACAGGCAAATGAAAAAGGAATTTTCTTATAACGCAATTTGAGAAGCTGGCCCCTCTGAACTGCATGCTAAATCATAGTGTATGTTTCTACTTAAGCACCCTTTGGCAGCCTCTTTGAACAGGATAAGGTAAGTAGTATTAGGCTAAAGAAACCATGTCACTAACAAAATGAATGTCTTTGTTTAGATCATCTCAAGCAACAGGAAGTAGAACACCCCTTCTACAAGAAGAGAAAGCGCTCATTTGCATTGTCTTTTATGCTCTTTAACTCTATGTATTCTAATTACTTTTTTTAAAAAGCATGTTTCCAGCTAATCACAAGTACAATATCAAGGTAATCTGGACCTCCAATAAGAGAAATACAAACACCTCAATGATTAATAGAGAATGCTGTTTGAATCAGAATGAAAACTTTTATGATTTAACCACTGTGAAGAATCCAGAGGCAGAATACATTCAAAAAGTATTTACAACCAGCTCATGTTTCTTACAGAAATCATTGAATAAAATCTGTCAGACTCACAGAATTCAAAAGACCATGGGGATAAATTAATCCAACTCTCTCATTTTACAGATCAGGAAATTGAGATTCAAAACAGGTAAATGTTTAGTGTACAGTCACAGTTACGAAGTAGCAGAACCTGCACCAAAAAATAAAAATAAAAACCGGTTCTCTGGACTCCAGACCTCATAATTTTGCACTAAAAAATACTGAGCAAACATCTAAAATGCAGAGATTGGACTAATGACTATGGTTGAGAATCAAGGAAAACACACTAATGCCTTACCAGAGTGAAGAACAAGAGCAGAGCCAATAATTATCAATAGAACAATAATTAACTGATTGGTAGAGAGGAAATGAGGACACCAACAATATTTAAAACATATAAATAAGTCCCATTTCCTACAGTCTTTAAAGTTTAAAAGTATTTCCCCATAAAAGCTGCTATCACCAAAGAACTGACTCTCACTCCTTTTAATTTACCTCCTGGTAGAGAGGAGCACAGCAATCCAGAAATGTAATCAACAACCTGTGAATAATAAAGAATTGATTGTGCCCAGCAGCTAAGATAATCTTTACCTAACCACCCCCTCCTTCTTTTCAAGGAAAAGAGCTTCCAAGCAGGTGCTCAGAGGTTGCACATATACCTCTCGCACATTAAGAAGCGAGAATGGCCCTGCAGCCAGACACAACACCTTCCAGGAAAGAGGGATGAGTGTGAGGCTAATTCAGGTATCCATGCTTCAGAAACACGCCAGATATTTTCAATCCTCCTATGTATTAGTATACCATGACACAGAATTCTCTCCCCCAAACATACTCAGTTCCATGAGGTTACAATGTTAAAAGAAAAAAGATTTACACATTAAAAAAAAAAAAATCAAAGAGGGAAGAAATGACCTTAAAGATTAATTTTAAAAAATCTCTTTCCCAATTTGAGAGGTTAAAAAAATCAACTTTGTTTTTTCATTGTTTTCCTTTTTTTTTTTCTTCTTAGCCTTCACAGAACATTGAAGAATCTTTTTTTCATTTTTTGACTAGTATTAAAACTGGAGAGTATTTGGTGATTGTAACCTTATATATTATTTCTTCAGGGAATTATATATACTTTACCTACTTTTTTAGTAGGCCGTGTTTTGCCAATTATTTTGTTTTCATTACATGTATAAAATTGACTAATTTTTATCTCCAATAAAAGCCACTCAAAAACTGATCAAAGCAGGTCAGCAGATTTTTCGTTCCTTTCATGTTGCAAATGATTATTTTAAACTCTCAGTTTAACAAGGAAGAATGCAAATACCAAAATGTGAACTCCAGGCATATTTGCACAACCTAGGATTTGTGATGACATTTACTTCAACATATTAAAATAAGTTTCTGTAATTTAGGCAAATGCTATAAATAAAATGGGACTAAAGGGTTTAAAACAAGCAGTTAGAAAGGAAGCAGTTGTTTGTTGATAAGGTATAGAAAGATAATTTTTAATTAATGATTAGGAGAAAGACAACACACATAGACACTCCAACACATATTGTCCTAGAAATGTTTGAAAAGCCTCAAAAGTACAACGATCCCTGACTTACAATGGTTCCACTTATGATTTTTCAACTTTATGATGGTGCAAAAGTGATACATATCCAGTATGTTCCTCGACTAATGATGGAGCTATGTCCTGATAAAGCCATCAAAAATTGAAAATATTGTACATAGAAAATGTACTTTTGACTTTCAATATCTTCAGCTTAACGAAGGGTTTATCAAGACGTAACCCCATGGTTAGTTGAGAAGCATCTGTAAATGCAAAGGCACTCATTAACAGCCTCTGTGTGTGCTGAGTGGTACGTAATGTAGATAAGTAAAGGGTCAGTCCACCTGTTCACTTTCACATGAATAAAAGTATGCCCAATGAATACTGTATCCCACTGGTTTTCTTTCTTTTTTTATTGTAAGTTTCTTTAATTTAAACTATTTTTCTCTCTTTCTCTCTCTCATTCTTGCCACTCATGCTGAAGTTTTTATCCCTCAGATAAAAACATTAGGATGTGACCTTCTATTACTACAAATGATGATGCTAATAGTAAGAACAAGAGTGTGCACTTCCATGTACTTACTATTTGCCAGGCATGCTGTAAGTGTTCTACATTCACTAACTTTTTAAATCTTCAGGATAACCCCATGTACTTGGTACTGTTCTTGCTTCCATTTTACAAACGAGGAAACTGAGGAGAATTGAGACTAAGTAACCTGCTCAAGGTCTAATAGTAGGTAGAGCAAGAATTTAAACTTTGTATATTTGTAATGAATTATTTGTATGGCAATTTGCTTCACTAAAAGGATCAATGACTCCATATGATGGGCCTAGAGATATTTTAATATAAAGTTTGGTTTCCATAGAATTATAAACAATGGAAAATGAGCCAGATTAGTGGATATCCAACACCCATTTGGGCCATAGGTGTTACAGAACAGTGGACAGGAAGGAAATAAGAGATTTAGTCCCTGCCCTATTGCTCTGAGAAGTATCTGGGAAGCCAGGCATTTCCTGGCCTAGATAGGATTATGCTTCAACATTGGCTAGGACCTCCAGATTTCACATACATCAACACACCCACACGTGGACAGGATGAGAATAATAACCAGGTAACCTATACAGCTAATCAAAATGTCCTGCTATCAGGGAACAACAGTCGATGCATGAGTCATGGACAGAAGGTGGCAAGGCTTTGTGGATCAAAGAAAAGCTATGAAATGCTACCACAATGACCTCTTCTATACTGGATGGCACAGTGCCCTGGAGAAATAAATCACCACACTTGAGCATGAAATCAAGGTTGGGAAAAAACAGAGGAAATACAAGAAGCATATCCCTGTCAAAATCCTTTTAAAGATCTGCCTAACTGGCCAGTTCAGTGCCGGTGTGAATAACTCCTTTCAGGTTTAGAACAATACACTAGCTGAAAGTTTTTACAACTCAGGGCTCCAAATACATTGATAAAGATTTGTATAGGTCTGTAGGTACATATTACCAACAAACTTCATGCTTAAATAGTAACCTCTTTGCAGTAAATAACTATACATATATAAAAATTACCATAGTACAAATTTGGAAAACAGCGTTTTTCTCTTTCCCTTCCCCTTTCTCGCTATCTCTCAGAGTGACAGTGCATACAATTAAAGGCTGTTTCTTTGCAAAGTCCATGCTCACATAGTTCTAATGGCTGAAGTGATTTATAGAGGAAATGACTTTTTTGCAGGTACTCTAAAACAGAGCTGCACTTTGTCCAGTGTTCAAGGCCATGCTTAATGAAAAATGTTAAATTTGGAAGGAAAAAACTGCAGAAGAGAAGAATTATGAAATTTTAGTATTTGCCTGATTTATTAATGTTTCCTTGTACATTTCTTTTTATAATTTGTGTCCTGGCTCAGGCAGGAAGGTAAAACAAACGTCCTTTTGTTTATGGCTCTAAAAGGTCATAAGAATAACAAAAGGATACACAAATATTGGTGACTATACCTTTCCCCATTTTAGCGTACATTCAACAGGTTGCTAACCAAAATGTCACTATTGATTTCACACAGAGTTTAACTATTGACAAATATTCTTGCTCTTGTTAACCCAATTTCTTTCAAGGATATAATTAATTAGTATGATCCAGGTAAGACTGTTCTTAAAATATGTACATGTCATGACAGAAATGCCACTTAACAGCTCCCTGATGCATTTCAGAACTGCTCTGCAAGAGTCCCCACCATGCGGAAAACATCATAAATCACTGAAGAAAGATGCAAATTGAGAACTATGATTGGGTAACTTAAAATCACTGAAAACAGACAAAATTCAAGCACAAGTACAGGAGTGTAAATGCAGAGATTTGTAAGCACTTACCCAGAAAGCTGCAGATCGTTAAACTAATAAAGGTAACTAATACTCAGCCCCAGGACAGATAGAGTGTTGTAAGAATTGCAAGTCACTGAAGACAAGCAGAGCTCCTAGTGAGTACAAAGAATGCTGGCTTCACTGGAGTGTGGCATGTGGAGTTAGATTCAGCTGGTAAAACTCAATTTTGTGGGCCAGTAAACCTCTGTATTTGTTATGTTGTGCTATATTGTATAGTGGGGTTCTGCCACCCAGAGAAGGTATACAAAACCATTTGGGGCAGTGGGGGGTGGAGGAGGGGGGTGGAGGCAGAAGGAGTGTCACATATTTAAAAGTCTGTGCCTCCACCATACTTGCAGCTGTCAGCTGTCTTCTGGTGTCACACTGCTTTGCAGGCTGAACAAGCCAGGCA